>NC_140595.1:380595460-381795460 GCF_964204655.1 Triturus cristatus
GGCACGGGAACGCCTACTCTACATCTCATTAGCGTTAGTTGCCAGAGTCATCTGTGGTGATGTTTTTTGAGACTGCTGTCGCAGGTAAACTGGTGATATGGGCTGTTAGCACCCGCTTGTGAATGGGGCAATAAATGTATCGCGACGTTGGCAGCGATAAAGTGCCGATAACTCGGCTATAGACCCTTGAGAATATGCCCCATATTTTTTAGACGTCTTTTTCTCCATTTGGCTGAAACATCACCAAACTTCATGGTAAAAATCTCAGACTGGGACAAACCTGGATATTGTTGCAATCAAGGTTGCCTCCTTTCTTTGTGTATCCTTGGCACTTTCTCACTTTCCTCTAGAAATTGGGATTATCAATAACACAACTTTTAGGACATGTTCTATGACTTCTCCCTA
Organism: Triturus cristatus; assembly: GCF_964204655.1. Lineage (NCBI taxonomy): Eukaryota > Metazoa > Chordata > Amphibia > Caudata > Salamandridae > Triturus > Triturus cristatus. Next base: position 380,595,866 of record NC_140595.1, read on the forward strand.
AGTGCTCTAATGTTCCAACATACTGAGTAATGGTTTCTTAAACATCAAGCCATACATTTAAGTTGTAAAAATGTCAGGTCAAATGTCACATAAACAGTTGTCACTTATTGATTGGTTTACTTCCAGGCTGAGTCAATTGTCTCTGTCATCTGGATCGCTCAGACTTCCTAATTTCAGTAGAAAGGTTTCACCAGGAGTCATGCAATGCTAGCAACGACTTACTCTTGTTATACTTGTGAGTCTGCAGTAGGATATCCTCTTCAGACACTGGAGTAGCTCCCTTCCAGGTCAGAATATTCTGGGTAAATCTGAAAATATAGCTTGATAGTTCTTTGTCAGGCAGATGGGAAATCTTCAAGCGAACAGTAGATTCTTTTCTTCTTCTGAGCTATCTAGAGCTCTTCTCAGTTGTGCCATTGCAACAGTTCTTTATAAAAGAATAACTGCTGTGATTAGTAAAAGTCACTAAGGAAATCAGCCTAAAAATGGACCCCATCTTTTGCCTAAGGTTTGTTTCACTGTGATCCTGTTCAAGTCTAAACTAAAAGTGCCTAAATAAAAATAATCTGTAATTGCCCTGTACTACCGTTTCCCAAAATGACAGCTCATACCCTTGTTTAGGAAGCAAAATCTCAACCATTATGGCCCCAGCAGCTGTCACACCATGGAGAATTGAAATTCTCTGAATATAGGAGGGCCCTTACCCTGAAAAGAAATAACTTAATTGTCATATAATCCATTGATAGGCAGATATGGCTCGGGGTGTGACTGCTCTGACAGGAAGGCTAGAGACCAGACAATGCCATGAAGTTTGTTTGCAGGACACCACGTTCAAGATTTAGTAAAGTCTAAACAACAACAGCACCTGCAAACCACATGTGTTTTAGCTAGAGTGAAGATACTAAACCATCGGGTCTGCCCGGATATATTTCATGCCGTTAATGTGACAATTTTGCAAAAGCCATTCTAGCAAAACAGTTAATACAAATCCAAGGTGCTTACTTATTTTATCTTCCTTAGTGTTAGATCTGGCATCTTTGGTGTGATTTCACCAGTCGTTTTGCTTCTGACTTCCTGTTTTTTGACTGTGTGCTCCATTAAGTTTTTGCTAGTTTTAGGACTTTGGGCACTTTACCATTGCTGACCAGTACTAAAGTGTAAGTCGAGCCTGTGTAAATTGTATTGGTGATTGGTTTATCAATGATTGGCATATTTGATTTACTGGTAAGCCCTAGTAAAGTGCACCAGGTGTCCCCAATGTCTGTAAATCAAAGGCTACTAGTGGGACTGCAAAAGGCACACAAATGATGGACAGAATGCAGAACAAATCAAAACATGCAACCCAGTCAAGAGATCTGGGATATTTCCATTGTTCTTTTGCTCACCATGCCTCCCCAGTTTAGACCCAGCCATATGCAAATCAGTCTTGACCCTGTTCCTCATGGGAACAGTTCAGCCCGCTCGATATGCCAAGCCAGGTCATCCCTGGACCAGAAATAAGCATCCTAGGATGGGTTTGGGGTTTCACTCCTCATCAGCCAGGCTAGCTTGAATCCAGTGGCACAGTGAGCCCGGGACCCATGTCTGAACATACCCAGCACACTGGGATGAGAAAGCAAATACACTCAAATGGTGGATGGAATGCAGAACAAATCAAAACATTCACCCCCAGTCAAGAGATCTGGGTTAAATCCATCGCTGTTTATCTTACCATGCCAACCAAGTTTAGACCCAGCCATATGCAAAACAGTCTTGACCCTGTTCCTCATGGGAACAGTCCAGCCCAATCGATATGCCAAGTCAGGTCATCCCTGGACCAGAAACAAGCATCCTAGGATGGTTTTGGGGTTGCACTCCTCAACAGCCAGGCTAGCTTGAATCCAATGGCACAGTGAGCCTGGGACCCACATCTGGGCATACCCAGTGCAATTAGGACAAGAAAGCAAAAGACACATAAATTATGGAAGGAATGCAGAACAAATCAAAGCATTCACCCACAGTCAAGAGATCTAGGTTATATCCATTGTTCTTTTGCTCACCATGCCACCTAAGTTTAGACCCAGCCATATGAAAATCAGTCTTGACCCTGTTGCTCATGGGAACAGTCCAGCCGAGCGGCCAAACCAGGCCCTCCCTGGACCAGAAACAAGCATCCTAGGATGGTTTTGGGGTTCCATCCCTCATCAGCCAGGATAGCTTGACTCCAGTAGCATGGAGAGCACAGGACCCACGTCTGGGCATACCCGTCCCCCTTGGGGTGACAAATACAGAACAATGGCATACATTCACCCCAGTACAGAGATCGGGGCCTAAATTCATTGTTTTTTTGCTCCCCATGCCATTCCAGTTTAAACCCAGCCATATGTAAATCATTCTTGGCCCTGCTGCCAATGGGAACAGTCCAGCCCAAACTGCAGGGCAAGGTCCTCCCTGGACTGGAAACAAGCATCCTAGTACCGGAATTGGGGTTTTACCCCTCATTAGCCAGGATAGCTTGACTCCAGTGGCATGGAGAACACTTGACCCATGTCTGGACATACCCGTTGTAGGAAGGTGGAATCTGACTGCATGGTTGCCCCCACTTTTTTTCCTGGTGTTATGATGGTTTTTGACTCATTTTGGCTGGGAACCTCGCATTCAAGCCCCCTAGCCTATCTGCTTTCTCTTACAATGGATTCCTAGTACCTTAGGTACACAACAGAATGGATTCTGAGTTGCCCTTATAAGTCCCTAGTATATGGTATACTATGTACCCAGGGCATAGGCACCCCAGAGGCCTACCAGGAGCTGAAGCATGTATTATGCCACCCCTGGAAAGCCCTCGAAAATGACACCACAGGTCTGCTACTGCAGCCTGGGTAAGGTGGTGCATGCACCCCTTACTGAGGTATAGGTTCACTATACCTCACCTATCACTGCACATAGAAACCTATCAGTCACCCCTATGGCAGGCCTTATCAATCCTGAAGGCAGGGTGCTTGGTTATATGTGAGAGGGTGCCCTGGCATGAGCTGGGCCCCTCTGCAGCCTTTGGAAGCTATCCTCCGGGGTTTTCAGTGGTGCAGCCTGACCATATACTCTTAAGTGCATTATAACCAAACGGTAAATGCTAACTTTGGATTGGCTGCACACAAACGTGTTGTGTTTGGTGTCAAACACCTTGGAATCATACCCCCACACCAGTAACTGGTGTGGGAGTATGATCCCACCCTTCTAGAGGGAGAGACATGACAGCACCGGTATACCCGTTACCAACTAAAAAGAGGCCTGACATCACAAAATGGATGCTGCAGCCACAGACACGGGTCTGGCCTCCTGCTGCTGACCGAAACTCTGGCAGGGGAGGCCTGGACAATAGGTTTCCTGTCACAGTGAGGTGTCACCACCTCCCAGACAGGCTTTAGTGTATTGGGGCTGGGTGGGTGCACTCTGAGTGTCCTTTGAAGTCCTGCACTGGGGGCACATTTGGTGTCCCTGTGCATAGTCCAGCTCAAACTGGTTCTGGGGCTACCAGCCCATGCTCTGGCCTGAAATTGGACAAAGGAAATGGTTGTAGACACCCCTCTTTCCAAACCCTCCCATAGGTGGGTTCCCTGAGTTAGTCCAACCCCTTCCTTGGGTATAAGTAAGGAACCCCTGGCAACAGGACTTTAGATATCCCTGGACGAAACTCTGCATCTGAATCCTGGAACTTCGATGCTCCACTCAAGATTAGAGGACGGAAGAAATCTCCCTTGGGGTTAAGGAGTGACTCCCCTGCTTTGCAGGCACCAACAAAGTGATTGCCGGTCTGCATCTCCAAAGCTCCTGATGGATTCCTGAGTATCTGCAGCCCAGGAAGAGGATTTTCAGACTTTTGAGAGGCCGACCCAAGTCCCCAGCAAAGCTGAGACTCCCAGCCCTTGTGAGTGACGTGGAACCGGAACTCCTGGACACCGTGCACCTTTGCAAGTGCATCAACTTCTCAACGTCTCCTGAAGTTGTGCTTTGGGTTACCTGTAGCCCAAGCCCCGAGCACCTTTTGCACTGACGATTGTGGGCCTACACTCCACGAGTGTTCCGTGAGCCTGCTTCTTGTATTTCCGCTTGAGGCTCCTTTGCAATCCCTGGTCCATCAACTGGTGAGTCCCTGTGATGGCATCTCTGATTTTCTTTGGGGCTTCCCTGGTTGCTCTAGATATGCCCTGACTCCCCACCACGTGTTGAGTCCCTCAGAACTTGCTGGCCTGCACCGAAGCATCTTTTTCCTTTCTGCGTGGGTTGGTGTTGCCAAGGCTTGGTGTGTCCAATCTGGGCACCGATGCTGCAGCACTCAACATCCTTTGTGGGACAGCTCGAATCCAGCTCCTGGTCATCCTCAATGCCTCCTGGTCCTCGTGGCTGAAGAATCAAGCTTCAGCTTCTTCACCTGAAACACCGACATCGGTGGGAATTCGCCTATTGTGCCCCTGGTCACTGGTAAGTGACCCAGATTCTGTCCCCTCTGCTTTCAGGTTCTTCAGATCTTCGATCCAAGCTTGGATCTCTTCGGACACTTCACATCTTCTCGGCAGCAGCACTTCTTTGCCAGCTCCCATTGAAAACGACGACGCGACCCGACATCATTTGACACCTATGCACCCGGCTTCCCTGGGTGAGGTAACTCGAGTACTCCTGTGCTCCCGTGGGTGTTGACCATAGAACTGCCTAAGTCCAAAAGGGTTTGGTCCTAGTCCATCTCTAAGTTTCCCTAATCTTTAAAAATATAACCGCGACTTTCCCCATAGAAGCTAAAGGGAGCTCGCGGCTGTGTTCTCACACTGCACTGATGATGGACAAATCACTCCTATTTGCACGTTTTAAGAATATTAACCCTTTCTCTTTTGTACTGTAAAATATCTTCGGCTTTTTAAAATATTGACTTATTCATTTTACATGTACAAAAGCTATATTAATAAGAAACTGTGCTCTCTTCGTATGATCACCGTATGCAATGATTTTAATTAATTTAAGCATAATAAAATTTACCAATTACCAATCACTGCACACGGCCCCCTGGGTCCCCTGTGTCACTACCTTGGGTGGTTCCTTAGGGTCCCAGCGATTCTACAGGCTCTAGGCCTTGTGTCTAGTTATGTTGTGGTTCTTATACCACTATTTTAGTATATGGTTTGGCTCGCCCCTAAGACCTAACGTGTGTTTTGTGCTACTTTACAGTTTATTTGAAGTGTAACTTATGTGCTTTTGCCTCTAGCCCCATAGAGACTAGAGGGGTGTGTTTAGTAATAAATACATATATTATATATATATACCTGGTGTGGTTTCCTTTCATTTAGCCATTCAAGAGATTATAGACTGGTAAAACAAGCTGCTTTACATTCTTTCAAGACTTAGCCTGAAGGCTGCTCTCTATAGCTACCACTAGGATAACTTTCAATAAAGGTTGTCTTTAACCTATCATCAATAAGGGGTTGTGTGGACTGGTGCAAGGTGCCCACTATAACTAGTGGACAGCGTATACCAGGCCAACTTCTCACACCCATCCCACTCAGTGTGACAAATACAAAAAACAAAACAATTGATGGACAGAATTCAGAACAATGTTATATTCACCCTAGTAGAGAGATCTGGGTCTAAATCCATCTTTTTTGTTCTTTGCTCTCCATACCATCCCAGTTTGAACCCAGCCATTTGCAAATCAGTCTTGACCCTGCGCCCAATGGGAACAGTCCAGCCTGAACTGCCAGGCCAGGTCCTCCCTGGACTGGAAACAAGCATCCTAGGACCGGTTAGGGGTTTCACCCCTAATCAGCCAGGTTAGCTTGACTCCAATGGCATGGAGAGCACGGGAACCACGTCTGGTCATGCCTGTGCCACTAGGGGTGACAAATACAACAAAGAACAATTGATGGACAGACTGCAGTACAATATCATACATTCACCCCAGTGCATAGATCTGGACCTAAATCCATTTTTTTTTTGCTCACCATGCCATTCCAGTTTGAACCCAGCCATATGCAAATCAGTCTTGACCATGCGACCAATAAGAACAGTCCAGCCCAGTTCAAGCTAGATTATGCTACTACCTCCAAACGTATGCACACAATTGCATAAAAAGATAGGTGTTGCTCAAGGTTGAGCAAATAAATTTTCCTGAAGTAGCATATCCTTGTATGATTGCTTAAGCTTGTGAAACATACACACAAATTTCCCAAGGCACAATGCCTCACACACTCTACTGTTTCCATACAATTTGTCAATATTTGTTTTGCTCTGTGAAGACCAGGTCATGGGTTGTTGATGCACTGTAGTCAGTCAAGGTGGCCCATAGCCTGGAACAAATAATCTCTGGTGCATGTCATACATACGCTGAAGGATTGTATTGCTATTCATTGTTCATCTCTTTCCAGATACCTTCTTTAATTTTCCTGAATTGAAAGCAGCACTTACTGCAGCTACCGCAGCTCTGTTGCAGACCACTACAGGAGGAAGTTAACTCACAATTTCACAGGAATACATCCGCAAGAATGGAACTTTGCATTCTCTTTGGTTTTCTCTGATTGTTATGTCCGCATCAAGCTATGAGTCCAACCACAAGCTGAACATTGGCTGAAAATGATTTATTGAGTCTATGGACTACATGCACCTAACCATGCCTCGAATTCTTGATGTCACTCCAATAACATACATAAATCTGTAACCAAGAGCTAGACACTGGCAGTGCCCATTTCTAGCCATTTACATGATAAAGGTTAATATGCACAATGATCCCCTGACAAATTCTAATGGTGCCTTACACATTTTCTCTCTTTCACTATCAGGGCTCGAAATCTAGCCGGGATGAAAATTCATCTTTGTAGTCACTACTCTTCAGGAATGCTGCATTCCTAAACACCAGACCAGATGAAGGTAGGACACAGACACATATGCCTGAGGACAGATTTCATTCTGTGGCCATTAGTAAGTGAGTGGGAGGGAGGGGATAGTTTTTCATTAGTCAAATGCACTGGCATTGAGTCTATGATGTTGCAGTTTTCGCACGCCCAGAATGCCTTGATAAGTTGAGGGGTGGTTTTCAGGCAGACTTCTTTGACAGCTCTGATGAGGGAAGACTCCAAGGATCAATCTACTTCAGCACAAATATGGGTCAAGAAAGGCATGATGGTGGGTAGTGGGGCTCCCCAGAGGCCTACAGGGAATAGGCCTAGCAGGAGGCCAGCTAGGATGATTGAGACAGACAAGGTGATGACACAGTATTCTGGCAGTGATTGCAAATACTCAAACCATTCGCAGAGGTAGAAGGAAAAGTTTAGCCACGTTGAGGTTAATATGTGATGACAATGAAGTGCAGAATTATTGGGCCTGTCCATTCGATGGTGAGGTAAGGTTTGATCGTTTACTTCATTGGGAGATGTACCACCTGGATAGGGATAATGAAAGCAGCAGAAATGTTCAGTCTGCAGGTGACAATGTCATACCCTTCTCTGCATCAACAGCAATGAACACCTTTGAGGCTTTGCTAATTTTTTGTTTAGGTGGATGGTGATGCTTCCGCCCTAATTGTTTCAAATTTGAAAAGTACTTTTCCTCCCACTGCATTGACTGATGTGCTGGTTCTTGTAGGGTAGAGTAGAACTATGTACACTTGATTTGTCTTTTACACCGAAGCCATTTCTGAGCTGGTTGTTTGGGTTGTCAACAAAGCATATAGGGGGCTGTATCATGAAGGGCTTTTCTGGCTCAGTGTAGGTCAAAGCGCCAGTTACATGCACCTGTAGGGCGTAAAGTAAATTCATTTAATCAGATGTTTGTCCGAGTTAATGTTTATTCCCAGGCACTGTAACTCAGAACCGTGACCAAGGGTTGCCTCTTTTTGTTTCTGTGTGGTGCTGTCTGAAAATAACGCTTTAACACTGAGAAATATCTGGTTAAATGAACTTAGTTTAAGCCTGGAGGTGCATACAACAGGTACATCTCTGCGTTGAACCAGAAAAGTCCATCATGACACTGCCCATGAAGCTCATGATTGTTGTAGAAGACATATATGTGGTTGTTTCTCCAGTGATTGTAGTCACGTGACTCCTAAACATCCTCACAGCTCCTTTTTCCCACATGAGAGCCTTAAAGTACTTGCCCAGTCCTTACCTGAGGTTTGTGAAAGGGTGCATGCTATGGTCTGGTGCTGTCCCCATATGGTCTGTAGTTCCATTGGTAATGGTGTGGCGGAATTCGCTTGCCTTTGTTCTTATTAGGCCTGGGCCAAAATTCCGTTCCGTTCGCGGAAATTGCGATAATTTGGCATTTTCGCGTTCCGCATAAAGCGTGAAAATGTTTGAATTTTCGCATTCCGCAGCTTAGCGATAATTGCTTGCGCTGTAAAATAATACATTCTTGCGTGCGCGCGATCGCCTTACCTGAATCCCCGCGTTCGCCGACAAGTTTTCCCGATCCGGTCGCGTTCTCCACGAGATGTTGGATTGTTGGTAGCCATTTGTGCTGTCTCGCGACAGTTCGCGACCACAGTAACGTCATGCGTTGCGCGATCACGTCTTTCTTCTCGCGATCATGCAGCGCGAGACAAGTGAAAACAAGATGGCCGCGCCCGCGAGCCACCGCATGGGTAAATTGGCGAGCCGCGACCACGCAGAAAATACCGCGAACGGGCGGGGAAAAAACATCCGCATCTTCGCGATATTGCCGCGTGTTTGCAGAGATTTTTAACATTTTCGCGATAATTTGCGAAAGTGAATTTCGCAAATTCCGCCCACCCCTAGTTCTTATCTCACTTTTGTGTGATTGTGCTGTTTGCTATATGTAATGTTCCAATTTTTCCCTTTCTGCGTAATATTTTCTCAGTAAGTGCGGACCTTTGACAAGAGAAGCAAAATGTGCAGCAAGGGCAGTACAAATATGAAGTGAAATAAATAAAAAAAAGAATGCATAAAGGCAGATGAAAACTAGAAAAACTAAGGAGAATGCTGAATAGTTAAATGAAGGAGAAAAAAATAGAAAAAGTTGGGCAGGAGAGGAGAGAACAAATAAAGAATGTAAGAAAAAATAAATTGCAGCAGAAGTAACGAAAAGTTGCAAAGAAAAAGAAGGTTTTTTTGCAGGTGTTCTCAAATAAAAATGTTAAAAATAGTAATGCGGAGTCAGCTGTACACCGAAAGGATACTGTAGGATATCCAACCCTTAAGTGAGTTTACGCTTTGGCATCCTTATTGTTACTGATCACCTCAATAATTCATTTACTCATATAACCCTCATAACCATGTGCTAGATCGCATGTATAATAAATGTATTGTTTCTTTCACTAACAATAAAAATAATAACAAAGGCCGGTTTGGCCACTTAAACCAATGAGCATTTTCCACGTGGGCTGCAGTCATACGAGGCCGTTTTTGGAAGGTTCGTGTCTCCTGCTGGGCTTTGTAGATTTTCTTTTTTTTGTTTTGCAGCAGGCACAGTAGGTTCATTAGGGGAGGGGGGGGGAGGGGGCGGGCTGTAGTGGCTGAGAGAGAAAAAAACACGAAAGCAGGCAGGCTGACACAGAGCTATTTTGACTATTTTTGCCAGGGCTGCGTTTGATTTCCAGCCCTGAGTATTAATACAATTTGGACTACTGTCTCGCGGTCATCTGCATTGCTGCTTGCTTTTTGGCATTGTAGTTTGATCACACCAAAGATCCACTGTGTCCTTTTCTAGGTAAAAAATGGATTACAATAAAGTTGTCTTTTCATCTAAAGGCATTATTTTCAGGTATTTATATCAAGTTGTCACTAGAGTTGTCATCCATAGTAAAATGATAAAACTGCCATAAATAACTTGACTTGTTTCTATTAAACTGTCAGAATTACCTCATACAAGCTTTGATTACTTTCTTCTCCTAGAGGTGTGATGTAAATTAGACATCAGAGCCTGATCATTCATTTTCGCCATCATGTGTTCGTTTTAGCATTTATCTTCTTTGTCGTAAGTGTTTTGACGTTTGATTTATTTAGTCTGAATATGCCTGTGATTTCTTTCATGATTCAATTTTACTGAGAACAAGTCATTTTATTTGCGGTTGTTAGTGACAATTCTGCCTTGAACAATTCTAAATAATATAGGGCCATATTAACAAGGGCCAGCGATAAATATCGCAAAGCGCACTTAGCGCATGCATATTTATCGCCGGCTATCTCTGGAATTTATCGCCCGGTTAGCGCGTTATCAACAACGCGCATCGCCGAGGCGATAAAATTCCAGAGATAGGTGGGATATCGCCGTTTTCCATGGAGGAAAACGGCGATATCCTAGATAATAGGGCCTGTGGTCTTAGCCACACAATCCACCCCCCATGTTAGGTATGCCTTAGTCAGGAATTTAACAGACGTTAAATTCCTGAGTTAAGGCATACTTAACGCGATTTTATTTATCGCTAACCCTCCTTGATAATATCGCAAAGCTTCCTTCGCGATATTATCCCATGTTGCTTTTCACAGCCACGCCTCTTTTGCATCTCATTATCGATGCGAGGCGTGTGAAAAAGGGGCGATACATCAAGGAATCATGCGCTAGCGTGCCCTTGATGATAATGCGATAATATTATCGCCGCTTTGCGCCCGAAAACGGGCTCTAAAGCGGCGATAATATTATCGTCGCCCCTTAGTGAGCAAAAAAGTAGAATCCTTTTTCTGCATTGCAAATCCAGTCTTCTTCTTTATTGTGAAGGGTAATCAGGGAGTGTTATGTGCAAAATACCATATTGCCATCAGGCTTCCACTAAACAATTTAGCTGTCAGAATTTGTACCAAGTCATGTCTTTTGGTCCTGCACCCAGGTACGATCTTCAGCCGCGTTATTGCGTAGTGTTTGTGCATATCAAGATGTACAATTATGGAATGTGATATAAATGTTATAGTGTACACTTTTTAATGTTACTGATTTGCTCTTAGACCACAGTAGTAGCTTTCCTGATAATACGCCTGCAATTCAACAGCACCTTGCAATAATATTAGATGCCATCTAACACATCATCCTGGCATGGGTAGACAAGAAACTAAAACATAACATAACAGACAAATGATAACAGTGTCATGGGGTTCCAGACTCAGATTGTGCAATTTGACCTACAATGACTGCAGTGAGATTTGATGAGGTTTCAACGATTACATGGTCACACGTCAAAGACTACATGTAGGAAAGTGCCTCTTTTGACATGGTTAGCCCACACTTTTTGCCTTCTGTCTGATGTAGTTTCGAAGTGTAAGTGCACTGGGTCCTTGCTAACAAGGCTTCCAGTGACAGATTTTCCTGAAACTATACCACAATTGGAACAACCTGTGTTTCCTCTCTAGGCTCTGGTAAATGGTACCCTCAGTACCCAGGGCATGAGGAGGGAAGGAGGCCCCCTAGGGACCGCTCTCCCAGATCCGGTGGTGCTGCTGTTGCAGGCTGTGTGTCCAGTTGCAGGACAAATTGAAGAGTCAACTTGGCACACAGCACTGTGCGCTATGCCACCCTTACACTCATAAGGTATAGGTAAGCCATCCCTATGGCAGTTATTACGCCCTAAGCAGGTTGCAATATATCCTATCAGCACAAGCAGATGAGTCCTTATGATATCCAGTCCATTCTGGATGTCCTTATAGAACAGGGTGGCCATAAAGAGTACATGGGCTGGATACTCGTCAACACAAGTTTTCGAGCTCCATGATGGCTTCACTGATTTCTAAGATGTTTGGTACGGAATATCTTGTCTTAATAAATCTGTGCTGATGCTAGTATAGGATTTAATAAAAATGTACAAAGGAGACCCTCCTAGAGGGTCCCCTAACACCTTACAAACCCTGGTGTTGTCTCTGTCTAGTTTTAGCCACCCTGCCATCACCAGACATGTTTTGAATCCCTGGGTAGAGAGCCAGAGCTCTCTGGATCCAGAAACTGCTTTGAGCGGAGGTGGTCCTACCTTCCCCCTTGAAGGACGGCCTCGGCAGAAGAGGGTACGTGAAAGTACATGCTCCCTTTGAACCTGGCCCCCATTCTCTGCTGTTAGAAGCAGATGGCGCTGCCAGCCCTACTCCACTTTTGGCAAGTTGACTGGAGAGAATATGAGGTAAAATAAGAGGTGGGCCTAACTTCACCCTGCACTACCCCTCAGGTGGGACAGGAGAGGTAGACCCTACTTATCACCATCTGCCATCTTGAGGATAATAGCCAATTAGAAGTCAGGGTATACCCACCCCCACATGGGGTGAGCATAAAGATGGTGTTGACACGCTACCGTAACATAGCCCATTGGCTACCACCTGGCCTCTCCTAAAAACAACCATAAATTCAGTATTTAGGTGGCTCCCCGAAAACCTGACTTCAGATGCGACGGACACAAGAAGACAACAGAAGAAGAGTGCTGCGGAGTACTGAGCCCTGATGCAGATGAAATAGGCACAAACTTCCTCCGCTGACAAGGACCCGACAATTGCAACCTGCTGTCTCTCCTGAAACCTGTGAGGTCTCCAAGAAACCCTGGATCCCCCCAATCTTCTGCAAATTTACAAGATCCTCCCTTGGCTCTAGTCCTCGGTGTCCACCTATAAAGAAACCACTGTGGTTGAGGACAGCCCATTCCGTGTCGATGCGACTCACCACTGAAAAGAAACCTTGAAGCTTCCCAGGCCTGTTGGTTCCCCAGTTTGGTGGAATTGACCCCTGCACTCCTCCATCAATTCGAGGGATCCTCTCAAACAGCAACCGATGCTGGATCTAGCCCTGCTCCTGACAGCCTGTACCCTCTTGCCAGTGCCATCGAAGGCGTACAGTGGCAACGTTGGCACGACCGTCTCCTCTGGGGTAGTCTGCTCTGCATCACACCTGTGGCCTCACTGCTGATGGTAATCTCCTAAACCAACACCCACAACAACCGGTAACTTAAATCCAGATCCAGCCCGATTGTCTGTAGAACCCGAGTCATTGGCCCCCAAAGACCATTACCCTTCTGGCCAAGATCGCTCTGACTTTCCAAGTGATTGTGGTCATCTGAAACTCTGTGGCATAGTCTTCCATCCAGCGACTGCAATGGTAAGTGAGTTGGCAAACCTTAGCTACCAAGACTCTACACCACACTCTAGTAACTAAGACTGCTAGGTTGGTGGTGTTCTGATTCTATTGGCCTACAGTGACCTGCGGCCGGTGACCACAACTATAACCAGTTTGGCGGCTGAATGAACTCCACAACAACTACACACTTCCGTTTCACTCCTTGCCGATTGTGATGGTAAATAATTGATGATATCGACCACCGAGTGCTTAGGTTCTGAAAGTACTGCATATTGTGAACTGCACTGCATTTATTTCGATCCTCACAAGTATACAAAATATGCATCCATATGCTGAAACTATACTTAGTGTATTTCCGATTTGAAGTCTTGCTTCTCAAAACATATACAAAGATCCTTATTGTTTTTTACAAAATTGGTCTTGAGTTTGTGTCTCATTTATTGCCTCCTTGAATACGACAAATGCTTTACACTGTGTTCTGATAAGCCTAACTGCTCGCACACCCTACCACAAAAAGAGAGTAAGTATTATCTGTTTGTTGCCTCTATCTCCCTCTGTACTCTCAACATAGTTTACTTCATTTTAGCACACTGTACAGAGAGGCAGCATATTACATTCTGGGCATCTGCATAAATGATTCATACAATGGCATTTTCTCAAGCTTATATGTCTAACCAAAACTAAGATACAAAGGGTTAAGTTTATGCAGTAAAGTAAAATCACATTGAAGAAGCCTCTTCACCAAAAAGGAAAGTTGTAAAGCATTTGGAACAGGCAATCTATGAGACAGTAAACAGTGATTTTCTCATATAACATTTGTTCACCTGTGGTAATAAATGGAACTTCACCTTTGCACTGTAAGAATAAATGTGTGAATTTGCATTTATAAGTAATGTTCCCATAAATAACACAAACACACATATATATATATATAGAAATCCTTACGCCGCTAGTACATAAAGCAAAGTTGCACTCAAGATCGAGAAAACAAAAAGGTTTATTGACTGACACATTTGAACCTAATGGTCTTTGTCAAAGTCACCTGGAAGTGGCTGTTTTTTAAATGCATTCACAGGTTCAAAAGTAAACATAAAAGACATATGCATTCATAGGAGTCTTCAGGCATTAGAAAACAGACTCCTGCTAAATAAAAAGCATTTTACAGTTTTTTTAAAGCTTAATTCATTGACTCACATGAAACAAGAATAAACAATATTAAAAATAAGACATCATATGTGGGGGTATTCTGAAAAACAAAAACAGTGGTTACCTTTCTCACCTCGCGCTGTCACAGCGAGTCAACAAGGTACACAATGAGTTAATAAAATTAAGATGCAGGTGCTATTTAATTTAACTTTATCCTAATTTCATTATATATATATTTTTGATTTACACGCTCTCAGCCCAACCTCGCGCAGCCACAGCGGGTGAGCAGAGTAGGACGCAAGTGCTCTTAGAGTGTTAACATAGTGCTAAAAGATGTCTGTTTCAAAGTTCTGGCAGAACCGACTAGAAGTAACTGCTATTTCTAAAGATACTAGGCAAGTGCCTGCGTATCCAGGTAGCGCCTCTCACATCTGGCTAATTTTTGATAGCATGTACTAAGTCCTGTAGTGTGACGCTCCTACAGGCCTATTGTGCACTCATATTGTGACCCCAATTAGTTTGCAAGTAAAAAAACCCACAAGTGTGAAAAAAGAATAAAGAGAATGCCCTCACACATAAACCCACTGTCACGTGGACCCACCCTAGATGATATTAAAAATAGATGAAGTGAAAAGTGTGTGGACATCGGACACTAGTAATCAAAGCAGCCGCTTTGAGTCAGTGTAATCCATATTCAGTTGCAGAGGGGAGACATTGAGTTAGAAAGCAGGGACATTGCAGCAGGAAGCGGACTAAGGGTCCCTGAAAGATATATTTGTATACAGTGTCCAAAAAATATGGTAGGGCACCAATGGTATATATGATATCTTCTCTACCCTAGATGCACATGGAGGTCCTCCTATGATTGAGGCCCCCAGGGATCTTGCTCTGAAGGTGGATGATGTACTCGGATTCCAGGCGCCGAAGGCTGCGTTCCCGATCTCCTCCTCGAGCCGGGGCTGGTATCCTGTCAATGCCAAAATAAGACATGTTAGAACAGATATCAGTGACATTCCTGTGTTCCAAATCGCAGTGCTTGGCCACTGTGTAAGTCAAGCCCCTATTTCAGATGACACTCAGATGCTCCAAAATACGTTTCTGAACTGGGAAGATTGTGCTTCCAACATAGCTCAAACCACACATGCAGCTCAATACATAAACGACATGATCAGTGGTACAGTTAAAGAAGTTGCGTATCATCTCACTTTTCCCTGTTGGGAGATTGTATCTCCTGACATTACAGCTGTTGCTACAGGCCTTACAGCGCCCACACTTATAGAACACTGGGAGTTCCTTCAGCCATGTCCCCATGGTTCTGCTGCCCTGTGTCAGGTGACTGTGTACAAGTATGTTTTGCAATGAATCACATCTGCGATGTGTGATGTGTGGTGTAGGGTTGACCAATTTGCCTATCATCCCATCATTCCTGACTAGGTACCAATGTTTTCGTACTATTCTTTGAATTGCCTGTGAGGCGATGGTAAAAGTGGTTATCAATCTCACCTCCTGCTTAGTTTTGTCCTTTGTTAGGGACCAGAGGACTATTCCTGTCCCTTGTGGAAGCTTTCTCAACTGCTATTCTGATTGTTCTGCCAGTGTAGCCCTGTGTCTTGAAATGGCCTAGCATATTCTTCTCTTCTGTAGCATAGGCCTCCCTGAAACTGCAGTTTCTTTTTGCTCCTGAGGAGCTCACCATAAGGGATGCTCCTCTTCAGCCCATCAGGGTTGTGTCTCCGGGCATGCAGTAAGCTATTCCCTGTGGTAGCCTTTCTAAACAAGCTTGTGTGTAAGACCTCATCTTTAACCTCGACTAGGACATCTAGGAACTCAATCTTAGTTGCATTTTTCTTGCTTGTAAATTTAAGATTTAAAGTGTTGTTTGATAAACCCAAAATAAAGCTGTGTAACATTTCCTGTGGACCATCCCAAATCAGAAAAATATCGTCAATGTAGCGGGTCCACAGGATAAGGTTGTCCATGTAGAGTTCATTGTTTTGTGCCCACCACTCACCATAAACATACAGGCGTAGCTGGGAGAGAAGCAACTTCCCATCGCAGTCTCTGTGTATTGCTTGTACCATTTATCCTGGAAAAGGAAGCAGTTGTTATGTATACAGAAATGTAACATGTTTAACAAGAGCATGGTATGATTATACATGGAAAGCGGTCTGTCCCGAAAAAAATACTTGTATGCCTCCAGTCCCCAGCTATGTTCAATGCATGTATACAGGGAAACTACATCCACTGTAGCAAAAGGAAGGCAAGGTAATCACATATTGGCACAGGAAGTAGTCCAAGTAGTCCAAGAGGATGACGGTATTCTCTAATAGGCTCTGCTTAGTCAAAATTATGGGTCTGCCTGGCGGGTCTGTGGCATGTTTGTGTACCTTTGGGAGCATATAAAACATCGGGAAGACAGGTTTCTTCACCAACAGAAATAGAAACAAATTGTGGCTCAAAATGCCCTGCCCCTGCCAAATATTCAGCAGTGTGTGATACTCCAGTATGGTCTTGTTGTATTCTATCAGGCTAGACCTGAGATAGCTCCCTGAGTACTCTAACTGACGTTTCGCCTAAATCCTGTAGTTGTAGATATCCCAAAGGATGACATTGCCCCCCTTATCGGAGGGCTTTATGGGTTGTTTTTCACAATACCCCCACAAATGATGTCTTATTTTTAATATTGTTTGTTCTTGTTTCATGTGAATTAATGAATTAAGCTTTAACAAAATGTAAAATGCTTTTCATTTGGCAGTCTGTTTTCTAATGTCTGGAGACTCCTATGTGTCCAGATGTCTTTTATGTTTACTTATTTTGAACCTGTGAATGCATTTTAGAAACAGCCACTTCGGGTTACGGAGTGACTTTGACAAAGACCGTCAGGTTGAAATGCTTCAGTCAATAAACTTTTTTGTTTCCTCGATCTTGAGTGCGATTTTGCCTTATGTACTAGCGGCGTAAGGATTTCTTGATACTATAGCGGGTCCAGCACCCGCCTGTCTGCACCAACCCCGCCTGGTGGAAGTGTTCGGAAGAAAGGCTCGGAGCTTTGTGTCTTGATGTATATATGTATAGGCGGCCAGTAGGTAGTTATAGTTGAGGCCTAGTTTCCATAGGAAAAGAGTATTTTGATTTGCCAATAACTTTGGCACCATTTGACGAATCTTGGCGAAATTTTCAAAACTAGTGGGACAGTCACCTCAACTGCTGTCTTGGAAATTTTGTAGTGATTCGCCAAATGGGGGCCGAGAAAGAGGGGGTCCCAAAATGCTTTTTCTCCATGTTAATTGCTATAGGAAACTGTTGACGCAGCTACAGCCCAATCTGCATAACAAAATGACACCAAATTTGGCAGAAAGATAGCTCCTGTTCCAGAGAGCACTCTTTTTGTTAAATGGTGTAAATCCATTCAGTAGCTCCTAAAATTGATGGATTTCTCAGATTTACCACTGTAGCCGCAGTGGATCAGCGAA
Source organism: Triturus cristatus (assembly GCF_964204655.1). Lineage (NCBI taxonomy): Eukaryota > Metazoa > Chordata > Amphibia > Caudata > Salamandridae > Triturus > Triturus cristatus. The sequence goes on from NC_140595.1 coordinate 380,613,502, forward strand.
CCCTCCCGATCTCGTGCCTGAGATCTGATCAGCTGCCAACACTTCAAACCAGGAAGTGTTGGCAGCCATCTTGTGACTCGGTTGAACCGAGTCACAAGAAAAAAGTAAAAAAAACAAGAAAAGGGGGCAGGCTAGAAACACCCTGACCCCCTTAGGCATGTTCAGGGCTTTTATTGGCCCTGGGGGTCCCACAGGGACCCCCAGGGCCAATAAAAGCATTTATTTTTTATTTTCAGCGTGATTTGCAGTGAATCCGTAAATCTGGCTGAAAATTTTAAAAAAAGCCTGTGCATCATTTACTCTAGCCCCCAGGTGGGACAGGTGCCAGGGGTAATTACACATAAAGATGCGGGAGACGGCGCGGGCCCCCACAGCACTGGGGATCGCCACCTCCCTGGGGCTAGAATAGAAAAATGCAGGGGGCGACGCATCCCCTGCTGCCCCAGGGAGCACCACCTCCCAGGGGCTAGTGTAAAAATGGGAGGGGCCCCCCCTCCTGGAGCTCTAAATGGCCCTTGGGACCGCCACCCCAGGACCTGCTCCAGCAAAGTCCCGGTGTGCCCACCCCCAGGAAATTGTAGTTTGTTACGGGATGGTGGTCCCGCCATCGCATAACAAACAGTGTGCTCTCATTTTGAACAAGCGATAGCATTTTTCTCTTGCTTGCTCAAAGCGAGCACACTTTGCTTTTTACCCCCAGGGAGCTGCATCTTAGCATCTTAGCTTCATCTTAGCATCCCTGGGGTAAATAGCAATGCCGGCTCCCACAGGAGGTGGGAGCCAGCCAGGACCGCAGAGCCCTTCAGGATCCCCCGTGGACCAAAAGAGATGGTCAATCCCCAGGGGATGGGTCCCCGGGGCCAAAATTAGCCTCAGTAGGGGGTGGCACATGGCCTCCCTCCCTTATTATTTAAAAAAAATAAATAAAATGGTCCAGGCCCAGGGGCATGGGGTCCCATGGGCCCAAAAGAGTCAAAAGAAAGGGGGGCCACACAGCCCACTTCCTACAATAAAAAAAGGAAGCCGTCAACTCGCTGGAGGCCCAGCCCCCTTTCTCCACTACTCTGCAAACTCGCCTCCTGGTGTGCTCTTGGTTGGGGATTGAAGTCCCCTATGCTTTTGAGGGTCCTTAGGTGGCAACTAGCCAACCTGTTACATCCAGTGAGCCTCACAAAGTGGGACTGCTAAGAGGTCTTCAAAGGCCACACCCCCTTTTCTTCACCACTCTGCAAAAGCACCTCCTGGTGCGCTACTGGTTGGGGGATAATGTTCAATTTACTCCTGGGGGACAACAATCCCTCCTGTTACCACCTGTAAGTCCTACACAGCAGCATTCCTGAGAGCTGTTTGGATGCCCAGCCCTCTTTCTCCACCACTCTGCAAACATGACTGCTAGTTAAAAAATGTTAGGAATTTACTAAAAAAAACAAAGGTTTCAGGGATGTTACAGCTAGCAAATTGAATTAAAAAATCCCTAGAAATTCAATAAAAAAGCCAAAGGTTAAAGGGACGTTATAGTTAACAAATAAAATTTAAAAAAACCTTAGAAATTCACACAAGAAAACAAAGGTTTCAGCGACTTTATAATTAGATAGTAGAATATAAAAAAAAACACGTAGAAATTCATTGACAAAAACAAAGGTTACAGGGATGTTGAAGTTAGACTGACATTTCACTCATACAAAACCAGAGAAATTCAGCCTTTATAGTTACCTGAGTTAACTATAACTTGTACCCCCGCAGTGCACTGCTTATGACCTCACATATTACAACCCTCATGACATGGTCAGTGACATCACTCATGACATCTCTAATGACATCTCAAATAGAGCTGTAAATGGCCCTGGGGACCGCCACCCCCAGGGCCGGCTCCAGCAATGTACTTGGGTTCCCACTCCCACAACATTGCCGTTTGCTATGACATGGCGGGAGCAGTGGGCCCGCCATGCCATAGCAAAATCTGCTTTATCAGAGTTGTTATGGTCAGTGGTTGCTCGAAACCATTTGCTTCCTGATAAGTTTAGGTGGGCTTACGGTGGCACTGTGAGATAGCTGGTCTATAGGCCAGCATATCCTGAAGGGGTGTGCGATTCAGTCTGGGCACCAAGCCCCAGTTAATTTTGTGCAACAAACGCACAGATCCTATGGATTAGTAGGAACTACATGACATGGCGCCGCAAACGTTGGTTGGATTCTTATTTAACAGTCAATCTGAGTAGTTCAGTCACGCGTTCTCAGAGACAGCGTGCAGACAAAATATCAAGTTTTTAATATGGACTGACAGAAATATCTAGATAGGTAAAGTAGGGAGGGGATAATGGAAAAAGAAGTGTGCATGAGATGTGTATAACAACCCTAGACAAAGTGCCCTTAATTTACAATACAAATAACATTTACACGTGATATTTGTTTTTCTCTATTATATTCATATTTTAAATATTTTTGGGGGGTCAGTGAATAAATATTCTATTTCTTTTTTTGTTACAAAATTGTCACATACTTTGTTGATACACAACAATAAACAAGGGCAAGATAGATAACACATACAACTAAATACTCGATAATGAATATAAAAAAATATTTTCCACAAAAGTATTCACAGAACTAACATGAGACAAAAATACAAATTTATGGACACATAGACATTTGACAGCACCCAATTGATAATAATGATTTGTTGATGATAATTGTCTCTACAATTATAGACACACATTTTTTTTTACAACAACCAATTGATAATGGCAACTGTTGATGATAATTGTCTCCACAACGCGTTTCGGCGTAAGCCTTCATCAGGTGTCCACTCTTTACAATTTTGCTTGATGTCGACTTTGCGTAAGCAGAAATAAGACTAATGAAACTTGAGGCATAAATAATCACCAAGAATGGGGTCCAATCTGATGAATAAAACTTGAGACAGTCGATAATCAGTCTTATATCTCGGATTGCAATCAGTGAGTGCTGGATGTGCACAAGACGAGATATATCAAAGCTATTTAGAATTGTAACCCGATGAATGAATCATTAGGAAATTATTCCTCCTTGTGAAAATACTTCAAATTAGGATTTAATGCCAAATTGTGAATCCGTTATAGAAGCTGACGACTGATTACAATATGCTTTCTTTAGTCATGGGATGAAATGCAATTTCCGAAAACAAGTAATCGCTCAAACTCTGGCGCGAAACTGAAAGAAATATCTAGTCATAAATATCAGAAGTTAGAAATATTGACAGCAAGAATATCGTAGTCAAGAATATCAAATTAAGGTCATTAAAATCAATTTTAAAAATATCGAAGTGTTTAATAATGTGTGCAAAAATATAGTTGTTTGAAAATATCGATTGTTTAATTAATGTAATGTATTTTAGTATATATTTTAAATGTATGTGATGTATATTTTTGTATAATATTTTGTTTATATTTTGTAATATATGGGTTAAATGTTTAACAGTTATTAAGTTTATTTAAATTGAATTTTGATTATTTTTAGTTATGTAGCGGGCTGTGGGTTTATAGGGGAACATCAAATTGATGATTATTTTTTATTTATTAATATTTCTGTAATTAAGATGTTATTTTGTTAATTGTGTAAAGTAACTAATTAATAATAAAATAATAATTGGTTGTTGATTTATATTAATTAATTAATTGGTAATTAATTATGGTAAATGTTTAATCCGTTTTAGGTGTGCTGTTTGGTGTTTATAGGGGTAAAGGGTGGGAAGAAACTTATTTGATTGATTAATTAATAATTGATTGATAATTAATATTAATTAATTAGCAATTAAGTATAGTAATTGTGCAATTAATTTTAGGAGTGCATTTTGGGGTTTATAAGGGTAAAGGGTAGGAAGTATTTTATTTTTGATTACTTAATAATTAGTTGTTAAATGATATTAACTAATTTTAAATTAATTATGGAAATTGTTTGATTAAATTTACGTGCGGGTTGTGGGGTTTTATAGGGGTACAGGGCAGGAGGTAACTTATGTTTAACTATTTAATAATTATATGTTAATTATTATTAATTTATTAATTGTAAATTAAATATTGAAATTGTATAATTACTTTTAGATGTTTCTTGTGGGATTTATAGTGGTAAAGGTTGGGAAGTAATTTGTGTTTAATTAATTAATATATAGTTGTTAATTAATTTTAATTAATTATTTGATATTTATTTTGGGTAGTTGTGTATTTGTTGTGTGTGGTTTTTACTTTTAAAGGGGTAAAGGGTGGGTATTAAATAAATGCTACTTACTTTATAAATAGTTGTTTATTAGAAATCATTTTTAATTTTAATATAAGTTTTAATTGTGTAATTTATTATTTTACCGTTTAACCCTGTAATCCCCACAACACACACCTAAATTAAAGTGTTGGAAGTTAATTAATTTGTATTAGCTTTATTTTTTAATAGGTAATTAAATATGTTAATTATGGAAGTAATTGTTTTAACTTAGAAGTGCATTATGATTTGTGTGGTGTTATAGGGTAGAAAATAAAATAATTACAGTTATGTAATAAATAATGTTTGTAAATATTTTCTAGTTAGAAATATATCTTTTTGGGGAATTTATTTTTTATTTTATATAATATTTGTAGGTATTTGTCATGTAATTAACATTATAACATGTTTTATATTAAATATATTTGTTTTTTAATTTATAACACTATTTATATTTTTATTTTTACATATTTTTTTATATATATTTTTTTTTCGTTTTTATTTTTCAAATGAATGGTGTGTGAATAGTAAATGTTACCCCTCCTCTATCCAACACTTTCCCTACTGTTGAAATCACTGGAGTGGGAATAGTAATTTGGACCCCTCTGCTATCCAACACTTTCCCTACTGTTACACTTATTGGAGTGGGAATAGTATTTTTTACCCATCCGCTATCCAACATTTTCCCTACTGTTGCACTGACTGGAGTGGGAATAGTAATGTTTACCCCTCTGCTATCCAACACTTTCCCTACTATTGCACTGACTTGAGTTGGAATAGTAAATTGAATTCCTCTGCTATCCAACACTTAACCTACTGTTGCATTCACTGGAGTGGGAATAGTAATTTTCACCCCTCCGCTATCCACCACTTTCCCTACTGTTGCATTTACTGGAGTGGTAATAGTAATTTTTACCCCTCTGCTATCAAACAATTTCCCTACTGTTGCACTGACTGGAGTTGAAATAGTAAATTTAATCCATCTGCTATTCAACACTTACCCTACTGTTGCACTCATTGGGGTGGGAATAATGATTTTTACCTCTCCGCAATCAATCACTTTCTCTACTGTTGCACTTACTGTATTGGGAAATGTAAGTTTAATTATTTTATTATAGTTTAATGTTTTAATTTATTATGGAATTTCTTTTCTTATATTTTAAATTATATATATATATATATTCACTGAAAAAACCATAGGTTTCACACATGTTCTAGTTAGCGGAAATTTTACTGATAAAAAACCAATGAAATTCCCCCGTTATAGTTAGTGCAGGCAACTATAACTCACGCGACCGCAATCCTCTGCTGATGCTAATACTGTATTTAGACACTTATTTGCCCATGTCTTCTTCCATAAATTTTTAGCTATACATATATTACAAATATTTTTTTTTCATAAAGACACATATGTCATCAGCAGAAGATTGCGGTCGCGTGAGTTATAGTTGCCTGCACTAACTATAACGGGGGAATTTCATTGGTTTTTTATCAGTAAAATTTCCGCTAACTATAACATGTGTGAAACCTATGGTTTTTTCAGTGAATTTGCAAGGTTTTTTAAATGCTAATTCCTAACTATAACGTGTGTGAAACCTATGGTTTTTTCAGTGAATTTGTACGTTTTTTAAATGCTAAGTTACTTTACGCCATTCGTGGCGTGCGCGCCCACTTTACGCAGTTAGTGCCGTGCACGCACGGTGCCCACGTTACGCTAGATGGGCCATGTACGCACGATGCGCTTCGCGCACCGTGCGCACATGGAGGACATATGATGCACTTCGTTTTGAAAGGTAATATTTAAATTTTTCGCACCACTTATAAGCCATTTGCACACGGGGTGGGGAGAGTGTGGATAATTTTTTTTTTTTATATTTTTTTACCGTACGCGTAATCGGCGAAATTAGCGAAAAAATAAAAATTCCGTTTTTGGCCTTGGGGGATCTTTGGGGACTCCCTCAACATGGCAAGGTGTTTTGGAGCTGTCCAAACAGCCCCTTTACATGTTTTTGTGCTTTGTATTTTAATCCACACTCTCAGTGCGAGAGAGAAAATGGCGGCCGCCGCTTCCTGGTTTCGGCCGATTCGAATGTTTACTAAGATCTAAGAGCCAATCAGAATCGCGCTCGCGCACGCCACCGTACGCGTACGGTAAGCGTACCGTAAGCGCACCGTAAGCTGGCTCAGATATATATATTGATTTAAAGGCTATTTTCTCAGAATCTACTGAACAGATTTACACCAAACCTACAAAAGGCACTTCCTTGACCTGAGGACTACCTCTCTGCCAAATTTCTAGTAATTCTGTTCAGCCGTTCGGGCTGTAGCTGTGTCTAAAGGTCCTATGGAAAAATGCATGGGAAAAATGCGTTTTGGGACCCCCCTTTTATCTCAGCCCCCGCTTGACGAATCCCCCCGAGACTTACAGGGTGGGAGCGGAGCGGAGCGCCCCACCTATTTTGAAAAATTCGCGAGGATTCGTCGACCGGCGCCAAAGTTATTCAAAATAGAATGTTGCGGATTTCCTATGGAAACGTGGTCCTAACTATAACTACCTACTGGCGACCGCCAGTAGGTAATATATATATATATATATATCTTCGTGATTCGCTGCCAAAGTAGTCCCCAGCCTGCGACGTTGGTGCCGTCGGTGGCAGCAGCAGCCACCATCAGTATTCCACGATTCTTATTTCGGGTGAACGTTTCCACAATAAGAGGACGGCACACCAGGAAACGGCACAAAAACTTTATTGTTCGCTAGCAGTTAAAGGACGACGCGTTTCGGCGTATTGCCTTTGTCAAGTTACTTCCTGCAAGCCTACGAAACATAGAAATACTTTGCCGAGGTTCATGGACATAAACAAAATACTTCGACCATTCGTCAAGAAATTTCATAGATGTAACCCGAATCACTTACAATGAATTACTGTGATGTTAAAATATATTACATGTGATAAACATCTGAATGCACAATTTTACTCGCAATTGCATCAAAGGAAGTAGAAAATTCGGGTGCATCCCATTACTTGAACACTCGGACCTTGTTGGCAAATACCACGAGGGAACAATAAAGTTAGAAATAGGCAGAAGAAAAAATACATAAATTAATTAAATTGACAGACCGTAAATTCCATGCTGAGAGTACGCTGTGTCTGTTATGGGTGTAGCATAGTTGTAAATACGATTGCATGGTATGTCGCTGTGTGCAAGTATTTAATCTGACTGGTGTTCATAGCCATGACATATGTGCTGTCCTGCAGTGGTAAAAGGGTAATATTTGTTTTCTTTATGGATACCGACCGTGCAGGATTGCAATAAACTTAATATATCGTAAATCAGGGCTAAAATAGCCAATGAGCCCTACACAGTAGGTAAATCCACTGCAAATCCCAGCACCATTGCAAGGTTTAGGCAGCACCAGAATTAATCTTCATTAGAATAATGGTACAACGACATGATCAGCTTCATTAAATGATGACATTAATGACAAATTTCGCAGTTCCATTGTGGCTAAATTCGCCAACTGATTACACCGCATTTTATACAGTCGTGAATTATGAAAAAATTAATTAATTAATTAGAATTATATATATATATATATTTATATATATAATCTACTGGCCGTCGCCAGTAGATAGCTATAGTTAGGACCGAGTTTCCATAGGAAATCTCAAAATTCTATTTTGAATAACTTTGGCGCCGGTTGACGAATCCTCGCGAAATTTTCAAAACAAATGGGGCGCTCCGTTCAGCTCCTACCCTGAAAGTCTCGGGGTGATTCGTCAAGCGGGGGCCGAGAAAAAGGGGGGGTCCCAAAACACGCTTTCCCAATGCATTTTTCCATAGGACCTTTAGTCGCAGCTACAGCCCGAACGGCTGAACAGAATTACTTGAAATTTGGCAGAGAGGTAGCCATAAGGTCAAGGAAGTGCCTTTTGCAGGTCTGGTGTAAATCTGTTCAGTATTTCCTGAGAAAATAGCATTTAAAAGCATATCAATATCTATACGCCCGCTAGCCCTGTGCAAGCCCTGTGCGCGCACCCTGCCGTGCGCGAGCGTAATTCTGATTGGTTGTTAGATGTCAGTAAACATTCGAATCGGTCAAAATCAGGAAGTGTCGGACGCCATTTTGTCTGTCGCACTGAAAAGGAAAGGTGGAGAACGTGAATAGGGGGCAGAGTAGGGAGTTCTTGACCCCCTAGCCATTGTCAGGGGTCACAGTAGGACCACGAAGGGCCAAAGAAAAGATTTTAATTTTTTTTAAAACATCGCGGGGTGCGCGCACTCTGTGCGCACCCGAAAAAAAAACTTTAAAAAAATAGAAATAAAAATCAAGTTTAAGTGTTTAGATATTAGGTGGCTCTAAAAAGAGCCCTTGTGTTTATTGAGTGTTTTTCGGTACCTGCAAGTAAGTACCGATGCAGAGTCTAAAGTTCAAGAGGAAGACTCTGTTGCCTTCATCATTGAAATGTACACGGTCTCCTCTATAAATGTCTTGCATGTTGTAACGCAAGTTGTTGTGGTATATAGAACCCATACCATAGTCTCTGAGGAAAGCAGAAACAGACTTATTGACGTGCTTTCTTGCTTTGTCAATCTGTGGACAATGTTGGTTGCACCAGTTCCACTTTTGCCTTTGGCATATATTAGAATATACAAAGGCAGTTTGTGGAAAAACTGACATCAATTGCACAAAGGTGTCCTTAATAAGCATTTCCAGACCTACCCCAGTTAAAGTGCCTAGGTCATTTCCACCAAAGTGCACAATAATAAGGTTAGGCTGTGGGAGATGTAGAAAGGTTTTCACCAAAGGCATTAATTGGTGCCACTTTAACCCTCTCTGACCAATCCATTTAATGTCTACATTTGGCAAAGCAAGGTCTTTCACAATACCTCTTTTTTCTGCAAATTTTTCACTCCAGAAGACATAGCTATGACCTACAATCCACACTGTGAACATCTTTCAAGGAGATCTGGATGCACTCAGGAGGTGTCTTTCAGTAGAATGGCAATATGAAAATAAAGACAGTTGAAAAATGGAGGCATACATACTTTTTTTTAATAAAAAGAACTCATTGGCTGATTCAAACCATTTTACAGTTAAAACTAGGCTGTATGTTTACATTTTTAAAAGCATGTTTTGGGTTGGTTCAGAAAAATGTGTTCCCACTGAATATTACTTTGGATTTGCTGTTAGGTTTGAACAGTCAAGCACTCTTGCTCTTTGGATTTGAAATATTGTGTGCAGAACTTATGACCTCTCTGCTCACACCAGTGTTCCATGACCTGTTGCTATGGTAGCAGGCAGAAGTCATGTTGGGGGAAGGGATGATTTGGAAAAGGGTTGAAAGTTGCAACCAATAGAAATGTGTGATTCCATTTGAAAAAATGTGGGAAGGACTGTGATTTTACATTAACATGTATATGTGTGAAAAAATAGAGGGAAACATTGCCATTTACTGGTTGTGGTGAGAGGAGAGAGGTGTACAGCTCTAAGATTCTGGCTCTGATAATCTGCTGTTTGAGTGCCACATTTCTTTCTCAACTAACTAATTTTAAAGGTGAGTTATGAGTTTGAGAGGGGATGTATGTGGTGATTTTTGATATAAATATTGGAATTGTCATTCTTCTTGTTTTACATTTTGTGTTTTAGGAGATATTTAACTGTCTTGAACTTGTAAGATATTATGGAGTATGTCTTCACTATAAGTTAAGGTGTACTGGTATCAGTGAGGAATACTGTTTTGTGCCTAGAATCACATCATGAGTCTGTCTGCACACAGGATTTGTTGTCAGAGATTTATTTTGTGTTGCTCTTGTTATGTTAGCCTTGCCCACGCAGGAAAGGGGCAGTTTGTTTCCTTAAAGTGTGATGGTTAGCATTCAGCAGAAATCAGTTACTCACAAATGAGAGGCAAATGCAAACACATTTGAAAATAGCATGGTACATTTTCCTACCACTTTAAAAGTTGTGTTTTACATTTTATGTTAAGGAAGATATTTAAGTGCCTTGAACATGTTAGATATTATGGAGTATGTCTTTACCATAAGTTAAGGTGTACTGGTATCACCCAGGAATACTGTTCTCTGCCTAGAATCACACCATGAGACAGTGTGCACACAGGAATTGTTATCAGAGATTTAATTTGTGTTGCTCTTGCTCTGTTACCCTTGCACTCGCAGGAAAGGGACAGCTTGTTTTTTGTAACACATGGTCATGGTCTCAAGGAGCTGTTAGGACATGTGCTCTTTTCTGCTTGTCTAAAATATAAGGAAGATGTGTCAGGCTGTCACAGTAATTATCACTTGCTCCACCACAGTACTAAATGTGTTTTCAAATTGCCCAAAAAGAATATCGCTTTCTGCCTAGAATCTCACCATGAGTCTGTGTGCACACAGGAATTGTTGTCAGAGATTTAAATTGTGTTGCTGTTGTTCTGTAAAACTTGCACTTTCAAGAAAGGGCCAGCTTTTTTTCTTCAACTGTGATGGTTAGCACTCAGCAGAAATCAGAATCTCACAAGTGAGAGGCAAATGCTAACACGTTTGAAATCAACAGGGTAGATTTTCCTTTCAATCTTGTAATGGGTGAGGTAGTTCCTACATGTTCAAAACTCCAATTAACCCTTACCACACATGCACTCTTACACACATATCTGCAGTCTTCATGCAGTTGTGGAAGTCACCATGCAGATCTCTCTTGCACCTGACAATACACAGTCTCCAGAAACATACTCTTTGCACACATGCAGCAGCTTCTCCTACACTCCCATGCGTAATACTCAGCTCTGTGTTGTGTTTCAGATAGCAGTGTGTAACGCAAACACATTCAACGTCACCAAGGCTCATTTCCTTTGCTCTAGTCTAATCACTCACCCTGTAACACATCGTCATGGTCTCAAGGAGCTGTTAGGACATGTGCTCTTTTCTGCTTGTCTAAAATATAAGAAAAATGTGTCAGGCTGTCACAGTAATTATCACTTGCTCCACCACAGTACTAAATGTGCTTTCAAATTGCCAAAGAAAATATCGCTTTCCGCCTAGAATCACAGCATGAGTCTGTGTGCACACAGGAATTGTTGTCAGAGATTTAATTTGTGTTGCTGTTGTTTTGTAAAACTTGCACTTTCAAAAAAGGGCCAGCTTGTTTTCTGCAACTGTGATGGTTAGCACTCAGCAGAAATCACTATCTCACAAATGAGAGGCAAATGCTAACACATTTGAAATCAACAGGGTTGATTTTCCATCAAATCTTGCAATGGGTGAGGTAGTTCCTACATGTTCAAAACTCAAATTAACCTTTACCACACATATACTCTTACACACATCTCTGCACTCTCCATGCAAGTCTCCATGCAGATCTCTCTTGCACCTGACAATACACAGTCTCCAGAAACACACTCTTTGCACACATGCAGCAGCTTCTCCTACACTCCCAGGTGTAATACTCAGCTCTGTGTTGTGTTTCAGATAGCAGTGTGTAACGCAAACACATTCAACATCACCAAGGCTCATTTCCTTTGCTGTAGTCTAATCACTCACCCTGTAACACATGGTCATGGTCTCAAGGAGCTGTTAGGACATGTGCTCTTTTCTGCTTGTCTAAAATATAAGAAAAATGTGTCAGGCTGTCACAGTAATTATCACTTGCTCCACAACAGTACTAAATGTGCTTTCAAATTGCCAAAAAAAATATCGCTTTCTGCCTAGAATCGCACCATGAGTCTGTGTGCACACAAGAATTGTTGTCAGAGATTTAATTTGTGTTGCTGTTGTTCTGTAAAACTTGCACTCGCAGGATAGGGGCAGCTTGTTTTCTTCAACTGTGATGGTTAGCACTCAGCAGAAATCATGATCTCACAAATGAGAGGCAAATGCTAACACATTTGAAATCAACAGGGTAGATTTTGCTTCCAATCTTGTAATGGGTGAGGTTGTTCCTACCTGTTCAAAACTCCAATCAACCCTTACCACACATCTACTCTTACACACATCTCTGCAATCTTCATGCAGTTGTGCAAGTCTCCATGCAGATCTTTCTTGCACCTGACAATACACACTCTCCAGAAACACACTTTTTGCACACACGCAGCAGCTTCTCCTACACTCCTGTGCGTACTACTCAGCTCTGTGTGGTGTTTCAGATAGCAGTGTGTAACGCAAACACATTCAACGTCACCAAGGCTCATTTCCTTTGCTCTAGTCTAATCACTCACCCTGTAACACATGGTCATGGTCTCAAGTAGCTGTAAGGACATGTGCTCTTTTCTGCTTCTCTAAAATATAAGAAAAATGTGTCAGGCTGTCACAGTAATTATCACTTGCTCCTCCACAGTACTAAATGTGCTTTCAAATTGCCAAAGGAAATATCGCTTTCTGCCTAGAATCACACCATGAGTCTGTGTGCACACAGCAATTGTTGTCAGAGATTTAATTCATGTTTCTCTTGTTTTGTAAGACTTGGACTCGTAGGAAAGGGTCAGCTCATATGATAGGATTTGAAAAGCTCAAAAAAAAATTGTAATGAATTACAATTACATAAAGGTATTTGTTTTTAGTTTCTTGCAGGTATTGCTGAGCAACAGTGAAAAAATTTAAAGATGCCTATAAAGTCAAGAAAGAGAAAAGAAAAGCAACAACAACTATATTTGAAGACAACTGGTAAAAAAAAAATAGGAGGAGAAGCTCGTGTTGGAAAAAAGAAAAAGTCTTCTGGTAAGCAGACTAAAGAATTTTTAAAAAATATCTTCAAAAAAAAAATTGTTAAAAAGATATCTTCAAACAGTGTTTCAACTACAAAACAACAACAGGGTCGACAGCAAAAACAAAATGCTAATGTACAATCAGAAGTAAGAAAGAGTGACTCAACACGAAAAATAGATTTTAAAAACATTCGTCGAAAAATGTTTCAGAGAAGAGTGATGTTAAATTTGCTAAAGGATGTGAAATAATATAAGAAGAAAACCAAATTTTATAAGAAAAAGAAATTTATTGAAACTATTGTTACGAAGGCTTTGGAAATAAAAAAAAAACTATTCATTTTAATTTTGAACAGGATGCGTAGATTAGATAAATTAGTCAATGCAATGAAGTCACAAAGCAAAAGGACAAGAGAAGTGAAAAAAAATAACTTTTGTAAAGTGTTCTTAGGAGAATGGAAGCATAGTTCAAGTACTGAACCATTTTTTAATGAAGAGAGTTATCTTCAAAGTAATAGTTTGTTGCATGCAGTTGACACCAATGGTAGAGCATATGAAGTTAAAGATGGTTGTGTAATGGAAAAGGAGAAAATGGTTCCAAGAAATGAGGAAGAAGTGATGGCTGCTGAGGTTATGTGGAGACGTCCTAAAGCCCCAGTGTACACTTGGAATTGTAGTAGTATTTGTACTGTGCGTCAGGAATCTATTGAGAAATTACGTGACTTTCTAAGAGAATATAGTAAAAAGAGTGTTAAACAGAAGATTAAGGTGCTTCAAAGACTAGATCCATGCAGAGTGAGAGAGAATACTGGTTTGCAAGGACATTCTCTGGCTTGTCTATCAAGGAAAGTGTGTCAAAGTGTTTTTCACCATTTTAGGATGCAGGCAGTACATCATACTGAAATGAGAAAGTTTGTGAGAACATTGTATTTTGCTAAAAGTCCAGCACTAAAGTTAAATGAGTTGAATACTGCTCTGTTCCGTGGATCTGTATCAGATGTAGTGAAGGTTACTGATGAGATTCAGTTTTGTTACTTTGGTCCAGAACAAGAAAGTGCAGAAAATGACACAGTTATTGATGAAAATGTGGAAGAGAATGTAGAACTTACTGTTAGTAAAAATTTTGAAGATGAAATGACAAAATTTACTATCATCTCTAATGAATGAACAAATATTACTTGTATTTGTTGCCGGAGAAGCCATTATAAAATTCAAACAAGGAATGTTGATCTGTATAAAAAAAAGTGAAAATGAAGATAATTATAAGTGGAAAGATTTTGCAACATATATATTTCTGGAAAATTGTGTTGAATTGGGTGAAGATCAGCGTATTTGTAAATACTGTTATAACAAGATAGAAGAAAATAAAATGCCAGCTAGAGCTGTACATAATAAATTAGAATTGGTTGATATTCCTCCAGAACTTTCTGATTTAAATATGTATGAGTCTATACTCATTCAATGTGTCCATCCGTTTCAGACCATAGTGCGTATGGAGCCAAAAACAGGTAAATTACCTCCTTCGGATTTACAAAGAGGTTTAAAAGGAAGAGTTGTCTATTTGCCATTGGATTTGAAAAAAAATATGGAAACAATTGATGCAGATACTTTGGAAACTGAACCATTAGTTATTCTGGTTAATGGTGTACCTACAAAGAATAAGAAAATTTGGCAGGAGCTGGTGGATGTACGAAAAGTACAAAGAGCAAATTTGTATTTGAAAAAAAATAATAAATGGTATGAAGCAATTTATATGGATGAAGATGAAGAAGTTTTACTAGAAGACACAGGAATACCAACTGGGCAAATTGAAAAAGTGGATAAGTCAAAAGAAGAAGAAATTTATGAACATTTCAGCATACATCCTCTTCATTCTAAAGAAGTTATGGGAAACGCTATTGATCTGTTTCAGATGAAGAAAGCAAAAGGAACTCCTGTGAGTGTATGGAAGCAGAGCTTGGAAGCTCGTTGTTTTCCCCAACTGTTTCCTACAGGAGAAGGTGGACGATATGATGAACGTCCAGTACAGATTCCTGCTTCGGAGTATCGGACTACAAGATTATATGCAGAAGATCCAAGATTTCGTCAAAGTATTCCTTATTTGTTCCATCTTTTATTTGAAAGTGACTTGTCTGCACTATCTTATGCAGTAAATCACATTTTAAAAACTGGAGTACATCTACATAATGTGTCAGCAAAGGACTTTATCAACAAAGTGCAACAGCGAGATGATCATTTGGAATCTCAATTGATCAATTTGATGGCTTGTCAGCGTGGGACTAATGAATATTGGTACCGACGCCATGGAGAATTGAAGTGTATGTTACGGAATTTAGGAACTCCTACATGGTTCCTTACCCTAAGCTGTGCTGAGTACGCTTGGGGTGATCTTCTGGATTTTCTTCGAGAGGCAAATTCAAACATTAAAAACGTACAATACAAGACAGCAGGAGAATTGTGCTCATTGGATCCGGTTAATGTTTGCAGATATTTTAATCATAGATTTGAGGCTATGATGTCCTTCATCTGCAATAAAAAAAATCCACCTCTTGGAGAAGTTGTGGATTTCTTTTGGAGAAAAGAGTACCAAGCAAGAGGTGCTCCTCATATTCATATGCTGTTGTGGATCAAGGATGCCCCAAAATTTGGAACAGATGCTGATGAAGCAGTTTTATCTTTCATTGAAGAATATGCAACATGTGCTATTCCTAAAAGCACAGAAGAGAAAAACTTAAAAGAGAAAGTTTTACGTTTCCAAAGTCATCGGTGTGGAAAATACTGTCGGCGAAAGTACAGGAGTAAAGATAAATTCTACACAAAATGTCGATTTGGATTTCCACGACCTGTTCTTTCAAAAGGAAGAGTAAACAGTTTTATGTCAGCTGTGCGACATACTATTACAAGAAAATCGCCTAAGAATACCTACAACCTAAGAAGAAAAGAAGAGTCAAAATATATAAATGAGTACAACCCAGTCATTTTATCCATGTGGAATGCTAACATGGATATACAGTATGTGGCTGACAATTCTATTGCTGTTGCTCGGTATGTCACATCTTACATCACTAAATCTGAGAAAACGGAATTGAAGAAAATGTGGGAAGAGATTTCTCACGAGAAGACTGTCAGTAAGAAGCTATACAGTTTCAGTTTAAAGATGTTATCGCATCGAGAAGTTGGATCCTACGAATGCTCAGATAGTTTATCATCTGCAAGTCTGTATTCAAAATCCAGAAGAATAATTTGGGTAAGTTTAGGCCTTGCAGGAATGCGAAATCGGGTACTGAAATCTATTCGAGAAATTGAATATTTAGCAGAGTTCGAACCAGAAAGTACAGACATTTTAAGAACAAACATTTTGGACACATATTACCCACAAAGAAGTCATCACCTTGAGAACATGTGTCTCTATGAAGTGCTGCAGAACTTCATTTTTAAACGGAATGCCACAGAAGACATCAACAACGGAAAATATAAAGTCAATGGTGAGGAAGGATGTTTAGTGAAGCAAACAAAAGGAAGTTTGATAAATCACCGGAAGCTGAGTTACGACACTCATGACAAAAAGGAATTTTACTACTTGGCACTTTTGCAGCTGTTTAAACCATGGCGTTCAGAGGACGAACTACTTGGAGACTTCCAGAGTTATGAAGATTCCTTCAATGCTAGCAAAGACAGCATAGAATGCAGTACTTTCATACTTATGTTCAAATGTTGAATGAAGAAATTGAACAAGAAGCAACAATTGCAGCTGAAGTAGCTAGAGACAGTTCTCAAGACAGTCAAAGTTCTGGGACGTTCAGTCAAGATCCTCTAGGACAACCAATCGTAGAAAATGAAGCAGCAATAGCCATGACTGAAGTCGAAACAGCTATGAATCAAGCTCAGGATGATTTAATAAACTTACCGAATTTGGAAGAACAACTGAATAATGAACAACAACAAATTTATGAAGAAGTCAGGAAAAAAATTGATCACGGATTACTACATGAAAATTAAGAGTGCTCATGCACATCTTTTGAACCAATGAGAATGTATGTAAGTGGACAAGCAGGAACTGGAAAAAGTTTCTTAATTAATGTAATTAGAAGCTACCTACAGAACAAAACGGATTCAACTTTTTCTTGTGTTGTTACTGCTCCAACTGGGTTAGCAGCGTATAACATAAAAGGAGTTACCTTACATCGTTTGCTAATGTTACTAGTAGAACATGAGAACAAAATACAATACCACAAACTAGCAGGAGAAGCATGCTTGGAAGTTTCAAGAGTATTGAAGAAAATGAAAGTACTCATTATTGATGAGGTAAGCATGGTATCAAACTTAATGCTTGCCTTTGTGCATTTAAGAATGCAGCAAATACTAAAGACAGACTATGACGTGTTATTTGGAGGAAAACACGTCATAGTTTTTGGGGATCTTTTGCAACTTACTCCAGTTAAAGGACAACCGGTATTCCATACACTTACACATGAAGACACGAAAAAGTCGTTAGGAAGTATAGGCAATGTAAATATTTGGACATATTTTGAGTATAAGGAACTCATTACCAATATGAGGCAAGCCAATGATGAGGATTATGCAGGTATTCTGAAATATATAAGAATTGGACTACTCACAGAACATGGCAGAAAAGTATTACAGAGTCGATTGCTGAGTAATTTGTTTACAACAGAAGAAATAGTTCCAGAGAAAATAAACAAGAAAATTGCTGAAAAAATACTGTAATCTGCTTAATGCCAACACTACATGAATGCTCTGTGTTCAATCAAGAACTTTTGAAATTGGAAAATGAAGAGATCATAAAACTGGAAGCTGTGGATAAAATTCAACATGAACGAATAACTATTATATTGACAGGCAAATTGGCTACTAAATGGGATTCTCTGGAGAAAAACATTTCAAAAACAGCTGGTTTGGAAAAGAATCTTTATGTATGTACGAACTGTAGAGTAATTTTAAGATGTAATTTGGATGTAGAAAAAGGTTTAGTGGATGGAGCTATGGGTAAAGTTGTGGGTTTTGTAAAGTACCAGAAAAAAGATGGAATTGAGTTCTTAAAAATAAAATTTGATCAGATTGAAGAGGTTAAAGTCATTAGTCGTTGTTCAGTTCGTTTTTTGCTAGTGAAAGACATATTTGTACGTAGGAAGCAGTTTCCGTTTTCTCTAGCATATGCTGTAACTATTCACAAGTCTCAAGGATTAACTGTAGATAGTGCTTTTGTAAACATTGGATCTAGTGTGTTTAAAGAAGGTAAGGCATATGTTGCTTTGTCACGCGTGAAATTTTTTTCTGGTTTATTCATGATAGACTTTGATGACTCAAAAATAAGTGCTGATGCAAACTGTGGAAAGGAGTATAATAGATTAAGAAGAAGCTATGCTCCTCATTTAGGTCAGTATCCTGTGTTTGAAAAACGTGTTGTTTGTCGGAAAAGGAGATTTGAGAATATCTGTAATGAGGATGTACAGAAGAGAAAACAAAAAGACAGTGATGTGACTGCAAGCAAAAAGAAAAAGGACAGTGTGGAAGAGGTTGTTGGTTGTCATTTTGAAAATAGCTCTGGTGTCAACTGCTACTCAAATGTAGTGCTGAATGTTGTATTTTATCTTGAATTTTTGCAAGAGCAGATAATAGTAAATCAGGGAAAAAGATTCTGTTCTTTGCTGAGTCTCCTTTATGAGAAGCTGAGTAATGATAAAAATAAAATAGAAAGTGCTTCTGATGTTAGAAATCTTTTAGATGTATGTTCTGGATGTACACAGTTTACACAAAATGTCCAGCAAGATGCACAGGAATTCTTAATGTATATGCTGATGGTACTGGAAGATGAAGGGGTAGAAGTAGAAAATGTATTTGGTGTCTCTTATAAATGGGAACATTTTTGTGAAAACTGTATGAACACATGCAGTAGTAATGTTGATTCTGAAAGGTTCATATATTTACCATTACCAGAAAGTAAAATCAGTGACTTTTAGTAAATTAGTTAAAGATGCTAATCACAACATGGAATGTTCTGAATGTAAATCTGAAATGCTGTCAACGTTATTTTTAAAGAAATATGGACAGTATGTAATTTTAATGGTACAACGTTGTAGAGCTGATGGAACAAAATTGGAAACTTTACTAAAGAAGTTTGTTGGTAATCAATTATCTATATCTGGAAAAACATTTGTAGCAGTTGCAATAATTTTTCATGACGGTCCTTCTATAACTTCTGGTCATTACACAGTTTATCTTAAATGTGAAAAAGGATGGACACTGTGTAATCATTCTCAATTGATTTTCAAGCAACGTTTGCCTTATGATTTACCCAATTGTTACTTAATTTTTCTGAAACCCAAATTTTAAATACTAAATTCAGCATCTGAAGAAAGCATTATTTAAATTTTAAAGGATTAAAATTGAATATTTCACTCAAAAAGGATTTTAAACTTACCATTTGGCCTCAAGAAAAGGTAAAACAAACAATTGTGGACTTCTTTGACAGATATTATTTTGGCATATGTTCTTTTGCAACAAGGTTTACAGACGTTATTTCTTGAAAATTATTATTGTACTTAAAAGGTATTTTTAATAAATATGTGACATTTTTATCAAGGTATGTTTTAGTGAGGATACATTTTGGGCTTTTTTAAACGACCTTTCAGATTGTTTTTTTTGTGCCCGCTGTTAAATGATGAATACAATTGATTTCACTATTTTCAGTGAAAATCAAAACATTCTGAAAACAGCAAAAAAAGGGCAAAAAATTGCTTTGCTAAATATGACAAAACATGTACTGTTTAATAAAATGTATTGTTGAATATTAATACTTTTTTTCTTTTTTTCAGAACTAGAAAGAAAATTTAGAAAATGTAATTCAGTTTCCTTGCAATTAAATAAAAACATTTATTTCTAAATAAGTTACTTTGATGGTCAGGTAAGTTTCAAATATCTGTATTTCTCACTCCTTTCGTTTCATGCTTCCTTTTCTTCACCTCTCCTCACTCTGCTTTTCTCATTTCTCTTCTCTCTCTCTCTTCCTGCTTTACTACTCTTTCGTAACTCCCTCACTCCTTCTCTACTACTCCCCAACCTTTACTACCTCCATCACTAATTTTTCATCCATGTTTCTTTCTCTGTATCCATATGTCTTAGTCTTTTTAACTGCCTTACTCCTTCTCAGTTGTTTGCTCTCTGTCTCTGTATCTGTCACACTCTGTTTGTCTGTTTTACCCTTAATTTCCTTAACATCTCTGGGGCAGATTTACAAGCCACCTGTGCCACCACCTGTGTCACTTTTCTTGACATATTAGTGGCGCAGGGTGCTCCTCCATATTTACAAGGAGAGGATAAGCCACTCTGTGTGTCTTTTCCTCTCCTTGTAAATACAGCCAATTCAAACGCAGCACTGTGTGTTGAAGGGGTATTCTATGGGTGTTGTTGTTTGTGTTCCCACACAACACTTATAGAACTACACCAATCTCCTGATTTACGAGAAATCATAAGTCTGAACTTGTGTGTGAATACTACGCCACCCTAGAGGTGGCATAGCGAAGCACAACAAGGAGAAATGTTTTCATTTCTCTTCATTTTTTCCTCTTTCAGTGCGTGCTGCATGCTACAGCATGTATTGAAAGAGGAAAAAGCCTCTTGTGATTGTTTTTTTGGGAGGAAGGTGTCTCATCCTGCACAAGAATAGTTTCCCCACCACACAGGCATCCTTGCACCATGGTGCAAGGGAGCCTGCGTCGGCGTATGGCTGCAGTTTTGGCGCCAGTGCAAGGGAAGCATAGAGATGCGACATTTTCTTGTAAATATATCGCATCTCTGTGCTTAGAAAGTAACGCAGCAGGGCGCAGCATTATGACTTCCTGCACAATGTTGCGTACGTTTGTAAAAAATCTGCCCCTTTGTTTCTACCACTCCTCCTCTCTGCATCACTCATTTTCAATCTATGTTAATTTTTTAACCTTGTCCGTCATTCTCTTTCCCTCACCTTGCCTAACTGTTACTATCCTTTCCACATACTCACTCCTATTCTCCTACTTCTCTTCCTTCTGTATGTATCTCACACTCCTTCTCCTTTTTGCAATCTTTCCTTCAATCTCCTTCACTCTGTTTTGCTCATTGACATCCTGACTCCCTTTCTCTCAGTGCAGTTTCCTAAATCCCTCCATCTCCACTCTCCATTTCTCATTTTCCCTTATCCCCATTTTCTAATCCTCATGCTCTTTAAAAAAAAAAAATCAAATTTAAATGTTTTGATGGTGGTTGGCTCTAAAATGAGCTATTATCTTTTTTGATAGGTTTAGGGTACCTATACGTAAGTACTGATGCAGAATTTAAAGTTTAATAGGAAGACTGTCTTTCCTTCATCTGTGAAATGTACACCATCTCTTGTTTAATTACTTTGCCACTTCCCTCTCTTTGTCAGGGAGTCCCTGAAGGTTTACTAAAGTTGAAAAAAATGATTATTTTTTTAAAAAAACATCATTGGGTGCGCGCACCCCAAAAAAAAAAAAATTGACAAATAGATTAAAAAAACAAGTTTTTGTGTTTAGATTTTAGGTGGCTCTAAAAAGAGCCCTTGAGTTAATGTAGGGACAGAGGAAGAGAAAAACATAAAAAAATAACAAAACTATGGCCTAGTGCAAGAGTGCTGCTCAAATTTTCTCTGAATGAGATCATCACTGCTCTCACCCATAGTAATAAGAGTACCACAATCCATGCACCGTGTAGACATCCTCTCAAAACAAGGACGAATATCAAGAGGTGTGGAAGAAGGTGAAGGCACCATCGCAGAAGAAGTGCTCGGCTGAGCTGCCGAAGATGTGCTCGGCTGAGCTGCTGCAGATGTCGTCGGCTGAGCAGGTGGAGGGTTTGCCCCAGAAGCTTGACGAAAAGTCACAGGATGCACTTTCTCAATGTGCCTCAACATTGTGTGAATACTAAAAGAGTACTTCTTATTAGCATTTCCACGTGATAAGGTCCGCTGACAAAGTATGCAGGTGACTTTTGGTGCATTCACCTTCTTTTGTCCCTCAGGAAAAGTGAAAAACTGCCATATAAAGGAGTCTTTCTGCTTCCTCTGCCTCTGTCTCTCAAGAGTGTCCTGTTCACTCTCAGAAGATGGCTGGTGCTCTGCCATTGTCTCACAAAAACAGAGTAGCTCCTTCTCCAAGGGAATCAGAACTAACAATAAGGGGAGTGGGTGTGGTTTTGGAAGAATCTGGAACTGAAAGTACTTTGAACCAATGAAAAGTGATATTTCTTGACCACATGACTTGTCATGAGGGGATTGGGTGTGGTGTTGAAACAATCTGAAACTGAGAGTAATGAAAACCAATTAAAAGTGTTGTTTTATTAATCACATAACTCGAGGTGCGCGCACGGAGCACGCTCAGAGTGTGCACGGTGCAATTACGCATGCGCAAACGTGTACGTGCGCATGCGCATAAGTATTATGCGCGTACATAGCGCGCATATGCAGCACGTGCGCATGTGCGAACGTCAGCGCGTGTACTCCGCGTGTATGCGCGAGTGTAGCGTGCGGAGCACGTAAAAGGCATGCAAGCATACGTGGAGAATGTACGCATGCACATACCACGTACGTACGCATGCATACTGGGTGCGCGCTGCGAGCGCGTTCTAAAACGTACGGATGCGTACACAAAAAACGTACGCATGCGTACTAGGTGCGCGCTGCGAGTGCGCAATAAAACGTATGTATGCGTACGTAGATAACGTATATGCATGCGTACATGAAAAACGTACGCATGCGTACTAGGTGCGCGCTCTGTGCGCGCACCCTAAAAATTTATAGAAACAAAAAATGAATTAAAGTGTACATAAGTTAATAGAAGTTATTAACTATGCTGTTCAACTTTATCCAAATTCAACGTAAAAAAAAAAATGAGCCACACCAGATTAAAGGATACAGATAATCTATAAATGTATACATAGGTACATTTTTATAAAAGAAATATATAAAAAATATATTACAAAATTAAATTAGCATTTAAAAAACCTTGCAAATTCACTGAAAAAACCATAGGTTTCACATATGTTATAGTTAGCTGGCCATTTCACTCGTAAAAAACCAATGAAATTCCACCGTTATAGTTAGTTCACCTTACTATAACTCGCGCGCCCAAAATCCACTGCTGATGACGTCACATATTACATCACTCATGACATGGTCAGTGACATCACTGATGACATCACTGATGACATCTCAAATGACATCACTGATGACATCACTGATGACGTCATATATGTGTCATATATGTGATCAAATAGTACATCTCCCACCCTAAAATAAATTTAGAAACACCAACTCAAACTTTCAGACGGGCAATTTGAAAACCATAGATACTCCATTACCAATAACTACATACCTACACATTGACTCTTAGATCTACATGCACCTCAATTCACTCACCTGTACAGTCACTTATACTTACAGTCACTCCGTTGAAGACTATCATATGCATTTATAAACATATATAGACACTCACACACTACCAATCAAGCATTTAGGTAATGACACACCTAGTCAGTTGTGCAAATAAATAAGCACAGTCAAATTAACTCACCTATACAGTTAAACACACTCAAGATTACTTGCTTATAAAAATAAAAAAACATTTTGACACTCTTACACAATTTCTAGTACAAGCACACACTCATTCATACAGCCAGTTCCGCTATGACACACTCTCAGATATAGATACTCTTACACACATATACACTGTTTCATATATGTACTTACTGTCATATCTACCACTAAGATGCACATTCAATCCGTAACACACCCATACATACACTCACTCAACCATACAGTCCGTCACAGTTGCACTCTTAAAACCATGCACCCATAGGATCACCCACTCATATATCTATGCACAGAGTCACACACACCTCTCCCACTCATACACTCAGGCACCCATACAGATACTCAGATAACAAATACATAACCCATATAAATACTCATATAGCTATTCACAAAACCATGCGCCACTTATACACCAACACACAGACACATACAGACATTCAAACAGTTCAGTCACTACTCTGCAGTAATATACATTTAATGACTTACATATAGACTCAGTTACGCACCCAGAAAATTATCCATTCACAAACTTGTACATCCACTCATTCTTCAACATACCTTTCCCTATATATATTAAACATATTAAAAATTTTCAGAAACACACAGTCAATGGATAATGTCATCAGTGATGTCATTTGAGATGTCATCAGTGATGTCACTGACCATGTCATGAGTGATGTAATATGTGACGTCATCAGCAGTGGATTTCGGGCGCGCGAGTTATAGTTAGGTGAACTAACTATAACGGTGGAATTTCATTGGTTTTTTACGACTGAAATGGCCAGCTAACTATAACATGTGTGAAACCTATGGTTGTTTCAGTGAATATATATATATATATATTATCTACTGGCGGTCGCCAGTAGATAGTTATAGTTAGGACCGTGTTTCCATAGGAAATCCGCAACATTCTATTTGAAATAACTTTGGCGCCGGTTGACGAATCCTCGCGAAATTTTCAAAATAGGTGGGGCGCTCCGCTCCGCTCCTACCCTGAAAGTCTCGGGGGGATTCGCCAAGCGGGGGCTGAGAAAAAAGGGGGGTCCCAAAATGTGTTTTCCCCATGCAATTTTCCATAGGGACCTTTAGTCCAAGGTACAGCCCGAACGGCTGAACAGAATTACTTGGAATTTGGCAAAGAGGTAGTCCTCAGCTCAGGGATGTGCCTTTTGCATATATGGAGTCAATCTGTTCAGTAGCTCCTGAGAAAATCAAAAGTAAAATCATGTATATATCTGGGCGGAGCCTAACCACACATCTCATCCTGAGATCTGATTGGCTGTCAGCACTTCATCCAAGAAGTGTTGGCAGCCATCTTGGGACCAATATACATGATAGCACCTCATTAAAAGCATTGCAGTTAATAGAAGGTTTTAAGACTTTAGTTACATTATAAATCATTTGTTGATGGTACCATACTCATTTAAGGAATTGTGGTGTGTTCTAAGGTGACTTTACCATGTGAAAAAACCTTCTGCTGTGATATCATGAACCATGTTTTAGAGAAAACTATTTTCTCATGCTTTTCCCACAGAGGTTTGGAAGGTGATCTATAAGCTAAACTGAGAGCATATTTTCTGTAAATTCACACTATCTTTCTCAGTCATGTGAGAATGAAGTCTGACATTCTTAGTAAAACATGTACATCCAACAAGGGCAGAGACTGTCAGTTGATTCCTTTGTGTTCTACTGCAGCTTCCCAGAGTGTTCTAAAGAACAACTAGAGCGCTAACAGTCTTACTTATGACAAAAGTATGGCACACCTGAAGCCATCTTGATTGGAATAAAGTGGTAACACTTAAAACATTTAATTTACAAAGGAACAAAATGAGGGGGTTCGTTTTGCCATATAAATTATGATTAGTGCTGCAGAAAGAAAAACACATTTTGACTTCTGAAATCCTCTTTTATTTCATAAAAAAATTCTGACATGCAGACTGAAACATGCACTTTCAATACCAGCAGCAGATTTGCCTGGTGAGCAGCAGCTTTACTACAGTGATCTAATGAGCAACTAGAGTGCTAACATTCAGAATTTATGGAAAATGTGTGACACATCTGAATGCCTTCTTGATGGAATCAAAGTAAAAAACTGAAAGTATTTCCTACTGAGGAGACTGCAGTAAATGAGGAAATTAGGAAACTTCATAACAAATAAATCTCCCAAGATGGCCACCAGAGACAAAAGAGCCCAAATGTAGCCCAAATATCACCCAGATGTAGCCCAAATGTAGCCCAATGACAGAACGTCCCAGAGTGTTCTTAAGATCAACTAGAGCGCTTACTGTCTTACTTATGACAAAAGTATGGCATACCTGAAGCCATCTTGATTGGAATAAACTGGTAACACTTAAAACATTTAATTTAAAAAGGAACACAATGAGGGGGTTCATTTTGCCATAGAAATTATGATTAGTGCTGAAGAAAGAAAAATTAGGGCATATTTTGAGTGACTTCTCAAATCCTCGTCTATTTCATTAAAAAATTCTGATATGCAGACTGAAACATGCACTTCTAATACTAGCAGCAGACTTACGTGGTGAGCAGTAGCTTTACTACAGTGATCTAATGAGCAACTAGAGTGCTAACATTCAGAATTTATGGCAAATGTGTGACATATCTGAATACCTTCTTGATGGAATCAAAGTAAAAAACTGAAAGCATTTCCTACTGAGGAGACTGCAGTAAATGAGGAAATTAGGAAACTTCATAACAAATAAATCTCCTAAAATGGCCACCAGAGACAAAAGAGCCCAAATGTAGCCCAAATGTAGACCAAATATCACCCAAATGTAGCCCAAATGTAGCCCAATGACAGAAGTGTGCAAAACACTTATTTTTTGTGTATTTGCAGTTTTATATAGTGTAGACTTGTCAGGCATTGGAGTGCTTTACATGAGCATTGGTTACATCACACAAGATCAAATTCATTTTGGTTGTAGACATGGGGAGATTAAGTGATTTGACCAGAATCACAGAATGTTGTGCTGAAGCAGCAACTCCAACCTGGTTCCCCAGTTGCAAAGTCTGCAGCTTTGGAAGTAACACCACACCCTCTCCCCTTGGATGCAACATTTAATCAAGTGGTCAACTGGATAAAAAAACTAAGATTTCAAATAATTTAAAAGTTCTTTGTCGCTATTTGAAAACTCAGAAAATATGTCCTCATTTTAGTTTTTTAGAGCACTAACAATAATTTTGATGCAAATAAGACCATCTCATATATGTAATTTCTAAAGGAAATGCTCTAGGCATTACAGTTTTGATTACATCAAGATGACGTCAGGCGTTCCACACTTTTGTAATAAATATAGAATGTTAGCAATCTAGTTGTTCATTGGGATACTGTTGAGAGGCAGAGGCCAGGGGCACGGACTCTGAAAATTGAAGGCAGGTAGGAGAGTGCAGTGGCAACAATTTGACCACACTAGGCAGGCAGGAAGGGCAGTGGCAGCACAACAGACTATGGAGGGCAGTGGCTACAAACCAACAATACAGGACTGGCAAGAGAGGCTGTGGAGATGTAATAGACCATTGTGGGCAGAAGGAAGAGGCAGTGGTCATACAACCATACATGCCAACAGACCCGTTTCAGCCAGGAAACGTCCAATGTTTTTAAGCTCAAATGGGCTTTACTTGATCTGGTTCCTGTCTACAATCTTCTCTTTTTCAATGTAACTCAAAGGGGAAAATCAATACCCCAGATTTATTTCAAAATCTCCCTCTTACCAAGTTCAAAATGTTCGCAAGTATTGTACATTGGATCATGGAAGGCAGGAGGAATTGGGGTAGGGACATGGACTCGGATAACAGAGGACAGGAGGGACATTGAGAGGTGCACCAAACTGACCCTACAGGGCAGGCATCAGGGTTTGTAGCAGCACAATACACCACACAGGGCATGTGGGACGGGAGTGCAGCACAACAATCCATAGAAAGCAATAGGGAGGGGACAGGACCATGCACATGGACAACAGACAACAGAGGGGAAAGAGGCAATGGTAGCTAGCTGACCATAATGGACAGACAGGAGAGAAAGCTGCAGCATAACAGACCATAAAGAGCAGGAGGGACGGATCAGGGGAATTACAATGGAACCAACAGGCCAGGAAGGAGGGATTAGAGGTCTGCACATGGAAACAGAGGGCTGGGGGCAAGGGGGCAGGGCAGGAGCAGCAAGATGACCATGGAGGTCAGGCAGGATGGGCACTAGAAACAAGACACACCATGGAGAGCAACAGTGAGACTGATGGCATACACACAGACCATTGAGGGAAGGTGGGAGGGGGTCAGGAGCAGCTAGCTGACCACACAGGGAAGGTGGGAGGGGCCATGGCAGCACAGAAAACCATGCATGGCAAGCGGGAGGGTTAGTGGCAGCACAATGGCTATGATGGGCAAGAAGGAGGGTGCAGGGGCATGCACAAAGGACCATGGAGGATAGAAGGGAGGGTCAGGACCTGGCCACAGACAAGAGAGTTCAGGGGAAGGGGCCTCACAACAGACCGCGCGGGGCAAGCAGGAGGAGCAGTTGCAGCACAACAGACCAGGGAGGGCAGAAGGGTGTGGCAGTAAAAGGGACCATGAAGGACAGGAGGAAGGGGATAGGGGCATGGCATGTGGACAGGCAGGGTGGACGTGGCAGGGACGGTATAAAGATAGAATATTGACGGGAAAATATCGACTAGCATTAATATCGTGGTAAGAATATCGACTGTGAAAAATATCGTAATAGGAAATATCTTTTTAAAAAATATCGTTTCGTGAGAATGACAAAAATATCGTCATAAAAAAATATCGATGAACAGAATATCGTTGAACAAAATGTCGTTTCATATAATATCGACAGAAAAATATAAGTTGTTATAAAATTTATAAAAAAATATGTATTATGTTTTTAAAAAACTTACAAAACTCCTACTAGTAATAATATGTGTTAAAAAATATTTTCTACAAAAGAATTGTTAAAATTTTAGTAGCGGGTTATTGGTATTATAGGGGATAAGGGTGGGTAGTAATTTAAAATTTGGTTTTTAAAAAATTTATAAAATATAAACAAATTAGAAAATATTTAAGAAATCCAAATTTTAATTTGAAATTTCGAATTCTTCACGAAATTAAATTTGTAATTAAATTTTATAATTTCAAATAAAAATTTTAGGAGCGGGTTTTTGGTATTATAGGGGATTAGGGTGGGTAGTAATTTAAAAATGTAGTGTTTAAAAATTGTATGAAATATTAATAAATTAGAAATTTATAATGAAATCAAATTTTAACCTCGAAATTTAAAATTTTACACGAAATGTATTTTTTAATATTAATAAAAAATATTAAATTAATATTGAAGAAGCGTTATTTTGGTATTATAGGGGAATAGGGTCTAAAAAATAATTTAGATAGAAAAATGTATTTTGTTTAATAACCTGCACATTTCCTGACTTATGTTGGATTGGAGTTAGAATAGTAATTTATTATAGTTTACTATCCAGCACTTTCCCTGAGTTATGTTATGTTTGGAGTTAGAATAGTAATTTATTATGGTTTATTATCCAGCACTTTCCCTGACTTATGTTGGATTGGAGTTAGAATAGTAATTTATTATGGTTTACTATCCAGCACTTTCCCTGACTTATGTTGGATTGGAGTTAGAATAGTAATTTATTATGGTTTACTATCCAGCACTTTCCCTGAGTTATGTTATGTTTGGAGTTAGAATAGTAATTTATTATGGTTTACTATCCAGCACTTTCCCTGACTTATGTTGGATTTGAGTTAGAATAGTAATTTGTTATGGTTTACTATCCAGCACTTTCCCTGAGTTATGTTATGTTTGGAGTTAGAATAGTAATTTATTATGGTTTACTATCCAGCAGTTTCCATGACTTATGTTGGATTGGAGTTAGAATAGTCATTTATTATGGTTTACTATCCAGCACTCTCCCTGACTCATGTTATGGTTTACTATCCAGCACTTTCCCTGACTTATGTTATGTTTGGAGTTAGAATAGTAATGTATTATGGTTTACTATCCAGCACTTTCCCTGACTTATGTTGGATTGGAGTTAGAATAGTAATTTGTTATGGTTTACTATCCAGCACTTTCCCTGAGTTATGTTATGTTTGGAGTTAGAATAGTAATTTATTATGGTTTACTATCCAGCACTTTCCCTGACTTATGTTGGATTGGAGTTAGAATAGTAATTTATTATGGTTTACTATCCAGCACTTTCCCTGACTTATGTTGGATTGGAGTTAGAATAGTAATTTATTATGGTTTACTATCCAGCACTTTCCCTGACTTATGTTATGTTTGGAGTTAGAATAGTAATTTATTATGGTTTACTATCCAGCACTTTCCCTGACTTATGTTGGATTGGAGTTAGAATAGTAATTTATTATGGTTTACTATCCAGAACTTTCCCTGACTTATGTTGGATTGGAGTTAGATTAGTAATTTATTATGGGTTACTATTCAGCACTTTCCCTGAGTTATGTTATGTTTGGAGTTAGAATAGTAATTTATTATGGTTTACTATCCAGCACTTTCCCTGACTTATGTTGGATTGGAGTTAGAATAGTAATTTATTATGGTTTACTATCCAGAACTTTCCCTGAGTTTACAATTTATTTTTGATCAAAAGGGTATGTAGTCCTCTGGAACGCGTAGACCCTCGGTTTGAGTCGTCACATACTGTAACTACATATTCTGTGGGAAAGTTATGTCAATCCTGGCTGCGACATT
The DNA here is from genome assembly GCF_964204655.1 of Triturus cristatus. Lineage (NCBI taxonomy): Eukaryota > Metazoa > Chordata > Amphibia > Caudata > Salamandridae > Triturus > Triturus cristatus. The sequence continues at coordinate 380,643,773 of NC_140595.1, forward strand.
CCACCTTAGCATCTGTCAAAGTTCATTTATCGAAGTTACATGACAAAATAGATTTGAATTATTTTGTTAAAGGTCCTGTGGGTGGCAGAACCAAAAGGTGGGCGTATGCTATTTACAACGAAGTGTGGAAATTTTCGCAAATTGAGGCGGCTTCATGATTGAGAGCTATTGACCAAGAAAACATGGAAAAGGTTTTAGCCGTTATAGATAACAGCATTAGCACTCTCTCTTCCAGAATTTATACATTAGATAATATTGTTTCGTCAGTTGTTGATATTGTGCATGATGATATGTCTGTGTTATATAATGGTCAAAACCAGTTGCGTTCTGTTATGCAGTTTGCATGGACATTGCAGACGTTAAAGGCAGGGAGGGTCCCTTGGGACTATTTGAGCACTACATCGTTATTCATTCCTTTTAACATTACTGATAAGCAGCTATTTATGTCCATGAAAGATGCTACATATTCATTATTACATATTGAAAAATTAGAACCGTTACCTTTCTCTGTGGCGGAAATCAATTCAGTCACGTGGCTTATATACGGGTTGATAACTCTACCGTTCGCACTTCTTAAGTTTACGTCTTGTATGAAACATTATGCTCTGGGTAGATATGAACAGCTGGGCACCGCTTTCATACATGAGGTTTGGTCCCTCCCCTTTACGTATAGATGTACTAGGGACAGAACTGAGGTTTATCTGAAGGGTGAGGAATGTACCACGACACCAGATCATTCCTTGGTATGTAGGCACATTCAATTACACGGTGCATGCAATGTACAAGCCCCGATTTTGGCCTGCATCCTACGAGGTGTCCCAGTGCCTGTGATTACGCCTTCTTTGACGCTGCTTGCAAACAGTAGTTATTTAATTTTGAATAATGAAGCTTGCTGCGGGATGTTAGTGGGAATCCCATATATAATAACTGTATCCGAGAGGGTTGTCTGCTGCAATAATGTTCTCTTTTCACCCCCGCACGGGCGGGTGGATGTTTCCATCTGGCCTTCGATTCCAACCTTGAAAGCAGAGTTCAACAAGTTGAGCAGAATAAGAGCTGTATTGTCCCAAAAAGAGGTGTCATTGACTTCCTCTCGTGAAACATTTGTCCTTCACTTTGCTAATACGCGCACTGAGGTACAGGCGGTTTTGAATACTGACCTCCCCCTACATTTCGGAGCTTTGATCCTAACTATTTTCAATGCCTCGTCCACGACCGGCCTGGCTCATTTTTTTAAACTTGTAGGCTCAGGCCTCGTGACCTCTTTCCAAACTATTTTTGGTGTGATTTCGGCATTTTTTCATTCGATTTTCTCGAGCATCTTTGGAGGTGTTCCGCTGCTTCTGGCGCTGGTGGCAGGTGTGCTGCTTTTACTTTTCATACTACGGAATGGCTGCTGTTTCTGTGCCACACGAGCACCTGTCCCGTCTGCATCTTCTTCGTGATAGGATGCTTGACTTTTATGGTACTCTGCCATTGGCGACTTTAAGCCTGGCATATGGATTATCCTTCAGGTATTCCTACTTCACCTGCGTGCAACCTGTATTTCACTGCCTGGATTGTCCCTTTGAATGGCCTCTGGATTTGTGCTTGACCAACACGGTGTCTCCGGTGCCAGATTTCGATCGACTGATGAGGCCCTTAGTGTCTCACGAGTTGGCCTGTTCTGGTGTCCGGATTATGGCTTGTGGTGCGGCGCATGGTATCCTGGGTAATTGGGACATATCAACGGCTGCCTACGACTTCTTGGCTATGAGCTATTTAGAGGAACATTCCGGTTGCCCTCTGATTGTGCTAGAGGCTCCGATGGTTGAAGAACACGTGTGTTCCTTTTCTTTAATTAATTGGATGGCTGAGACTTTTAGTGGCCCTGCAAACGATTTTTTGTTGGAAGCAGTTGCCACGTATGCTGCCTATACATTCATGGATTAACTGAACTATCCTCCTTTGCGCCTGTGCTACTGGACAGCAACCTAGCGCAGCATTCATTTTTTTTTTCTAATCATTGTGTTACTTATAGTATTTGGATGATAGTAGTTGTTAATATATGAAGTAAATTGTACATTTACTTAGCAAGTTTAAATAATTTTTGTCAGCTATCTAAGTAGACATGGATAAGGTAGTTAATAAATGTTTTTACATGTAAGTTTCTGGTCATTGTTGATAAGTTCAACATGTTTTTTTTTCACTCTAAAGAAGAACACTTTTTAATTTAGGGAGTTTATCTACTTTATGCTAAGTTCGAATGAAAAAAGCAATGGGATTTTACTTACTTCAAGTGTAGTATGACGTTTTGTAGTTGTAGTCGTAGGTTTGTATTTTCTTCTCTCAGCAAGGTAACCGTTTTTCTCCAAGTTTGGCCCAAAAATGGTAAATTACGTTAAGTGTATAATTGTTTTTATATTAGTGAGTTAATTAATGGTAGCTTTTGATTGGTTCAATTAGTGAAATTTCAAAATCATTGGTCGAGAACGTTATTTTGAATTAGAAAACCGTTAAATAATTATATGTGTGAATAGTTTTGTAAAGTAAAATAGTTAAAAAAAGTGTGTAAAATAAAAGAATAGTGCATATCGAGTTGGTAATAAAAAGACGATATTTTTTGTATATTTCTATAAGCAGATAGGTCGTCGATGTTAGTGTAGTCGATATATATGTCTAAGGTCATGTTATTTAAAATAAAGTCGATCATGTAGTAGTCGATATTTATGTTGTCGATATTAGTGTGAACGATATTAGGGTTGTCGATAAAAAAAAATCGATATTTGTGTGAATCCTTGTTTAAGTATAGGATGACGATATTAATGTAAGCGATATTTTAGTGACGATATTTATTTCTGACGATATTTATGTTAACGATATTCCATCATGGAACCGGCAGGGACAGGTTACAGTCATCTGACAATGCTAGGCAGGTGGGAGGGGAGTGGCAGTTCAACAGAACACTCAGAGTAGATAGGAGTGGCAGGTCCATGGAACATGGTGGTCAAAAAGGATGGAGCAGGGGCATGCACAAAGACATCGGAGGGCAGGGGGAAGGAGAATAGGGGCAGCAAGCTAAGCACATAGGCTAAGCAGGAGGTCAATGATTGCCCATAGAATTGGGCAATGGAGGGCAGGAGGAGTGGAATGGTACATCATGCTAAATGGAGGGCAGTGGCAGCACATCAGACCATGCATGGCAGGAGGGAGGAGGCTAGTCCATGGATTCAGACAACAGAGGATAGGGAGGAGGTGGATGGGGCAGCAAGCTAACTGTTCATAGAAGGTGGGTATTAGGAACTTTATTGTTTTTAAAATGTGTGTCTGTGTGAACTACTTAAAATATGAACAAGTATGCAGCATAATCTCACTTTTATTCAGGAAGAAGAGGACGTTTGGGACTGTGACTCCGGGCTCACTTGGCAGAAACATCCCCTGACCTTCCACCCCCCATCGCAAAATGTAATGCCCGTGAAAAGGGTAGGTGGATGCAGTGTTATATAGAACATAGTCCTGAGAGCACGATTGAAAATGAAAACTAGATATAGTATATGGTATAAACTATGCACCAAAAGTGTGATATAAGATGAACCGGGGCGTGAAATATAATATGCAATACATTGTGCGCAATGACAGATTCATTGGAGAGTGCGAGATAGCACAGGCACTAGCGCTTGCTATGTGATATGCGCCTTGGAGTGTAATATGCACAGGGCAGTGTTGTGTAACCTAAGTAGTCTCTAAAGTTGTAATATAAAATATGTGCTGGGTAGTGTAACATTGCATATGCACTGTGACAAAGATATGGATCCCAGATTGTAATAAGCATGGCATAGCGCTGTGCTTTATAACATAGGCATCGAGGAAGGCACGTTAGATGGGGCAATATATCCCGTGCGAAGGCAAGTATGGCATGACATATTCACGGGGTGGTGTTACAGTGCACATGGGCTAGAGAGTGTCATAGCATAAGCACTAGATGGTGGAATACAACACAGAGGTGTGTGGCACTCAGCAGGCAATGGTGGGTGTAACACAGCATTTGGCTCAGCCAGGAGCACGCTGTGACTCTCAAAGGAGGTTTGTCTCCTTTCCAGAGAGTAAAATAAAAAGTGTTACACATCCGGCGGTGGATGTGTGTTTTATTAACCGTGAGGGGGTTTCTTGCATAGTTTGGTCGAATTTTTGTCGAATCCCCTTTGAATGGCTTGGTGTGCATGTTTATTAAATGTGCCCATCAATAGCTACCCATGTTTGTATAAATAAACGACAAGGGTTTCTACTTGGAGAGTACCCACCAGCGGGGGCGCCGGGATTAGGCACGGTAGGGTGTCAGACATGTCAGAGCTTCACTAGCGGTGTGAATACATTCTACGTGGATTCATTGTATGAATAGTCGCCTTTTAATGAATATCACGCAAATTGTCATGGTGATAGGTACATACGGTTTGTCCAGCAACACAGCTCCCCTCCTAAAGAATAAAAAAAAAAAAAAAGAAAAAAAGGCCATGACCCGGGGGTTGGGGTCCCCGGGCCGATTAAGGCCTTGGGAGGGCCAAATTAATTTTTTCAACAAAAAAAATTAGGGTGCATACCCTGGGGGATGGGGTCCCCAGGGCTAATAAATTAGAAAAAGAAAGGGGGCCACACAGCCCTCCTTCTTAAAAATAAATAAATAAAAGACCGGCATCGCGCCGGAGGCCATGCCCCCTTCTTGCAGCACTCTGCAAACGCGCCCCCTGGCCAGTTGTAAGTTGAGGAATTAATTCCCCTTCAATACTGAGGGTCCCTGAGGGCCAACTAGCCCAACAGGTATCTCCAGTATGCGCCAGGGAGCTGCGTTGCAGACAGGTGTTCTGAGGCCACGCCACTTTTTACACCTCCATGCAACGCAGCTCTGTAGCGCTTACTGGAGGTACCTAGTGGGCTGGTTTGACCCTAGGGACCCTTAGGATTCAAGGGGACTTAATCTCTCAACTCAGAACGGCCACAGGGCGCGTTTACACAGTGGTGAAGGGAGGGGAGGGGGCCTGAGGTGACGTGTGCAAACACGCCCTGTGGCAGGTTTTTAAGTTGGGGAAATAATTCCCTTTCAATCCTGAGGGAACCTGGGGTCCAACTAGCCCACCAGGTGCTTCCAGTAAGCACCACTGCTCTGCGTTGCAGAGAGGGGGTTCAGGCCGTGCCACTTTTTACACCTCTCTGCAACGCAGCTCTGTGGCGCTTAATGGAGGTACCTAGTGGTCTAGTTGGACCCTAGGGACCCTCAGAATTCAAGGGAACTTAATCTCCCAACTTAAAATGGCTACAGGGTGTGTTTACACAGTGGGGAAGGGAGGGGACGGGGCATGAGGTGACATGTTCAAACACGCCCTGTGGTGCGTTTTAAGAGGTAGTTTTAATCCCCTGCCCTATTATATAATAGGTGCTTACAGAGGAGGTCATGCTAATCACAGGGGGACCCCAACGCATAGTGTGCCCTCGTGTATGTAGGTGTTTTCACTGTATTCTGAGTGCCTTTTAACATAGCACTGGCTCTAGGACTGCTTAGGCAGCCTCAGTTACCACCAGTATCCGTCTGAAAAAGTTGAGGGTACAGGATGATTTTGCAACAAGGCTTCTTTCTGCTCTTCTGTTTGTTCTTTCTGCACGTTATATTTCTTCCTGCACTTTTATTCGTCTTTGAGGACTTCTGTTGCTTCTTTCTGCATTTCTTTTTTTTCTTTCTGTGCGTTTTTCCTTCTTTCTTCACAAGTCCTATCTCTGTAGGCATAGTTAGAAATTAGCATTTAAAAAACCTTTGAAATTCACTGAAAAAACCATAGGTTTCAGGCACGTTATAGCTAGGAATTAGCATTTAAAAAACCTGTAGAAATTCACTGAAAAAACTATAGGTTTCAGGGGCGATATAGTTAGCTGGACTTTTCACTTGTACAAAACCATAGAAATTCCCCCGTGATAGTTAGTTCAGCTAACTATAACTCGCGCGCCCGCAATGCACTGCTGATGACGTCACATATTACATCACTTATGACATGGTCAGTGACATCACTCATGACATCACAGATGACATCATCCTTGTGATAGAGTGGCAGACCTCCTCTCCCCCTAATATAACCTTTCATACACACATTCAAAAATAGAAATTAAAATTTTCAAAACAATGGACATACCAATACCAGTTACAACAACCTATTCAGTAATTGTAAGATCCACATACACATCCACTCATTCACCAACAGTCCTATACAGTCACTCATACATGCACTCACTCATCATATGTATTCATACACCTACACATTCTGTTACACAATGCCACTCATCCATAAAGTTACTCACACACGTAGTCACTCATGCTAATAAAGAATCAAACATCCGTTTACCTGCATATTCAGTTATACACACACCACCACACTTACTTCTACAGAAACTTACACATACTTAGTCTTTTAAACAATCACTTATAGAAACACATACTTATTCATAGAGGAACTCTTTCAATCTCTCACTCTCACATTAACTCACTTATATACACCAATAGTCACATATACTAGTTTAAAACATATGTAGTTACTCATAGAGACACTATTGAGACAGTCATTCACTCACTAGCACACCCATGCACACACTCATCCACCCATACAGTCCTGCACACATGCTGTCTTCAACACATACAAAGAGTGAGTCACTCATTCATGCACCTATGCACTACGTAATACCCCCCACCGAACCATACAGACATCAGACACTCATAGTGATACTCAAAAAATCAACTAATAACCTATATAGACACTCATGTAGCTACTCACCAACCCATGCAGCCACTTATACACAAAGTGAGAGACTGATACAGATATTTACATATTTAAACATTACTCACTAAGATACACTTAATCAGTCAGTAATACAATCAATTTTTCAAAAAACAAATCATCCATTTAGACATTTATATACCCATTTATTCTTCCATCGACCTTGAGATATACATATATAAAACATATATAATTTTCAGAAAAACACACATTCACTGGATGATGTCATCAGTGATGTCATCAGTGATGTCATCAGTAATGTCATGAGTGATGTCACTGACCATGTCATGAGTGATGTAATATGTGACATCATCAGCAGTGCATTGCGGGCGCACGAGTTATAGCTAGCTGAACTAACTATAAAGGGGTAATTTCTGTGGTTTTGTACGAGTAAAAAGTCCAGCTAACTATATCGCCCCTAAAACCTATGGTTTTTTCAGTGAATTTCTAAGGTTTTTTAAATGCTAATTCCTAGCTATAACGTGCCTGAAACCTATGGTTTTTTCAGTGAATATATATATATACATACATATATGTAAATATATATATACATTTTTATACAACTTTAAAATAAAATTAATGTTTTATTAATTGTTTTAAAGTAAATATATATACATATATATGTATAAATTATTCTGTTTGTATTTAACTTCTTTTAATTAAGTTTAGTTTTTATATTTTTTTAAATGTATATTACATTTATATTATTTTGTTAAAATGAATTTTAATAATTAATACATTTCATATTTTATTGATATATATATACATTTATCTCTCTCTCTATATATATATATATATAAATATAAATATATATATATATATATAACACACAGCGTCTTCTTCACAGAAGGACTCGCACTCAGAAAGTAAACTAAGGTTTATTCGTAACGCGTTTCGTCAGACACACTGACTTGATCACACGAAGTGCTACAAACACAGGAGGCATTACATAGCTGCTGAAATAAAGGAGAGACTAAATGTTTGACGAGCGTTGTCTTTGACTTTGGCGGCCATTTCTGAATGTCTAAATATGCATCATAGTGATAGATATCAAAGCATGCTAGTGATATATACACGTGATAAAGTAATGTAATCTGCAATAAATACTAATATCTTAATAAAAGTATGTTTATGCATTGTTACATTATATGCTGTTGCTGCCGTCGTAGGAAAAAGGGGAGCAGATTGTTAAATCAAGCGCATAGTGTATTGGTCGGGCGAGATGCTGGCTCTTATAGACGGATTAGTACAGTCTATATAACAAAATTAGGCCACACATTGAAAACAACAGCAACTCGAAAGGATACTCTTTAAGCAATTCAAAAGAAGAAAGAGAGAAACCTGGAATCGGCGTAGTGTCCTCTTAGATAGAGATACTGAAAACAGGTCATAATAGAGAACAATTTTAGACAAGTTAAAAAGGTCAAAATTGACACAAGTGCTAGAAAGCTACGTATTTGGTACAAGACAACTCAAAAGGACAAAAAGCTGTACTTTGCCAATTTAAAAATTTAAAAAGGACCTATAGTCAGCATAGTGCCAATATGGTCGATACCGTATGGCCTAAAATGAGAACCAAATGGTACGGTTATGAGACAAATCATGCACATATGGTTGTATGCAGAAAAGCTCTGATTACAGTATTAGCATCAAAATACGTAACAGACTCAAATTATAAATTGTTCCCTTTAGTTATGTACATTCTTCACAAAGGTCTTTATCATGCAACATGCTTGTGTCCATACAGTGAAGTTCCATTTGTAATATTCGGCCGAAAATTACAATCCAAAATTTCCAGACAGCTGACAAAAACCAGCAAGCTTACAACCTCCTTTAAAAGTGCCCAAAGTAAACAAAATAGAACAAGGAAAAAGAAGAAGAAAGATAAAGTGTATATCTTATCTGTACCCACAGAACCGGGAAGAAAAGGGTAGGGTGACCGGAACGGATGGAGCAATCCGCTGGTGTGGCGACCCTTCCTTTCCTCCTGTGCAAAAAGAGAAAAAGAGTGATATTAAAGAAATACCTTAAAAATATACCTTAAAATTGCACATAGTCATACTATGTCATCATAGGACATACCATTGGCTAAAATACATTAATCATCATTAAACAACCAGCATGAAACATGTCTAATCATAATAGTATTTTTGAGCAGAAATTCACAAAGGGTAGGAACGAGAGTCATTCGCTGTGTACGCTTAATTCTTCGTCTAAATTATGGCCCTTAGGAAACTTAGTTTCGAGTTCAATAATCCACTTAGATTCCCGTTTCCGAAGTAGTAAGGTTCTGTTACCACCTCTTGGACCAGTGTGGACCTGTTCAAGGACAAAGTAACTCAACAGGGAACTGTTCGACAGGTGGAAAAGGTCAAAATGTCTCGCAATCGGATAGTTGCTGTCTTTTTTGTTGATGGCACGCATATGTTCAAGCACTCTTTTCTTTGCCATACATGTAGTGCTTCCCACTTACCACAGTTTACACGGACATATCAATACATATACACAGTAAGATGTACTGCAGGTTAAAAATTGATTGATAATTTTCGGTAGATTATAGCCAGGAATGGCAACTGTTTTTGTCATATAGCTGTTACGACAAGCTTTACAGTGGCCACAGGGATAGAAGCCTTTGAGATTATGTTCACTCACAACTGATCTGGGTGTTATATCATTATGGACAAGAATATCTCTAACACTACGTCCTTTTCTGTAGGTTATTCTGGGTCTACTTTGAAAGGTGTTGCCGATGACAGGGTCACTTTTAAGTATATCCCAGTTGTCAGCCAATATTTTTTGTATCTGTCCAGAGTTACCACTGTAGGTAAGTATAATTCTATTATTTTCCTGAGGTGCATTGTTCTCAAGAGTGTCTTCAGAGTCGGTTCTCAAAGTTTGGAAATGATCTATTTGGTTAACCCTGTTAATGGCTTTTTGAAGAACCCACTTGGGATAACCTCTATCTTTGAATCTTTTGATCATGATTTCTTTTTCAAGTTTGAATGCAGTATCGGTACTGCAGTTTCTTCTTGCTCTCAGCAGCTCGCCATAGGGAATGCTCCATTTGAGGGTATCTGGGTGGCTGCTGAGAGCGTGGAGAAGGGTATTGCCTGCTGTCGTTTTACGAAATAGGCTAGTTTGGAGTATATCACACTCGGGTTTAATGAGTACGTCTAGAAATTCAATAGAATGCTTACTCATATTGCTGGTAAGGGTAATGTTAAGACCATTATTGTTGAGTTTCTCTACGAATTCTATTGCCATATTTTCGGTATCAGTCCAAATTACAAAAAGATCGTCTATGTAGCGCAGCCAAATTTTGACTCTGCTGAAAAAAGAGAAGAGAGTACTGTCATTTCTAATGCCCTCCTCCCACTTGCCCAAGAGAAGGTTGGCAAAACTTGGGGCAAAACAAGTACCCATGGCAGTACCGAGGGTTTGTTTATAGATTGTCCCATCAAACATGAAAATGTTGTTGGTATGGCATAAGTGCATCATTTCCAACAACATTTTTGTATGTTCTAGATATTCTATTGGTCTTTGATTCAAGTAATGTTGGCATGCTTTCATACCTTGCGTGTGATCTATAATCGTGTACAAGGAATTAACATCGAGTGTTATCATTAGATCAGTGGGTTCCCATCTGATCTCTTTCAGTTTGGTAAGAAAGTCTTTGCTGTCTTTTACATATGAAGGGAGTTCAATGACATACTCTCTGAGAAAATGATCAACATACTTAGACACATTTTCTAAGATGCTACCTATTGATGGCACAATGGGTTTCCCTGGTGGTACACTAGAATTCTTGTGAAATTTTGGCAAAAGATACAGAATTGATAATTTGGGATAGTCACGCTTTAAGAAACAATATTCCTCCCAAGTTACATAGCCTTTTTCTTCCCAGTTTTTTAGTTTATCCCAAGTGTCGAAAATGCTAACGTTGTACGTGTCCATGTTTGTTTTCAAATAGAATATTTTATCGCTCAATTGTCTGTATGCTTCCTCAATGTACATATATTTGGCCCAAAGAACAATATTTCCCCCTTTGTTTGCAGGGCGTATTATGATGTTTGGGTCTTCTGCCAACATTTTAAGAAATTCTTTTTGTTCAACAGATAAATTGAACTGTATATTCTTATTTTTGTTGGTCTGATGTTTGAGTTTCAGCAAGGCTTGTGTGACAATCTCTTGAAAAGTATCTATATTATCATGAGGGAGGTTAGGTTAAACAATGGACCGGGGTTTGAATTTAGTGGAAGCTGTAGATTCAGTAGGGATTTCCAGCTCTCATATTTCATTAGGGGTACTCTTCTGTATCTCATATCCCATAGCCAAATCATGCATGCCGCGTAATATTTCTGCATCTGCAATGTTCAGATTTTGGAAAGGGCGGTTGACACTTTCATCTATAGGAAGATGATTAGCATGATCTCGTTTGTAAAGGAAATGCCATTTCTTTAATTTGGCTTTTCTAACAAATCTGTATAAATCAATACGTGTGTCTGCATAATGAAAGATTTCCGTACAACAAAAAGTAAGGCCCAAACATAATGTACTTTTTTCAAAAAATGTCAATTGTCTTTCACTTAAATTAATGATAGTTTTGTTTACCGTTTCCGGATCCATTACTTCTTGCTTTTTGAGCCACGTGTCTTGTTTCCCATAGGCTCCTTTGCATTTATCCTTTGATTCCCTTTGTTTTCTTCTTTTGCATCTTTGTTTACTCCTCCCCTCCCTCTTCCTCTTCCGCGACTTCTGCCTCGTGGTGTTCTTCCCCTTCTTGGCGGTGACTATGGATTTGATCTTGGTATTTGCCGGCCTTTCCTCAAGACCCTGAACTCGTCTAAAAAAGTCGCCGTTCTTGTTGGTGCTTGTCTTTCAGATATTGAGCTGACCGTGGAAATTGAGATGTCAGTGTCTGATCCACAGGCTTCTGAGACTGGATGATCTACTTCTTGTACCATCATTTCTGTTGTTTCTATAGGTGGTGGTAAATCGTCATACAAATGGTCATACTTATGACTGTAGGTCAGGATGCGACCTGATTCATAGTCCACACAATCTCTGTGGATTTTCCTTTGTTTACAATTTTTTTAATGATTTTTTAAGTCTTCCTCATGTTGTTGAAGTTTAGGTTTTAGGTCTGCCATAAATTTGTTGATCACATCCTGTTCGTTACATTTGGATAGATCATCTTCAATAGTACTTATTTCGGATAAAATAAGTTCTCTGTCCTCCCACGCATACTTAATAAGTATGTTAAGCATATTTTTTGAACTGTTGGCCGAGTTCTCCTGCCAGTCTTGTAGCATACGGGGATTCTGAGATTCATATGAGGGCATAATGTAAATACGTAAACCTCTGGGAACCATTTGTTTATCTACATAATCTTGCAGTGAAATAGCTTCCCACCATTTGGCCGTTTCTGATTTTTTAAATTTCTCTAGGCGTTTTAATTTAACATTCAGCGATGTATCGGTCTGATGGACAGGTTTCTGGGCGCTGGTTCCTACACCTGGTGTGCGTGATAATAGCGTTACGGCTGCTGCACATCGTTCTGCTTCAGTGTTCATGCTCGTGTTTCGAAGAAAACTGTGAGTCAATGCGCACTTGAGCAACAAGTGAACACATCTAGTTCATTCAAAGCGGAGGGCACTTATGTTCCGCAATGTTGTGGTTTGCCTTGCCCTCCACCCTATTGGAGGTTCCTGCTGCCGCGCAATTCAAATGTAATGTATACATATATGGCTCAAGCACTTTCGTGATTTCTATGGTCCCGTTATAATCCTTTATGATGGTATTTTTCGATTGGTATAGTGAGCGTTTCTTAGTATTGTAGATATCCGCACTGATGCAATGTTTATAACAAGACACTCTATACTTCACAGCTTGCTTTCATAACACGGGCGCCACCCAAGGAAAACCGTGTCTCCTAAAGCGATGTGACGGGCGGGGGCAGGGCGCGCTTGCTCCCAAACGAACTCCTACCCCCCCACGACTCACGCTCCCAGCAACGGGAAAAAGAGACACTTACCTCCCGGGGGCTGTAGAGAGACTCCAGATCTTGAGCCAAGAGAAATCTGCAAATCCTCGCAAAGTAGCAGCGGCCGGCCGTTAGACTTCTCCGTGAATATATCTACAATTGACCTGACTTCGGAAATCCAGGTCGATTGTGGTATATATATATATATATATATATATATATATATATATATATATATTACCTACTGGCGGTCGCCAGTAGGTAGTTATAGTTAGGACCGTGTTTCCATAGGAAATCCGCAACATTCTATTTTGAATAACTTTGGCGCCGATTGACGAATCCTGGCGAAATTTTCAAAATAGGTGGGGCGCTCCGCTCCGCTCCTACCCTGAAAGTCTCAGGGGGATTTGTCAAGTGGGGGCTGAGAAAAAGGGGGGGTCCCAAAATGTGTTTTCCCCATGCATTTTTCCATAGGACCTTTAGTCCAAGCTACAGCCCGAACGGCTGAACAGAATTACTTGAAATTTGGCAGAGAGGTAGTCCTCAGGTCAGGGATGTGCCTTTTGTAGGTCTGGTGTAAATGTGTTCCGTATTTGCTGAGAAAATAGCATTTAAATCAATATTTATCTCTATAGGCGCGCTCCGAGCGCGTACGGTAAGCTTACCGTACGCGCACGCTGCCGTGCGCGAGCTTAATTCTGATTAGTGGTTACATGACTGTAAAAATTCGAATCGGTCGAAATCAGGCAGTGTCGGCCTCCATTTTGTGTGTCTCACACTGATAAACAAAGGAGGAGAACGTGGAAAGGGGGCAACGAAGAGAGTTGCAGACCCCCTAGCGTTTGTCAGGGGTCCAAGAAGGTCATAAAAGTATGAAAAATAAATTTACATTTTTTTTTAAAAAATCGCGTGGTGTGCGTACGGTAAGCTTACCGTACGCGTACGGTAGAAAAAAAACCCAATAAAAAAAATAGAAGTAAAAAACAAATTTAAGTGTTAAGATATTAGGGGGCTCTAAAAAGAGCCGTTGTGTTTATGAAGTGTTTTTTGGTACCTATAAGTAAGTACAGATGCAGAGTCTAAAGTTCAAGAGGAAGAATCTGTTGCCTTCATCAGTGAAATGTACACCGTCTCCTCTATAAATGCCTTGCATGTTGTAACGCAAGTTGTTGTGGTATATATAACCCATACCATAGTCTCTGAGGAAAGCAGAAATAGATTTGTTGACGTGCTTTCTTGCTTTGTCAATCTGCGGACAAAATTGGTTGGACCAGTTCCACTTTTGCCTTTGGCATATGTTAGAATATACAAAGGCAGATTGAGGAAAAAGCGACATCAATTGTACAAAGGTGTCCTTAATAAGCATTTCCAGACCTACACCAGTTAAAGTGCCTAGGTCATTTCCACCACAGTGCACAATAATAAGGTTAGGCTGTGGGAGATGTTGAAAGCTTTTCACCAAAGGCAATAATTGGTGCCACTTTAACCCTCTCTGACCAATCCATTTAATGTCTACATTTGGCAAAGCAAGGTCTCTCACCATACCTCTGTTTTCTGCATACTTTTCACTACAGAAGACATAGCTGTGACCTACAATCCACACTGTGAACATCTTTCAAGGAGATCTGGATGCACTCAGAAGGTGTCTTTCAGTAGAATGGCAATATGAAATGAAAGACAGTTGTAAAATGGAGGCATACATATTTTTTTTAAATAAAAAGAACTCATTGGCTGATTCAAATCTTTTTACAGTAAAAAGTAGGCTGTATGTGTACATTTTTAGAAGCATGTTTTGTATTGGTTCAGAAAATTGTGTTCCCACAGAAGATTAGTTTGGATTTGCTGTTAGGTTGGACAGGTGAAGCACTCTTGCTCTTTGGATTTGAAACATTGTGTGCTGAACTTCTGACCTCTCTCCGCACAGCAGTGTTCCATGAGCTGTTGCTATGGTAGCAGGCAGATGTCAAGTTGGGGGAACGGTACATTTGGAAAAGGGTTGAAGTTTTCAACCAATAGAAATGTGTGATTTCATTTGAAGAAAAGTGGGAAGCACTGAGATTTGTAATTAACATGTATATGTGTAAAAAAAGAGAGGGAAACATTGCCATTTACTGGTTCTGGAGAGAGGAGAGAGGTGTAGAGCTCTGATATTCTGACTCTGATAGTCTGCTGTTTGAGTGCCACATTTCTTTCTCAACTAACTAATTTTAAAGGTGAGTTATGAGTTTGAGAGGGGATGTATGTGGTGATTTTTGATATAAATATTAGAATTGTGATTCTTCTTTAAAAGTTATGTTTTACATTTTGTGGTTTGGGAGATATTTAACTGTCTTTAACTAGTTAAATATTATGGAGTGTGTTTTTACCATAAGTTAAGGTGTACTGGTATCACTGAGGAATACTGTTTTGTGCCTAGAATCAAACCATGAGTCTGTGTGCACAAAGGAATTGTTGTCAGAGATTTTATTTGTGTTGGTCTGGTTCTGTAAGAATGGCATTTGTAGGAAAGGGTCAGCTTGTTTTTTGGAACTGTGATGGTTTCCATTCAGCATAAATCAGTATCACACAAATGGGAGGCAAATGCTAACATATTTGAAATTGATATAGTAGATTTTGCTTCTAATCATGCAATGGGTGAGCTTGGTCCTACATATACAAAACTCCAACTAACCCTTGCCACACATGTACTTTTACATACATTACTACAATGTTTAAGCTGTTATGGATGCATGCATGAATATGTCTCTTGCAACTGAAAATACACAGTCTGCATAAGCAGACTGTTAGCACACACCCAGCAGTTTATCCTGTAGAATCATGCTGAGTATTCACAAGTGAGTGGTGTTTCAGGTAGCAGTGAGTAACGCTAATACATTCAACATCACTAAGGCTGATTTCTTTTGCTGGAGTGTAGTTAGTCACCAAGGTCACACATGTTCATGGTCTCAAAAAGCTGTTTGCACATGTGCTCTTTTCTGTTTCTGAAAACTGTAATGAAAATGTATCAGACTGTTAGAGTACTTAACACTTGCAGAAAAAAACAGTAGTAAGTGTGCTTTGAAATTGGCAAGCAAATTTCATTTTCTGCCTAGAATCACAGCATGAGTCTGTGAGCACACAGGAATTGTTGTCAGAGATGTATTTCGTGTCACTCTGGCTCTTTTTGGATGTATCCATGCATATGTCTCTTGCAACTGAAAACACACAGTCTGCATAAGCAGACTCTTAGCACACACCCAGCAGTTTATCCTGTAGAATCATGCTTAGTATTCACAAGTGAGTGGTGTTTCAGGTAGCAGTGAGTAACGCTAATACATTCAACATCACTAAGGCTGATTACTTTTGCTGGAGTGTAGTCAGTCACCAAGGTCACACATGTTCATGGTCTCAAAAAACTGTTTGCACATGTGCTGTTTTCTGTATCTGAAAACTGTAATGAAAATGTATGAGACTGTTAGAGTACTTAACACTTGCAGAAAAAAACAGTAGTAAGTGTGCTTTGAAATTGGCAAGCAAATTTCATTTTCTGCCTAAAATCACAGCATGAGTCTGTGAGCACAGAGGAATTGTTGTCAGAGATGTATTTCGTGTCACTCTGGTTCTTTTTGGAAGTATCCATGCATATGTCTCTTGTAACTGAAAATACACAGTCTGCATAAGCAGACTCTTAGCACACACCCAGTAGTTTATCCTGTAGAATCATGCTTAGTATTCACAAGTGAGTGGTGTTTCAGGTAGCAGTGAGTAACGCTAATACATTCAACATTACTAAGGCTGATTTATTTTGCTGGAGTGTAGTCAGTCACCAAGGTCACACATGTTCATGGTCTCAAAAAGCTGTTTGCACATGTGCTCTTTTCTGTTTCTGACAACTGTAATGAAAATGTATCAGACTGTTAGAGTACTTAACACTTGCAGAAAAAGACAGTAGTAAGTGTGCTTTGAAATTGGCAAGCAAATTTCATTTTCTGCGTAGAATCACAGCATGAGTCTGTGAGCACACAGGAATTGTTGTCAGAGATGTATTTCGTGTCACTCTGGGTCTTTTTGGATGTATCCATGCATATGTCTCTTGTAACTGAAAATACACAGTCTGCATAAGCAGACTCTTAGCACACACCCAGCAGTTTATCCTGTAGAATCATGGTTAGTATTCACAAGTGAGTGGTGTTTCAGGTAGCAGTGAGTAACGCTAATACATTATACATCACTAAGGCTGATTTCTTTTGCTGGAGTGTAGTCAGTCACCAAGGTCACACATGTTCATGGTCGCAAAAAGCTGTTTGCACATGTGCTGTTTTCTGTATCTGAAAACTGTAATGAAAATGTATGCGACTGTAAGAGTACTTAACACTTGCAGAAAAAGACAGTAGTAAGTGTGCTTTGAAATTTGCAAGCAAATTTCATTTTCTGCCTAAAATCACAGAAAACAGTAGTAAGCGTGCTTTGAAATTGGCAAGCAAATTTCATTTTCTGCCTAGAATCACAGCATGAGTCTGTGAGCACACAGGAATTGTTGTCAGAGATGTATTTCATGTCACTCTGGTTCTTTTTGGATGTATCCATGCATATGTCTCTTGTAACTGAAAATACACAGTCTGCATAAGCAGACTCTTAGCACACACCCAGTAGTTTATCCTGTAGAATCATGCTTAGTATTCACAAGTGAGTGGTGTTTCAGGTAGCAGTGAGTAACGCTAATACATTCAACATAACTAAGGCTGATTTCTTTTGCTGAAGTGTAGTCAGTCACCAAGGTCACACATGTTCATGGTCTCAAAAAGCTGTTTGCACATGTGCTGTTATCTGTATCTGAAAACTGTAATGAAAATGTATCAGACTGTTAGAGTACTTAACACTTGCAGAAAAAAACAGTAGTAAGTGTGCTTTGAAATTGGCAAGCAAATTTCATTTTCTACCTAAAATCACAGCATGAATCTGTGAGCACTGAGGAATTGTTCTCAGAGATCTATTTTGTGATACTCTGCTTCATTTAGAATTGCATTCGTATGAAAGGGGAAGCTTGTTTTCTGGAAATGTGATGGTTAGCATTCAGCCTAAAACAGTTTCTCAAATAAGAGGCAACTGCTAACATATTTGAAATCAACATGGTAGATTTATCTTCCACTCTTGCAATGGGTCATGTAGTTGCTACATACAAAAAACTCATATTAACCCTTACCACACATGTAGTCTTACATACATGTTTACAGTGTTTAAGCAGTTATGTAAGGGTCCATTCAAGTCTCTCTTGCACCTGACAGTAGACAGTCTCCAGAACCACACTCTTAGCAGAGAGCTAGCTGTTTCTCCTGTACAGTCATGCTTACTAATCAGCACTGTGTGGTGTTTTAGGTAGGAGTGAGGAACGCTAATGCATTGAACATCACCAAGGCTCATTATCTTTGCTGGAGTGTAGTCAGTCAGCCAGGTTACACATGTACATGCTCTGAAAAAGCTGATTGGACATGTGCTCTTTTCTGCCTCTCTAAACTATAAAGAAAATGTGTCAGACTGTTAGAGTAATTACCACCTGCAAAAAAAAAAAGTAAGTGTGCTTTTGAATTGCAAATGAAATATCGTGTTCTGCCTAGAATCACACCAAGAGTCTGTGTGCACACAGGAATTGTTCTTAGAGATTAAATTTGTGTCGGTTTTGTTGTGTTTTTCACTTGTAGGAAAGGGGTAGATAGTGTTATAAGATTAGAAAAGATCATAACAAATATAGTAATATATTTAAATTACAAAAAGGTATTTTTTTTTAGTTTCTTTCAGGTATTGCTGCAGAGCAGTGAAGGAAATATAAGATGCCTATAAAATCAAGAAAGCGAAAACAACAGAAAAAACATGTATATTTGAAGACAACTGGAGGACCCAAGTTAGTTGAAGATGCTCATGTTGGGAAAAAGAAAAAGTCTTCTGGTAAGCAGACAAGGGAATTCTTTAAAAATATATTCAAAAAAAGGAAAAATTTAAAAAATGTCCCCATTGGAAAAACTGTTTCAAGTAGAAAACAACAGGACAATAGTGAGAATTTACTAAATGCTAATGTAGAAGCAAAAGCAATAAAAATTTACTTGAAAAGAAAATCAGCATTTAAAGAGATTCGTAGGAAAATGTTTCAGAGAAGAGTGATGTCCAATTTGCTAAAGGATGTGAAAAAATATAAGAAAAGAGCTAAATTTTACAAGAGAAAAAAAGATATTGAAGCCATTGTAGCTAAGGCTTTAGAATTAAAAAGAAAACTATTCATTTTAATTTTGAACAGGATGCGTACATTAGATAAAATGGTCAATGTAATGAAGTCACAAAGCAAAACGAAAAGAGTAGGGAAAAGAAATAACTTTTGTAAAGTGTTTTTAGGAAAATGGATGCATAGTTCAAGTTCTGAACCATTTTTTAATGAAGAGAGTTATTTTCAAAGTAATAGTTTGTTGCATGCAGTTGACACCAGTGGCCGAGCTTATGAAGTGAAAGATGGTTGTATAATGGAAAAGGAGAAAATGGTTCCAAGAAATGAGGAAGAAGTGATGGTGGCTGTGGTTATGGGGAGACGTCCTAAAGCCCCAGTGTACACTTGGAATTGTAGTAGTATTTGTACTGTGCGACAGGAATCTATTGATAAATTATGTGAGTTTCTAAGAGAATATAGTAAAAAAAAGTGTTAAACAGAACATTAAGGTGCTTCAAAGACTAGATCCATGCAGAGTGAGAGAGAATACTGGTTTGCAAGGACATTCTCTGGCTTGTCTTTCTAGGAAAGTTTGTCAAAGTGTTTTTCACCATGTTAGGATGCTGGCAGTACATCATACTGAAATAAGAAAATTTGTGAGAAGATTGTATTCTGCTAAAAGTCCAGCACTAAAATTAAATGAGTTGAATAGGGCTCTGTTCCGTGGAACTGTATCAGATGTTCAGAAGGTTACTGATGAAATTCAGTTTAGTTACTTTGGTCCGGAACAAGAAAGTGCAGAAAATGACACAGTTATTGAGGAAAATGTGGAAGAGAATGTAGAACCCTCTGTAAGTAAGAAATTTGAAGATCATATGACAACATTTGCTATCACCTCTAATAAAAGACCAAATATTACTTGTATATGTTGCCGGAGAAGCCATTACAAAAATCAAACAAGGAATGTTGATCTGTATGAAAAAAGTGAAGAAGAAGATAATTATAAGTGGAAGGATTTTGCAACATATATATTTCTTGAAAAATGTTTTGATTTGGGTGAAGATCAGCGTATTTGTAAATATTGTTATAACAAGTTAGAAGAAAATAAAATGCCTGCTAGAGCTGTACATAATAATTTAGAAATGGTTGATATTCCAGTTGAACTTTCTGATTTAAATACGTATGAGTCTATACTCATTCAATGTGTTCATCCGTTCCAGACCATAGTACGTATGGAGCCAAAAACCGGTAAATTACCTCCTTCAGATTTACTGAGAGGTTTAAAAGGAAGAGTGGTCTATTTGCCGTTGGATTGGAAAAAAAATATGGAAACTATTGATGCAGATACTTTGGAAACTGAACCATTAGTTATTCTGGTTAATGGTGTACCTACGAAGAATAAGAAAATTTGGCAGGAGCTGGTAGATGTACGGAAAGTACAAAGAGCAAATTTATATTTGAAAAGGAATAATAAATGTTATGAATCAATTTATATAGATGAAGATGAAGAAGATGTACTAGGAGACAGAGAAACACCAACTGGGCAAATTGAAAAAGTTGACAAGTCAAAAGAAGAAGAAATTTATGAACATTTCAGCATACATCCTCTTCATTCAAAAGAAGTAATGGCAAACACCATTGATCTGTTTCAAATTAAAAAAGCCAAAGGAACTCCCGTGAGTGTATGGGAGGAGAGCTTGGAAGCTCGTTGTTTTCCCCAGCTGTTTCCTACAGGAGAAGGTGGACGATACGATGAACGCCCAGTACAGATTCCTGCTTCTGAGTATCGGACTACAAGATTATATGCAGAAGATCCAAGATTTCGTCAAAGTATTCCATATTTGTTCCATCTGTTATTTGAAAGTGACTTGTCTGCACTATCTTATGCAGTAAACCACATTTTAAAGAGTGGAACACATCTACATAATGTGTCTGCTAAGGATTTTATGAACAAAGTGCAGCAGCGAGATGATCATTTGGAATCACAATTGATCAATCTGATGGCTTGTCAGCGTGGGACAAATGAATATTGGTACCGACGCCATGGAGAATTGAAATGTATGTTACGGAATTTAGGAACTCCTACATGGTTCCTAACCCTAAGCTGTGCCGAGTACGCTTGGAATGATTTACTAGATTTTCTACGAGAGGCAAATTCAAACATTAAAAACATCGAATACAAGACAGCAGGAGAACTGTGCTCATTGGATCCGGTTAATGTTTGCAGATATTTCAATCATAGATTTGAGGCTATGATGTCCTTCATCTGCAATAAAAAAATCCACCTCTTGGAGAAGTTGTGGATTTCTTTTGGAGAAAAGAGTACCAAGCAAGAGGTGCTCCTCATATTCATATGCTGTTGTGGAGCAAGGAGGCTCCAAAATTTGGAACAGATGCTGATGAAGCAGTGTTATCTTTCATTGAAGAATATGCAACATGTGCTATACCTAAAAGCACAGAAGAGAAAAAGTTAAAAGAGCAAGTTTTACGTTTCCAAAGTCATCGGTGTGGAAAATACTGTCGACGGAAGTACAAGACTAAAGAGAAATTCTACACAAAATGTCGATTTGGATTTCCTAGACCTGTTCTTTCAAAAGGAAGAGTCAACAGTTTTATGTCAGCTGTGCGACATACTATTACAAGAAAATCTCCCAAAAATACATACAACCTAAGAAGAAAAGAAGAATCAAAATATATAAATGACTACAACCCAGTCATTTTATCCATGTGGAATGCTAACATGGATATTCAGTATGTGGCAGACAATTCTATTGCTGTTGCTCGGTATGTCACATCTTACATCACTAAATCTGAGAAAACGGAATTGAAGGAAATGTGGGAAGAGATTTCTCACGAGAAGACTGTCAGTAAGAAGCTGTACAGTTTCAGTTTAAAGATGTTATCACATCGAGAAATTGGATCCTACGAATGTTCAGATAGGTTATCATCTGCAAGTCTGTCCTCGAAATCAAGAAGAATAATTTGGGTGAGTTTAGGCCTTGCAGGAATGCAAAATCGGGTACTGAAATCTGTTGGAGAAATTGAATATTTGGCCGAGAATGACCCAGAAAGTACAGATATTTTGAAAACAAACATGTTGGACACATATTACCCAAAAAGAAGTCATCATCTTGAGAATATGTGTCTCTATGAAGTGCTGCAGAACTACATTTTTTCACGGAAAGCCACAGAAGACATCAACAATGGAAAATATAAAGTCATTGGTGAGGAAGGATGTTTGGTGAAGCAAACATAAGGAAGTTTGATTAATCACAGGAAGCTAAGTTGTGACACTACTGACAAAAAGGAATTTTACTACTTGGCACTTTTACAGGTGTTTAAACCATGGCGTTCAGAGGACGACCTACTTGGAGAATTTCAAAGCTATGAGGATTCATTTAATGCATGTAAAGATACCATTGAATGCAGTATTTTCAGGAATTATGTCCAAATGTTAAACTAAGAAATTGAACAGGAAGCTACAATTGCAGCTGAAGTAGCTAGAGACAGTTCTCAAGACAGCCAAAGTTCTGGAACGCTCAGTCAAGATCCACTAGGACAGCCAATCTTAGAAAATGAAGCTGCAATAGCCATGACTGAAGTGGAAATGGCTATGAATCAAGCTCAGGAAGATTTAATAGACTTACCAAATTTGGAACAACAACTGAATAAAGAACAACAACAAATTTATGAAGAAGTCAGAAAAAAAATTGATCACGGATTACTACATGAAAATAAAGAGTGCACATGCACATCATTTGAACCAATTAGGTTGTATGTGAGTGGACAAGCTGGAACTGGGAAAAGTTTCTTAATTAAAGTCATCAGAAGCTACCTTCAGCAAAAAACTGATTCAACTTTATCTTGTGTTGTTACTGCTCCAACTAGGTTAGCTGCATATAACATTAAAGGAATTACTCTCCATCGCTTGCTAATGTTACCAGTGGAGCATGAGAACAAAATAGAATATCACAAGCTAACTGGCGAAGCATGCTTCGAAGTTTCAAGAGTGTTGAAGAAGATGCAAGTTCTCATTATTGATGAGGTAAGCATGGTATCAAACTTAATGCTTGCCTTTGTGCATTTAAGAATGCAGCAAATTCTAAAGAGAGACTATGACGTGTTATTTGGTGGAAAACATGTTATAGTTTTTGGGGATCTTCTACAGCTTACTCCAGTTAAAGGACAACCAGTGTTTAATACTGTGACACATGAGGACACGAAGAAGTCATTAGGAAGCATTGGTAATGCGAATATTTGGTCATTCTTTGAGTACAAAGAACTCACTACCAATATGAGGCAAGCAAACGATGAAGAATATGGAAGTATTCTGAAAGATATCAGAATTGGACTACTCACAAAAGTTGGCAGAAAAGCATTACAGAGTCGGTTGCTACATAATTTATTTCCAAGTGAAGAAATAGTTGCAGAGAAAATATACAAGAACATTGCAGAAAAAAATACTGTAATCTGCCTAATGCCAACACTACGTGAATGCTCAATATTCAATGAGGAACTTTTGAAATTGGAAAAGGAAGAGATTAAGAAAATGGAAACAGTGGACAAAATCCAACATGAAATAATTACTATTACATTAACAGGCGAACTGAAAAATAAATTAGATTCTCTAGAGAAGAACATTTCGAAAACAGCTGGATTAGAAAAAAATCTATATCTTTGCATGAACTGTCGAGTATTTTTAAGGAGAAATTTGGATGTTGAAAAAGGTTTAGTAAATGGAGCTATGGGTAAAGTTGTGGGTTTTGTTAACTACCAGAAAAAAGAAGGAAATGAGTTTTTAAAAATAAAATTTGATCAGATTGAAGAGGTAAAAGACATTAGTCGTTGTTCAGTTCGTTTTTTGCTTGTGAAAGACATATGTACGTAGGAAGCAGTTTCCATTTTCTCTAGCATATACTGTAACTATTCACAAGTGTCAAGGAATAACTGTTGATAGTGCATTTGTAAACATTGGATCTACTGTGTTCAAAGAAGGTATGGCATATGTTGCTTTGTCACGAGTGAAAAAAATATCTGGTTTATTCATGATAGACTTTGATGACTCAAAAGTTAGTGCAGATGCAAATTGTGTAAAGGAGTATAATAGATTAAGAAGAACCTATGCTCCTCATTTAGGTCAGTATCCTGTGTTGGAGAAACGTGTTGTTTCTCGGAAAAGGAGATTTGAGAATATCTGTAATGAGGATGTAGAGAAGAGGAAACAAAAAGAGAGTCATGTGATTGCAAGCAAAAAGAAAAAGGACAATGTTGAAGAGGTTGTTGGTTGCCATTTTGAAAATAGCTCTGGTGTCAACTGCTACGCAAATGTAGTGCTGAATGTTGTATTTTATCTTGAAAGTTTGCAAGAGCAGATAATAGAAAATCATGAAAAAAGATTCTGTTCTGTGCTAAGTCTTCTTTATGAGAAGCTGAGTGTTGATAAAGCTAAAATAGAAAGTGCGACTGAAATTAGAAATCTATTAGATGTATGTTCAGGACGAACACAGTTTTCTAAAAATGTCCAGCAAGATGCACAGGAATTCTTGATGTACATCCTTTTGGTACTTGAAGATGAAGGGATAGAAATTGAAAATTTGTTTGGTCTCTGTTATAAATGGGAACATAGTTGTGAAAACTGTTTCCACACATGCAGCTCTAATGTTGATTCAGAAAGGTTTATCTATTTAACATTGCCAGAGACTAAATCAGTGACTTTTAGTAAATTAGTTAAAGATGCCAATCATAGCATGGAATGTTGTGAATGTAAATCTGACATGTTTTCAACCTTACTTTTAAAGAAATATGGACAGTATGTCATTTTAATGATGCAACGTTGTAGAGCTGATGGAACAAAATTGGACACTTTAATAAAGAAATTTACAGGACATCAATTATCAATTTCTGGAAAAACTTTTGTCACAGTTGCAATAATTTTCCATGATGGGCCTATTGTAACTTCTGGTCATTACACAGTTTTTCTTAAATGTGAAAAAGGCTGGACACTGTGTAATGATTCTCAATTGGTTTTCAAGCAACGTTTGCCTTTTGATTTAGCAAATTCCTATTTAATTTTTCTGAAACCAAAATTTTAGATACAAATTGCAACATCTGAACAAATCATTTTTGCAATTTAATTGGATTACCATTGGAAATGTCATCAAAAAATATTTTAAAAATTACCATTTGGGCTAAAGGAAAGGTAATAATTTGCATTGTGGACTTCTTTGACACAAATTATTTTGGTGATTATGCTTATGCAACAGAATTTTCAGACGATATTTATTGGAATTAGTTATTGTTCTTAGGTGAGATTTTTATTGCAAATGTTACATTTCTATTACGGTATGTTTTAGTGAGAAGAGATTCTGGGCTTTTTTTAAACAATCTTTCAGATTGTATTTTTTTTTTGCCCGCTGTTAAGTGATGAATGCAATTGCTTTTACGATTTACAGTGAAATGCAATATATTCTGAAAACAGCAAAAAAAGGGCAAAAAAATGTTTGTTGAAATATGAAAATATGTGCACTGTATTCTAAAATGTATTGTTAAATATTAATACTTTTTTCTTTTTTTACAGATTGAGAAAGGAAAAATATGAAAAATAAACTTCTTTATAGAAAGTTAAATAAATCACTTATTTTTAATTAAATTATTTTGATTGGCAGGTAAGTGTGAAATTTCTGGAATTATCAAACATTTACTTTAATGCTCACTTTTTTTCACTACTCTTCTCTATGTTTTTCTCATTTCTGTAGTAGTCCCTCAAGGACCTTGTAGGGTAATTAAAAAAATGTTGTTTAAAAAAAAAAAAAAAATGTGCGTACCGTAAAAAAAAAAAAAAAAAAGTGATTACAATTTTTTTTAAAAAGTTAAGAGGTAAGGTTGGCTCTTAAAAGAACCGTTGTGTTCATAAAGGGAAAGAGGAAAGAAAGAATGGGAATATTAACAAGGACCACAGATGTGCTGGTCTATCCTATTGTTTACTAGGGAAACACTGGTCTCCGCATGAACAATTAGGCCATGACATCTTGTGCACCTCATTGAAACCCTCCCATAGGTTTCACACACGTTATAGTTAGGAATTAGCATTTAAAAATCCTTGCAAATTCACTGAAAAAACCATAAGTTTCACACATGTTATAGTTAGCTGGACATTTCTCTCGTAAAAAACCAATGAAATTCCCCCGTTATAGTTAGTTCAGCTAACTATAACTCGCGCGCCTGCAATCCCCTGCTGATGACGTCACATATTACATCACTCATGACATGGTCAGTGACATCACTCATGACATCACTGATGACATCTCAAATGACATCACTGATGACATCATCCATGTCATAAATTTACATTCACAGCATTCCATGCTATGATTGGCATCTTGAACTAATTTACTAAAAGTCACTGATTTACTCTCTGGCAATGTTAAATAGATAAACCTTTCTGAATCAACATTAGAGCTGCATGTGTTGAAACAGCTTTCACAAATATGTTCCCATTTATAAGAGAGACCGAACATATTCTCAACATCTATGCCTTCATCTTCCAGTACCATGAGGACATACATCAAGAATTCCTGTGCATCTTGCTGGACATTTTGAGAAAACTGTGTACGTCCTGAACATACATCTAAAAGTTTTCTAATTTCAGTAGCACTTTTTATTTTAGTTTTATCAATACTCAGCTTCTCATAAAGGAGACTCAGCACAGAACAGAATCTTTTTTCTTGATTTACTATTATCTGCTCTTGCAATTTTTCAAGATAAAATACAACATTCAGCACTACATTAGCGTAGCAGTTGACATCAGAGCTATTTTCAAAATGACAACCAACAACCTCTTCAACATTGTCCTTTTTCTTTTTGCTTGCAATCACATGACTCTCTTTTTGTTTTCTCTTCTCTACATCCTCATTACAGATATTCTCAAATCTCCTTTTCCGAGAAACAACACGTTTTTCCAACACAGGATACTGACCTAAATGAGGAGCATAGGTTCTTCTTAATCTATTATACTCCTTTACACAATTTGCATCAGCACTAACTTTTGAGTCATCAAAGTCTATCATGAATAAACCAGATACTGTTTTCACTCGTGACAAAGCAACATATGCCATACCTTCTTTGAACACAGTAGAACCAATGTTTACAAAAGCACTATCTACAGGTAATCCTTGAGACTTGTGAATAGCTACAGCAAATGCTAGAGAAAACGGAAACTGCTTCCTACGTACATATAAGTCTTTCACAAGCAAAAAACGGACTGAACAACGACTAATCTCTTTAACCTCTTCAATCTGATCAAATTTTATTTTAAAAAATTCAATCCCATCTTTTTTCTGGTACTTCACAAAACCCACAACTTTACCCATAGCTCCATTCACTAAACCTTTTTCAACATCCAAATTTCTCCTTAAAAATACTCGACAGTTCATGCAAAGATATAGATTTTTTTCTAATCCAGCTGTTTTCAAAATGTTCTTCTCTAGAGAATCCAATTTATTTTTCAATTTGCCTGTTAATGTAATAGTAATTCCTTCATCCTGAATTTTGTCCACTGCTTCCATTTTCTTAATCTCTTCCTTTTCCAATTTCAAAAGTTCCTAATTGAATATCGAGCATTCACGTAGTGTTGGCATTAAGCAGATTACATTATTATTTTCTGCAATGTTCTTGTATATTTCCTCTATACTTCCTTTGGAAATAAATTATGTAGCAACCGACTCTGTAATGCTTTTCTGCCAACTTCTGTGAGTAGTCCAATTCTGATATCTTTCAGAATACTTGCATAATCTTCATCGTTTGCTTGCCTCATATTGGTAGTAAGTTCTTTGTACTCAAAGAACGACCAAATATTCGCATTACCAATGCTTCCTAATGACTTCTTCGTGTCTTCATGTGTCACAGTATTAAACACTGGTTGTCCTTTAACTGGAGTAAGCTGTAGAAGATCCCCAAAAACTATAACATGTTTTCCACCAAATAACACGTCATAGTCTCTCCTTAGAATTTGCTGCATTCTTAAATGCACAAAGGCAAGCATTAAGTTTTATACCATGCTTACCTCATCAATAATGAGAACTTGCATCTTCTTCAACACTCTTGAAACTTCGAAGCATGCTTCTCCTGTAAGCTTGTGATATTCTATTTTGTTCTCATGCTCCACTGGTAACATTAGCAAGCGATGTAAGGTAATTCCTTTTATGTTATATGCTGCTAACCCAGTTGGAGCAGTAACAACACAAGACAAAGTTGAATCTGTTTTTTGCTGTAGGTAGCTTCTGATGACTTTAATTAAGAAACTTTTTCCAGTTCCAGCTTGTCCACTCACATACATCCTGATTGGTTCAAATGATGTGCATGTGCACTCTTTATTTTCATGTAGTAATACGTGATCATTTTTTTTTCTGACTTTTTAATAAATTTGTTTTTGTTCTTCATTCAGTTGTTGTTCCAAATTTGGTAAGTCTATTAAATCTTCTTGAGCCTTATTCATAGCCGTTTCCATTTCAGTCATGGCTATTGCAGCTTTATTTTCTACGATTGGTTGTCCTAGGGGATCTTGACTGAGCGTTCCAGAACTTTGGCTGTCTTGAGAACTGTCTCTAGCTACTTCAGCTGCAATTGTAGCTTCCTGTTCAATTTCTTCATTTAACATTTGGACATAATTTGTGAAAGTACTGCATTTAATCGTATCTTTACATGCATTAAATGAATCCTCATAGCTTTGAAATTCTCCAAGTAGTTCGTCCTCTGAACGCCATGGTTTAACCAGCTGTAAAAGTGCCAAGTAGTAAAATTCCTTTTTGTCTGTAGTGTCGCAACTCAGCTTCCTGTGATTAATCAAACTCCCTTTTGTTTGCTTCACCAAACATCCTTCCTCACCAATGACTTTATATTTTCCATTGTTGATGTCTTCTGTGGCTTTCCGTGAATAAATGTAGTTCTGCAGCACTTCATAGAGACACGTGTTCTCAAGATGACGACTTCTTTTTGGGTAATACGTGTCCAACATGTTTGATTTCAAAATATCTGTTCTTTCCAGGTCGTTCTCGGCCAAATATTCAATTTCTCCAACAGATTTCAGTACCCGATTTCGCATTCCTGCAAGGCCTAAACTTACCCAAATTATTCTTCTTGATTTCGAGTACAAACTTGCAGAAGATAGCCTATCTGAGCATTCGTAGGATCCAATTTCTCGATGCGATAACATCTTTAAACTGAAACTGTATAGCTTCTTACTGACAGTCTTCTCGTGAGAAATCTCTTCCCACATTTCCTTCAATTCCGTTTTCTCAGATTTAGTGATGTACGATGTGACATACCGAGCAACAGCAATACAATTGTCTGCCACATACTGAATATCCATGTTAGCATTCCACATGGATAAAATGACTGGGTTGTAGTCATTTATATATTTTGACTCTTTTCTTCTTAGGTTGTACGTATTTTTTGGAGATTTTCTTGTAATAGTATGTCGCACAGCTGACATAAAACTGTTTACTCTTCCTTTTGAAAGAACAGGTCTGGGAAATCCAAATCGACATTTTGTGTAGAATTTATCTTTGCTCTTGTACTTCCGTCGACAGTATTTTCCACATCGATGACTTTGGAAACGTAAAACTTGCTCTTTTAACTTTTTCTCTTCTGTGCTTTTAGGTATAGCACATGTTGCATATTTTTCAATGAAAGATAAAACTGCTTCATCAGCATCTGTTCCAAATTTTGGGGCATCCTTGATCCACAACAGCATATGAATATGAGGAGAACCTCTTGCTTGGTACTCTTTTCTCCAAAAGAAATCCACAACTTCTCCAAGAGGTGGATTTTTTTTATTGCAGATGAAGGTCATCATAGCCTCAAATCTATGATTGAAATATATGCAAACATTAACCGGATCCAATGAGCACAATTCTCCTGCTGTCTTGTATTCGATGTTTTGAATGTTTGAATTTGCCTCTCGTAGAAAATCCAGTAAATCATCCCAAGCGTACTCGGCACAGCTTAGGGTTAGGAACCATGTAGGAGTTCCTAAATTCCGTAACATACATTTCAATTCTCCATGGCGTCGGTACCAATATTCATTTGTCCCATGCTGACAAGCCATCAGATTGATCAATTGTGATTCCAAATGATCATCTCGCTGCTGCACTTTGTTCATAAAATCCTTAGCAGACACATTATGTAGATGTACTCCGCTTTTTAAAATGTAATTTACTGCATAAGATAGTGCAGACAAGCCACTTTCAAATAACAGATGGAACAAACAAGGAATAATTTGACGAAATCTTGGATCTTCTGCATATAATCTTGTAGTCCGATACTCAGAAGCAGGAATCTGTACTGGGCGTTCATCGTATCGTCCACCTTCTCCTGTAGGAAACAGCTGGGGAAAACAACGAGCTTTCAAACTCTCCTCCCATACACTCACGGGAGTTCCTTTGGCTTTTTTCATCTGAAACAGATCAATAGTGTTTGCCATAACTTCTTTTGAAATGTTCATAAATTTCTTCTTCTTTTGACTTGTCCACTTTTTCAATTTGCCCAGTTGTTGTTTCTGTGTCTCCTAGTAAATCTTCTTCATCTTCATCTATATAAATTGATTCATACCATTTATTATTCCATTTCAAATATAAATTTGCTCTTTGTACTTTCCGTACATCTACCAGCTCCTGCCAAATTTTCTTATTCTTTGTAGGTACACCATTAACCAGAATAACTAATGGTTCAGTTTCCAAAGTATCTGCATCAATAGTTTCCATATTTTTTTTCAAATCCAATGGCAAATACAAAACTCTTCCTTTTAAACCTCTCTGTAAATCTGAAGGAGGTAATTTACCGGTTTTGGGCTCCATACGTACTATAGTCTGGAACGGATGAACACATTGAATGAGTATAGACTCACACGTATTTAAATCAGAAAGTTCAGCAGGAATATCAACCAATTCTAAATTATTATGCACAGCTCTAGCTGGCATTTTATTTTCTTCTAACTTGTTATAACAGTATTTACAAATACGCTGATCTTCACCCAAATCAACACAATTTTTAAGAAATATATATGTTGCAAACTCCTTCCACTTATAATTATCTTCTTCTTCACTTTTTTTGTAGAGATCAACTTCCTTGTTTGAATTTTATAATGGCTTCTCCGGCAACAAATACAAGTAATATTTGGTTTTTCATTAGAGATGATTGCAAATTTTGTCATTTGATCTTCAAATTTCTTACTTACGGAGGGTTCTACATTCTCTTCCACATTTTCCTCAATAACTGTGTCATTACCTGCACTTTCTTGTTCAGTACCAAAGTAACTAAACTGAATTTCATCAGTAACCTTCTCAACATCTGATACAGTTCCACGGAACAGAGCCCTATTCAACTCATTTAATTTTAGTGCTGGACTTTTAGCAGAATACAATCTTCTCACAAATTTTCTTATTTCAGTATGATGTACTGCCAGCATCCTAAAATGGTGAAAAACACATTGACAAACTTTCCTAGATAGACAAGCCAGAGAGTGTCCTTGCAAACCAGTATTCTCTCTCACTCTGCATGGATCTAGTCTTTGAAGCACCTTAATCTTCTGCTTAACACTTTTTTTTACTATATTCTCTTAGAAACTCAAGGTAATTTATCAATAGATTCCTGTCGCACAGTACAAATACTACTACAATTCCAAGTATACACTGGGGCTTTAGGACGTCTCCCCATAACCTCAGCCGCCATCACTTCTTCCTCATTTCTATCAACCATTTTCTCCTTCTCCATTATACAACCATTTTTCACTTCATAAGCATGACCTCTGGTGTCAACTGCATGCAGCAAACTATTACTTTGAAAATAACTCTCTTCATTAAAAAATGGTTCAGTACTTGAACTATGCATCCATTCTCCTAAAAACACTTTACAAAAGTTATTTCTTTTCACTACTCCTTTCGTTTTGCTTTGTGACTTCATTACATTGACCATTTTATCTAATGTACGCATCCTGTTCAAAATTAAAATAAATAGTTTTCTTTTTAATTCTAAAGCCTTAGCTACAATGGCTTCAATGGCTTTTTTTCTCTTATAAAATTTCGCTCTTTTCTTATATTTTTTCACATCCTTTAGCAAATTGGACATCACTCTTCTCTGAAACATTTTTCTACGGATCTCTTTAAATGCTGTTTTTCTTTTTAAGTCAATCTTTATTGCTTCTGATTGTACATTAGCATTTAGTAATTTCTCACTTTTGTCCTGTTTTCTACTTGAAACAGTATTTCCAGTGGGGACATTTTTTACATTTTTCCTTTTTTTGAAGATATTTTTAAAGAATTCCTTTGTCTGCTTACCAGAAGACTTTTTCTTTTTTCCAACATGAGCATCTTCAACTAATTTGGGTCCTCCAGTTGTCTTCAAATATACATGTTTTTTCAGTTCTTTTCTCTTTCTTGATTTTATAGGCATCTTAAATTTGCTTTACTGCTCTGCAGCAATACCTGAAAGAAACTAAAAAAAAATACCTTTATGTAATTTAAATGTATTACTAAATTTTTTATGAGCTTTTCAAATCTTATAATACTATCTACCCCTTTCCTATGAGTGAAAAACACAATAAAACCAACACAAATTAAATCTCTAAGAACAATTCCTGTGTGCACACAGACTCTTGGTGTGATTCTAGGCAGAAAACGAAATTTGATTGGCGAATAGAAAGCGCACTTACTACTGTGGTAGTGCAAGTGATAATTACTCTAACAGTCTGACACATTTTCATTAAAGTTTTCAGAAGCAGAAAAGAGCACTTGTCCAAACAGCTTTTTGAGACCATGAACATATGTAACCTAGGTGACTGACTACACTCCAGCAAAGGAAATGAGCCTTGGTGATGTTAAATATATTAGCGTTACTCACTCCTATCTAAAACACCACACAGTGCTGATTAGTAAGCATGACTGTACAGGAGAAACAGCTAGCTCTCTGCTAAGAGTGTGATTCTGGAGACTGTCTACTGTCAGGTGCAAGAGTGATCTGCATGGACGCTTGCATAACTGCATAAACACTGTAAACATGTATGTAAGACTACATGTGTGGTAAGGGTTAATAGGAGTTTTGAACATGTGGAAACCACATAACACATTGCACGAGTGGAAGGAAAATCTACCATGTTCATTTCAAATATATTAGCATTTGCCTCTCATTTGAGAGATACTGATTTGGGCTGAATCCTAACCATCACAGTTCAAGAAAACAAGCTTCCCCTTTCCTACCAATGCAATTCTAAAAGAACCACAGTAACACAAAATAAATCTCTGTCAACAATTCCTGTGTGCACACAGACTCATGGTGTGATTCTAGGCAGAAAACGAAATTTGATTGCCAATTTCAAAGCACACTTACTACTGGTTTTTTTGCAAGTGATAAGTACTCTAACCGTCTGACACATTTTCATTACAGTTTTCAGAAACAGAAAAGAGCACATGTCCAAACAGCTTTTTGAGACCATGAACATATGTAACCTAGGTGACTGACTACACTCCAGCAATGAAAAAGAGCCTTGGTGATGTTGAATGTATTACCGTTACTCACTCCTATCTAAAACACCACACAGTGCTGATTAGTAAGCATGACTGTACAGGAGAAACAGCTAGCTCTCTGCTAAGAGTGTGGTTCTGGAGACTGTCTACTGTCAGGTGCAAGAGAGATCTGCATGGACCCTTACATAACTGCATAAACACTGGAAACATGTATGTAAGACTACATGTGTGGTAAGGGTTAATAGGAGTTTTTAACATGTACCAACTACATGACCCATTGCACGTGTGGAAGGAAAATCTACCATGTTGATTTCAAATATGTTAGCATTTACCTCTCATTCGTGAGATAGTGATTTCTGCAGAATGCTAACCATCACAGTTCAAGAAAACAAGCTTCCCCTTTCCTACTTATGCAATTCTAAAAGAACCAGAGTAACACAAAATAAATCTCTGACAACAATTCCTGTGTGCACACAGACTCATGGTGTGATTCTAGGCAGAAAACGAAATTTGATTGCCAATTTGAAAGCACACTTACTACTGTTTTTTTGCAAGTGATAAGTACTCTAACAGTCTGACACATTTGCATTACAGTTTTCAGAAACAGAAAAGAGCACATGTCCAAACAGCTTTTTGAGACCATGAACATGTGTAACCTGGGTGACTGACTACACTCCAGCAAAGGAAATGAGCCTTGGTGATGTTGAATGTATTTGCGTTACTCACTGCTACCTGAAACACCACTCAGTTGTGAATACTAAGCATGATTATACAGGATAAACAGCTGGGTGTGTGCTAAGAGTCTGCTTCTACAGACTGTGTATTTTCAGTTACAAGAGACATATGCATGGATGCATCCATAACAGCATAAACATTGTAGTAATGTATGTAAAAGTACATGTGTGGCAAGGGTTATTTGGAGTTTTGTATATGTAGGACCAAGCTCACCCATTGCATGATTAGAAGCAAGATCTACTATATCAATTTCAAATGTGTTAGCATTTGCCTCCCATTTGTGTGATACTAATTTATGCTGAATGGAAACCATCACAGTTCCAAAAAACAAGCTGACCCTTTCCTACAAATGCCATTCTTACAGAACCAGACCAACACAAATAAAATCTCTGACAACAATTAAAACATCCCCTTTCCTACCAATGCAATTCTAAAAGAACCAGAGTAACACAAAATAAATCTCTGTCAACAATTCCTGTGTGCACACAGACTCATGGTGTGATTCTAGGCAGAAAACGAAATTTGATTGCCAATTTGTAAGCACACTTACTACTGTTTTTATTGCAAGTGATAAGTACTCTAACAGTCTGACACATTTTCATTACAGTTTTCAGAAACAGAAAAGAGCACATGTCCAAACAGCTTTTTGAGACCATGAACATGTGTAACCTGGGTGACTGACTACACTCCAGCAAATGAAATCAGCCTTAGTGATGTTGAATGTATTACCGTTACTCACTGCTACCTGAAACACCACTCAGTTGTGAATACTAAGCATGATTCTACAGGATAAACAGCTGGGTGTATGCTAAGAGTCTGCTTCTGCAGACTGTGTATTTTCAGTTACAAGAGACATATGCATGGATGCATCCATAACAGCATAAACATTGTAGTAATGTATTTAAAAGTACATGTGTGGCAAGGGTTAGTTGGAGTTTTGTATATGTAGGACCAAGCTCACCCATTGCATGATTAGAAGCAAAATCTACTATATCAATTTCAAATATGTTAGCATTTGCCTCCCATTTGTGTGATACTGATTTATGCTGAATGGAAACCATCACAGTTCCAAAAAACAAGCTGACCCTTTCCTACAAATGCCATTCTTACAGAACCAGACCAACACAAATAAAATCTCTGACAACAATTCCTTTGTGCACACAGACTCATGGTTTGATTCTAGGCACAAAACAGTATTCCTCAGTGATACCAGTACACCTTAACTTATGGTGAAGACATACTCCATAATATTTTACAATTTCAAGACAGTTAAATATCTGCCAAAACACAAAATGTAAAACACAACTTTAAAAGAAGAATCACAATTCTATTATTTATATCAAAATTCACCACATACATCCCCTCTCAAACTCATAACTCACCTTTAAAATTAGTTAGTTGAGAAAGAAATGTGGCACTCAAACAGCAGATTATCAGAGTCAGAATCTCAGAGCTGTACACCTCTCTCCTCTCACCAGAAACAGTAAATGGCAATGTTTCCCTCTCTTTTTTCACACATATAGATGTTAACTTCAAATCACAGTGCTTCCCACATTTTTTCAAATGAAATCACACATTTCTATTGGTTGAAAATGTCAACCCTTTTCCAAATGAACCCTTCCCCCAACATGACTTCTACCTGCTAGCATAGCAACAGGTCATGGAACACTGGTGTGAGCAGAGAGGTCAGAAGTTCAGCACACAATTTTTCTAATCCAAAGAGCAAGAGTGCTTGACCTGTCAAACCTAACAGAAAATCCAAATGAATCTTCTGTGGGAACACAATTTTCTGAACCAATACAAAACATGCTTCTAAAAATGTAAACATACAGCCTAGTTTTAACTGTAAAATGGTTTGAATCAGCCAATGAGTTCTTTTTATTAAAAAAAAGTATGTATGCCTCCATTTTACAACTGTCTTTCATTTCATATTGCCATTCTACTGAAAGACACCTCCTGAGTGCATCCAGATCTCCTTGGAAGATGTTCACAGTGTGGATTGTAGGTCACAGCTATGTCTTCTGGAGTGAAAAGTATGCAGAAAAAAGAGGTATGGTGAGAGACCTTGCTTTGCCAAATGTAGACATTAAATGGATTGGTAAGAGAGGGTTAAAGTGGCACCAATTAATGCCTTTGGTGAAATCTTTTATACATCTCCAACAGCCTAACCTTATTATTGTGCACTGTGGTGGAAATGACCTAGGCACTTTAACTGGGGTAGGTCTGGAAATGCTTGTTAAGGACACCTTTGTGCAATTGATATCGCTTTTTCCACAAACTGCCTTTGTATATTCTAATATATGCCAAAGGCAAAAGTGGAACTGGTCCAACCAATTTTGTCCACAGATTGACAAAGCAAGAAAGTACGTCAACAAATCTGTTTCTGCTTTCCTCAGAGACTATGGTATGGGTTCTATATACCACAACAACTTGCGTTACAACATGCAAGGCATTTATAGAGGAGACGGTGTACATTTCACAGATGAAGGCAACAGAGTCTTCCTCTTGAACTTTAGACTCTGCATTGGTACTTACTTGTAGGTACCACAAAAAAACACTTCATAAACACAACGGCTCTTTTTAGAGCCCCCTAATATCTAAACACTTAAATGTGATTTTTAATTCTATTTTTTTTAATGATTTTTTTCTGCCGTGCGCATACGGTAAACTTACAGTACGCGCACCCCGCGATTTAAAAAAAAGAAATATAAAATTTATTTTTCATACTTTTGGGTCCTTCTTGGACCCCCTGACAAACGCTAGGGGGTCTGCAACTCTCTTCGTTGCCCCCTTTTCACGTTCTCCACCTGATTTCAACCGATTCGAATGTTTACAGTCATGTAACCACCAATCAGAATTAAGCTCGCGCACGTCAGCGTGCGCGTACGGTAAGTTTTACCGTACGCGCTCGGAGCAAGCCTATAGATATATACATGCTTTAACAGTAATTTGCTTGGGAACTACTGAACAGATTTACACCAGACCTGCAAAAGGCACATCCCTGACCTGAGGACTACCTCTCTGCCAAATTTCAAGTAATTCTGTTCAGCCGTTCAGGCTGCAGCTTGGACTAAAGGTCCTACGGGAAAATGCATGGGGAAAACGCATTTTGGGACCCCCCTTTTTCTCAGTCCCCGCTTGACAAATCCCCCCGAGACTTTCAGGGAAGGAGCGGAGCGGAGGGCCCCACCTATTTTGAAAATTTCGCGAGGATTCATCAATCGGCGCCAAAGTTATTCCAAATAGAATGTTGCGGATTTCCTATGGAAGCACGGTCCTAACTATAACTATCTACTGGCGACCGCCAGAGTAGATAATATATATATATATATATATATATATATATATATATATATATATATATATATATATATATATATATACATCAATATTTTGTACAACTATTATTTTAACATCGATATTTTTTACTCAATATTTTTGTACTTACCTGTTTAAGTATAGGAGCCGATATTTTTGTAGTCTATATTTTTTCATCAATATTTTTTACATCGATATTTGTCACATTGATGCTGTGTCAGTGAACCCTCAGAGACCTCTACTCACATTTACACTGGAGATGTCTGAAGTGGGAAGTCAATCAATCCCCTCAGCTGAGTAGGTATACCCTATATATTGGCTGTAGGTTATTCAAGCTTGGATGATTAAAAGTTTCCAGCATTGTGCATGCCATATTTCCATAAATTAATTTGATTAATTACCTTTTTATTTAACAATGACAGAACAAACTGAGGACATGGAGGAACAGGATCTTGTTCTAAACATTACACAAAAATGCAGACAGGCAGTCACTATTACACTATGAAACTATTACAACATGACCTACCAGCAATCACAATTTGGATGCCCTATTTCTAACCGAAACTTGGACACAACCAGACTCGGAGGTTGAGTTGAGATTAGCATGCCCTCCCGGCTATAAAGCCTTTCACACTCCATGGCTCACTGGAAGAGGAGGGGGGCTTGGAGTCATCTCTAAGGACAATTGGAATTTTGCTCCTATGGATGTTGATGAAGTGGAGGGCATTTAACACTTAGGGGCCGATTCCGATCCGGGTCGGAAGGGCACCAAACGCGATCCGGCAGGTAAAACTACGAGCCGTACACATGTTTTCTGCCCGACTCGTACAGCTGTACGAGCGAGCAAGTACGATGCGAGCTACATGAAATTCACCTACCGAGTCGGTTCCGGGTCCAAACCGATACGTACATCTCGGTCGTAAGCTAACCGTGGCATGCAATGGATGTGATTCACGAGCGAGTCAGTACGATGCAAGCGTCGGACAGCCTGTGCGAGCCGGAGTGTCTGGCTCACAAAACATCTGGGTGGTTGCCTTTGGGGGTCCGTGTCGGACCCCCTGTCACCTGCAGCCCTACGACTCGGACACAGGGGGATACCCAAGGGTCCTCCCAACACAGGCATGTATGTTGCGGATGGTCCCGACACGTACTCACTGTAGGGAGCGCACTTGTCCGCGACGTACCCATTCAGTCAATGGGAGCCAATGTGCGCGTCGTATGACCGGCTCCCATTGACTTCTATGGGAGTCCGACTGAACCGAGTCCAACAGCATACGGCCACATCGTAGTCGCTCGGTCGGACTGCAGGACTCCGGCTCGGTCGGAAAACACTCCAGATCCGGCTCGGTCGGAGTGCTTTCCGACCTGGATCGGAATCGGCACCCTAGGGTTCTCCCTCAAGGATGTTAAAGGGCAATTGCTTAACGGCATAGTCTGCAATAGACCCCCTGGGTCAATGAGCCCTAACCAACAAGCACTAATCGACACTTTCTACTGTATGTCACTCCCTCATTCCAGAATGATCATTCTGGGAGATTTTAATCTTTGGGAAAATGGGACTCTAGGCCCAGCCTTGAAAGATTTACTTCAAGTTTGTGAGAATATAAACTTGCAACAGCTGGTGCTGCATCCAACACACCAGGGTGGCCATGTATTACACTTAATATGTTCAGATAATAAGATTGTAAAGGTATACTGCCTCTATGTTGGACTGATCATTTCCTTATCCAATTTTCGGTATTAATTCCTAGAACAAATAATAATCCTGTTCTTATGGGAAACAATCAACGTGGGAGGAAATGGAACAAATTGTTGAAAACAAAACACTCCCCGAGCTTTACAGAGAATAATTCCTTTGAAGCGAGTAAAACGGTGGAGGAATACTATTTTAGATTATGTGATCAAATAAACCATAGTCTCGATCAGCTGGCCCCAGTGAAAGATCTAAAAAATAGGCGTAAACCATCAGCCCCCTGGTATAATGAGGTGCTAAAAATATTAAAGAAAAGCTGTAAACAAGTCGAACGAAAATGGAGGAAACTCTATGAGGAAGAGGATAAAATAGCTAGGCCTGGGCGAAAATTTCGTTCCGTTCGCGGAAATTGCGATAATTTGACATTTTCGCGTTGTGCGGAGCGCGCGAAAATGACAAAATTTCCGGTTTCCGCAGCTTGCCGATAATTTGTTTCTTGCTCGCGCTGTAAAATAATACATTCTCGCGCGCGCGCGATCGCCTTACCTAAATCCCTGCGTTCGCCGACAAGTTTTCTTGATCCGGTCGCGTTCTCCATGAGATGTTGTATTGTTTTTAGCCATTTGCGCTGTCTCGTGACAGTTCGCTCCCGCAGTGACGTCATGGGTCGCGCGATCAAGTCTTTCTTCTGGCGATCATGCACCGCGAGACAACTCAAAACAAGATAGCCGCGCCCGCAAGCAACCACATGGGTAAGTTGGCGACCCGCAACCATGCAGAAAATCTCGCGAACATGCGGGAAAAAAACTTCTGCATTTTCGCGATATTTCCGCTTGTTTGCGATAATTTTAAACATTTTCGCGATAATTTGCGAAAGTTAATTTCGCAAATTCCGCCCACCCCTAAAAATAGCCTTGAAAGTAGCATTGGTCATATACAAAGGGACTATTGCCAAGGCAAAAGCCCAGTACTATACAAAAACTATTCTAATGGCGTCTAATAATGCCACTAATATTGCCAGAACTATATTTAAAATAGTGAATGATCCCTCCAAACCTGACTGTATGAAAAACAAGATCACTGCAACCCAAGACCTATGTGATGGTCCAGCAGCTTACTTCGAGGAGAAGATCACTAAAATCATTGGTGGTCTGGAAATAAACAAGGGGACCGAGACAGATAGTTGAATCGGATTATCTGAACCGACGACGCCGGGAAAGCAGGAGGAGGGAGTAGATAAGGACAAGCCGGCAATTCTGGATCACTTCCAGATTCCCACAGAGGCAGATTTTAATAAACTAGCAATGAGTGTTTCATCCGGGTCACCATTGGAGAGAATTTAAGGAAGAGTTATTTCCTCAGCTCCGTCAAATCAGTTGCCAGTCTCTGAGCAATGGAGTTGTGACGGTTTGTTGGAAACAGGCAATGGTGACACCTCTATTGAAGAAAACCACGCTTGATCATCTATGCCCATCCAATTACAGACCCATTTCCCTGCTTCCCTACCAGGTAAAAATTCTAGAGCAGTTAGTCAGCAAAACACTCTCCCAATTTCTAGAAGATAACCATAAGTTAGATGACGTACAATTTGGGTTCGTCCAGCCCATGGATGGAACAGTAACTGGAAAAGGTACATTGACGACGTCATAATGATCTGGACGGGTACCGTTGAGGAACTTGAACAATTCTACAACTGGTTGAACACGAGATCAATAGATATCCAATTCACCAAGGCACAGAGTAACAAATCCATCCATTTTCTTGATCTCACATTTGAAGCAGATGATGGACGGTTAATTTGCAATTTATATCGCAAACCTACGGAAAGGAACACACTCCTTAAATACGATTCCCATCATCCACGCAGCCTTAGGGATAACCTTCCGTATGGCCAATATCTGAGACTAAGAAGAAATTGTACACGACAAACCGATTTCTTTAAAGAAACTGACATCCTTACTACTCGCCTCAAGAAAAGGGGTTATCCCATTGGCTTATTGAAACGTGCACGGAAACGCGCCTGGTATTGCCCGAGGGACCAACTACTGCAAGTAAAGGAGGGAACAACCAAAAATGAGAGTATTGTATGTGTCACCACATTCAATAGTAAAAGTAATGCCATGAAGAAAATCATGAAAAAATATTGGAACTTGGTTTCGAGTGAGCTTCCCACCACTGGGGAACCCCTATTTGCCTTTAAACGAGGGAGAAATGTGAAAGACAATGTCGTCAAGGCATACCTTGAACCACCCAAAACCTCCAGACTCAGAGATTACCTCGGTTTGCCTCCCCTCCTGGGCCATTTTAAGTGTGGCCAATGTAAAGCCTGTCCTTTGACATTGGAAGGTCCCTCATTCACACATCACAACAGAACCTACAAATCATACGGCTTTACAAATTGCAACAGTTGTAACGTAATTTATGCAATAATTTGTCCTTGTGGTCTTTTGTATGTGGGCCAAACCACACAAAAGGTAAAAGTGAGGGTGCTCCAACACATGAGCCGCATCAGATGTAAAACGCAAGGGGCCCCTATGGTTGATCATTATCTCACACAGAACCACCTGCCTGAGGATATCAAATGGTGTGTGCTTAAAAAGGTCACTCTGGCTCCAAGAGGGGGTTCAATCACACTCAATCTAAAAAGAAAGGAATGTAGATGGATACATTCCCTTGACACAGTACAACAAGGTTTGAATGAGTTTGAGGAAACCTCTAGACAGATGGGTCAACTGTAATCAAGGGTTGTAACAGCTCTCTCTTGTTCCACGCTCTACCAGAAAGAAAAGATCACAGATAGATACAATCCTTTGACACATTACATCAGTTTGAATTGGTTTAGTAAAATCCCTAAACAGATGGTTTAACTGAAACCGTGGGCTGTAACTGTTCCTTCTTCCCTCTAACTACTTCAAACGTTTTTGGGCATTTAACTCTTGTTCCCTTTAAGCAGGCAATGTGGTGCATTTGAGTGTTAGCCTAATTCAGTTCAAATCCACGTCCTTATATGTCATGTTGTGTAAACTTCATTGAAAGGCTCATTTTCCATGTGTCATGTTGATTTTTTACATCTTATCCATAAGTTACCACCAGTTACCACTTTGATTTATTCAAGTTCCAAACTCAGGTTGCTATTCTGTTCACACCTTTTTATTGCTCAAATTGCTGTACACAATGTGCGATTTCTATTTGCTCCCTGTAAAACAATTCACCATGTCTTTTGCAACATGTTTGTACATCCGCATGACCCTGCTGGGATGAGATATTATCTTTTGATAAATTGTTGTGTCCGTCCAGGTTTGATATAACTTAAGGATTAGTTTTGATATCGATATGTACTGTTCTTCAACCATTACATCTCATGTAACCCATTGTTTTAATTTTATCTGCAAAGAACAGAATTATGCACAATGTTCAGTATGTCTTACGATGAATGCAACACATTTTCAAAAATGACTATTTATTTTTGGCGTATTTTTTACATCACTTTTGTTCGTGTCCTCAGTTCGTTAAAAAACGGGCTGCACCAATGACACGCGGGAACCTATTTAGGAATTGTTTTTCCTCCCTGACGGCCTTTAATTTATCGCTGCAAGATAATAGCTAATAAACACACTTGACGTCAGTAAAGAGCCACCGCTTCTCACTGGCGGGCTCACTTGATTTGCCAGAACGCCACTCGAATTGCTATGCAACCGCGCCGGCGTTTCCATACGTTTTACGTCATGACAGGGAGTAACTGGGCTGTCACTATATATCCCGGCTGATCTGCCTCTCGCTGGTTTCCATTAGCAACGAAAGGTGGACTGAGACGCGGGAACAAGCACCGCGCTGTGGATAGAAGTCTGTTACTCTCCTCCCAAGTAAGTTATCCCAGTAACGCGACTGAATAATTTTCCTTTTCACGCTTGCCCCGCGGCAGTTTCATTAAGCTTGCCCGTGTGGCTTTCTTCGCAGACGCAGTTTGAGTCTCCCAACTGTCTTCGCTCCCAACCGAATCACCGGTTGACGTACCTTTAAACATTTCCGCTCATAATTGAATTTTCAGGTGAGCATACCTTTCTCTATGCCATTAGAATATCCAAGCCTGTCGCGATTAGAGCTTATAAACGAGTGTTTTGTGCCACCACTTTTTTCAGACGAATTTCACGGGGGGTCCCTTGACTGATTCCTAATAAGCTGTCAACCTCACCGCCACAACGTTAACTCTAGAATGGCCTTCTGTTCAATTGCCTGACCAGTTTTATTGTTAAAATCCTTTTTGGTATAATTATCACGCTGAGACTTAATGAGTCCACACTGACATTTAACTTCCCACTTTTGGGTGATGAGCTCTGCATTCAATGGTGATGGGTTGATGATTCCATCCATTGACCGTCATTTTTAATCAATTTTTAGATACTCCGCTGGATGTATACACCGGATCTACTAAATTTGAATATTGGGTCATCCTAGACCTTTTGGCTAGGTGAGTCATGGCCTTTGTGGCCTATTCGGGACCATATACGTGTGACTTTGGTACAAATAGTTGTTGACACGTGCTTTACTTGCTTCTATAGGTTGCCACTGTTAACATTTAAGTCCTGATGAAGACCCAGGTGACGATACAAGATCGCACATGAAGGGTCGAAACGTCGACAGTACCTAGGACCAGTCCAAGACTCGCTTTCCCATAGAATCAGAAATCCCCGGGAAACGGCGTCATTGTACCCTTTCAAATACTGGCCGACTTTTATTTTGTATATAAAAAAATTTTGTACTCACTTTGTATATATTGCACATCAATCCTGTCACTTTGATCACTTTGTCACTTGTTCACCAATTCACCTCAATGTTTATAACTTTGGCAGCCTTAATTTGCAAGAAGACTGTTATGGGTGTTTATATAAATGAAGTAATTTATATATAAAAGAACATTTTTCCACCCTGCCAATTGGAGGTCTTTGTGATTTATACCGTATTTTTGTTGTTAGCTTTATGTGGTCCTTTGATTG
Organism: Triturus cristatus; assembly: GCF_964204655.1. NCBI lineage: Eukaryota > Metazoa > Chordata > Amphibia > Caudata > Salamandridae > Triturus > Triturus cristatus. Next base: position 380,687,978 of record NC_140595.1, read on the forward strand.
TAATCATCCTCAAAAAAAACTTTTTTCATTAATTACTGTAAACAAAGTGATTGTTTGGTTATATCCGACAGAACCATTGTCTTCCTTATCATTTATACCCAGGTTCTGAGGGACACAGGGTCACCCCATTGTCTTTATAACAAAATATAGCACCTGGGAGCAGATATTTGACAGCATTCTCAGTGCTATGTTCTAAACGATACTTTTGTTGATTACCACGTGGTATAAGAATAGACCTGGCATGTTTTCAGCCAGAGTGACAGAGGTACTTTCACATTTTGATGAAGAGGCATTGTCCTATGTAGACGATATTATCTGACATACGATGAATTAATGGAAGACTTGGCTAGGGTGAATCATATAATTCTTGGGTGTGTTCACCAGGGCTACAAGGGTAATTTAAAGAAATCAAAAACTGCCCACCTCATTGTCCTGTTCCTGGGACATGAGTTGTTGAGTGAAAAGAAAAGCCTGGCAGCCAATTTGTTTGCAAAATGTGAGCTGCTCCAAACTCCAACTACTCTGAAAAGACTAAAATCCATTTTAGGATTTTTATATTTTGGCAGATCATACATTTTGGATTATGTAAGATGGATAAAACCTTTCTCCAGCTTAATTAGATCTGACTTTTCAGTGCATCATTGGACACAGGAACATACAGATATTTTACGTTCCACGCAAGCTGACATGATTGCTTCTAAATATTTTCACATGCGTGTCAATACAACTTACCTGGTTATCCGTATAGTCGCTAGACCAACCGGGTACAACTATATCACTTACAAGGAACGAGGGACAGTACCTATTGTATAAAAATAACATTTTTACACAAATGCTGAAATGTGTTTTGCATCCAATGAGAACATGCTCACAGTGGTACCAACTGCAGTAGTGAGGGGGAGAGCACTAACGCACAACTGTTATGACCCGGTACTGTCCTTAGAAGCCGTTACAAAAGCAAGTATTCCAAATGCTAAAGCATTACATCCACAATAGATTCAATAGGCTAACTCTCTCACTGCAACAGATGTAGATTACAGATTTGACTCTACATTACAAACACAAACATTCCTGCAGTACAAACAAGAATATCCTCTGACTAATTGAATTATGCTTCTAGATTGATATGAATGCATCATTTATACTGATGGTTTTGCCCAGCCTGCCGTAGGAATGACACAGCAATATTCTGTGGCATACACAATTGTTAAAGGGGACTTGCATGTCAGAAAGTTCTGTACTGGGAAAGCACACACTCAGTCCCTTGGGGACTTTAGAGCGTAGCTGGTGGAACTCAAAGCCCTGATACTGGCACTCCAAAAATCAGATCATAAATTTCCCACACTTATATTGTATGATTTATTTTACCATGTCCAGCCTATATGGAATGGATTTAGAGATTCTAAAGGTTGCACAGTAAAGCACAAGATGCTTTGAGAACAGGTGGCAAACCTGAAAGAAGGCCTACCACGGGCTCATGTTATTCACACGTTGAGTCATCAGCGTGTTGGTGTTCATATTGAAGGGAATTCGATTGCAGATGAAACCACCAAGTCAACAGGTTGTACTTCTGCCATTGCTGCAATAACTCGCTCAAGTACAAGGATAGATGGAATAATTAGACACACTATATTAACTATAACTCGCCACTCTACTATGCACAGTGTATTCTTAAATGATGTAATTAGAGATGTCCTAGTCTTACTATGAATACTAGAATTTAACATGTTCTAAGTGATGCAACATCAAAGGTTTAAGGTAGTGCATGGGGAAGGTACAAGTTATAGTTGATGTAGTATGGCTAGTGAGTTGAGAAGACTCTGTATGGAGGTGTACGAGTTATAGTAATTTTAGGGAGGGAGAGAATATGATAAAAAAAACAAGAAATTCACAAGAGAACTTATTAAAGTGACATTACAGTTAGGTATGGTAACACATTTTTACTTTACGTTAAAAGAAATCTCAGAAATTCAAAGAAACAAAGGATTTAAGAGATGTTATAGTAAGATATGGTAATGATATTTTAGCTTAGGGTTAGGTGGTGCAATGTGCCAGTTTCTACTATCTTAAAAGCCCTAGTTGGCTCAATCTTGGGCTTTAATATTGAGCCTTTATCAAATGTTGAGATGTCACCCATCTCTGTTTTAGATGCCTTTGACTGCCTGGACGCCTCCATTAGACCTATCATGCTGTAAATGTCTAGGCCATGCAGGACCACCCAAGCTGGTTGGTTTGCAAAGCGGGTATGGCGGCCAACAATTAGCTCCGTAAAACCCTCAATGCTAGTTCCGGTATTCAGCAAAATATTATGGTGTCTAGAGCGGCTATAAGAAAATCATTCAAGAAAGGAAACTAACCCAAAAGAGGCTACATGTGAATGTTTAAAATTAACATGTAAAGCTGGGGATGCCAGGGATTTTTAGGCAATCGTCAATGGGAAGCAGCTTTGTTTGGCTGCTCCCGATGACATATGTTCAACCATTGCCCCTGACCAATGGGTGGCGCATTACAACATGTTATATGCACTTGGCAGTGCTGAGTCCTTGGCCGAGGCAACAGAGTCCCAACTATTTCCATTGGGGTCAGTTTTGAGAATGATGAAGTGAAACCAGCACTTTTAGCCAGTCCCTCTAACAAAGTGCGCTGTCCAGATGGGGTACCTATGGACTTTTATGAGGCAGATATTTACTGCTGACCCCTCTTAACTAATGCCCTTAATGCAGCTGCCCAAGTCCATATTCCTTCTTCTTTGAAATCTGCTGGTATGGTGCCAGCTCTTAAACAGGGGAACAGACAGGACCCCAGTTGCTATATACACATTTCCTTACTTGACTCAGTTCTTAAAGTGGTGGGGCTTATAATTTTACAATGTATTGAACATTGGACCCAGCTCAATAATATCCTTTGCCTGGTCCAGTACAGTTTAAAGGAAGTCAGGGGTACCATGGAACAGGGCTTAAATCTCAATCTTCCAATTAGGAAATAGGTAGTTGCCAAACGAGGGATTATCTTTTTAGCATTCCTGGACCTGAGGAAGTGCCTTTGACCGGGTGAACCAATCAAAGCTCTAGAGAAACTTAGCCATTTTGGGGCTATCCCAGCCACTGATCAATTTTCTCAGAGCCTTCCACACTGATGTGAATGCCTCAGTCAGGTATGGCATGGGAGGTGAACTTACGTATTCCTTTAGCCTCCTTTGGGGAAGTACCCTTTTAATTGTGTTATACATCAATGGCCTGAATTCGTTCTTTACAGTAAATGGTAGATACCTGCCCAAAGTGAAATCCGTACTTGCACCCTCCCTGGTTTATGCTGACAATGCAGTACTACTGTCTCGCACAGCTAAAGGTCTTAAGGGGCTTGTTGATCTTTTTGTCAACTTCATGGATGATCTAGAACTGGACAGAAAGTGCCCTTTATTGGAACAACGTTATGCATTTTTAATGTGTGGCAGTGTGTCTTAACCAAGGGTTGATCAGTTTTTATGATGTATAAATGTTTTTATTCATTCTAGTCTCACACTGTGGACTCTTAACCTAGTTGCTTCCAACTTTTATTTATGTCATCTTTTGCAGATTTTTACCATTTGTTTTATATTGTATGTGGATATGTTTTATGATTATATCTTATAATCAAATAAAGATCTATCATTAATCCATTCATTCATTCAAATATTTTAGCCTATATTAATAAAACCTAGAAATTCACTGAAGAAAACAAAGTTTAAAGTGACATTATACTTAGGTCTTGTAATAATATTAAAACTAATGCTTAAGAAGCAAAAACAAACTGAAATTCACGAGTTATATTTTACTGAGCTAATTATAATTTTCGCCCCTCCTCTGATGCCATCACTCATTTGAGATGCCATCAGTGATGTCATTAATGATGTCATTGATCATGTCACGAGGCATGTAACATATGAGGTTCTAAGCAGTCCATGATGAAAGTCTAAGCTATAGTTAATCGACAGAAATATACACTTCAGTCATGTTTTTTACTTATAAATCTGAGTTTTTAACCTGTTTTAAAACCTAACTATAATGTCACTTTAATTTTTGTAGATACTGAAAAAAACATAGCTATGAAAGTTATGGATAAAAGTTGCATTTCAGCTACCATAGCAAACAACTAACTATGTTTCTGCTGCAAATCAGCCATTGAAACTTGCTGGTTACAGTAATCTGTTCAAACCATATATCACACCCCTTCACAAATTACTTCACTAATGACACAGATCATGATTTAGACCTTGGTGGGACTCCGAACGTCCCTCCATAGTGGCATTTACAATTACTTTATGAAGCTGATAGATTCTTGCCCGCCGTATTTAAATGTGAGTTGGATGACCCTCCATCCACGTTGACAGAGTGTTTTCCGTCTGTTAAGCAGCTCACCTCCATCGACGTGGCAGACTCCTTTGCTGACTAATGTTAAACTGATGCTGTCGGGCTGGAGTCATTGCAACAAGCCTATTTAGATTTCTCAGTTGTGCTGGTGCTTTCCTAGCAGTGGGTTCCTGAAAAAGGGATTCCGTTGTGGGTGCGCCTTCAACATTGTACTATTCCTGTGGGTTTTGGATGGATTTCAGCATCACACCCCTTATGTGTTTTGGCTAACTGATTTCACATGCATATCACACTATAAACCAAACTCCATTTTAGACCATGATCCTTTGCCATTCCACTGCAGCAGAATCATGGCCATGAGACATTTTTCAGGCTTTTTTTTTGCTTTCTCTATTTCTTGTTCATTTTTTCTTTTTTTTTCTTGTGGGTTATTACAATGTATTTATGTTTATTATTTGATAATGTCAGGAAGCAAAAATCTCCATTTACTGAAGGAGAATTTCCAGTCATGGTGGATGAAATTATTAGAGTAGAGCCACAATTGTTTGGAGCTCAAGTCCAAAATAAAACTATAGCTCAGAAAAGACAAATGGGGGCCAGAATGCTTGACAGAGAGAATACTGTAGCAAGCAACCTGCACACACAGGAGGAAATTATGAAGAGGTGCTATGACTTGCAGGGAAGAGTGCATTCCCTGGCCTTCAAGCATCACTGAGAGGCCCAGAGGAATGGTAGTGGTTCTCACAGTCCCCCCATACAACTATATTGCAGGGAGGAGAAGGTCTTGCAGATCCTACATCCTGGAGTCTTGACAGGAATCCCTGGTATAGTGGAGATTGATGAGTTATACTTTTGGATATGTCACAAAACCTAAAAGTCATTTTAGCTTTTAATTCAGCTGTTGCTAATGTGTTTTGCAACTTTTTTAAACATATAAACCTATATAAAAAATGTTATTGTTTTTTGGGGGAAATTTGTACAATTATTGTTGTTTCTCTCGTTTTACCAATTCTTAATATCTTTTGTCAATATGTATGTTTTTCTCCATTCTTTTATTTTTTTATGCCTTGTTTGTTTGAATGCATATTGTTGAATTAAGATTACAGGTTTCACTCTCCAATAAATTTTACATGATGATATGTTAGATATGTGTTTTATATTGTAAATTATTCTGTTTATTTTTACTGTTTATTTTTACAATGTATGTTTAACTTAGAATTTTGCAAGTATTGTTAATGTTTAATTGAAATGACTAAAACTGTAATGATGCCTTATTTGTTTTGTTAAAATACAATTGCAATGTTATTTTGATCATTCTGTCTTCATATTTTCACATATGTTAAATTGTTGTATATTTATCAATCATTTCTTTATGCTATGTTTTGAAATGTTTTCTTGTTTAATTTAGTATATTGTCATTTTATTAATATTTTATTGAAATCAAAGTTTGTTTATGAAATTTTTTTAATGTATGTTAAATTCTATGCTGAATATACGTTTTTTTAAATAAATGTACTTTGCAATGTTTATAAGATGACTAATGCTATTTACCCTTCTAAGTTATTACATTTTCAGACTCTTACCCTGCTGGACCTTGGAATGGTTTCTTTCACATTTCTCCTCTCTACTGAATTGTGTTGAATGTTTGGTATATTTTATGTATACTTTCAATTTTTTTATTTTATTTCAGGACATCATCTTACCTACGTTATTGAAGTAGTTTTGTGTGTAATTTAAATTGTTTTTGTAATTTATTATGCTATTCCTGAAATGTATAATAATTATATTAATTTTCTTTCTCCTTTTACATTGCTTAATTTTTTGCTTCAAACTAATTTGGTGTATAATCCAGACTTTTAGAATTATATTTTTCTTGAAATTTAATATAGGTTCAACACCAAGAGTACGTGGACAATCTGCCACTTCTATTGATGATCCCTTTGTTCCAGACCCAGAACAAGCCTTCACTGATGAATCCACTCTGACAACTCCAGATGATGACGAGCAGGCTGGTCCATGTGGTCTGCCTAGGCAGACAGCTCAAATGAGTCTCACTGGAACCACACCCATACCTGCCACTCCAGCTGTTACCACAGTTTAGCCTCTGGATACTCCCACTTCCTGTGTACAAAGGAACATCACGCCAATCTTGAAACCCCCAGTCCTGGCTGCTGATGATCCAACACCACCGCAAGTTCAGCCAGGACCCAGTGGGATAGAGCACACTGGGTCACGTGTACAGGGTAGTGAGAGTAGGATTCGTGGGAGGAAGTCGGAGGGCCAGCAAATTGAGAACACTGGTTCATTGTCATCCAGGCCACCAATGACCAAGTCATGGGATTCCTCATTCAGTCTCAGGACATGAGGGTCCAGAGCCTTACAGTCCTCCGGGAGATGAAGCAGTTGTAGAGGGAGCACAATGTTCAGATGGGAAGCCTTTACTCGAATTTGAGCTCCCTGACTGGGGTGCTGCAGGATTGATTGACCCATATGTGCAGGGGTTTTCTAGCCGCATAGTCCCCTTTCTGTGGTGCAACAACATCTGGGCCTACTAAATCTGCCTCAGTCACTGAAAGGGACACCCTGCTACAAGAGGAAACACCTGCACCCACCCCAGTCCCTGTAACTGTGGATCCACCAGTCCCCCTCAGGAGGGGACATTCAGCCAGATCAGCAGGAGGTGATGGCAAGACCGTCACCACCACCAGTGTGTGACTAACATTCACTCTGTTGATCATTTTCTGGACACATTTACCTTTTTCAACCCAGCTGTATTTTGTACATTGGATTTCAAACAATTTTGGCTCTCCGGTAATAGTTTGATCCACATTGGTTGAAGTAAATCAAAAATTAAAAATTCAAAGTCTGGTGTTGTTTAAATTTTTTGTTTCATCATATATTTTAAAAAGTAAAAAAAAGAAAATGTTTGTTCACCCATAAATAATTTACATGTTGGTAATGTTTTTCACATTTTTATTAGTATTATTTTATTCAGTTTGAATAAAGAATTGTTTTTCATATTTTTCAAGTACATTAGAACCCATGCATAATCGAAACACTTCATGCTATATTTTATTTACAGTTCCTGACCTTGCCACCATGAAAGAACTGGATACAATCAGAAAATTCAGATTAAATAGGCATACTATTACTGATATAAATCAATAATAGTTTGCTTATTTAACGTGAATTGTTTTATTATATCCTGTTGTTCCATGGTGGCAAGGTCTGGAAATGGTCTCATAACTTGAGCCTGTAATCTTATACATTTTGCAATTATTTTAAATAATAAAACAAAAATGTAATTTATTGTTTTTTTAAATAGTTTTTTATACAATTTTACACATAACATATTTTATTTTAATTACATTTTTGACGACTATTTTTTTTAATGTGTAAATAATACATTTGAAATATATTATTCACACATTCTTTCTTTTTTTAAAGTTATATCTGACTTTCCGTCAACAGAATTAAAAACAAAACCACACAACTATTATATTTAACCACAGTAACATTTTGTATATTTAGGCAAACCAGCCACCATTTTGAGTGGTTATGACACACTTAACATTCACAAACACACTATTTAACAATCTAAAATGGTGGAAGCCTGACCTCGCTGTCAGGACATTAGCAATTAGATGGAAGTGTGTGGAAATTGACGGAGTAGTGGGTATGAAACTCCATAACTGACAAAGCCATAAGCTAAAGGGTATGAAAGTAATGTCTGAAAGCCAATGGATGTGTCTGTTTCCATTGAAGAGCTTGCATATTGTGTAGATGTATGGGGCATTAAAAGAAATTCACTTGCCTCCAACTAGTGCCACCAAGAACACCTCCTGAACTGTTGCTGCTGTTCCCTACCTCTGGGAGCTGCAATGCCGGGCGAAGCAGGAGACAGTGCTCAAACTTCTCACTAGATAAGCTGGAGATGCTGGAAAATAGGTTCTGTCCCTGTACAGCAAGCCATATGGCTTACCAGAGGAACAGATACATGTTTTAAATGAAAATGGAACTTTTTTCATTTTAACACAGGCTAGAATGTTCCTTTTATTTCCTTAGTGAAGTGTAGTGATTGAAGTGAAGTTTCTGTTTATTTTTACTTACATAGAAAAATGTTGGAGCGTATTTTTAAACACCTTTAAATTAGACAACACCACAACATTAGTATGTGTTGAATGTTTGACTCCCTGTTTAATGGTTTTGCTAATGACTTTGGTGCAGTGTAGCAAATCTTCCTAAAATGTCCACAAATATTTTGATGGTCACTTCCGCTGGTGTCTGGAAAGTTTTGAGGTACTCCATCAAGTGGGGATCGTAAAAAAGGGGGTCTGAAACACATTTTCCAGATGTCAATTGCCATAGGAGCTTTAGACACCACGACAGCCCGTACCGCTTGACAGAATTACCAAATTTTGCAGAAAGGTAGATCTTGGTCCAGAGCCATGTCTTTTTGGTAGTTTGGTGTAATTTGTTCAGTAATTATAGAGCTATTAACTGAAATCCAAATCATTATATCTGGGGGGGCACTGATCCTCTGCAGAGCCACTCATGGTGGATCCAAAGCTCCAAGAACCATAGCAGGGCCCTGATTTGCTGGACGCAACCTAAGAGACACATTGTAAATACTAGTTTATGTGTGGGGAACAGTTCCGGGGCTGAAAAGTTGTTTGAAAATTAATTGAAGGGGTCAGGTGAGAGCTTTCCTGATCCTTAGTATGTGTTTAAAAAGAGTGCTAAGCATGTGTACTGGGGTTGGAATTCCCTGAAAATGTTTTTTGGGTCACTTGTGAGATCCACACATGTAACTCTGCAAAGAGATCTGTGGATCTTGCCCACCTCAAAATGTATATATATACTTTTACACTCTTGCTAACACCTATAGAGACACTCTCACACCTACACTTACAACCATACAGACACTGTCTCACCCGCTCACATACACACACAGACACTCTCACACGTACTCTGATGCCCATACAAACACTCTCGCACCCACTCACATTCACATATAGACTCTCTTACAGCCACACTTAGACCCATACAGAGACTCTCAAACCCACTCACACACTCGTACATACACTGTCACATCCTCACTCACACAGTCATACACCTACTCATAGACTGCTTAAAGTTATGCATTCACTCACATCCTCAATCAAACAGTCATGCACCCACTTGAGGACCCACTGAGACTGTCATGCACCCAGTCACAGATCTATTCAGACACTGATGTACCCACTCATAGACACTCTCAGAGACTCATGTATGCATGCACTCACAGACCCGCTGAAAAACTCATGCACACACTCACAGACCCACTCAGACACTCATGCACCCACTCAAAGACCCAGTGAGACATTCATGCACCCACTGACAGACCCACTCAGACACTCATGCACCAAGTCATAGATCTACTCAGAGACTCGGGCACTCACTCACAGACCCACTCAGATGCTCATGCACCCACTCACACACACTCAGACACTCACACACTTACTCACAGACAGACACACACACTCAGACACTGTCACACCCACTGAGAGATACACTCAGACATTTATACATGTTCTCACAGATGCAATCCAAGATTCACTCACCCACTCACAGACTCACTCAGACACTGACAAACTCACTCACAGACCCACTAAGACATTCATGCAGCCACTCAGCAACCCACTCAGACACGTATGCACCTCCTCACAGACCCAGTGGGATACTCACCCATTCATCTAACAGACCCATTCAGGCACTCATGCACTCACTCACAGATCCATTCAGATTCACATACACACACACCCACAAACCCACTCAGAGATTCATGCACATACTCCCAGACCTACTCAGATACTGACGCACCCATTCACAGATCCACACAGATATTTATGTATCCCCTCACAGACCCACTCAGAGACTCATGCACTTAGTCACAAACCCAGTCAAAAACACTCACACACCGACTCACAGACTCACTCAGACACTGATGCACCCGGTCACAGACCCGCTTAGAAACTCACACATTGACTCACAGAGCTACTCAGACATTCGTGTGCCCACTCACATAGCCACTAAGATACTTATGCACCACTTGTCTTTTTCCCCTTTCCAATTGTATCTAATCTTCTCTACATATTCCCAGATTAGATTTTATCTAACACGGTTCCCTTTACATACTGTGCATTTTTTGATGGTGTTTCCCCGCCAAGTAGGGTAGACAGGCAAGCTTATGCCCTGTCCGTGTGATAATTCTTCTAGGCAAAGCATGATGCACTCTGTATTATTTTGCACACTATACAAATCGGTGAGAACTAGATTTTTCTCCCATTATCAAAGAATATTTGCCCTTGTTCATAAATTGATGGTTTGAACTTTTTGCATACATTAGGTTCCTCTGACATTTGTATCATGGTACCTAACTATATAAGGGGCTCTATCACGATTGGATAGCGTTATGAATAAAATTTGTATAAGATCACCAGGGTATCATTTTGCTGCTTAAACTGTTTTTTTAAGGACGTAATATGATGGATTTTTGCTCTTGTTGAAGCTTTATGATGTGCTTTCTAACTTTTTCTTTGTGGATTTTTTATGAATTGTAAACTTTCTTTAATTGTCAAACTTTTATGGTTCTTTGAACCAAAGTAAAGTTATTCTTGATGGTTGATTACTCATGCACCCACTCAGAGACCCACTCAAAGACAAAGTGCATGATCTATTTAGAACCCTCTTGTAGTAAACATTAGATCTTTAAAATGTAAAGTTTGTCAATAAAAAAAAAAAGATTTTACATGTGTTGTTTTGCATTGAATGTGTGCTTATGGTTTGCGGATCCGCAATGGATCTGTGGAGTCTAAATTCATTTTTAAAGATAAGTATTTACAAAGAGGGAGGAGCCTAGTGCGCAACCAAGATGGCCGCGTAGGTGCGAGGCTCCCGAGGACCTCCGCAACCTCCTACGACTATCCTGAATTTATCCTGTCTCGGATGAGGGGACTGTGTGGGTGAGCCTGAGCTGAGGTGGCACCCGTTTCCCGTTGTCAAATCGGACCTCGGACACCGGAGTGAGCACCGATTGAAGTCTGCGGCCTTCTCCTCGCCAGACCCCGGATTTGCGCTGAGGGGTGACCCAGTGACAAAGTGAACAACAGCGGCGGGCCGGGCCTGGCGAGTCGCGTACCCCGCACTTTCGCTTTCGCTTTCGCACCCCCTTGCCGTCTCTGCAGGGTTGGGTCGCGGGGCTCTTTGTGTTGGTGTGGCCTCGCTGGGAGACTCGGCCTGCCCGCCGGCTGTGACCCACCCTGCTGATCTGGGGTGGCCCCCCCCGGAGCTTGTGGCCCTGATTGCCTGCCCTTCACGACGTGGCTGGTGCGACCGGGGGACTGGTGGCCATGGCCACGAAACAAGATGGAGACCGGGCAAAGACCAAGTCGACCCGGCATGGCACCACCCATCAGGCCAACAGTATGGACCGCTATACCCTCCAGAAGGGATCTCCCGGCGGACCGCACAAGTCCCCTGAGGGCCCTCCTGATGCCCCGGACCTGCCCACAGATCTGACTCTGCGGGATGTCATGGGCGCCATTGCCGAAATGAAGGCCTCGGTGGGCCAGCGGTTCGACACACTGGCACAGAAGATCGACTCGGTCCTCGTGGATGTTGGCCTGGTGAGGGCCGATCTTTCCAAGACCAACGACCGAGTTGATTCTTTGGCCCACACCGCATCGGGCCTTACTACTGAGGAGGCGGCACTACAAACAGAGGTGCGCCGGCTTAGTCAGGCGAGCGCGCTTATGGATCGGCGCCTGGAGGACTCCGAGAGTCGGGCCCGGAGGAACAACATCCGCATCATCGGGGTGCCCGAGGGACGGGAGGAAGCGGCGGCGGACCTCTTTGTGGAGGACCTGATTGCTACCCATCTCCAGCCACGGGGGCTGAGTAAATTCTTCGCGGTGGAGCGGGCCCACAGGGTTCCCGGGGGAAGGCCGAAGGTCGGAGCCCCTCCGCGACCTCTCATTGCCCGGATTTTCAACTTTCGGGACAGAGACGCTATCCTGCAAGCCTCCAGACTGCATGGGCCGGTTAAGCTTGACAATATGGAGGTGAACTTTTACCCTGATTTCACCCCAGCGGTCCATAAGCAGAGACTGAGCTTCCTAGGCGTCAAGCGCCGTCTTCGGGACCTGAACCTTAAATACGCTATGCTCTTCCCAGCCAAGCTGCGAGTGGAGGTAGAGGGTCGCACGCACTATTTTGATCGTCCCGAAGCGGCCGGAGACTGGCTGGACACTCTGTCTGGGGATCGTGATCGAGGGGGCGGGGGGGGCGGCGGGGGGAGACGGCACACTGGATCGGGATTGAGGGGGTAATATTGGGCTTCACTCTGGACAAAATTGATGCCACTTTCGATTAAGCGTCTGTCTGTATAATTTCCCCTCCTATGGCGGTTGTGTGGGGTCTATTGGGGGTTCTCCTTCCTCCTCTAGGGGGTTTAGCTAGTTTTACTATATATATGGGGCGACAGGCACACTGCACGTTGGGGGGGCTGTTCGGGCTCATGCAGGGGTGCAGGGAGGGGGGAGTTTTGTTGGGGCGGGTGGGCAGGGATGGGGGGGTGTTGTTCGTTTTTACCACAAGGCAAAAGTATCATTGTGTTAGCTCTATAGTGCTCTCGGGGGTACAAATGGTGGCTTCTGTCTATGATGGGGGTTAGGGAACTAACTCTGTTGTCCTGGAACGTGAATGGACTGGGGGAAAGGATTAAACGTGGTGTGGTCCTGCAGTTCTTGAAGCGAATCTCGCCCGATGTAGTTTTTCTGCAGGAGACACACCTCATTTGTAACTCCTTCTGCGCCATGAATCGGCGTGGCTATCGCCTAGTGGCCCATTCGGGCTTCACGTCTGGCTCAAGGGGTGTGGGCGTCATGGTTAAGAACTCGCTCCCGTTGGAGATTGATGAGGTGCTCCATGACGACAGGGGACGTTACACGGTCTTGGTGGGAAGGATGGAGGGCAAAGTGGTCGTTTTTGTGTCAGTATACGTCCCGCCGGGGATGCAGTCGACTACCTTTGCGGACCTGGGGCGCCTCCTCCTTGGCCTTCCGGGGGGGATTCTGGTGGTGGGGGGGGATTTCAATGCGGTGGTTTCCGGGACTGTGGATCGTCACCCCCCTAGGGACCTCCCCCGGGCCCAAGCGTGGCTATCTGGCCTATTGGACACTTTGGGATTGGTGGATTGCTGGCGTTTAAAACATCCCACGCAGCTACAGTATACCTTCCATTCGGGGGCCCATGGTAGTCTCTCACGACTAGATTATGTCCTGGTCCCAGCGGCCTATGTTGGGAGGGTGGGAGAGGTGCGCCATTTGGCACGGGGTATCTCGGACCATTCCCCGCTCCTGTTACACCTGGATCTTTTTCCGAGGGGTGAGGGTAGGGTGGTCCCGATCAATCCCTGGTACCTGCGCGACCCCACCATTCGCGCTGAATTGATTAAATCCCTTCAGCGCTATTTTTAAGAGAATGTGGGGTCCGTGCCTTCGGCTGTCTCACTGTGGGAGGCATTCAAGACAGTACTACGAGGAGAGGCCCTGTCCCTTATTTCCCACACCCGGAGGCGCGAGCGGGAGGAGGTGACCCGGGTGGAAGCTGAGATAGCCAAGTTGGAGGGTAATCTAGAATGTGGGGTGACGGATGCCGTATTACATGTTCTCCAACTCAAGCAAGCGGCCTATCGGGCCCTCGTCACGGAGGCGGCCAGGGGCCTCAGTAGAGAGCAACAGGGGAGACTGTATGATGTGGGTGATAAGGCTGGTAAATTGATTGCGTGGCTGGACAAAAAGGAGAGAGCGAGTCGTGTAGTCCCGCTGATTGAGAAAACGGACGGTGTGTGTGTTACTGAGCCGGAAGAAATTGTCTCCTGCTTCGCGGATTATTTCCGTGGGGTGTATTCCCTGGTGTCTTCCCACTCTGAAGAGGATTCCCGTGCCCTGCTCAGGGATATCGCGCTGCCTTCCCTTTCGGAGGAGGACAGAGTGTCGCTGGACGCCGCTCCAACCTCCGACCAAATCGCCCTCGCCATACGTTCGGTCGCTTCCGGCAAGGCCATGGGTCCTAATGGTCTCCCCATCGAGTTGTACAAGTTGCGACCGGGATACGCTGGCACCACATCTCCGATCGATGTTCCTGGAGGCTCACTCGGTGGGCTCCCTCCCGCTGGACCAGCGTCTGGCTACAATCGTGGTTATCCACAAGGAGGGGAGACCTCGGGACCGGGTTACATCCTATCGGCCCATTTCGCTACTGAACGCGGAGCCCAAAATTCTCGCCAAGGTCCTGGCCAATCGGCTGGTCGGCGTGGTGGGCGACCTGGTTCACCAGGATCAGTCCGGCTTTATTCCCCATCGTAACACGGCCCTTAACTTGCGGCGTTTACATGGGGTGCTCGCACGTGTTCAGTACATACGGGAGCCGGCCATTTTGGCGTCCTTGGACGCCACCATGGCGTTTGACACGCTTGAATGGCCATACATCTGGGCGATGCTTGCGAAGTTTGGCTTTGGCGCAGGGTTCGTCAGTTGGGTCAAATTGCTGTATTCGGGCCCATTGGCGCAGGTGGTGGTGAACGGTAGAGTATCGGCTCCGTTTGAGCTGGGCCGGGGCACGCGGCAGGGCTGCCCCTTATCGCCGCTCCTTTTTGCGCTTGCCTTGGAGCCCCTGGCGGAGTGGCTGCGGTGGGAACCTTCTATTCGTGGTCTCCGTTGGACCCCCGAGTATGAGGACCGCGTATCCCTATACGCTGATGACATCCTCTTGTACCTAGCTTCCCCACGTAAATCACTGATAGTACTGGTTGATGTTTTGCATTCATTTGGTCGTAACTCCGGCCTTGTCATCAACTGGGCTAAATCGTGCGTGTATGTTCTCTCTGGGGAGGCTCCTATTCTCCCGCGGGGCTGTCCGATCCAGATCGCCCGCAGGGATTTCGGTACCTGGGTGTCTTCATTACTCTGGACCCGGAGGCCCGGTATGATCGGAACTTGCTTCCCCCCCTCCAGCGCCTGCAGGAAGATGTCACGCGCTGGCGGCGCTTGCCGCTTTCGCCGCTCGGCCGGGCGGCATTGTTTAAGATGATGTCTCTGCCGCGTTTCCTGTACGCTTTGCAGAATACTATGGACCTCGTCCCGGCGCGCTACTTCCGTGAGGTGGAGAGTTTGCAGCGCCGCCTGTTCTGGGACGGGAGGCCGCGTATCGCCCTGGCGAAGCTGACGCTCCCATGGTATGACGGAGGGATTGCCCTCCCGGATATCAAACGGTACTATTGGGCCTCCCAGCTGGCTGCGATTAATCACGGCCTGTACGGGCCCGCCTTAAACCCGGCATTCGAAATGGATAAGATGCTACTCCCGGGTGGGGACTATAATCGAGCGCTCTACTCCAGCGCGCCCGACGCTCGGCTGACCGGCCCCACGCGTGTCATGGTGCGAGTGTGGCACGCGGCTAATGTGGCGATGGGGTGGAAGGACCGTCTGACCCGGGCATCACCACTATACGCGTCCGAGCAGTTGGGCTCCCTGTGGACCTCGAAGGGCTTTGAGAAGTGGGACATGATAGGCATCAGCAAAGTGGGGGATCTCTGGATGAGGGGAGGATTTAAAACGTTCGAGATGCTGCAGACGGAATTCCAGTTGCATGACAGGGAGTACTTTCGGTATTTGCAGATCCGTCATGCACTGGGCTCCGTCTTCCCGGACGTTGCATCCATCCCAGAGTATTCCCCCCTGGAGGATAGAGTGCTGGATGGGCACGTCCCGGACAGCACGATCTCACTGATCTACAAAAAACTGATCAATGACCGCTCGGGATTGCTGACTGCCCTTCGTGAGGCTTGGGTTGCCGATGGACTGGAGCTGGACGACGAGGACTGGGCCTCTGCGGTGGCCTCCCCAAAAGAGGTGGCCATACCGGCCCGCCTTCGCTTCGTCCAGCTCAAGATACTCCACAGAGTCTACATGACGGGGCCAAGGCTCCTGCGTATGGGCTATGCTGTGGACGGGTTGTGTAAGCGTGGGTGTGGCGCTTTGGGGACCTTTCTGCATATATTGTGGGAATGCCCGGAGGTGGAGCGATTCTGGCGTGGTGTGCATGAGGTCCTGCGTGTGGTTACGCATGTGGTGCTGCTACCCGAAGCGAGGAGATGCCTTTTGAATGTGTGGGAACCTACCGACTACTCGGCGCCACAGACGTGGTGGGTGACTCTGGGATATATGGTGGTCAAGCGCGATATTGCTCAACTGTGGGGATCCCAGAGGTCCCCGACTGTCTCGGCCTGGAAGGAACATATGGATTGGTGCATGTTTCGGGAAAAGGTGGTGTATGTGGCGAGAGGTAAGCCTGGGACATGGGTGAAAGTATGGGGCCCCTGGAACGCCTACCGCGGAGGAATCTGTGCTCCGCCGTTATTGCCCGCTCCGTCGCCTGCCCCATCCCCTTAGCCGACCCATCTTCCTTGTTCCGGGCATTGAGTTTACCCAGCCCTAGTCCTGATCTCTTCCCCTTCTTGATACTCCTATGGACTGGTAGGGTCCCCCTCTCAGGGGAGCACATGCTGCTATTTCTGATTGTGGATTGCCTTGTGGGTTTGTTTTTCTGGTTGTTCTTTCAGTTTAAAATGAAACCGTACAGTGGGGTCCGGATGGTGTGGCTATCAACGCTGCTAACTCCTGTGCATCTTCCTCAGCCGCAACACACGCTCTACAATGTGTATCATATGCTCCTTTTGTCTGCTAGCGGCCGGCCGGAAGGTTGTAGGCCCATCTTTGTATATTTTTTGAGTTTTGTAATAAACGGTTTCAAAAAAAAAAAAAAAAAGTATTTACAAAGAAAATTAACAAGTGTTTGGGAAATAATGCAGCTGTGAAAAGAAACTTTGTGTTTAATGTGTGTATGTCATCACTACACATAAAACAGGAGGCAGTCTTTTAAATTGTTCAGGAACACCCTGTTGCCTTTTTCTATATGATGCACTTAATTAGCTCTGTAAATGCCGTCCATGTCAAAACGCAGGGTATTATTGTAGCTAGAGCCCATGTTATGGTCCCTCAAGAGACACAGAAGCAGTTTTATTCACATGTTTCCTAGCTGTGTCTCTCTGGGAAGATAATTCAGATGACCACTTCCATTTCAGCCGCTTGCATATGTTGGAAAATACCAAGGTAGTGTGACGTAAAAGTGACATTATTTTTCCAAAGGTATCCTTCTTTAGGATTTCCAGTCCTACTCAAGTCAGTGTGCCCAGGTCATTGCCACCACAGTGTACAATCATAAGGTCTGGATGTTGGCATTCCATAATGCTTTCAACCAAGGGAAGCAACTAGTGCCACATTAATCCACTCTGATCAAGCCAGGAAATATCCACATTAAGCAAACCCAGGTCCCTGTCAATATTACTTTTTCTAGAAGACTTTCTGACCCAATACTCATAGCTATGGCCCACAATTCACACTCTAACCATTTTTAAATGAAGGAGTAGTAACATACAGGAGAAGGCTGCAGCAGAATGAGAGAGAATTGAAAAATAAGTCAGTTAAAGAGATGCACAGCCACTAAAATCAAAATCAAGAAATGTGATTCTCATAGCAAGCAAAGTAATGGCGTATCAGATATGGCTCTAACTCCAAACACTCAACCACACCTGCTGCAGTTTGTTTAGGACTTAGCATGTTGGTCTAGAAAGTGTGCTGAACTTGTGACCTACAGTTAGCAAAGTATGTTACAATATTGGTCACCATAAAAAAAGAGCTACAGGAGCATTGGTCGAAGGGTTAAAACACAAAATATAAAGGTGATGGTAGAGTGGTAGTATAATAAATTGGGAAAGGGGGTATATGGGTCCAAATTTAGGCATGAATCACAAATGTTGACAAAGGGAAACTGTTTAGAACCAGTTTTAAAAAATGATTTCGGATTTCCCGCGTGGATTCACGGATGCACCATGAGGTTTCATAGGGGGCAGCGCTGAGCACAACAGTGTATCTGCAGAGCCCCTGAAAGCCCCTATC
This sequence comes from Triturus cristatus, assembly GCF_964204655.1. NCBI lineage: Eukaryota > Metazoa > Chordata > Amphibia > Caudata > Salamandridae > Triturus > Triturus cristatus. The sequence continues at coordinate 380,706,387 of NC_140595.1, forward strand.
GAATTGGACTTTCTTTAAAGGAGGGTAAGAAAGGGATAACAAGCATGACCATTCACAAGGGCTGTATTGTTTAAAAAATATGAAGGCCATGTTGTTATTTGCTCACAGCGTTTTTAACCTTGAAAGCAAAGTTGAAAAATCTGCAATAAATGGTTCCCTTGCATGAGAGGGGTGTACTATTCTTCTGTTTGTTTTTTTTTTGCGAACTTTGTGCATGCAGAAAATTAATCTCGTACTGACTAAGAGAAAAAGAGACCAACAAATATATTTAACAGGTATGTGAATTAAACTGTTGCACAAAAAATATTAGAGAAAGAGTGAATGAGAATATATAAAGTGATTGGAAGTGAGTAGGATGAGTAGAAAAACAAAAAGAGTATAAAAAAGAGAGTTAATGAAGCAAATAAAGAATAGAGTATCATAGAAATTAGAACATCAGAATGAAAATATATAAAGATTAACAAAATGCGGGGATTGAGCTATGTACGCAATGGCACAAGCTGAGAAACATTCATTTAGCTATATACTGGGAAACTGGCACTAGAAAATTATCCATACAAAAAAATAGGCTTTTAAACATGTTTCAGGCCTGCATTGTATATGCAATTGTGCCGGTACACTGTGTTAAACAACAAAGCATGTTGTAAGTTTTCAAGTTCTCTTCTACTAAATATGAGTTACTCCTGAGATAGACTGTAGATACGCTATAAAGTAGGGATCTACCAGCTTAAAAGATAAGGGATGCTTCCTGAGTTTGATCGAATTATATGCACACTGTCAGATCCATATGTCAAGTTATAGATGAACTTTCCTACCTACACTGACTCACACAACATCCTCTAAGAGAACAGAGCAACTAATATTTGTAGTCAAACACTGACAGAGGCGCATACACACAGAGATACAGCTGTTATGTATAAAGCACCATGGGGGGAACTTTCAGGCATAGCTAAATACCCCAGTACTAACTTCCCCTGCCAGCAAGTGATGCATGCAGTCCCATGCACATTTACAGATCTATAGACTAACTAAGAGAGGCAGGCATGTACCAACAAACTGAGTTATGTATCTAATAACACATGCTCACAGGCACCCAGACACTCAGTTAAATGTGCATTGGGAAACTGAGACCAACAAGCCAACCATTCCATACAAGTGGTGCTTTAAACATGGCTTAGGCCTGTACAGTAGAGTGTGTATATGCAGTTGTCCTGGTAGGCTGTGCTCAAAATCAAAACATGTTGCTAAGTCTTCAAGTCCTCTTCTAGTACAAATAATTCACTCCTGAGACAGGCTTTGGGTAGGGTATGAAACAGGGACAATAAGTTTAAACTATAGACGCTTCCCAAGTTTCATTTTGTTATTTTCATACAATCAGACCCATATCTCCATTTATAGATATAGCCTTCTACCTCTACTGGGACTCACATACCTACATATAAAGTTAGAGTCACTAATATACCCAGTCAGACTCTGATAGAGGCACTAATATACCCAGTCAGACTCTGATAGAGGCACTAATATACCCAGTCAGACTCTGATAGAGGCACTTAAAGATTCTGTAACACACACATACAGCGCTTATGAATTCCTCAGTAGAACAAGCTGTGGCACACATGGCTGAATACTTCAGCAGTAAAGAACAGGCCCATATATTCAGTTATAGATGCAAAATCCTACACACAACCACCAAGGGTTCATGCAGTCACCTAAATACACATTTAGAGATCTATAGAGTAACTAAGAGATGCAGCCATGTACAAAAACATTGCTTCCATATGCAATTACACATCTTCATAGGTATTGACACTCTGAGGTAGGTATCAACTGGGGAACTGGCACTACTAACTCATCCATGCAGGCCATTAGGTCTTTAAGCAAGTTTCAGGCCTGCTTCAAGAGAGAGTGTATAATCTGGTAGGATCAGTTCAGAATCAAATATGTTTCTAAGCCTTCAGGTCTTCTTCAACCACATATAAGTCACTCCTGAGATTAGCTGTAGGTAGGCTATAAGTCAGGGAGCTAGGAGGTTAAAAGATAGATGCTTCCCAAGTTTCATCCAGTTATTTTCACACTACCGTAAACATAACTGCAGTTATAGATACAGCCTTCTACCTGTACTGGGACTCACACACCTACATATAGAGTCAATAATATAACTTGTCAGACACTAATAGAAATACTAAAACATACTTTTGCACACACATTTAGGTCTTATGTATCAAGCAGTATAGCAAGCAGTTGCGCACACAGGTAAATACCCCGGTAGGAAGCAGCAGACCCATACATCCAATTATGGTTGCAGACCCCTATACAAAGCCAGCAAAGGGGTCCATAAAGCTGCTTACATGCACATACAAAGATCTATAGAGTTACTTAGGCAGCCATGTGCAAAAAAATTACATATGCAATAACACATTTTCATAGGCACTGACACACTGAGTTAGGTGTGAACTAGGAAACTGACACACATAACCCATCCATCCAGTCAACAAGGCCTTTAAACATGTTTCAGGTCTGCTTCAGTAGGGCATGTATTTATATGCAGTTCTGCTGATAGTTCAGAATTAAATATGTTGCTAAGCCTTTACGGCCTCTTTTACTACATATAAGTCACTTCTGAGATAGGCTGTAGGTAGTCTATAAGGCAAGGAGCTATGAAGTTAAAAAATTGATGCTTTCCAACTTTCATTCAGTTATATGCACACTACCTTCATTCAGTTATATGCACACTACCAGACCCATACATCCATTAATGGATGCAGTCTCCTATCTCTACTAGAACTCACATGCCTACATATAAATGAGAAAGCCATTAATACACCTATCTGCACACTTTTAGGGACACTCGAACCTGCACTGACACACACATATAGCTCCTATGTGTTTAGCAGTATGTGAGGCAGTTGTACACACAGTTAAATACCCCAGTACTAACTGACACAGCCAGAAAGGGAATCATGAAGCACCCTACATACAGATGTACAGATTCATAGAGTAATTAGGAATGAGAGGCATGTACCAATATGCTTACTTACGTATACAATAACACACTGACATACACACTGAGACTCTCAGTTGGGTATCTACTGTGAAACTGGCACTAATAACTCATCCATCCATACAACTAGGCCTTTGAACAAGTTTGAGGCCTGCTACTTTATAGCATGTATATGCAGTGACATTCTAACACTTACACTGACACATCCAGGCACAGACTGAGGCATGCTTTCAAACATGTACTCAAAGACTGATACATACACTGAAACACTAAATACCATTCCTCATATACAATTTTAGAACTACAAAATCCCTCATGCAGACTCTGACACAGCCAAAGAAATATTGATGGATACAGTGATGCATCGAGGTATACACTAAACAAAAGAGTAACATAGCTATGTGCACACTGAAGTGTATGTTAGCAGAACCACACATCCAGAAATATAGTCTTACACACTGAAACACACTGTTATGCATACATTAACACATGTGTATAGTTCCATACTGATATACAACAATGAAACTGACTACTTCGATTTAAAAAAAATAATTTAATAGTATACTCTGTACAGGTAAAAGTATTGTTTATTTGCTTTCTAGAAATCCACTTGTATTTTAAAGAGAGGATTTACAATGCCTGAGAAAAGTCGAACAAGACAGAAACAGAAAAAAAAACAGTACTTCAAACTTCAAAGTCACAAAGAAAAAGAAAATAAGGTGTAGAGTTTCCCGGGAAAGAAAAGAGAAGCTCGTAAGCGTACTAAGCAGTTTGGGAAAACATATGCCAGGAAATGCAAAATGAGAGTAAACTGTTATGTAGAAATGAAATGTTATCTTTAGCCAGGAAAAAAGAAGTACACATTTCTCAGAGTAGGAAATGTTTTAAGAAAACAGAACGTTTATCACCTCTCATGACAACCAACAAGTACTACAGGAGTAACATTCATAAGCAACTCTTTTATTTTAATCACCACAGATCCATACAAGCACGTATTTACCCACGTACATACCCAATGTGAGACTGACATACATGCTTCCAGACCCACTCAGAGACTCACATACCCACTCATAGACCTACTCAGACACTGATGTACCCACTCACAGATCCACTCACTCACTCACTCAACTACTCATGGATCTACTGAGAGACCCATGCATCCACTGACTAACCCACTCAAAAACTCACTTATCCATTCATTTACCCACTCAGTGACTCGCACAACCACTCATAGACCTACTCAGATACTCACACACCTACTCACCCACCCACTCAGAGGCTCTTGAGTGCTCTAACAGACCCACTCAAACACTCATCCACCCACTCACAGACCCACTAAGATACCCATGTTCCCATTCACAAACCCACTCAGAGACTCACACAACTACTCACAGACCCACTCAGATACTCACACACCCACTCACTCACCCACTCATAGACTCATCCATCCACTCACAGACCTTCAAAGACTCTCGTACATTTACTCACAGACTCTCAGAAACTGACACAGCAACTCACAGATCTACTCAGACACCCATGCATTCAGTCACAGACCCACACAAACACTCACAGATTCAGTCTAAGACTCACTCAGACACATGCCCACCAATTCACAGACCCACTCAGATGCTCACACACCCACTCACAGATCCACCCAGGCACTCCTACACCCACTTACACAGCCATGTACACACCCAAACAGTCACTCAAACACCTGCTCACAGACCAACACAGCCACTCACACACACACACATACACTCAGAAACCAATACAGCCATTCACACATCCACTCTCAAAGGTTACAGGTTGCAGTTAGGAAATATCATTTTTTTAAATTGAAAATCACTGAAAAAAAACAAAGGTTACAGGGATGTTATAGTTAGAAAGCAGATTTTGGAGACCAAGAACCCCAAAAGTAAGTCCCCCACAGCAGGATTGCTAGATGCAGTTGGGGGCCCACCCCTTTATCATCCACTCTGCTAAGGGGTCTCCTGGCACCCTACAGGTTGGTGGATGAAGTCCCCTTGGCTGCTGAGGATCATTGGGAGCCAAGAACCCTTATATTTGCCACAAGTAAGTCCTCCACAGCAGGGTTCCTGAGATGTCATTGGAGGCTCTTCCCCCTTTCTCAACTACTTAGCAAAGGTGGTATCCTGCCACACTAATGGTTGGGAGATGAAGTCTGTTTGGCTCGTTGGGGGCCAATAACCCTGCTGTAGCCACAGTAAGTCCCTCACAGCGAGATTGCTGAGACATCATCAGAGGTTCACCCCAATTCTCAACCACTCTGCAAAGGGGCCTCCTGGTGCGCTCCTGGTTAGGGGATGAAGTCTCCTTGGCTGATAAGGGTCTTTGGGGGCCAAGAACCCCAAAAGTAAGTCCCCCACAGTAGCGGCTTCTGATCAACATTAAATAGAGTAGGGCTCAAGGATGAGTCCTGAGGTATTATGCATTCTAAGGGGAATATTTCTGACATACAATCTCATCCAAGACCTGGAAGGACTGGCTTTAATGGAAGGACTTCAGCCAAGAAAAGGCTTGTCCTAAGATACCCGCTTTCTGCAGTTTTTCAGCAAGGATGTTATGGTGCACCGTATCAAATGCTGAACTAAGATCCTAAAGTGTTATTGCTGCTGAGCCTACTTGGTCTAGCAATTTTTTTGCCTCTTCTACAAGCTCCAAAAGCAGCCTCAGTGTTGTGGTAAAGTCGAAAACCAGTCTGAATGGGGTACAAAATATTGTTGTTTTCTAAAGATTCTGATAACACCCGGTTGACATGGTTTTCTATGGTTTTGCTTATCCCAGGAAGCAAGGAAATAGGTTGAAAATTGCCTAGGTCAAGGAGGTCCAAATTGGTTTTCATGTGTAATGCTTGGCCCTGGCATGTTTCCAGGCTGCTGAGACTGTAACCACCCTCAGGGATAGATTAGTCATTTCCAGCAAGGTAGGGAGTATCTGGTTAGCTACTTTGGATAAGATCCATGGTGGGGCTGGGTCTCTAAGGGAACCAGATTTAACTCAGTAGGTCTATGAGAATATCAGGATTAGGAGAGAGGAATGCACAGAGCTTAGGCTGGTGTGTACCCAGGATGGCTTCCTTATAACTCAGGGTACAGGGAACCGTGACTGTTTGGAAGTCCCTGTAGATTTTAAGAATTTTATTATGAAAGAAACTTGCTAAATCAATGCATCGGGTAGAAGATGGTTCTGGGGACAGGTAAGTAGAGGAAGGTACTGATAGATTTTTAACTATGTGGAACATTTTGCGTGAAGAGGTTTTTACAGGCCAATCAATTTTTTCCACAAAGTATGAAGCCTTGGCCTTTTTTTTATTTCAACATGATAGATTCTAATAGTTTCTCTGTATTTTTGCTTGCTAGTCTCCCCATAGTCTCTTCTCCAGGTCCTTTTCACTAATTTACATTCTTGTTTAAGTTTGTAGAGATTAGGGGTATACCAGGGTGAGGATTTATTTCCTATTCTTTTCGTATAAGGTTTTAGTGGAAAAACTTGATCAAGAGTGTTGTAATCCACTGTGAAATATTATCAATTGCTTGGGTGGGGCCTGGGCCTAAAATGGGTATTGAATCAATGAGCAATTGTTTCCAGACTTCAATAGGTAGTTTAGATCAGGGCTGGTCTCATATAAACCTGGGCAAAGCACTACGCTGCGCTCACGTAGTTTGCGCTACTTCGCACTACGCGAATTGCACGTAGCACAGTGCAAACATGCATAGCGTAGCGTAGTACAACGGTCATTTTTTGTTTGCTCGCGGTCCTCAACGTCAAGTTGGCAACCATGAGCAAGCAAAATGACATCCCGGCGAGACTTTTTCCTCGTTCGTGATCAGCAACATCAAGTTGCCGATCGCAAGCGTGGAAAATAAACCTCCCGGCGAGATTCTCAACGCGGGGATGTCAGGTTTCTCATTGCGAGTGGTCGCGTATGCTCGCGACCACTCACAATGACAAACTACCAGTCTGCATTGAGAAAGCTGCCGCTCGAGTAAAAATCTACTCGAGTGGCAGAAAACTACAGCTCGCACTGTACAAGATGCCATTTTCAATGTTTGCACAGTGCCGGATGCTTGTCCGCACTGTGCAATCATTGAAAACGGCATCTTGCACAGTGCGAACAGGGTACTACGCAGTTCGCGAAGTGCTACGCATAGCTCGCGTAGTGCGAAGTGCACTTTGCGAAGCTACGCGTAGAGCTACTTCGCGAACTACGCCCAGGGTTAGTCTCATCGGTTAGCGGACTCATGAAATGACCTAATCAAGTATCATTACAGAAGACAAGGTCAAGTAAATGGCCCTTCTCGTGAGTGGGACCGGAGACCTTTTGAAAGAACTGATGGGCCAGGAGATTCTGTACAAGACCAGCGGCTAGAGTTCCCACCGACTCCTCCAGATGAAGGTTGAAATCTCCCATAAGGGAGGAATTGGTTCTCATGGAAGCCAAGTTCACAATGACTTCAGGGAGAGAATGACGAAACGTATTAATTGGAACAAGTGGCCTATACTACAAGACTCCTGAAAAGGTGATAGTAGGGGAAAATTCAATAGCGAACAGCAAGATTTCTCAGTCAATAATTTCCAAAATACTAAATACAACAACTAAACTCCTCTTTGTGGATAATTGCAATCCCTTCACCTTTCCTGTTAACTCAATCTAGACGGTGTTTATAGTAGCCAGGGGGTAACACTTGAACAGGTCCGGCTCGGATTCTGCATAAAGCCAGGATTCAGTTAAAAAAAACACATCAGGTTTATTATCCCAAGAAGGTGCAAAATTGCAGCTGGTGGCAAGGCAATGATCTGCAATTCATTAAATACATGTGCTTTTTAACTTTCTCTTTATTGCAAGCATTAGGGTCAACCACGCCCAGAAGGAGTCACGCTTACACAAGTAAATAGAGTTAAAACATCTGTCCGTTTGGGGCTCATGTAAGGCTCGAGGTTGTAAGGAGGATTAAGCTATTTTACATACTGGTAATGGGCCAGGGACACTGGCCCCTGGACCTGGTCTATTGTGGACAAATGCAGATGGGCTTACCTTTGGCATGCCTTCTGTGCATCTGCAGTGATCCTGCTGGACGCGTCCGCACACCGGATGTCTTCTTATCCAAGTTCTCGATGAAAAGCTGGAGCGCAAACCTGAATCGCATCTCCCAGCAAAAAATGCACAGTGTGAGAACAATACTACAAATATATTTTAAAGATTAAAACAGAGAAGCAGCAGCAGCAACAATTCCCAGCTCTCCCACCCACTAGGTTCGGTAGTGCGAGACACTAAAGACGCACCCGCACCCCCAGATGTCCTCTTATCTAAGTTCCCTCTGAAAAGGTGGAGAGCTAACCACAATCATATACAATAAAAATAAAAATAGTGACAAATATATTTTTAAGTGTACAACAGAAAAGCAGCAGCAACAACAATTCCTTGCTCCCTCTCCCACTAGGTCCAGGAGTGTGAGACACAAGCCACACATCTACACACCGGATGTCCTCTAATCCAAATTCCACCTGAAAAGTTGGAGCATCAACCTCAATAGTGTCTCCCAACAAAAAATGGACAGTGCAATAAAAATAGTAAAAAATAATCTTTTTAAATCTAAACAAAGAAGCAGGAGCAGCAATTCGCTGCTTTATCTCCCACTAGATAAGGGAGTGCGAGACACTATCAGTGCATCCGTACATAGGATGTCCTGTTATATAAGCTCCCCCTGAAAAGCTGAGCACTAACCTCAATCAGGTTTCCCAGTAAATAGTGTGTAGTGCAGCAAAAATAGTAAAAGATCAATATTAAAGATTTAAACAGAGAAGTGGCAGTAGCAACAACTCCCAGCTCTCCATCCCACTAGGCTCGGTAGTGCGAGACACTAACCAATGGTCACTTACACCGAAAAAACAATTGACATTTTTATTTATAAGTGTTAACACAGGTGTGTTTATTTTACCTTAATAAGTGAAAAAATGAACACATATGCATTTCACCTTTAAATTTAGTAAAATATAGAAAATGCACTAGACAAGGGAAAATGTTACATAAATAAATATTAAATATGATTTAAGTTTAGAATTAACTTTGATTTTACATTTATTTAAAAAAAAAAAAAATGTTACCTTGTCGAGTGCAATTACTAAATTATGTTACATTTAAATTGTTCAAAAAATGTGTAATGTGAATGTTTATAATTTGATAGTTCACGAAAAATAATTAAACAAACTTGTATGAATACATTATGAATCTTGAATAATGTCAAATTCTGTGTAAGTGTCCATCATCATGATGGAAACTTGCACCAAATTGATAAAAAAAAGTAAATACATGCATATTTCTTTAAATTTCCTAAATGACAACATTACACACATATGTATTGCACAAATTGCTTCGAAGAGAAATTAAAAACTGCACAAGTTCAGAGCAAATGTAAACAGATAATTCAAAAGGAAACAAGCAAAAAAGAAGGTTTGCTTTAATTCTGGCGAAGACGAAGTTGATTTGCTTCGTGTTCAAATAGCAGCAGCAAAGGAAGGACTTGGGTGATCGTGTTCATGAAGGAAAGGGAAGTGACACTTAAGGGTTCCACCCCTTCCACAGAGCTCAGTGTTGTCTTAATTCACGGTTTCATAGTTTCGGAATTGAATCATATTTAATGTTATTTTTTCACAACAATATCAGTGTTACCTACTCATCTGATACTACTAACAAGCATTGGCAGAATCATTATGTTTGTTTTATTTATGTGCATGCCCATTATTGTGTTATGTATGAGGATGTAACAACAGAAAACTCAGAGAGAGAGAGAGAGAGAGAGAGATACTCAACTACTAGTCAGGTAGTCTGTGAAGAACATAATATTATTTCACATGTTTTGATCCGCAACCTTAATTCTATAGGCCACACAGCTTGGAGAGGATTCATAGTTACGCTTCTGCAGCCACGCCCCTTTTAGAGACTCTCCCCATCTTTTGATCCCACATAAATCTCTAATTTACACTAGCAGCCCAGGGGGCGGCTGAGATGAGTCGCAGGCGCCTACTGTTGAACCAGGAACCACAAATTATTAAATCTCCCTGTCATGATATTGCAGGTTCTGGTTGTAATTCCTCAACAGTAGATGCATTTTGATTCCTGTCGGCTTCCGTCAGCATTGAAATCCCACGAGTTGGTGCCACCCTGCCTGCTGTTGGGAATCGTCTTTACATTTTGATCTTCAATTTTAATTTCGCAAAAGGGAAGTAAAGTTTACGTACGCGGAGAAATGTTTTCATTTCTCCTCGTTTTTTCTTCGTTCAATGAGTGCTGCTTTCTACAGTACGTATTGGAAGAGGAAAATGCCTCTAGTGATTGTTTTTGTGCAGGAAGGTGCCCCTTCCTGCACAAAAACTATCCCCTCATGACGCAGGCATCCTTGCACCATGGTGCCAGGGTGCCTGCGCAGGCGCATGGCAGCTGTTTGTGGGCCAGCGCAGGAGACAGCACAGGAATGAGACATATAATTGTAAATATGTTGCATTCCTGTGCTCTGAAAGTGCCGCAGCGTAGCGCAGCCAAAGTGCTTGCGGTGCAACGCTGTGGCACCTTCTTGTAAATCTGCGCCTGGATTGTTAAACTGGCTATAAAGTTTTAGTATAATGACAGCAAAATTAGAAGATTGTATCTGATTCATTCTCACCTCACAGCTATGTAAAAGCGGCATAAGGTCTGTGGACGATGGTTGGTCTATTAGTGCACCGAAAAAAACTGCTCCATCTAAAAAACCTAAATAACAGTTGCTTGCTTGAGCAAATCGCCACCCCCTCGAACCTGACATCTGAGCAAGAAACACCTGTCGCCATGTTGAAACTGCAATTCCCCCAAGAAATAATCAAAGGGAATTTAGGAATAAAAAGTGATCTTAGCTGATAATTACTTATTTGCTATCGGGCGCTGGAAAAGGAATCTTACATTTTGCAGCACAATGCAGATAGCTTGAAAAATGCTGCTTGCTTTGTTCGAAGAAATAAGAAAATCTCGCCCGTCAAATCACTGCATGTATCTAAGCTCGGGGAGTCGGCGCGGTGGCTTATATTCCTGATTCATCTTTGTGCACAGGGGTAAAATTAGAGGCTTTCAGGCTCCTGCTGTTAGAACAAGATCTCAATTTCTCACTGTCGAAATGCAATCTGATTTCTATCTTTTTCACTAAAAAGCTGTCAACAGAAAATAAGCAACCCCCATCAAGGAGTTATATTAGTTTCCGGGGTATACAAATTCAGACAGCGAAAGAAACTCGAGTCATTTAGATTGGTTCTGTCTTTTAATTTGTTTTTCTTATCCGTCTCCCTGCCCTCCTCCCCTCAGAAAATAAGGAAGCCGCAATGTAAGTATAGACTAGCACAAAACAGAAAAAACGGGGGAAGTGATGCGACATACATTGAGTACGGGCAAAATCATTTTCTTTTTGTTTACAGTGTCCAGCACATAACATGAGCTCGCTCCTATGCATACGCAGAGAGCAGTCAGTCTTCAATCTTGGGGAACATGCATGTTTTGGAAGTCTTACTGCATAATGAAGTATTAATGATGTAAATATCTCTCTCTTTTCTTAAAAAAAACCAAAAACTTAGATTATTTTACATATGTTAAATTAAAGATATTCCCCTACAATTTAAATGCTTTGCGGTTAAGTTGAAATACTCAACTCTATAAATGTTTACATCGTATATGTTAATAGTGTTGTTACGTTCATTGGTATTGCACTTGGAAAATGGCATCACTTATGGTCGCGTCCAAAAACCTTTTAAAAAGAATTAACACAATTGTTTGTACCTCATATACGGAGTTAAATGCCTGTACTCTTCAAACGGAATATTACACCAGTATATTATTAACAAGTGGAGGCCGGTAATTTTAGCAGGGAGGGAGCGAGGGGGGCAACATACGCACACCATGCATTCACACACACGCACACACATTCACTCATATATACACACACACACACACACACATATATATATATATATATATTCACTGAAAAAACCATAGGTTTCACACACGTTATAGTTAGGAATTAGCATTTAAAAAACCTTAGAAATTCAGTGAAAAAACCATAGGTTTCACACATGTTATAGTTAGCTGGACATTTTACTCGTAAAAAACCAATGAAATTGCCCCGTTATAGTTAGTTCAGCTAACTATAACTCGCGCGCCCGCAATGCACTGCTGATGACGTCACATATTACATCACTCATGACATGGTCAGTGACATCACTCATGACATCACTGATGACATCTCAAATGACATCACTGATGACATCACTGATGACATCATCCTTGTGATAGAGTGGCAGACCTCCTCTCACCTTAATATAAGCTTTGATACACACATTCAAAAATAGAGACTAAAAATTTCAAAACAATGGACATACCAATACCAGTTACAACAACCTCTTCAGTAATTCTAAGATCCATATACACATCCACTCATTCACCAACAGTCCTATACAGTCACTCATACATGTACTCACTCATCATATGTACTCATACACCTATACATCCTGTTACATAATGCCACTCATCCATAGAGTTACTCACACACATAGTCACTCATGCTAATAAAGAATCAAACATACATTCACCTGCATATACAGTTATACAAACACCACCACACTTACTTCTACGGAAACTTACACATACTTAGTCTTTTAAACAATCACTTATAGAAACACATACTTATTCATACAGGAACTCTTTCAATCTCTCCCTCTCACATATACTCACATATATACACCAATAGTCACATATACTAGTTTAAAACATATGTAGTTACTCCTGAAGACACTATTGAGACAGTCTTTCACTCACTAACACACCCATACACACACTCATCCACCCATACAGTCCTGCACACATGCTGTCTTCAACACATACAAACAGTGAGTCACTCATTCATGCACCTATGCACTACGTAATACCCCCCACCGAACCATACAGACACTCAGACTGATACTCAAAAAAACAACTAATAACCTATATAGACACCCATGTAGCTACTCACCAACCCATGCAGCCACTTATACACAAAGTGAGAGATACACTTAATCAGTCAGTTACACAATCAATTTTTCAAAAACAAATCATCCATTTAGACACTTATATACCCATTTATTCTTCCATCGACCTTGAGATATACATATATAAAACATATTTAATTTTCAGAAAAACACACATTCACTGGATGATGTCATCAGTGATGTCATCAGTGATGTCATTTGAGATGTCATCAGTGATGTCATGAGTGATGTCACTGACCATGTCATGAGTGATGTAATATGTGACGTCATCAGCAGTGCATTGCGGGCGCGCGAGTTATAGTTAGCTGAACTAACTATAACGGGGCAATTTCATTGGTTTTTTACGAGTAAAATGTCCAGCTAACTATAACATGTGTGAAACCTATGGTTTTTTCACTGAATTTCTAAGGTTTTTTAAATGCTAATTCCTAACTATAACGTGTGTGAAACCTATGGTTTTTTCAGTGAATTTCTAAGGTTTTTTAAATGCTAATTCCTAACTATAACGTGTGTGAAACCCATGGTTTTTTCAGTGAATTTGCAAGGTTTTTTAAATGCTAATTCCTAACTATAACGTGTGTGAAACCCATGGTTTTTTCAGTGAATTTGTAAGGTTTTTTAAATGCTATTTTTTTTTTTATTCTTCATTTTTTTCAAACATATTTTTAATTTAATTTTCTTACCTTTTATAAAGACTATGCTTAAATTTTTAAAATCCTTAAATATTTTTTTTATATATATTTTTTAAAATAAACATGTAAAATTTATTTCCAGATTTTTTTTTTTTTTTTTTTTTTTATAGTACGCGTACCGTAAGCTCACGGTAAGCGTACGGTTTACGCAACGTCCGTAATCTATCTACGCTACTTGCGTATAGTTATGTACTTTGCGTAGCCGCGCGTACTGCGCGTGGGACGCGTGCGCGCTTACGCCACACGCGCACGTTACGCGGAAGTGCCGGGGAGTGACTGTTATGCGCATGCGCGCAAGCGCGTGTCTTTTTTACGCGCACGCGTACTTTTTGCCGTAAGCGTACCGTAAGCGTACCGTAAGCGTACGGTAGGTCATGTGATCTTGAAACACAACTTTTGATTGGTTGAAACTACTTTCAGTTCTAGAACTCTCCTACACCACACCCATTCCCCTCATTTCTGCTTGTGATCCCTTGGGAGAAGGAGCTGGTTTGTCTTTGGGATACGATGGCAGAACAGCAGAGCTCTTCTGAGAGTGAGGCTAGCACCAGCAGCACTGTCTTGAGGCAGAGATCGAGGAAACAAAAGCCTTCTTATGTTTGGGATTATTTTACTTTTCCAGAAGGCCAGCAAAAGGTGAATGCACCCTTAGTTACTTGCAAGCTGTGTCAGCGTGTACTTTCTCGAGGTAATCCTAACAGGAAGTATTCCTTTGGGAATCACACCATGAAGAGACACCTCCAGGATGTACACAGAAGGACACATGGTCATCTTTTTGGAGGTAACTCTTCAGAAAGACGAGCCAGTACATCCACAGCAGCTCAGCCTGGACCATCACCTGCAGGGCTGACTCCTTCTTCTGCAGGTCAGGTGAGCCCTTCATCTGTGGGGGGAGAATCTCCTTTTGCTGGCCCTCTGGAAATGAACCTTCGATTTCGGAAGGTTGTTATTCATTGCACATTTTGTAAAGGTCTAATTTGTCATAGGGAGACCAGTGTTTCCCTAGTGAACAACAAAATAGATCAGCACATTTGTAGCTATGAATGATTTTCCCATGCTTCCTTTCCTCTGTCCCTGCATGAACACAACGGTTCTTTTAAGAGCCAACCTTATCTTTCATCTTTTTTTTACATGTTTTTAAAAACTTTTTTTTTTTTTTTTTTACCGTACGCGTACGGTAAGCGTACCTTTTTTTTTATTTTTTAAAAAAAACACTAAAAATCATTTATCACATTACAAGGTCCTTGAGAGACTACAATTATTATTAATGACTTACCATACTCACTCAAAAAAATATTTATTCATTTGTTTTTTTAAAAAATAGTTTTTAAAATGGTTGTAGTTTCCGAAAATTTTCTATATCGATCTGAAAATAAAGAAAAAAGTATTAATATTTTTAAACCATTTTATAATACAGTACACATATTTACATTTTTTACCAAAAAATATTTTTGCCTTATTATTGCTGTTTTCAGAATATATTGCATTTCACTATAAATTGTGAAAGCAATTGCATTCATCATTTTACAGCGGGCAAAAAAAATTAACAATCTCAAAGATTGTATTAAAAAAGCCCAGAATCTCTTCTCACTTAAACTTATCATTACAGAAATGCATATTATTCTAAAAAAATATCATCTAAAAACAATACTTTTTTCTTTAAAATACCGTCTGATATGTTTGTTTGAGAAGTATAATCACAATATTATATCTCAAATAACTCCAAAATACATCTGATTTTATTTCCTTTAGGCCAAATAGTATTTTTTTTTTTTTCCTGGAATAAATTTCCAAGGGAAATCCATTAAAATTCTAAAGTTTAATCTGTCCAGATCTCACCGATTCTCTGTAACATTTTGGTTCACGAAAATTTTTTGAATAATTTATTTAGTCCACAATAGAATTGCTTACTTTTCCACATGGCCAAATAGTAATTTTTTAAATCATTTTTGAAAAAATTTCCAATGGCAGTTCAATAGCATTCCAAAATTTAAAATGTGCAGAAGTTACCGATTATCTCTAAATTATTGGTTTTTCAAAATTGCATTAAAAATTAAAAAAGTCCACATTACAATTGGTTATCTTTCCTTTAGGCCAAATGATAATTTTAAAAATATTTTTTCTACAAAATTGCAATGGTAATCCAGTAAAATGGTAAAATTATTTTGTCCAGATCTTGCCAAGTCTCTCTAAAATTTAGGTTTCAGGAAGATTAGATAGGAATTTGCTAAATCAAAAGGCAAACGTTGTTTGAAAATCAATTGGGAATCATTACACAGTGTCCAGCCTTTTTCACATTTTAGATAAACTGTGTAATGTCCAGAAGTAACAGTAGGTCCATCATGGAAAATTATTGCAACAGTTACAAAAGTTTTTCCTGAAATTGATAATTGCTGTCCTGTAAACTTCTTTATTAAAGTATCCAATTTTGATCCATCAGCTCTACATCGTTGCATCATTAAAATTACATACTGTCCGTATTCCCTTAAAATTAATGTTGATAACATGTCAGAATTACACTCACCACATTTCATGCTATGATTAGCATCTTTAACTAATTTTGCAAAAGTGACTGTTTTACTCTCTGGCAATGTCAAATAAATAAACCTTTCATTATCAACAATAGAGCCACATATATTATAACAATTATCACAACTATGTTCCCATTTATAAGAGAGACCAAAAAAAATGTCAATGGGAACTCCTTCTTCTTCCACTACCTGAAGAAAATACATCAAAAATTCGTGTGCATCTTGCTGTTCATTTTGAGAAAACTGTGTTCGTCCTGAACATACATCTAAAAGTTTTCTAATGTCAGTAGCACTTTCTATTTGAGTTTTATCTTTACTCAGCTTTTGAAAAAGGAGACTCAGCTCTGAACAGAATCTTTTTCCCTGATTTACTATTATCTGCTCTTGCAAACTTTCCAGATAAAATGCAACATTCAGCACTACATTTGCGTAGCAGTTGACACCAGAGGTATTTTCAAAATAACATCCTACAACCTGTTCTTCATTTTCCTTATTCTTTTTGCTTGCAATTACATCACTCCTCTTTTTTTTCCTCCTCTCTACATCTTCATTACAGATATTCTCATTTCTCCTTTTACGAGAAACTACACGTTTCTCCAACACAGGATACTGACCTAAATGAGGAGCATAGCTTCTTCTTAATCTATTATACTCCTTTACACAGTTTGTATCAGCACTAACTTTTGAGTCATCAAAGTCTATCATGAATAAACCAGATAATGTTTTCACTCGTGACAAAGCTACATATGCCATACCTTCTTTGAACACAGTTGAACCAATGTTCACAAAAGCACAATCTACAGTCAATCCTTGAGACTTGTGAATAGTTACAGCATATGCTAGAGAAAACGGAAACTGCTTCCTACGTACATACAAGTCTTTCACAAGCATGAAACGAACTGAACAACGACAAATATCTTTAACTTCTTCTATCTGATCAAATTTTATTTTTAAACATTCAACTCCTTCTTTTTTCTGATAATTAATAAAACCCACAACTCTTCCCATCGCTCCATTAACTAAACCTTTTTCAACATCCAAATTTCTTCTTAAAAATACTCTACAGTTCATGCAAACATATAGATTTTTTTCTAATCCAGCTGTTTTGGAGATGTTCTTCTCTAGTGAGTCCAATTTATTTTTCATTTTGCCTGTTACTGTGACAGTAATTCTTCCATCCTCAATTTTGTCCACTGCTTCCAATTTCCTGATCTCTTCCTTTTCCAATTTCAAAAGCTCCTCATTGAATATTGAGCATTCACGTAGAGTTGGCATTAAGCAGATGACACTTTTGTTTTCTGCAATATTCTTGTATATTTTCTCTGCAACTATTTCTTCCTTTGGAAATAAATTATGTAGCAGCCGACTCTGTAATGCTTTTTTCCCAACTTCTGTGAGTATTCCAATCCTGATATCTTTCAGAATACTTCCATATTCTTCATCGTTTGCTTGCCTCATATTAGTTGTAAGTTCCTTGTACTCAAAGAAGGACCAAATATTTGTATTTCCAATGCTTCCCAATGACTTCTTCGTGTCTTCATGTGTCACAGTATTAAACACTGGTTGTCCTTTAACTGGAGTAAGTTGCAAAAGATCCCCAAAAACTATGACGTGTTTTCCACCAAATAACACGTCATAGTCTGTCTTCAAAATTTGCTGCATTCTTAAATGCACAAAGGCAAGCATTAAGTTTGATACCATGCTCACCTCATCAATAATGAGAACTTGCATCTTCTTCAATACTCTTGAAACTTCCAAGGATGCTTCTCCAGTTAGCTTGTTGAATTGTATTTTGTTCTCATGCTCCACTGGTAACATTAGCAAACGATGTAAGGTGATTCCTTTTATGTTATATGCTGCTAATCCAGTTGGAGCAGTAACCACACAAGACAAAGTAGAATCCGTTTTTTGCTTTAGGTAGCTTCTGATGACTTTAATTAGGAAACTTTTTCCAGTGCCAGCTTGTCCGCTTACATACATCCTGATTGGATGAAATGATGTGCATGAGCACTCTTTTTTGATATGTAGAAATCCGTGATCAATTTTGTTTTTGATCTCTTCATAAATTTGTTGCTGCTCTTGATTCAGTTGTCTTTCCAAATTTTCTAAGTCTATAAATTCTTCTTGACCTTGATTCATAGCCGTTTCCACTTCATTCATGGCTATTGATGCTTCATTTTCAACGATTGGTTGTCCTAGGGGATCTTGACTGTATGTTCCTGAACTTTGGCTGTCCTGAGAACTGTCTCTAGCTATTTCTGCTGCAATTGTAGTTTCCTGTTCAATTTCTTCATTTAACATTTGCAGATAAGTTGAGAATGTACTGCATTGTATGCTGTCTTTGCAAGCATTAAAAGAATCTTCATAGCTCTGGAATTCTCCCAGTAGTTCATCCTCTGTACGCCATGGTTTAAACAACTGTAAAAGAGCCAAGTAGTAAAATTCTTTCTTGTCGGTAGTGTCGCAACTCAGCTTCCGGTGATTTATCAAACTTCCTTTGGTTTGTTTCACCAAACATCCTTCTTCACCAACAACTTTATATTTTCCACTGTTGATGTCTTCTGCAGCTTTCCGTGAATAAATGTAGTTCTGTAACACTTCATAGAGACACATGTTCTCCAGATGATGACTTCTCTTGGGATAATATGTGTCCAACATGTTTGTTTTCAATATATCTGTACTTTCTGGGTCATTCTCAGCCAAATATTCAATTTCTCCAACAGATTTCAGTACCCGATTTCTCATTGCTGCAAGGCCTAAACTTGCCCAAATTATTCTTCTTGACTTCGAGTAGAGACTTGCAGAAGATAACCTATCTGAACATTCGTAGGATCCAATTTCTCGATGCGATAACATCTTCAAACTGAAACTGTACAGCTTCTTACTGACAGTCTTCTCGTGAGAAATCTCTTCCCACATTTCCTTCAATTCTGTTTTTTCTGATTTCGTAATGTAAGACGTTACATATCGAGCAACAGCAATGGAATTGTCAGCAACATACTGTATATCCATGTTAGCGTTCCACATGGATAAAATGACTGGGTTGTAGTCATTTATATTTTTAGATTCTTCTTTTCTTTTAAGGTTGTAGGTATTCTTAGGTGATTTTCTTGTGATAGTATGTCTCACAGCTGACATAAAACTGTTGACTCTTCCATTTGAAAGAACAGGTCTAGGAAATCCAAATCGACATTTAGTGTAGTATTTTTCTTTGCTCTTGTATTTCCGTCGACAGTATTTTCCACACCGATGACTTTGGAAACGTAGAACTTGCTCCTTTAACTTGTTCTCTTCTGTGCTTTTTGGTATAGCACATGTTGCATATTCTTCAATGTAAGATAACACTGCTTCATCAGTATCTGTTCCAAACTTTGGGGCATCCTTGATCCACAGCAGCATATGAATATGAGGAGCACCTCTTGCCTGGTACTCTTTTCTCCAAAAGAAATCCACTACTTCTCCAAGGGGTGGATTTTTTTTATTGCAGAAGAAGGACATCATAGCCTCAAATCTATGATTGAAATACCTGCAAACATTAACCGGATCCAATGAGCACAGTTCTCCTGCTGTCTTGTATTCGATGTTTTTAATGTTTGAATTGGCCTCTCGTAGAAAATCCAGTAAATCATCCCAAGCGTACTCGGCACAGCTTAGGGTAAGGAACCATGTTGGTGTTCCTAAATTGCGTAACATGCATTTTAGTTCACCATGGCGTCGGTACCAATATTCATTTGTCCCACGCTGACAAGCCATCAGATTGATCAGTTGTGTTTCCAAATGATCATCTCGGTGCTGCACTTTCTCCATAAAATCCTTAGCAGACACATTTTGTAAATGTACTCCACTTTTTAAAATGTGATTTACTGCATAAGACAGTGCAGACAAGTCGCTTTCAAATAAAAGATGGAACAAATAAGGAATACTTTGTCGAAATCTGGGATCTTCAGCATATAGTCTTGTAGTTCGATACTCTGAAGCTGGAATCTGTTCTGGACGTTCATCGTATCGTCCTCCTTTTCCTTTAGGAAACAGCTGGGGAAAACATCGAGCTTCCAAGCTCTCCTCCCATACACTCACGGGATTTCCTTTTGCTTTCTTCATCTGAAAGAGATCAATATTGTCTCCCATAACTTCTTTCGAATGGAGAGGATGTATGCTAAAATGTTCATAAATTTCTTCTTCCTTTGACTTGTCCACTTTTTCAATTTGTCCAGTTGGTGTTTCTGTGTCTCCTTGTAAATCTTCTTCTTCTTCTTCTTCTTCTATATAAATTGATTCATACCATTTGTTATTTTTTTTCAAATACAAATTTGCTCTTTGTACTTTCCGCACATCTACCAGCTCCTGCCAAATCTTCTTATTCTTTGTAGGTACACCATTAACCAGAATAATTAATGGTTCAGTTTCCAAAGTATCCGCATCAATAGTTTCCATATTTTTTTTCAAATCCAAGGGCAAATACACCACTCTACCTTTTAAACCTCTCAGTAAATCTGAAGGAGGTAATTTACCAGTTTTGGGCTCCATACGTACTATGGTCTGGAACGGATGAACACATTGAATGAGTATAGACTCATATGTATTTAATTCAGAAAGTTCAGCAGGAATAGCATCCAATTCTAAATTATTATGTACAGCTCTGGTCGGCATTCTATTTTCCTCTAACTTGTTATAACAGTATTTACAAATACGCTGATCTTCACCCAATTCAAAACAATTTTCTAGAAATATATATGTGGCAAATTCCTTCCACTTATAATTATCTTCATTTTCACTCTTTCTGTAGAGATCAACATTCCTAGTTTGTTTTCTATAATGAGTTCTGCGGCAACAAATACAAGTAAAATTTTGTCTTTCATTAGAGACTATTGCAAATTTTGTTATATGATCATTAAATGTGTTACTTACAGAGGGTTCTACATTGTCTTCCACTTCTGCCTCATTTACTGTGTCCTTCTCTGCACTGTTTTGTTCAGGACCAAAGTAACAAAACTGAATTTCATCAACAACCTTCTCTACATCTGATACCGTTCCTCGGAACAGAGCCCTATTCAATTCATTTAACTTTATTGCTGGACTTTTGGCAAAATACAACCGTCTCACAAACTTTCTCATTTCAGTATGATGAACAGCCAGCATCCTAAAATGATGGAAAACACTATTGCACACTTTTCTAGATAGACAAGCAAGAGAATGACCCTGCAAACCAGTATTCTCTCTCACTCTGCATGGATCCAGACTTTGAAGCACCTTAATCTTTTGTTTTACACTTTTTTTACTATATTCTCTTAGAAACTCTCGAAATCTGTCAATAGATTCCTGACGCACAGTGCAAATACTACTACAATTCCAAGTGTACACTGGGGCTTTAGGACGTCTCCCCATTACCTCATCTGCCATCACTTGTACCTCATCTCTTGGAACCATTATCTCCTTCTCCATTATGCAACCATTTTTTACTTCGTATGAACGACCTCTGGTGTCAACTGCATGCAGCAAACTATTACTTTGAAAATAGCTCTCTTCATTAAAAAAAGGTTCACTACTTGAACTATGCATCCACTTTCCTAAAAACACTTTACAAAAGTTTGTTCTGTTCACTACTCTTTTGCTTTTGCTTTGTGATTTCAGTACATTAACCATTTTATCTAATGTACGCATCCTATTCAAAATTAATATGAATAGTTTCCTTTTTAATTCTAATGCTTTTGCTGCAATGGCTTCAATTTCTTTTTTTCTCTTGTAATATTTAGCCTTTTGCTTATATTTCTTTATATCCTTTATCAAATTGGACATAACTCTTCTCTGAAACATTTTTCTACGTATCTCTTTAAATGCTGTTTTTCTGTTTATGTTAAACTTTTCAATTGCAGAAGGTATATTTGCATTAACTAAATTCTCAATTTTTTGCTGTTCTCTATGTTTTGTTACATTTTTCCGAGAACAGACATTTTGTACATTTTTCTTTGTTTTGAATATTTTGTTTAGAAATTGTTTTTTTTGCTTACCAGAAGATTTTTTCTTTTTCCCAACATCAGCATCTTCTACTAACTTTGGTCCTCCAGTTGTCTTCAAATATAGTTTTTTTTTTAGCGTTTTTTGAACTCGAGATTTTGTAGGCATCTTAAATTTTGTTCACTGTTCTTCAGCAATACCTGAAAAAAACTAAAAAAAAAATCTGTTATTGTATTTAAATATATTACTACATTTCTTTTCACAATAGTCACAAAACGAAATTTCTTTGCCAATTTGAATGCACACAAACTGCTCTTTTTTTTGGGCAAGTGAAAATCTCTTTTACAAACTGTCACATTATGAAACCACTTTTCAGATTTTTTAAAAAGCCCATGTCCACAGTGCTACACTCCACCAAGGGCAACCAGCCTTAGTGATGCTGAATGTATTTGCATTACAGACTTAAACCTGAAAACCCCACTGGCTTGTAAATACTGTGCATGACTATACACGGCAAGGACATGGGTGTGTGCTAAGCCTCTGCTTCTTCCCCCAATAATTCGCTCCCCCTTTCCATCTAATGCTACTGTGAAATCACCAGAGCAAGACGCAATAAATCTCTGCCTATAATTCTTCTGTGCACACAGAGTCATGTTTTCACATTAGTGCCAAATCGAAATTTCTTTGCCAATTTGAAAGCACACTTACTGCTCTTTTTTTTTCGGGCCAAGTGAAAATCTCTTTTTACAATTTGAAATCACTTTTACAGACTGACACATTATGAAACCACTATTTTTGAATTATTTAATTGCACGTGTCCAAGCTGTTTTTTTTTCAGACCACCACCATGTGCATTCTCTGTGACTGCCTACACTCCACCAAGGGCAACCAGCCTTAGTGATGCTGAATGTATTTGCATTACAGACTTAAACCTGAAAACCCCACTGGCTTGTAAATACTGTGCATGACTATACACGGCAAGGACATGGGTGTGTGCTAAGCCTCTGCTTCTTCCCCCAATAATTCGCTCCCCCTTTCCATCTAATGCAACTGTGAAATCACCAGAGCAAGACGCAATAAATCTCTGCCTATAATTCTTCTATGCACACAGAGTCATGTTTTCACATTAGTGCCAAAACGAAATTTCTTTGCCAATTTCAAAGCACACTTACTGCTCTTTTTTTTTCGGGCCAAGTGAAAATCTCTTTTTACAATTTGAAATCACTTTTACAGACTGACACATTATGAAACCACTATTTTTGATTTATTTAATTGCACGTGTCCAAGCTGTTTTTTTTTCAGACCACCACCATGTGCATTCTCTGTGACTGCCTACACTCCACCAAGGGCAACCAGCCTTAGTGATGCTGAATGTATTTGCATTACAGACTTAAACCTGAAAACCCCACTGGCTTGTAAATACTGTGCATGACTATACACGGCAAGGACATGGGTGTGTGCTAAGCCTCTGCTTCTTCCCCCAATAATTCGCTCCCCCTTTCCATCTAATGCAACTGTGAAATCACCAGAGCAAGACGCAATAAATCTCTGCCTATAATTCTTCTATGCACACAGAGTCATGTTTTCACATTAGTCCCAAAACGAAATTTCTTTGCCAATTTGAAAGCACACTTACTGCTCTTTTTTTTTCGGGCCAAGTGAAAATCTTTTTTTACAATTTGAAATCACTTTTACAGACTGACACATTATGAAACCACTATTTTTGATTTATTTAATTGCACGTGTCCAAGCTGTTTTTTTTTCAGACCACCACCATGTGCATTCTCTGTGACTGCCTACACTCCACCAAGGTCAACCAGCCTTAGTGATGCTGAATGTATTTGCATTACAGACTTAAACCTGAAAACCCCACTGGCTTGTAAATACTGTGCATGACTATACACGGCAAGGACATGGGTGTGTGCTAAGCCTCTGCTTCTTCCCCCAATAATTCGCTCCCCCTTTCCATCTAATGCTACTGTGAAATCACCAGAGCAAGACGCAATAAATCTCTGCCTATAATTCTTCTATGCACACAGAGTCATGTTTTCACATTAGTGCCAAAACGAAATTTCTTTGCCAATTTCAAAGCACACTTACTGCTCTTTTTTTTTCGGGCCAAGTGAAAATATCTTTTTACAATTTGAAATCACTTTTACAGACTGACACATTATGAAACCACTATTTTTGATTTATTTAATTGCACGTGTCCAAGCTGTTTTTTTTTCAGACCACCACCATGTGCATTCTCTGTGACTGCCTACACTCCACCAAGGGCAACCAGCCTTAGTGATGCTGAATGTATTTGCATTACAGACTTAAACCTGAAAACCCCACTGGCTTGTAAATACTGTGCATGACTATACACGGCAAGGACATGGGTGTGTGCTAAGCCTCTGCTTCTTCCCCCAATAATTCGCTCCCCCTTTCCATCTAATGCAACTGTGAAATCACCAGAGCAAGACGCAATAAATCTCTGCCTATAATTCTTCTATGCACACAGAGTCATGTTTTCACATTAGTGCCAAAACGAAATTTCTTTGCCAATTTCAAAGCACACTTACTGCTCTTTTTTTTTCGGGCCAAGTGAAAATCTCTTTTTACAATTTGAAATCACTTTTACAGACTGACACATTATGAAACCACTATTTTTGATTTATTTAATTGCACGTGTTCAAGCTGTTTTTTTTTCAGACCACCACCATGTGCATTCTCTGTGACTGCCTACACTCCAGCAAGGGCAACCAGCCTTAGTGATGCTGAATGTATTTGCATTACAGACTTAAACCTGAAAACCCCACTGGCTTGTAAATACTGTGCATGACTATACACGGCAAGGACATGGGTGTGTGCTAAGCCTCTGCTTCTTCCCCCAATAATTCGCTCCCCCTTTCCATCTAATGCTACTGTGAAATCACCAGAGCAAGACGCAATAAATCTCTGCCTATAATTCTTCTATGCACACAGAGTCATGTTTTCACATTAGTGCCAAATCGAAATTTCTTTGCCAATTTGAAAGCACACTTACTGCTCTTTTTTTTTCGGGCCAAGTGAAAATCTCTTTTTACAATTTGAAATCACTTTTACAGACTGACACATTATGAAACCACTATTTTTGAATTATTTAATTGCACGTGTCCAAGCTGTTTTTTTTTCAGACCACCACCATGTGCATTCTCTGTGACTGCCTACACTCCACCAAGGGCAACCAGCCTTAGTGATGCTGAATGTATTTGCATTACAGACTTAAACCTGAAAACCCCACTGGCTTGTAAATACTGTGCATGACTATACACGGCAAGGACATGGGTGTGTGCTAAGCCTCTGCTTCTTCCCCCAATAATTCGCTCCCCCTTTCCATCTAATGCAACTGTGAAATCACCAGAGCAAGACGCAATAAATCTCTGCCTATAATTCTTCTATGCACACAGAGTCATGTTTTCACATTAGTGCCAAAACGAAATTTCTTTGCCAATTTCAAAGCACACTTACTGCTCTTTTTTTTTCGGGCCAAGTGAAAATCTCTTTTTACAATTTGAAATCACTTTTACAGACTGACACATTATGAAACCACTATTTTTGATTTATTTAATTGCACGTGTCCAAGCTGTTTTTTTTTCAGACCACCACCATGTGCATTCTCTGTGACTGCCTACACTCCACCAAGGGCAACCAGCCTTAGTGATGCTGAATGTATTTGCATTACAGACTTAAACCTGAAAACCCCACTGGCTTGTAAATACTGTGCATGACTATACACGGCAAGGACATGGGTGTGTGCTAAGCCTCTGCTTCTTCCCCCAATAATTCGCTCCCCCTTTCCATCTAATGCAACTGTGAAATCACCAGAGCAAGACGCAATAAATCTCTGCCTATAATTCTTCTATGCACACAGAGTCATGTTTTCACATTAGTGCCAAAACGAAATTTCTTTGCCAATTTGAAAGCACACTTACTGCTCTTTTTTTTTTCGGGCCAAGTGAAAATCTTTTTTTACAATTTGAAATCACTTTTACAGACTGACACATTATGAAACCACTATTTTTGATTTATTTAATTGCACGTGTCCAAGCTGTTTTTTTTTCAGACCACCACCATGTGCATTCTCTGTGACTGCCTACACTCCACCAAGGGCAACCAGCCTTACTGATGCTGAATGTATTTGCATTACAGACTTAAACCTGAAAACCCCACTGGCTTGTAAATACTGTGCATGACTATACACGGCAAGGACATGGGTGTGTGCTAAGCCTCTGCTTCTTCCCCCAATAATTCGCTCCCCCTTTCCATCTAATGCTACTGTGAAATCACCAGAGCAAGACGCAATAAATCTCTGCCTATAATTCTTCTATGCACACAGAGTCATGTTTTCACATTAGTGCCAAAACGAAATTTCTTTGCCAATTTCAAAGCACACTTACTGCTCTTTTTTTTTCGGGCCAAGTGAAAATCTCTTTTTACAATTTGAAATCACTTTTACAGACTGACACATTATGAAACCACTATTTTTGATTTATTTAATTGCACGTGTCCAAGCTGTTTTTTTTTCAGACCACCACCATGTGCATTCTCTGTGACTGCCTACACTCCACCAAGGGCAACCAGCCTTAGTGATGCTGAATGTATTTGCATTACAGACTTAAACCTGAAAACCCCACTGGCTTGTAAATACTGTGCATGACTATACACGGCAAGGACATGGGTGTGTGCTAAGCCTCTGCTTCTTCCCCCAATAATTCGATCCCCCTTTCCATCTAATGCAACTGTGAAATCACCAGAGCAAGACGCAATAAATCTCTGCCTATAATTCTTCTATGCACACAGAGTCATGTTTTCACATTAGTGCCAAATCGAAATTTCTTTGCCAATTTGAAAGCACACTTACTGCTCTTTTTTTTTTGGGCCAAGTGAAAATCTCTTTTTACAATTTGAAATCACTTTTACAGACTGACACATTATGAAACCACTATTTTTGAATTATTTAATTGCACGTGTCCAAGCTGTTTTTTTTTCAGACCACCACCATGTGCATTCTCTGTGACTGCCTACACTCCACCAAGGGCAACCAGCCTTAGTGATGCTGAATGTATTTGCATTACAGACTTAAACCTGAAAACCCCACTGGCTTGTAAATACTGTGCATGACTATACACGGCAAGGACATGGGTGTGTGCTAAGCCTCTGCTTCTTCCCCCAATAATTCGCTCCCCCTTTCCATCTAATGCAACTGTGAAATCACCAGAGCAAGACGCAATAAATCTCTGCCTATAATTCTTCTATGCACACAGAGTCATGTTTTCACATTAGTGCCAAAACGAAATTTCTTTGCCAATTTCAAAGCACACTTACTGCTCTTTTTTTTTCGGGCCAAGTGAAAATCTCTTTTTACAATTTGAAATCACTTTTACAGACTGACACATTATGAAACCACTATTTTTGATTTATTTAATTGCACGTGTCCAAGCTGTTTTTTTTTCAGACCACCACCATGTGCATTCTCTGTGACTGCCTACACTCCACCAAGGGCAACCAGCCTTAGTGATGCTGAATGTATTTGCATTACAGACTTAAACCTGAAAACCCCACTGGCTTGTAAATACTGTGCATGACTATACACGGCAAGGACATGGGTGTGTGCTAAGCCTCTGCTTCTTCCCCCAATAATTCGCTCCCCCTTTCCATCTAATGCAACTGTGAAATCACCAGAGCAAGACGCAATAAATCTCTGCCTATAATTCTTCTATGCACACAGAGTCATGTTTTCACATTAGTGCCAAAACGAAATTTCTTTGCCAATTTGAAAGCACACTTACTGCTCTTTTTTTTTTCGGGCCAAGTGAAAATCTTTTTTTACAATTTGAAATCACTTTTACAGACTGACACATTATGAAACCACTATTTTTGATTTATTTAATTGCACGTGTCCAAGCTGTTTTTTTTTCAGACCACCACCATGTGCATTCTCTGTGACTGCCTACACTCCAGCAAGGGCAACCAGCCTTAGTGATGCTGAATGTATTTGCATTACAGACTTAAACCTGAAAACCCCACTGGCTTGTAAATACTGTGCATGACTATACACGGCAAGGACATGGGTGTGTGCTAAGCCTCTGCTTCTTCCCCCAATAATTCGCTCCCCCTTTCCATCTAATGCTACTGTGAAATCACCAGAGCAAGACGCAATAAATCTCTGCCTATAATTCTTCTATGCACACAGAGTCATGTTTTCACATTAGTGCCAAAACGAAATTTCTTTGCCAATTTCAAAGCACACTTACTGCTCTTTTTTTTTCGGGCCAAGTGAAAATCTCTTTTTACAATTTGAAATCACTTTTACAGACTGACACATTATGAAACCACTATTTTTGATTTATTTAATTGCACGTGTCCAAGCTGTTTTTTTTTCAGACCACCACCATGTGCATTCTCTGTGACTGCCTACACTCCAGCAAGGGCAACCAGCCTTAGTGATGCTGAATGTATTTGCATTACAGACTTAAACCTGAAAACCCCACTGGCTTGTAAATACTGTGCATGACTATACACGGCAAGGACATGGGTGTGTGCTAAGCCTCTGCTTCTTCCCCCAATAATTCGCTCCCCCTTTCCATCTAATGCTACTGTGAAATCACCAGAGCAAGACGCAATAAATCTCTGCCTATAATTCTTCTATGCACACAGAGTCATGTTTTCACATTAGTCCCAAAACGAAATTTCTTTGCCAATTTGAAAGCACACTTACTGCTCTTTTTTTTTTTCGGGGCAAGTGTAAATCACTTTTACACACTGACACATTATGAAACCACCATGTGTAACTACAACAAAAACAATTCCCATTTCTATTATTCATTTCTTAAGTTACCACATACATCCCCTCTCAAACTGTAAACTCACCTTTAAAATTAGTTAGTTGTGAAAGAAATGTGACACTCAAACAGCAGATTATCAGAGCCAGGATCTCTGTTGTGTTCACCTCTCTCCTCTCAGCAGAACCAGATAATGGCAAACTTTCCCTCTATTTTTCCACACATATACATGTAAGTTTCAAATCTCAGTGCTTCCCCCTTTTTTTCAAATGTAATCACACATTTCTATTGGTTGAAAACCAACCCTTTTCCAAAAGTAGCCTGCCCCCAACTTGACTTCTGCCTAGTACCCTTCCCCCAACTTGACTTCTGCCTGCTACCATAGCAACAGCTCATGGAACACTGCTGTGTGCAGTTAGGTCAGAAGTTCGACACACAATGTTTCAATTCCACAGAGCAAGAGTGCTTGACTTTTCAAACCTAACAGCAAATCCATAGTACTGTTCTTTGGTTACACATTTTTTTGTACCAATACAAAACATGCTTCTATTAATTTTCACATACAGCCTAGTTTTTATTCTGGAATGGTATGAAACAGCCAATCAGTTCTTTTTGTTTTAAAAAAATATGTATGCCTCCATTTCCAAACTGTCTTTCTTTTCATATTGCCATTCTACTGAAAGACACCTCCTGAGTGCATCCAGTTCTCCTTTGAAGATGTTCACAGTGTGGATTGTAGGGCACAGCTATGTCTTCTGGAGTGAAAAGTTTGCAGAGAAAACAGATATGGTGAGAGACCTTGCTTTGCCAAATGTAGACATTAAATGGATTGGTAAGAGAGGGTTAAAGTGGCACCAATTGATGCCATTGGTGAAATCCTTCATTCAAATCCAACACCCTGACCTCATAATAGTGCACTGTGGTGGCAATGACCTAGGCACTTTGACTGGGGTAGGTCTGGAAATGCTTATGAAGGACACCTTTGCACAACTGTTTACACTTTTCCCTAAAACTGCCTTTGTGTTTTCCAACATATGCCAAAGGCAAAAATGGAACTGGTCCAATCATTTCTGTCCGCAGATTGACAAAGCAAGAAAGCACGTCAACAAATCTGTTTCTGCTTTCCTCCGTGACTATGGTATGGGTGCCATTTACCACAACAACTTGCGTTATGACATGCAACACATTTATAGAGGAGATGGTGTGCACTTCAATGATGAAGGGAACAGAGTCTTCCTCTTGAACCTTAGACTCTGCATCGGTACTTACTTGTAGGTACCACTAAAAAAATGACTTCATAAACACAACAGCTCTTTTTAGAGCTCCCTAATTTCTAAACTCTTAAATCTGCTTTTCATTTATTTATTTTTATTTTTTTTACCGTACGCTTACCGTAAGCTTACCGTACGCGTACCCCGTGATTTTTTTTAAAATCAATAAATGTTTTTTTTGTACTTTTCTGTCCTTCTTTGACCCCCTTACAATTGTTAGGGGGTCTGTAACTCTCCTCATTGCCCCCTTTCCTTGTTTTCACTCTTTTTTTTCAGAGTGAAATACACAAAATGGCGGCCGCCGCTTCCTGGTTTCGACCGATTCGAATGTTTACTAAGATCTAAGAGCCAATCAGAATCGCGCTCGCGCACGCCACCGTACGCTTACCGTAAGCGTACGGTAAGCGTACCGTAAGCGGGCTCAGATATATATATTGATTTAAAGGCTATTTTCTCAGAATCTACTGAACAGATTTACACCAAACCTACAAAAGGCACTTCCTTGACCTAGGGACTACCTCTCTGCCAAATTTTGAGTAATTCTGTTCAGCCGTTCGGGCTGTAGCTCGTTCTAAAGGTCCTATGGAAAAATGCATGGGAAAAACGCGTTTTGGGACCCCCCTTTTATCTCAGCCCCCGCTTGACGGATCCCCCCGAGACTTTCAGGGTAGGAGCGGAGCGTAGCGCCCCACCTATTTTGAGAAATTCGCGAGGATTCGTCGACCGGCGCCAAAGTTATTCAAAATAGAATGTTGAGGTTTTCCTATGGAAACGTGGTCCTAACTATAACTACCTACTGGCGACCGCCAGTAGGTAATATATATATATATATATATATATATATATATATATATATATTGTATTTACTTGCACCCACGTACGCACCAAACATAAAAAAACAAAACTTACTTTCAATGCAGCTCTCCGGGAGGGAAGCATTGGAAGTCCCAAGAGGGTTGGCACTGCTGCCTTCTCTCATTGGTTGACCTAAGGCCAGGCAGTGAGGGAAGACAGCAGTCCCTCACTAGTCACAGAGTGGGATGGTGTCAGTGATACTGCTGACTCCACACCACTCTTTGAGGAGATGTCCCTGATTGACACTCAACCCTAGCACTTCAGGGTAATCAGTAACACTCCCCGTCGTCACAAGGGGGAGGGCCTTGAGGCACTTTTGAGAGGCTGAGGAGGTCACATCTACAGGGCTGTGAAGTCCTCAGCCTGGCAAAGTTCAGCTCAGGCAGCCAGGAGCCTACACATTTAGTGTGTGTCTAGCTCCTGGCTGCCTGACCTAAGCTAGAAAAATGTCTTTCAGTCTGAACTTTATTCAGTCTAACAGACAATCTTCTTGTACGGAAAAGGTGGGAGGCGTGGTCCATCCACCTGTGCAGAGTGCCTGGGACCGATTATAAAATATTTCCAGTGACGCATTTACAATGAGGAATATATCTATTCTTATAACAGTTTCAGAATTGCGGATGAATATGAGACAGGTACTCGCCTGCTGCTCCTTTACTAGCCACTCAAACACCAACCTGCCTCCTTTATCTATGAGCATCATCCATCCCACTCCAGTTTGTGTCCTTAAGACTATCCTTTTTTGCTCCCATACACCACTACTTCTACCATGTTCCAATCCCCAACACCCTCCTTATGTCTACTTTTTTACTTCCTGTATTCTACTTCATTCTCCTTTGTCTGCCAGTATCATGCTTGCAGAATTTAAAAGTGTCATCCATTGTCTCCCCTCCAAAGACTGCTTATTCAGCTTAAGTTCTCCAACCCTAGCTTTATGAGGACTGTTAGTTTTTCCCATTTTTCCAATAATGCACTAATTTTGCTCTATTTTCAGGCCCTTAGCAGACCACTTTTTTCATGTATTTTCTTCCCTGCTAGGACCTATGCTTTCATACCTCTTTTTTATGTTGTAATCAACTAACTTCTCCCTTCTGTTTCTTCCATTCTACACTGTGCTACCTTTCCCTCTCTTCAATTTATCTCAGATCCCTTTACCATCCTATCCCTTTCTGTGGACATCTTCCACCTTGTTTTCTGCTCTCTGATAACCTCTGGAGATCAAACAGTTTTTTAGCTATACAATGTGCCTAGATTTACTCTGCAAGTGAACGCTTTTTAGCCCCAATCCTCTTATGCTATGTCACAAGCATACCCATCTCCTTTGTTTCTTTATCCCCACAACATCCCAGTAACTTTTTTAGTTTTGACTGTTTCCTTCCTCTCCTTTCTCAGCCTCAGGCTTCCCATTCTGCCATATGTTTCTGATCATTCCATCCCCGTTGCACAGTGTACGTCAATAACCCTCGCTTGCCTCTGTGCCTCCAACTAATCGCATCAGATGACTGAATATCAAACAGCCCTTTTGATACTAAAAGGAAGTATTGCCCTACTTACTCTGATGCCTTTGTTTCATAGGTACACTCCCATCTTTCTCACTTTTTTATCCTTAGATTCCTTTTTTTGTTAAATAATTTTTATTGAAAAGTTAAGATTGAACAACAATAATACACATAAATATAGAACAATGAAAGTTGAATTTACAAAGTAATAGAAGTAGTTAGGATATAAAAAAAATAAAACAAGTCTATGAATATAAATTAGATCACATTTAATATAAAAAGAGTCAGGGAGAAAGAAGGAAAAGAAAAAAGAAAGAAAGAAGAACAATCAAAGTAAAAAGAAAGAAGAGAAAGAAAAAAATGATACAAAAAGGTAATAGGAATTTTAATTGATAATTGGACGAACGTTCCCTATACAAGCACGCCATACGAATCTGGAACCTCCTCAACACCTACTTACCCAACATTGCCTTCCTCACAGAAACTTGGACCAACGCCTACTCTGCACTTAACAATGCCACCGCCATTCACTACGGATACAAGATTGTGCGCAAAAACCGCCCCATCTGTTCACCTAAGCACGTTCTGCATGACCACCCTCCCGGATGACACACGGCCCTCATGGAGCACCTTCACTTCCAGATCCAGACCAACCCCAAAATGACTCTCCCTGGAACCCTCATCTAGAGGCCGCCCGGTCCTGCGCTCTCTTTACTGATGCCATCACCGACCCCATTGCACTCCATGCCCTCACATCCACAGACTACATCCTACTCGGAGACCTAAACTTCCACCTGGATAACCACGAAGAATTAAACACCGCCTCCCTCCTCGAGAACCTTACCCACATAAGACTGAAACAACTAGTCACTGAACCCATGCACACAGCAGGACACACACCCAACCCCGTCTTCACTGGAGGAAACAGTGTCTCCTATAGCCACACCACAAACTCCTCTGGACAGATCACCACTGCATCCACTTCTCCTTCACAGGCACGCCCACCTCCTCCCCGGCAGAAGCCGAAACAAAGTGTCCAAAGACCAACTCACCTCTGCCCTCGTCAGCATCCCACCACGACTACATCAGATGCAAACACCGCAGCACGCAACCTCCACCGCTTGATTACAAACTACGCTGACACACTCACCCCCTCAAAAAAGCCACTGGAAGATGCACCAAGAAAGCAAGCTGGTTCACCCCTGAACTCCAAGACTCTAGATGCTCCTGTAGATGACTTGAAAAGACATGGAGGAACAACAAAACCCCTGAAACACACGCCGCCTACAAAGCATCCCCCACCGCACACCACCAACTCATCAAATCCACAAGTAAAAAATCTCTCCAAGACAAAATCCTCACCAACGCACACAAAACCAAAGATCTCTTCTCCATCATCAAGGAATTCGCCAAACCCTGAAGCAAAACAACAGACGTCCCACCCTCCCAAGACCTCTGCAACAGACTCAACACCTCCTTCCACCACAAGATTAAGATGATCTATGACAACCTCAACAATCAAGACCACCTCACCACTCCAGCTCCCCCCTCATGTGATGCCACCCAACAGATCTTGCTCAAATGGATCCCGCTCACTACAGAAAACACCTTGAAGACCATGAAAAGCTCCACTCTGGAGCACCCTTAGACTCCTGCCCACACCAAATCTTCCACCGAGCTGCCTCTACCATCACACCCGAACTACGTTGGACAATCAACTGCTCCTTCAAGACCGCCACCGTCAAAGATGGCTGCAAACACACCAAAGTCAACCCCATCCTGGAGAAACCCTCCGCGAACCTGACAGACCTCAAGAACTTCAGGCCCAGCTCCCTGCTTCCATTTGCAGCCAAAGTTATCGAAAAGGCCGTCAACACTCAGCTATCAAACTTCATCACAGCTAACAATGTCCTGGACATCTCCCAATCCGGATCCCGAAGCAACAACAGCACTGAGACCGCCCTAGTTGCCGCCACAGACAACATCCGCTTCCTCCTCGACCAGTGTGAAACAGCAGCCCTCATCCTCCTGGACCTCTCGGCTGCATTCAACACAGTCTCCCACCACACCTTAGCTTCCAGACTCCATGACGTCGGTATCCACAGCAAGGCCCTTGAATGGATATGCTCCTTCCTCACCGGCAGAACTCAGCGGTTCAGAACTGACAAAGACCAACTGTGGAGTGCCACCCATCTCCTTCCTCAGCCCCACCCTCTTCAACATCTACATGGCCCCCATCGCAACCATGGTGTGGAACCAGTCTGCGACGTCAGTAAGAGCGTGCGATCAACAGAAGTGCAGTGCACAGATCCTGCGGGACACGAAACCTAAAGAATATTACTATAAAGCGACTAAGTTAATCAATATTAAACAATATGGACTATTGATGTCTCACACCATACGAAGAATATCGGAAAAGCACGCCTTACCTAGATCTGAATAGCTGCATACCAGGTTGACTGTTATCCCTTTTCTTTGGGAATTGGCTGTATCTTTGAACAGTATTTTAAACACATACAGAGAGAATCATATGTCATTACCGACATTGGCCTAAGCTACTGAACAGACAATTTGGAAATATGACTGAAATCAATGTATCTGGTTGGATTTGATAACGTTTACAACAAAAGATATAAGAGTATACAACCTTGAGCGGGTTCCTGACGAAGGCTTAGCCTAAACGCGTTGTGTCTACAAACCACCTGTTGAGAAAGAACTATGTCTGGATATGTACAAACTGTTCTTTTGAAATGCTCAGTATTCATTATTACAATTTTGTCTAGAGAATGAAGAAATAAGAGCTATACAAGTGTATATATCAAAAAACTCTATTTGATGCCAGTAGCAATTGTACACAATTATATCATGAATATCTAGGAATACAATATATGTGTATGTTAAAATTATGACTTTTTATTGATTGCTATCATTGGATATGTTTATAGTCATATTAATCGATTTAAAAATAAGAAGACAAGTCATCATTATTTATCTATCACAAACAAAAGAAAAAAACATAAAAATAAATTAAAGAATTTTTCAACTAGTTTTTCTAAATCTCTTTTTTATAAATGTATATATTTACAGTGTATAGCCATTAATAATTTTGCTGAACTTGGAGTTAACAGGTGATCCCTTTGTTAAGTACACTGTAGCCCGGTGTTCTTCCCCCTTTTTTCAAGTAGTGGAACCATGGGCTCAACATTGTCTCTTACACCAAAGACATCCAGCTGATCCTCGCCCTCACCAACGAACCCAGCATCACCAAACACAACTTCCAAGAAGGGATGCGAGCCATCGTCACCTGGATGAAGAACAGCTGCCTGAAACTCAACTCAGAAAAGACAGAAGTCCTCATCCTTGGCTCCACCCTCTCCACATGGAATGACTGCTTGTGGCTCTCCACCCTTGGAAATCCCCCCACCCTACCAGACCATGCACAAAACCTCAGCAGCATCACTCACAATGAACCGCCATATCTTCGACTTGCTTCAACACCCTCTGCATGCTTTGAAAGTCTTTCTGTTGGATCCCAACAGAATCCAGAAAAACTGTCATGCACACACTCATCAGCAGCCTGGACTAAGGCAATTCTCTCTATTCCGGAACCAACAAGAAACTCCTTTGCAACCTCCACACTGTCCAAAACGCCGCAGCCAGACTGATCCTCGACATCTCACGTTGCAGTCACATCACCCAACACCTCTACGACCTCCACTGGCTTCCAATTGAAAGTAGAATAACCTTCAAACTCCTCACCAACGCATAAAAGGCCCTTCACCACACCAGACCCACATCTTTGAACATCCGCCTTTCCTTCCACGCACCCAAAAGACACCTCCAGTCAGCCCAGCTCTCTCTGGCCACTGTCCCACATATCAACAAGACCAGAACGGGGAGAAATTCCTTCTCCGACCTCACAGCCAAAGCCTGGAACACCTTCCAGCAATCTCCCACATTCCCCCATTTCAGGCAACGCCTCAAGACCTGGCTCTTCGGATGACCCAGCACTCAACGGAGCTGCCCTTCCAGCACCTTGAAACCCTTGAGTAGTTGTGCTTTACCAACCCTGATTGATTGATTGATTGATTGATTATATATTGCATTGAAAAATCTTTAAACATTTTGACCAAATAACTTTCCAAAAATTAAACACATGGGAACAGTGGTAAAGTGAAAGAATTGAAGTACCAATAGATGCAGAGCAAGACCAACATAATGGAGAGTAAGTTGGAACAAATTGATAAATACCTTCAGGAGTAATGACAGCCCTATTATAAACAAAAGAAGTTGCTGCGGGACACGTACAGCTTAAGACATTTTAAATAGATTAAGCCATATTTTCTCCCAAACGTGGATGGGGAATGATAAAGAAAGGGGCGCAGAGAATGCTGCTGGTGTCGGAATTGGGGTCATGACCACAAGCCCCAGTAGCATTAGCGGCCAGATGCTGAGACGTAGCCTTCTTCATGCCCGGAGGTGCCACCATAAGCCCGCTGGGAATCCTGCAGCATGGGAGCAGAGAACACTGCTGGTGTCGGTGTTAGTGGCAGGACCACTAGCCCCGGTAGCCTATGTGGCAGGATGCCACCAACATAGCCTGTTTCACGCCCAGAGGCACCAACATAAGCCTGCAGGGACTCCTGCAGCACCTGTGCGAAGACTAGACCAAGACCATGCCTGTCTTGGGCCACCCCCCTTTCATCTGCAAGGTAAAAACCATTTGGTCAGCATCTCCACTAAATAAGGAATAAAGGGGAAAAGGAAGATGAGGGTTGATACTGTGGTGGGTAACACCATCACAACTATAGACTTGTTCTTGGTAAGAGCCGTAAGTGTTATCTCCAAGGAAATCGCCTTGATGGGAAGGCAACTCTCCGTGGAGACCCCTGGAGGCGAACTATGCCTGGTGCCTCAAATAGACACTAAAGCGATGGTCACAACACCATCAGGCAACCAGCCGCCTGCCCATTGCCTGCCACAAAGTGGACGCAGAGGACTCTCTGGGTATGGATAGCATCCCTATGGGTAAAAAAAAAGAGGCGAGGGTAGAGGGGGAGAGGAGGGCACTGTTGACACGAAAGGAGGAAGATGCCTCTGTGGATGCAGGCGTCGACTGCTTTATAGCCCAGGTAATTGATAAGCTTTGTCCAAGGCTTGAAGCAATGCTAAATGGTCTACTGACACCCATTTTGACATGCTTATAGGGGATTGAAGTATAGCTTGGTCAACACTTATGTCACAAGCCTGGCTCCACTATCATCAAGGAAGTGGACTCATTCGCTATAGGTCAGGGTGGCCAGGCTGGGGTGGTTGACAGGCTAGGGTGCGATGGAAGACTCTTACACTCGAATACAAGCGCTGGGGCTTCAGTGTACCCAATACTTATCTATACTACTTTTGCGCACACGCGCAATACGAACATTTCTGGTTCACGGATCATGATTGTATCCCGTATGTGGCGGTCGAATACTGGGGCGCACATCCCATCCCGTTGAGCTCTATGCTGACACATGACTATAGGACTACGCCCCGAGATGCAGTCAACACTACCAACTCGACAATTGCTGCTTGGCAGGCATTGGGCCGTGAGGCTGGAAAGCTACCACTATACTCCCCGCTGCTACCTCTTGCTTACCACTCGGACATATCGGTAACACACGAGCAAGGAAATATGCACACAATGGTACTGGTGGGAATTGACAAGTTACAAGACCTATATCCCAATGGCACATTTTTGACTGCTAATGACACTGACTAGATACAGGACAAGACACAACTCTTCATCTTTCTATTTCATAGACTGAAAAAAGCGTTGCAAAACCATTATACCATGTTTCCTGTGGTGCCACCAACGATGCTACCCGACACAAGCTGGTCACTAAACTCTACCATGCTGCTAGAGAGGATTGGATTCCCCCATGCAATAGGAGCCTAGACAAGTGGAATGAATATCTAGACCCACAGCTCAAGCAGAAAGACTGGGAACATTGATGCCAACTGACTAGCGCCCTCACCCCTAACGGAAATCTGCGTATCATACATTTTAAATACCTTCATCAGGTTTATTATACGCCACACAAACTTTTTAAATATGGGCTCCGGGACACTGATGCTTGTAAACAGTGTGGGGCCTTGGGGGCAGACTTCTGGCATCTAGCTTGAGCTTACAGGCGAGTGTCGGAATACTGGGCCGCTATGACTACTAATTTGTCCAAGATAATTGGGATCGACTTGCAATGTTCCCCGCAGATATGCTTGCTGGGCCTAGTCCCCTTCCTGAAGGGTATCACGGGCAGACTGGCGAGGGTGGCACTGCTTATCGCAAAGCAACGAGTAGCGATGGTGTGGAATAGCACGCTGAGTCCTTCAGTGGAACAGTGGCTCAGAGACTTGGCATAGTGCAGAGAAAATCTAGTGCTATATGCGAAGGAGCTGCCGCCGTCCTCCAGACCTAATGACATCTGGGAGCCCCTACTGATTTACTTGCGCTCTGTTGCACAGCCGGATGCCCCCGACAATGCTTCCTTGTGAACACATGTGCCGAATGATATATGTAACTATGCCAATGTGATTAGAATCTATCCTGTTTCTGCATGTATTGCAGCCACAAAATGTTGTTAGTTGTTTTTTTCATATAATTGTACTTCTCGATGTCTTACCTGTACACTGTATGAGACTTTATGAAAATCAATAAAAAAAATAAGAAAAATGAATGTATCCGCCTCCTTCCAAAGGTTGGTGAACAGGTTCTTGTCTGGGTTGGAGCAGTTCAGTTCAGCCTATCTGGATGATATAGGTGTATACAGTTCTACCTGGGGGGCTCACTTAAGCCACCTACCTGAGGGAAGTGCTTCAGGTCATGCAGCAGGCAGGTCTGACTATTAAGGTAAGTAAGTGCCAAATAGGGCAGAGTTCTGTGGTGTACCTGGGCCACCTGGTAGGTAGAGGCCATGTACAGCCTCTCCAAGCTCAAATTCAAACAATTTGGATTGGACAGCTTCTGTTACCCAGACTAAGGTCAGGGCATTACTTGGACTGACTGGGTACTAGAGATGATTTGTTGAAAATGATGGTAACATTGTGGCCCCCTGACAGAACTGACTTCTAAGGAGAGGCCTAAGAAGGTTGATTAGACCCTAGAGTGTCAGGAGGCTTTTTACACTCTGAAAGCTGCTATGTGTTCAGCACCAGTGCCGCTGGCCCCTGACTACACAAAGGTATTTGTGGTTTAGACAGATTCTTCAGAAAAAGGGATTGGGGCAGTGTTGTAGCAGTTAAATGAAGATGGCCTTGATCAGCCAGTTGCCTTTATTAGAAGACAACTTCTTCCCAGAGAGCAGAGGTGGAGTGCCATTTAGAGAAAGGCTTTTGTTGTGGTCTGGTCCCTGAGGAAGCTGAGACCCTATTTGTTTGGGACTCACTTTCATGTTCAAACGTACTACAGGCCTCTTAGGTGGCTAGTGCAGCTGGGAGTGAAGAATCCCAAGCTATTGAGGTGGTCCATTTCACTACAGGGAATGGACTTTACAGTGGAACATAGACATGAAGTTGCCCATGCTATTGCTGATGGACTTTCCAGGTTTTTCCACTTAGCTGATGAGGACTACAAGGGTGTATGTTAGTAACCCATCACCTTTCGTTTAGGAGGGGCTATGTTGCAAAGTCATCCATGGCACCCCCATTGTTTTCCTGACTGGTACTGGTGGTAACTGTCCCTGGGCTCTGCCTAACCAGCCCCAGGCACAGATCAATGCTGAAAACACACTTAGAATACAGTGAAGACACCTACATACACTATGGTACTCCATGGGTTAGGGTACCCCTATGATTGGCATGACCTCCCTTATAAGACCCTAGTACATAATAGGTCAGGGGGATCAAAACTACCTTTAAGTCCCTAGTATTTAATAGAGCATGGCGCTTTATAACCAGCAGCCCTTTCTGCACTTGCATGTGTGCATTGCTAGGAGCCTGAGGTCAGTTTAAAATCAGCCCTGAGTTGCAGGACTGCTTTTAAAATGTAAATTGTGCCCAAACTCGACTTAAGAACTGACAAACTATAATATTTTTGCATATTAGGTACCTCCAGGGTCTGCCCTAGGTGTCACAGTGGTGGTTACTCAGGTACTTATAAGGAGGACCCTTATAAAAAAGGTTTTACATGCCTTGGGAAATTTCACATTTCACTTCCCAAAGTAGTAAAGTGCTTCCCAAAATAGACTTTTTTACTCGGAGCACTATGGAGTGAGGATCTACATTATTTCTGTATATACAGAACTCTCTAAAGTTTCCCCTAGGTGTCCCAGGGGTGGGTTGGTCCTGTAGTTATAAGAAGGGTCCGTAACAATGTATTTTTATAGGCCCTGGTGCTAGAGAAATTTGACATTTCAATTTCCCCATTGTAGATCACCAGCCACATTGGTTAACATGGAAATATGTTATCAATTAATAATACCTAACGCTAGAGATTGCAGAAAAATATCATTCAAGGACTTAGGAGAATGGTATTGATAAATCCAACAATATGTTGCAGTTGAATGTATCCTAACATGTACAGAAAAGAAGTTATAAGACGTTCTTGTCTTTAAGCCAAAATTCAGTATCCAGCCTGCTCTGATTGGTCAGAGTTAAGTGGATTAGCCAGCCTGCTTTGATAAAGTGGTAAGTGGCACTTGGGGGGAAGGAGTCATCTGGGAGGAGAGGGTTCTGCTGCATAGGAATGCAAGAGCAAGGGGGTGGGATCGTAAACCATGAGATTCAAAAGAAGAAGGGGACATACAGAAGAAGCCAGGTCCAGCTACACCCATCCCCTCTGAACCCAGCCAGATGGCAGGCTTAAGGAAGTACTTTGCAGATTTCAGAGAAAGGGAGGCTAGGGAGATGAGCCATCCTGGAGGTTGGTTT
Source organism: Triturus cristatus (assembly GCF_964204655.1). Lineage (NCBI taxonomy): Eukaryota > Metazoa > Chordata > Amphibia > Caudata > Salamandridae > Triturus > Triturus cristatus. The sequence continues at coordinate 380,747,966 of NC_140595.1, forward strand.
AGCTAGCTCTTGCCTCTATGCTGAGACTCCAGCCATATTGAATTTTGGAGAAATATCGCTTTCTGGAAGACCACTGTGCCACACTTTAGAGGAAATGTTCATGCTCTGGGGTGTTGCCCTGCACCTCATTGGAAAGGAGTGCCCTCCTGTGTGATTCCAGAGAACACTGAATAAGTATCTGAGAGAGTCAGAGCCTCTCATATCTGCTGCTTGAAACAAGAAGAAGAAGATGGGTCCATGCTGGAAGTTTGATTTGCCCCAACCGGGCTCTGCACTCTGACTGGCTGTACCTGCTGCACAATCTAGAACTACATCCCTGTGGACGTAACGTGTTTCCAAAGGACTAAAGCGTGGACTCCCTGCAAGCTACAGGTTAACTGAGCTCACCTGGACCATCGCCACCAAGAATCCTCAGCCCGGAGAGCTCCCAGAGGATTTGTAAGGGTTTTGTCCAATTGGATTGTGGGAATTAAAATCCCAAACTTTCAAGGACCATCTTAGAGCTTCCAGACACTTGGAGTACGCTTAGGACACTTTGGGACCTTTAGAGGATCTCCAGGAAGAAGTTCCAGAAGTATGGAGCAACTTTGATAAAAGCTCTATAGGTGACCGACTCAACCTGACCAGCCAAGCTGACTTCTCTCAACCGCGAGCTGGCCTGCCCTCTAAGTTCGTCCTGCTGAAAGGCTCCAGAGGTCCGACTTCCGGAGTTTGACTGGGAGGTCATCTAAGGCCAAGCCGGCAAACCCTCACCGAACCCGGCCTGGTGAAGAGCAGTGAGGGGCCCCTTGAGAAATAGCTCCGTAAAAGTTTCTAAGTCCGAAGGTAACAGACTTGACCGGCCCCAACCACAAGAGTCAAGCCGCCCACCTTGAACCACAAGCTGGCCAGGATCCTTGGTTCATCCCGCTGGAAAGCTCTGGAGGTCTGACTTTCATAGTTAGACTGAGAGTTCGTCAAAAGGCATGCCGGCAAACCTTCACCAAATCCGGACTGGTGGAGAGCTTTGAGGGACCCCAGCAGAAAAAGCTCCAGAAAAGTTTCTAAGTCAGAAGGTAAAACTTTGACCAATGCCTACCACACAGTTTTAGCCATACAGCGCTTGACTGCAGTCAGCCAGAAACTTTGACTTTGTCCCAGTCTAGCACAACCAGATGTCCCAATAGGTGCTATAGGTTTGTATGTGCGATATAGTGCAAATCTGTAAAAATTCACATCTCTGGTTCCCTATATTTGATGTTTTTTGTTTTGGTGTCATTTTAAAGATAGAAATATGTCCTATTCTTATAAATTGGTGTTGAATTTGTATTGTGTGCTGTGTTTTAATTATTTACTGAATTGGTGTTTTTAAATGCTTTACATACCTGTCTCCGAAGTTAAGCCTGCCTGCTCGCAGCCAAGCTACCAAGGGTTGAGCATAGAACTAATTTTATGAGACCTATTCTGAGCCCTAGACTGTGTTAGTGGCCTTATTGCCAGTGGTAGATGTATATTTACTACTACTAGTAAGCCACTTTCTAACACTAATGTACTGCTCTGCAACAGGCCTCAGCATCTACATCACAATTCAAACATAAGAAAAACATTAATGTAGCTATAATTTACCAACTAAAACATAGTAGACAACCCACCCAACACTGAGACACAAAGCCCATACTGATGACTTGGTCTTGCTCTCCAACAGCACCAAATACAATCAGAATGCTACAATGCCAACACTACATTTAAACTTACTGTAGGGCAATGCAAGGATTGTGGTTTTCCCACTGACTAAACTGTATTGCTTTAACATATTCAACCCACTAACCATTCGCTTCAGAACAAAACACAGTCACACCAACATCACACTGCCATCTTAGGGGCTATCAGGGATCTCTTGAAGGGTTTTTGAAATGCCACCTTAGCACTCCACAAATCACGATGACCTACCTCCAAGGCAAAAGACCCCGCTCAGCAGGTCACAATATAAGCTACCACACCATGCATTCTATATCTTCTCAGACCTAGTATAATGTCATATTTATTCACCTCAAAGTCATAGGCATCTAACATGCCTACAAACCTACCCCTACTTAGGAGATCCTGTTCTCCATAATAACCTTCATTTGCATGTCACATCATGTAAAACATGTCCTTCTTTCATGTATGCACTGATTGTGTCAGTTCCTTTTGAATGGCATGACAGTGTGAGTTGGAAGGGATCAGTAAAGCTGTGATGCTGGTATTTAGCTAATCGTTCATGGAAAATAGAACCATGTTCAACTTGGTGTTTGGAATTGAGAACACAATCCTAATTATTGTGTGTAGATTGATTTTGCATAATATATTAAATAGTCAAAGGTGCCCAACAGATTTCCTATTGCATGTGGAACATACAGGGGCATTGCAACTATGGGGCCGATTACGCTGACGGTGGGATTACCACCAACAGCCCGTCGGTGGCGGTCCCAACGCCATCAGAACCATCTAATCCTCCTGCCATATTACCATGGCGGGCAGATGGTTGGCGCATCCGATGGGCTCCTTGAGCCTGCCGGTGCATCCGAGGGACATCCAATCGCTACAATGGTGGCGGTGCCTGCCAGGCACAGCCATAGGGACTATAATGTCCCTCTGACTGTAGCCTTCCCCCTCTTGCCCTAAGCCGTGGGTACTGCATGGTGCCTGCCACGTAGGGCAGGGATATGTAATGTATCCCTCTTTTGCATTGCAGCATGTGCCGCAGCCAGCAGCACCTGCCGCAATGCAAAAGATAGGCATTGCACCGCCGTGGTGGTGGTCTCATCGTAATGCCTCTGTCGGGACCGCCGACAGCCTGTCAGGCGGTCCCTTTTGCGATAGGGTGGTGGGTGGACAAAAGTCCACCCCCTATCCTAATCAGCCCCTATATTATGTATTATATTTGCCAGTTGGTGGCACAGAGTATTATATCATCATTCCTATTCTCGACCATCAAAGTATATGCCTATGCTTTGATTATTATTTTGAAGATATATTTGGCTCTTTTGTTTGCCTGTCTGATTTTTCTGAGCATATCTGAAACTAAATATATGTGCAAATTATAGGGAGAAGAATAGTTCATTATGATTTCTCCATTTAACAAATAAACACATCACTTGCTATCAGTTTTGTCAAAGTAAAAAAAAACAATACAAGTCCCTGAATACACTGGTCACAAAAGTAGATCTACATGTGTAGATTTAATACTCTTAAATTTACTCTTACCCCTTTGAGTAACTTTACTGCTTTTGGCTGTTTACGTTTTATGTTTGAAAGTTACTCAGGGAGAGGAGTCAGTAAAAACATCAAATACAGCCACAAAGTAAGTCCTATGAGTGATTTAATAACCCTATCTGACATCCTGCACACATGACAGAGACCTCTGCAATCGGGTTGGAGATCTACATGTGGTAAATTATAGGGACCAGTGTAAAATGATACTAAACTTTAAAATATATTATAAGAACATAGTTTTATGTTACATATGAATTTTAATTACTTTTAATTATGTATATGTATTATTAACTTCATTTTAAATACAAATAACATTATTTAGAATATATAATTTTTTAAGTATTTTTTCTGCAGTTCAAATTTAGGAAAAATGCACCTAAGTTGTTACATATCAAAATTACAAAACGGGATCTACATATTAATTAAAGGTAATTTAACTGTTTTTTTTATAATAAATTAATATTTCAATACTTTTCAAAATTAAAAACAAGCTGTTAAAATAGTTAAGAATAAAATAAATATGTTTTATTTATGGGTTTTGTTAACATTAAAGTAAATGTATTTATACTTTTATATAGTTTAAATAATCTAAGTAATTTTAACAATGCTTACTATGTGGCTTTAAGTCCCTACCTCAATTATTTTTTATGGGATGGTGCTAAAGTACCAGTGATTGTCCATTTGAGGTACTGGGCTTACTTCAACTCTTAGTTGAAGTACATTTGTGACTTTTTGGGGTCCAATTTGGCTGCAGTAACCATAGAAGGTCTGTTAGTGAATAGCAATGGTTTTGATCATTTGTGGGATGCAGCATGTGCCTACCTAAACCCCTCCCTGAGCCTCTCTAAACCCCTCCTTACTGTCTTTTAAATATTGCCTTTAGCAGTAAGTATTCCTTATTTTAGAGCCACACTCCGGGCTGTCCCAATGTAGGCCTACATGTGCTAACTTTGCCACAGTCATGGCAGAGATCTTTGTTGATGAAAGATCCGGAGAGACAGAGGTGTAGACTTCTGAACGCAGGTATGGGAATAACATTTTGTAATACATTAGTAGCACTAATGTGGTACTGCTAAACGTCCTAAAAGGAAATCCAGTTTGTTGATAGGTCACATAGTGTTAATGTCTGAAATGCCAGGGCTGGCATGTAGATGTATCATACATTGGGCCACATGGCTACATATGAATTCGTAATGGCAATTCTTTGTTTTCTCCAGACAATGCAAGCAATGGACAGCATGCAAGGCTCCCAGCTGCTTCAAACGTGATGCAGATTGGAACGTAGGGGCATATTTACGAGCCCCCTGCTCCAAAGGAGCATCACTTTTTTTGATGCTCCAGCAGCGCAGTTTAAAAATCATGTCTATGAGGCCACGCAAAGCCATTAGGTGTGGCTTTGAATGGCCTCCTAGATATGGAGTAAGGCAAGGCTGCCCAAATTGCTGCACCCCCTTATTCTGCACTTGGGAGGTGTTCCATGGGTGATGTGGTGAGTTTTCCCACGCAACACCCATGGAGTTTAACGCTGCTCGAGATTTAAAAGAGCATGTAAACCTAGGGAAGTCCTAAATCCCTATGCCTCCCGAGGTAAGGCGCAACGAGGAGAAATATCTTTATTTCTCCTCGTTATTTCCTCTTTCTAAGTGGGCTGCATAATGCAGCACACGTAGAAAGAGGAAAATGCCACCATGGTGCAAGGGTGCCTGCGTTGATGCTAGGCAGCCGACACAACACCAGCACAGGAAGAAAGGACAGGAATGCCCTGTATTCCATAAATAGGGTGCATTCCTGCCATTTCACTTTGGCATGGGGTAGCATAGCAAGGTGACTTGCTGCGCTGTCCTGCACCAAATTCCTGTAAATTGAGGGCCGTAATTTTTAAACTGCCATGGTCGCAAATGTTTTGCAGTTTTAATACTATAAGAAATAAAGTATTATTAAGTGTGCCAAGGTGACTTGTATACTTTATAGAAGGACATTACAACATGCAAGTTCTGGGAAAGGAGGTGAAAAGTTAGGCATCATTGATTGCAGTGGGTCAATATCCAGCCTCTATAAACCCATATATCTCAATATACAGAAAGCCACATATGTAAACAGACATACAGGCAACTCTGCACTCGGTACCCATACACATAAAACCCCCAACCTTCCAGCACTCAAAGACACATATAAAGGCAAACATACTGATATCCATAAACACTTTTCGCAAAGCATTAATGTTCAAATGCAAATACACAGCAAAACATCTATAGAGGAGTCATTCATATAAAGCAAAGCATACAAAAAGGTACCAGTGTGCACAGACTACAAGACATATAAAATAATTTGCACATGCAGCTGCCCATATACGCAAAAAACAAACTAACAAACAGCAAACACAACCAGACCAATTTACACACAGAAAGTCATTTACCTGGAAACTACACACAAAGAGGGACAAATAGAACCTCAGACAACACACATGCACTCACAGACTACAGGTATACATGACATGTGTGCATGTACATACAGGCAAAAGCTTAATGCATGACTGTATGGGTGCATTCAAAAGGAATGAATCAGTGTAATTGGATACATGTTCATTAGATGAATGAATGGATTAAAGGAGCTTAGATTGATGGTGAAAGGGGTATACGTTATTGGAAGAGTGGATGAACACATGTGCAGGTTTATGAAGCAAGGAGTAAGTGTATTGGGTTGGGCGGGTGGATAGATTTGGGGATTAATGCATATGAATAGGTGGATGGAGAGGCCATTCATCATTCCATGCATGCACTTAGTCTTTAACATTCATCCATTGATACACTCACACTTTCATCCTCACACTCACCCATGATTTCACGATGCACTTTCTCAACCGTTCATCAATGCACTCACTCGCTCATTCATTCATTCACTCAAGCTCTTATCAACTAATCCAACCGTTAACTAGTTCTCATCAATCAGCAAAGAAGCACTTACAGTTCAATAAAACGTTGGCCTATTAGCATTTAATGGTTTTGTCAACAATTAAAGGCCCAAAATAATCCAAATGCTTCATTTAACAGGGACATCCTGTCCCCTGTTAAAATGGTTCTGAGTTATGAACTTTATTAACTGCCATTTACTCTTGACCAATTAACCATCATAGTCTTTATTCGAATTAAAAAGAATAATTCATACAAGACACAAACAATTACACTATTATAAAATGTCACAATCTCTAAATTACATAAAATGTTTCCAATAAATAGTTAAAAATTGTAGATAAGAGAAGTATTAAACATTGAAGCAGACGAAATGATGAACCATACACATCAATGGTAAAAGCAGTAATTAGAACGGGGGTGACAAACAAATGATAGGGAAATTTGAGGGCCTACCTAAATGCCTTCTCAGTGCAACGAAGGGCTTTTAGTCTAAGAGACCATGCCCACCCCAGGTATTTGGCTAGGCCTATTGAATGAACTGGTAGGGTGCTTGTGTGTAGGATTCTGATAGCTACAACAGAACTCCTTGTACCCAGTAGTTTACATAGAGGAGAGAGCCAATGACGTCTGGGAGCAGCGTATGCAGGGCAGAAGAACAAGAAATGGCCAATGGTTTCTTCTTTGGCACCACAAACAGGGCAGATACATGTGCTTCCACCAAACCACCCACAAGTTAGAACCCTAAGTGGGAGGGAGCCTGCTCTAAGTTGGAAATAGAGTTTCCTATCATTTGGTGATGTAATCAAATCCCAAAAAGGTTCTAGAAGGGGTGTGACCTTTGCCTCTAAAAAACGGCTGGTCATCGTGGGGGAAGTGGATGCACCCCACACCCTGTGATTTACCTGTTCCCAATAAAGTGTTTTCAATAGCTTTTTGGCAGGAAACTCAGCGACGACTGGGTCGTTCCATAAGTCTTCCAACCCCAAAGCTTTTAGGGATTCTCGGAGGTTCCTTAACCACTTAATTTTATGAAACTTATCGACCTGAATTACGTCCATGATACCCATTGCGTAAGATCGGAGCTCCAGTGTGGTCCATAGTCTCCTCCAGTATAATACTGGGCGGAGATTGGCCAAATCTTTGATGGCCTTTCTGCCTAGATCATAACGCAATGGGACCATTGGCGTACTTTGTGGTAAGCCTATAATAGAACGAAAAAATTTGTTTTCAACGACAGTGAGGGATGTTAATGTGTCGAAACCCCAAAGCTCTGCTCCATACAGGACTGAGTTTAGGGCCTTTGCCTCATAAACTTGTAACACTGGTTTGACAGGTTTGGTGAGAGATTTTTTATACTCTTTAACCAGCGTTCCCGTAATTAACTCATTGGGACCTCTGTGGTTGAAAGGGATGTAGCTGGAGACTCTGTGATTAACAAATTTGTATTTCTGCCCCACATACATATATACCCCGCTAGAGCCTGACATTGGTCTTTGGCAGTTCCTTACAACTTTGCACCCAGGTTTCAAGAATGGCTCTGTCAATGAGCATGTGCTGCTGCCCTAAGTGCATCTTGGAGACAGACATAGCAGGAAGCTCTCTACCGATTCTTTCTAGAAATTGTTCTGCGTGCCTGCTGAGCATTTCTTGAAGGAAGATCTTTCTATTTCTGTTTTCCAGCTGTCCCATCTGCAGCAGGGATTCCTTAAATGGCAGCCACTTTTTGTCTCAAAGCAACCTTCTTAGTCTTGACGTATATGCTCTTAATGACATACTATGGCGCTGTTGTCAATGCACTCTGGGCCATATTTATGACCCGGTTTGTCTCGCTCTTGCACCATGTTCCAAACCGTAAGTCAGATTTGTGAATCCACGGAAACCCACGTTGCATGGCTTCAGAAATCTGAAGAAACTCAACGCAGCACACATTGCACGGTTGCGTTACTCTGCCCTGGGTAGAAGTTCCATGGGCATTGTGTGTGTGTTCCCATGCAACTTCCATGGTATTCGACACATTCGCAGACTTACCAGTCCTCTTAAACCTGGGATTGCAGCAAAAAGATATACCTCCCTAGGAGAGGTGTAACAAGGAGAAATAGCTCTATTCCTCCTCGCTAATTCCTCTTTCTATGTGTGCTGCATTCTGCATCACACATAGAAAGAAGAGTATGCATCTCAGGATGGTTTTTGTGCAGGAAGGTGTCACTTCCTGCTCAAAAACAATCCTGCATGCAACACAAGCACCCTTGCACCATAGTGCAAGGGTGCCTATGTTGGCACTTGGCAAGCCATTGTGTGCCAGTGCAGGCGGGAAAGTCAGGAATGTGACATATGCTTTAACTATTGTGCATGCCTGTCCTGTCCCAGTGATGCAGTGCAGCACAGCAAGGTGACTTGCTGTGCTGCACTGCGTCACAAATCTCGTAAATAAGGCCCCTGTTTTTACACCTTTCTTCTCAGGTTAACCAGTTACTTTTCTCCACCTTTATTCATTTACAAAATAAGGACTTTATCCACATTTATAACCTTGGCAGTCTTTCAGAATTATGAAGTACTTACATAGCTTGTAAAATTATTTGAAGGAACCTACAAGAGTGACTTTGCTGCAGGTTAGAAAATAACCCCAGGAGTTTATGAGATAGGTGTCCTGAAGGTATTATTATGGTAACTACAAAGTAAAAAAAAATCTGTGAGTTATTTCTTTAAAAATGACAATAGGCAGGACTTATATCAAATATAAAAGATATTACTGGAAGCTTATTGTACTCTTAAGGGTAGTAATAAGTTTTTGAAAAGTAACAAAATGTGAAACATTCCAGTATGATTTATAATCATCGACTCATAGTAAAATATTTATGTTGTATGCCATTGTAAATGTTGCATTATAGAACAACCCATTCTGAAATGGCCTCCCTGATTATATTGGATGAATGTACAGTTTCAGAGATAGATGAGCGGCTTAACTTAGAGCTTTTGCAAAGCCGGAGCATGCACATTGTAAATTAAAGATTGTTTATTTTGTTAATGTGCACCAGAAGCGAATTCAAGTATGTTTCACTTTTCAATTGTTTAAATAAAACGTTCGACTAGTTATCATCTTTTGGAAAAAGCCTCCTCAAATTCTGTACTATGTCGTTGCTATGTACAGATTAGAACAGTATATATAAGAAAATAATATTCCCATTTTCCATTGTAAATGATCAGGACCTTAATAGTGTGTGCCTACTGTATGTATAAATCTGTGAGATTCTCAGCGTTTTTCGGGTGTAAATAAAGGAGATTATCACGTTTCTGTGATATCCACTGTTATTGCAGAGAGGCTGAGCTCTGTAGAGCAAGCCTGTCCTCTATATCTAAAAAATGTTCCATCTTCATTATGTCATTGCGTGTTTGAGTTCCCAGTGGCTGGAATGTACCACTTCATAGAGTGTGTACATATATAAGCCATATAGCCCCCCATGCAGATACAGTTGATCAACACCCAGCAGGAGAATAACGTGAAGCTTCAGTGCCCTTTCGACCTGCAGGTAGATGGGAAATCGGGGCATGTGACCTTACTGTAGGACAAGCCTGAGGAGCATGGTGGCTGCTCTATAGAGAAGAGAAGAAAAGGCACTGTTCTTAGTAAATACACACAAACTGTTTGACACTGCACTGTACAGCAAAAATGAGGTATGCATACCATGTGTAGGAAGGTGGAGTATTATGTGGTAATGCTGGTTAGGCTTCACCATGCAATGCTCTCACAATAACCCAAAGATGGTTCTTGGATTCACAGTAATACATCCTTAGCTCAGTCCTGGTAGAGAGGCAAAGAGTAGTAAGGCTTTATTAGAGGAACATATGCTATGCATTTCAGTTTACCAACATGGATGATCAGTAAAAGACACAACTCGAAAGGAATCCAACACAAATGTATAACAATAAAGCAGATGTTTAGATAAATGTAGACACCAGAACAAAGTCAATCGGATAAGTATAACCAGAGTTGTAGATTTTGGAAGTAATATTGAAAACAGTATTGAGAAGTTTTAGCACTGAGGTTAATGGCAAAAAGCACTAGTGCCAACCTGTCACTGCAGGTCGAGTTGCATGGAACCCATGAAAGGTAAAGGTGATACAGGTCCCAGGGCCAAGCCATGAAAATCAGTTTAATGTTACCTGGATCGAGAAGCTCTGGTGCAGAGTTGTCCTTGCTGTCCTTAGTGCTGAAGCAGGAGATGCGGGGGAGATGGTTTTACCACTTACAGGGTGTTGGTGGGGAATTGGGTGCAAAAAGTCAACAACGTAGCCACTGCTGACGTTGGATGAAGGTTTTTGGAAGTTAGCTCGAGGTGCAGTTTTGAGTAATGGTGGTGGACACGGTCTAGCGACCAACAAACCATGGCAGCGGTAAGGTCAGAAGAAAGTTACTTCGACATACAGAGGTCCAGGGGAAAATGGTAGCTGGCTGAAACTTGCTGGAAGTTAGGACTACATTTCCCACAATGCACTGGACCATCTCATTTTAGGCATTCTTTCAGAGGGCCCAAGAGCCAGCACTTCTTGGGTTCCTATATGTTGTTTTTACTTGAGGTGTGCAGGGTACTAGTGCCACTAGTCCAGAGGAGTCTGGAGTTGCCTTTGGATCTCTAAGGGGTCCCTCTGCCTGGGTTAACTGAGCCTTAATTAGGACTTACATAAATGTACTTTACCATCATTGCAGGCTCTCCAACTATCTTCAGCCATTCGCTTCAAGTTTTACCATCTTAGTGTAAAATTTCTATATATTAGTAAGACCACACCCAATATCAGGTACCTTACTAAAACTTTCTAGACCTTTGCCTACCTTTCCTGCTACTATCATTCTCCTCATACTTCATATTTTATTATTACAGGTTATCTTCATTCTCGTTTACCACTCGACCTCCTATTTTGCCCATTAGGCTGTGACTTTAATTAAGCATCATTTATGATTTTTCTTTAACGATTCCTTATGTCATTGTTCATAGGGAGCTCTCAACTGTTTCAACCCATGATACTTTCATGGCCTTAATCACTCAAATATCCTGGCTTTTTCTCTTTCATACCTGGACTTCTGTCATCTACTCTATACACTTTTTCACTCCTTCTCTCCCTTTCTCAGTCATTAGCCTAAAATAACTGTTGTATCGATGTCCATCAAATAATAGTACATTACGGATATGCACAATCCCAACTTAATTTCATTGTATGTAATGTTTCATGTTTTTAAATTAGTTTTTATTCATTCTCATGTAATGTGTCCTGTGTAGCTGAATTTGTATTGCAAAAAATGTATAAAAAACAACAATCATACATGTAAATACTATCTCAAGTATTTGCTTTTTAATTCACAGGAATTGTGGCTTTTTCCTGACGAAGGTGTACTTTTCGCCGAAACACGCGTAGAAGATAACCATATGGCCACTATATTGTTTTATTTTGTCTCACTATTGTAATTTGAAATACACTATTTCATTGAATGTTTATATTGTGTACAACTTTATTGTTGATTTGCTTTTTACTTAAAATACATTTTCTTATTCCATGAAAATCATTCTAATAATAAAAACTACTGTGGAATTTTTAAACATTGTTTTGGCTACACTCTCTGGACACATTATAGATATTACTATACATGTTAATATAATTGCCTAGGAGGTTATTATTGCACTGTGTTAACGGAGCCTTGATCCAGGAAGAGCTGCAGTTGCGCAGTTCCAGGACGGTTGCCACAGATGCACATTACTGCACCTTTGCATTGTGCAGACCTTGTTGTCACAGACATAGTACTCCTCTTTTTCCTTTGTGGCATGTCGATGAGAAATGAGGTTCTGGTGTCAGGGGAAGCCCAGAATCCTAGGTTTAAGGGCATGGGGGTGTGGATGCAAGTGGCCAATGGGCTACTAGCTCAAGCGTCTGACCCCCTTGAGGTGACCACATCTGAGGGTGTTTGTCACCTTTTTCTCCCAGCATCCTCTATTCTACTACTTTTAAAAATGGCAGAAGTCTTCCTCAATAGTAAAAACCAGGTAGGCCACCCTAGCAGTGTGGCTAGCATTCTGGGGTTGTACATCTCTTGAATGCCTAATTTTCCAGCCTGCCTGGGTACAAAAGTGCCTGGGGTCATGGCTAAGGCTGTTTCCTCCTTTAGGAGGCAGCCTGGTTGTATATCACAGACTGTGCAGCCTTTGAAGCTCACCACCTTGATGTGCCACTTCACTAGGCTCCTCGGGAGGAACGAGGTCAGACCTCCTTTCTACTCAAGTCTTTGTTCCTAACTCCTGGGAGTGATCACACTGACTGGCAGGAGGTCAGAATCCTGTCTTGGCAGCAGAAAATGTAAGGAATGTCGGCTTGCCAGCTAGAGCACAGAGAAGATAGGAAAATTAGGTGGGCAATCTCAAAGGTAGCCACCTGGGTGCTTTTCACATCGCCCTCAACACAAGATTCATGTCAAGGGTGAGAAGGCACATTGCTTGATACCAAACATGACATATTTAGGAAATAGCGTAATTGAGCTGCGAACCTCAGCTTTGCTCTTGTGCTAACCCATATTATCCTATGGACTGCCTATCACTTATAGTTGCCTTAATGGTAAAAGTCACTATTGGGAGACATAAGCTTGCATTTACATGTCCACACCTTTAATATAATGCACCCTGCCTCATGGGCTCAGGAGGCCTTCCGTAAGGTTGCCTACACTAGAGGTCCGGCTAGCCTTCTGGGGGCGTATGCCTCCTGGATACATAATTTACCCACCTACCCAGGTGTAAATGTGCCTTTTCCTCTTTTGGGAGAAAAAGGCATATCACAGGCGGTAAAGTCTTTGAAGCTCAATGCCTTCTTGTGTCACTTCACTACCAATCCTGTCAGGGAGGCAGATGTAACCTCCTTCCTGTCCAGTCCTTTGTTTCTGACTCCTTGTAGAGTTCACACCTCTTGGCAGGGGGTCAACTTCGCTGCCTTGGTGGCAGCAGATGCAGGCTGGAAGCCAGAGCACAGGAAAGGATGGGACAACCAAATAGGTAACCTCTAATGTAGCCACCTGCTGCATGCCACGTTTTCCTCAACACGAGATTCATGTCAGGGTCATGAGGCATGTTGTTTGACACCAAACATGGCATAGTAGGCAGTACCATAATGGAGCTGCCAACCTCGGGTTTGCCCGGGTGCCAGCCCATGATATCCTAATGTAGCTTGCACTTACATGTCCAAGTTTTATTTATAATGCACTCTGCCTCATGGGCTCAGAAGGCTGCCCTTAGGGGTGACTGGCACATATTAAAAATAGTGCATTGACCTTGCCACACATGATGAGGGCAAAGTCTAATTAGATCAGTTTGTACTAGTCCTGTAGTTTGCAATGGCAGCCCTGCTGTCAGTAGTTTACTTGGGTCACTCAGGGTGGCACAAACAGTGCTACCAGTCCTGGTGACACGTATCCACTGAACTGGTACCATATACTAGATACTTATATGGGGATTAAAGTCCTTGTCAATTGGATTTACCAAGTCTCACATATCAGTTTTAGGTACAGAGCACTGGCACTGGTTCTAGGGCAGCAGGTCCCAATGCACTTTATAGTCATCACCATCAGAATTGGAGCAATATTTGGAGGAGTGATTATACTAAAAGGAGGTCTTCCTACATGATTTCCCCCCTACAGATGAAAGGTGATGAGCAACTAACCCAGTCTATAAACTGGTGGTCATAATCTAAGTGGAAAATCCTGGAAAGACATCTGCATTTGCATGGTCAGTCCCTGCTCTGTTTTCCACTGAAATCTCCATACCGAGTAGAGAAAAAGAAAGTCTCAACAATTTGGGGTTCTCTCCTTTCATATGCATCAGTCACCTGAGGGGCCTGTGGTTGTTCTGAACCTTGAAGTGGGTCCAAAATAAGAATGGTCTCAGCTTCTTTAGGGACCAAGCCACAGCAAAGGCTTCTGTTGAAATTCAAAAGAAAATACACTCCAATAAGGTAAGTCAATAGTCTTTATTCTGGCCATCCGCTCTCACAACAATGAAAGCATCAGCGTCAACATTCTAAGTTCAACTCCCCAGGGTCGTACCATTTGCAGGACAGGGAGGGGGAGGTGGAACATACCAACCCAGGACACATATAATAAGATTACAACACATCTCCCCCTGAAGGGAATACAACTAGCTTCCATTTGAATCGCACCTCAGCCGTGCTCTCTAAGGAGGAGTCACCAGCTGATATTGACAAATTGTTGATCCAGGTCCTCATCATTTATTTGTGCCAACACTGCCTCAATACCATGTTCAATCAACTCCTTTCCATAGCCTTCAGGACAGGTGCTGAGCAAACAGCCTCCTTCAGGGGGTCAAAGGCTTTTTGGTATCCTGTGCTCCATATGACCTTCCTAAGCTGCTTTTTAGAGGTAAGTTCAGTTAGTGGGTCACAAGGTCCCATACTCCTTCACAAACCCCCTGTAGGGCTCAGTCAAGCCAAGGAATGCCCTGACTTGGGTCCGGGTTTTGGAAGCTTTCAATTCCAGAATGGTCTAGATCTTGGGTTGGCGAGGTTGAACTTGGCCTCCACCTACAAGATGGCCCAAGTACACAACAGAACTATGCCCTAGTTGGCACTTGGTGGACATGACAGCTAGGCCTGCCTGCTGCAGGGTCTATAAAACCTCCCTCATGTGGACTAACTGATCCTCCCAAGTGGAACTAAAGACAGCTACATTTTCTAGATATGCTGCACTAAAGTTGTCTAGGTCAGAAAGAACTTGATTCACCAATCTTTGGAAAGTAGCAGTTGCATTTTTCAGACCAAAGGTTGAACATGCTGATGTCTAGTTTGCTTCACTGGGTGAGTCCAATCCACCAGTACCCTGATGTTAAATCAAAAGTACTCACAAATTTGGAGGCACACAGTTTATCAATGAGCTCATCTTTGTTTGGAATGGTGTGTGCATCAGTTTAAGTGACTACATTTAAACCCCTCTAAACCACACATAACCTCATCCCAGGTTTTCCATCTTTGGAGTGAGGTTTGGGGACAAGTAGCACTAGGGTAGCACAGGGACTGTCAGAGGGTTCAATCACTCCTAGCTCTGGCAACTTTGATACATACTTTGACATGATCAGACAGTCTGTATATTTTGTTTTTGAGAAGGAGGCAGTCACCAGTGTGTACATCATGAGTACAACATGTTGTCTGACCTGGGGTCAAAGCAAAGAGCTCAGCAAACTGACCTAGGACTTGCCTGCAGTCAGCTTGCTGTTGCCCAGTCAGAGAGACTGATATAACAACAGCCTCTACTGAACCATCTTGTGTTTTTTTTGACAGTGCTCAGTCAGAGAATCTGATAACACAATACTCTTTACTGAACCATCTTGTGTATTTTTGACAGTAGGTCAGGGAGGGGATCAATTTCTTCCTCCTGAACTCTATCAGTGACCATGAGCAGGTGTGGTTTTAGGCGATTTGCATGGAGAACTCTATAAGGACTCCTAGGGATGCCTAAGTCCACCAAGTAGGTGACTTACCCTTTCTTCTGCAAAATGGAATAGGGCCCAGTCCACTTCTCCTGGAGGGCCCTGGGAGCCACGGGCACCAACACCCACACCAACTAATCTGGTTGGTACTCAACCAGTGCTGACTTTTGGTCATACCATTGTGTATTAAGCTCCTGGCTGGCCTCCAAATGTTTGTTTGCTCACTTCATATACTCAGCCATGCGTGAAAGCTGGCTCAGCTCATAGTCCACTATGTCTTATTTGGGCTTTTTGAGAGGTTTCTCCCACCCTTCCCTTACCAGACTTAGAGGATCCCTTGCACAATGGCCAAACAAAAGTTCAAGAGTTGAATCCAACTCTCTTTTGTGACACATTGTAGGAAAGTGGAGTATTATGTGGTATTGGGTTAGTCCTCACCATGTAATACTATCAATACCCCAAAGATGGCCCTTGGATCAACACTAATAAATCCTTACATCAGTCCTGGTAGAGTAGCAAAGAGCAGTCAGACTTTACTAGTGAACCATGTGTTAAGCATTTCCAACATGGACAATAAATAGTTGACATGACTCGAGAGAAATATGACACCAATTTATAAAAAGAGTGTATTTTTATCTTAATTTAGACATCAAAACAAATGGAATAGCATACATATAACCAGAGGTATAGATTTTTTAAACAATATAAAATCAGTGCAGAATAATACAGTGAAACTTATCATTACGGTCAATGGAAAAGTCCACAAATGACAATCGGTCACTTGCAAGTCTAGTTCCGTGGTACCCTTGCAGGGTAAAGGTGATGGAGATCCCAGGATCAAGCCACAACAGTCAGTTCAATTTTACCTGGCACATGGAGCCCGGTTGCAGAGTTGTCCTGGCTGTCTCTGCTGCTGAACAGGAGTAGCGGCAGAGCTACGTTTACAAATGAAACAATGGTGCATGAGAAAAAGATGCATAAACATAACAACACTGAGTGGTTGCTGATGATATTCAAAGGTTGGAGGGAGTTCCCTCTTGATGCAGCATCAAGTGAAGTGGTAGGTTGCCGGGCTGGTGATCAACAAGCCTTGGCAGTGGTAAGCAAAAAGAAAGTAACTCTGACGTCTGGTGGTCCAGGAGAACACGGTAGCTGCCTTTAACTTCATGGAAAGCAGGACTACAGTTCTTACAATGCACTAGACCTTCTGGATTTAGGCGATCCCTCGGAGGGCCCGATGGCCAGCCATTCTTCAGATCTGAAGAGCTATTTTACCTACAGTTTTCAAGGGCTAGTGTCACTAGTTCAGGGGAGTCTGAGAGTGTTTCAGGCTTCTACAGGGGTCCCTCTGTCTGGGGGAACCAAGAGATAGCTTAGGATGAGTCTGAATCAGGCTGTTACAGGAGCGTTGCCACAGGTGCAGGTATCTATTTTTGGCTTTTTGCAAGTTTTGTTGTCACTGACACAGGTCTCTTCTTCCATCCTCTTTGATGCAGTTTATTCAGAACAAAGTTGTGGTGTCAGGGGGTTCCTTTAAGTCCTAGATTTAGCGGCATGGGAGCTAGTAGCCAATGGGCAGTTAGTCCACCCCTGAGGTTCCCACATCCATAGATGTGGGCCAGATTCTCTACAAAGAACCCGCTATTTTGCAACTTCTAGAGCTTGTGGAAATCTCATTTTAATGTACAGACCAGGCTGCCCACCCTCTAGGTGTGGCTAGCCTTCTAGGGGTATACACCTCCTTGAATAATTAATTTCCCACCTGTTCGGGTTCAGATGTGCCTGGGGTAGGAGAGGTCTGTCCTCCACTGTGAAGCAGCCCTGATGCATATCTGAGGCAGTGCAGTCTTTGAAGCTCATCGCCTTGATGTGCCACTTAACTAGCCTCCTTGTGAGGAGGGAGGTGTGACCTGCTTCCTGCCCAAGCCTTTGTTCCTAACTCCTGGGAGTGATCACACTGCTTGGCAGGAGGTCAGAATCTTGTTGTGGTGGTAGAAAATGCGGGCAGCACGGTCTAGCCAGCTAGAGCACAGAGAAGCTGGGGCAGCCAGATGGGCAACCTGGGTACATGCCACATCACCCTCAACACGATATTTGTGTCAGGGGTGAAAAGACATGTTGTTTTTGGTAGTACTATTTTCGAGCTGCCAACTTTGAGAATACCCAGGTGCCAGCATATTTTAACCTATGGACTACTAACGCTTAAAGAAGTTTCCAATGGAGAACGCTACTCTAGGGACATATAGGGTTGCACTTATATTTCCTCACCTTTAATATTACGCACCCTACCTCCTGGGCTAAGAAGGCCTTCCTTAGGGCTGCCTGACCGATATTAAATATAGTGTATTGACTGTGCCACATATAGTGACAACACAGGAGAGTTTGAGCTATTTGCACTGCTCCTGCACTCTGAAATGGCAGGCCTGCTTTCAGGAGTTCACTTGAGTCACTCAGGGTGGTACAAAATGATGCTGCAGCCCTGGGGACCTCTTTGCCACACATGCCCTGGGTACTCCTGGTACCATTTACTGGGGTCTTAGAAGGGGGTAACGTTGTTGTCAATCTGGGATTACCAAATTGAACATAACAGTTTTGGTAGAGAGAACAGGCACTGGGGTCTGGACAGTAGACTCCAGTGCAATATAAGAGTCATAACCATTAGCATTTGGAGAACAACGTGTGGGGGGAGACCCTATCAAAAGATTACTTTTATACATGACTCCCCTAGATGAAAGGAGATTAGCAACTAACCAATACCATGGTAATTCTCATTATCTAAGTGGAAGAACCTGATAAGGCCATCTGCATTGGTATGGTCAGTCCCTGGTCTATCTTCCACTGTAAAGTCTGTATGCTGTATGGAAATGGACCACCTCAAGAGTTTGGGGTTCTCCTCTCTCATTTGCATCAGCCATCTGAAAGGCATGTGGTCAGTTTGAACCTTGAAATGCATCCCAAACATGTAGGGTCTCAGCGTCTTCACGGATCAAACCACAGCAAAGGGTTCTCTCTCAGTGGAACTCCAATGCTGCTCTCTAGGGAGGAGTCACCTGCTGATACAGGTAATTGGTTGATCCTGCCACTCATCATTTCTTTGTGCCTACACTGCCCCAATGCCATGTTCCTTGAGGTGGAGCAGGTGATTCTTCCAGGTGGATCTGAAGACAGCTAAATCATCTGGATATCCTACATTAAAGTCATCAGGCCTGAAAGGACTTGATTCACCAACCTCTGGAAGGTGAAAGGTGCATTTCCTAAACCAAAAGGCATCACTCTGAAATGGTTGTAGCCTTCTGGGTTCAAAAATGCTAACCTCTTGCGTTCCCCGGGTGAGTCCAATCTCCCAGTACCCTGATGTTAAGCCAAAAGGTACTCAAAAACTTGGCTGCACCAAGCTTGCCAGTTAAGGTATCTGCTTTTGAAATGGGGTGAACACCAGTTTTGAAAGCTGCATTTAAAGCCCTGTAATCCACACAGAAGCTCATTTCAGGTTTCTTACCTTTGGAATATGGCTTGTGGACCAGTACCACTGGGCTGGCCCAGAGACTGTCAGGGGGTCAATGGCCCCCAGCTCCAACATCTTGCTGATCTCAGTCTCTAATGCAAGCCTTAACTTGGTCTGCAACCTGTAAATCTTATTTTTTATAAGGAGGCTGTCACCAATGTCCACATCATGGGTACACCATGTTGTCTGACCAGAGTTCAAGGAAAAGAGCTTATCAAACTGACCTGGAACTTGCCTGTAGTCAGATTGCTGTTGTGCAGTGAGGGTGTCAAACAAAACAACACCCTCAACTAACCCATCATGTGGGCTCTTTGGTTAGGGAGGGGTTCACTTTCCTCCTCCTGGCCTCCATCAGTGACCATGAGCATGGCCATGTCAGTTCTGTCCTGGTGGGGTTTTAGGTGATTTACATCGATAATTCAATGAGGACTCCTTGGGGTGCCTAAGGAAACCACATTGGTGACATCTCCCTTCTTCAGGATTGGATAGGGTCCAGTCAACTTATCCAGGAGGGCCCTTGGAGTTACAGGCTCCAATAACCACACCAGATGACCTGGTTGGTACTCCACCAGTGCTGACGTCTGGTCATACCAGTGCTTGATAAGCTCCTGGCTGGCCTCTAGGTTCCTGTTTGCCCTTTTCATATACTCTGCCATATGTGAACTCAGGCCTAGTACATACTCCATTATGTCCTACTTGGGTTCTTTGACAGCTATCTTCCATCCTTCCCTTACAAGTCTAAGTGTTCCCCTCACAGGATGGCCAAACAAAAGTACAAAAGGGCTGAACCCAACCCTCTTTTGTGGCAACTCTCTGTAGGCGAACAGTAGGCAAGGTAGTAGGATACCCATCTCCTTCTGAGTTTTTCAGGGAGGCCCATTATCATGCCTTTCATGGTTTTGTTGAACCTTTCAACTAAACCATTTGTCTAAGGGTGAGGGGAGTAGTGAACTTGTATCTCACACTATATGGATCCCACATAGCTTTTCGGAGACCACCTCTTTAGGAAACCCAATTCTGGTGAGGATGCCAAGGAGGGCATCTGGTACTGCAGGAGCGGCTGCAGTCCTGGGGGGAATTGCCTCTGGGTATCGAGAATCATGGTCACTACCACTGGGATAAATAAAATCCCAGATGCAGTTTAAAAGACAAGGGGGTAAACAATGTCAATCCCTACCCTCTCGAAAGAGTCCCAACCACTCGTAGAGGAATTAAGGAATCCTTTGCTTTCGTGCTTGTCTTGCCACTGGCTTGACAAGTCACACAGGAGTGACAAAAACTCTTCCCTTTCTCGGAAATCTGAGGCCAATAAAAATTGGCAACCAACCTGTCAGAGATTTTGGTTTGTTCCAGATGTCCAGCTAGGGAGATGACATTGGCTAAAGTAAGGATGTGTACATTTGGGGACCACCATTATCTTGGCTGACCCTGGTTTGGGGTGGGTAATATCCACCCCACCCAGGGAAACAAACATAACCTCCATGTATCCTCTGGCTTCTCCAGAGCACTCTTTCACCCCCCCACTCCTACATTAGCGAATCTCTTGGATTGTCCACCACTGGGGACTTTTTTGAGCATGCTGTAGCTCCTTTTTTATGTCCGACCTGATGATAGTCATGACATAACTATGGAGGGAAGAACAGAAATATAGCTTTGAAGGCTTGTTTTGTTTTCTGAATGGAGACGTTTATTGATATCGAACTGTCAGAGGAAATACAAAATTATAATCTTGGTAATGCCAAGGGCAGTCCCTCTTTCTCTGCTTGTATCTCCAGTGATTTGAATGGTAGGAATGGTGAAGAATGCAGGGACCCCTGTCAAATCTTCTCCTTTTCTTTCCTAGGGTTGTGGGATGGTCATTGCCAGCAGCCTCAGGAAAACCAGAGAATATATGGAAAAGTATGAGTAATGATTTCCTGGTTTTTATTGACACCAACAGGGAAGGGGAACCCATTACCAGACACCTGTAAAAGGATTCGAAGGTGAGGGGTCTCTTCTGAAAGGAATACCTCAGTTAGCCTCCTGCATTCATGGAAAAAGCTTTTAGTCTTCAATCCCCAACCAGAAGCAAAGAAGCAGGGTGTTCACCTTTATAGTCAGGTCTCACTAGTATCATAACACTATTTAAAACTCACAGTGTGCAGATGCTTTTAACAAAGACAAGTCACATAGTTAATCACCACAAGTAACAACTACATCAAAACAGTGTTGGAAACTAAAGAAAATGTGGGTCCCAGGTATTCTAATACCTCCAGGAGGCTTCGCCAGAGTCTCTCACTTAACTCTCCTGAGTTGTGGCGACTAGCAGGCAAAGGCTGGTGACACTCACCAGTCGTCACTCAATTCCTCTATGCCCTCCCCAGTCTCCTCCATGTCTTCTTGCACTCCTGTTACCGGTTCCTCAAGGCTGGCATGGTTTTTGCCTTGCCCAGTCTTCTGTGCACCTCCTTGTGGTTGACATCTTCCTGGAAAAAGGGAACACTCCCTTCCAAGTTCTTCTGTCCATTTATTGGTCTCGGCTCCATTGTGCTTTTCCGAAAAAACAGAGACCATCTTCACTTTCAATGACTGGAATTATGGTGTCTGCCCCACCTCCCATCTAACGTGTTGCTTTCTTTCCTTTTGCTGTGGTGCCAGTGTGAACCAACAGTGACAGATGGCCCCCTCTCCTGATTCCTGACCCGTGCCCTAAGCGAGAAACCCTTAGCCACAATAACCCAGAAATCCTTTCTGGGTCACAGTTCTTAATCTGATACCCTTTGCCTTTGGTCTGGTAGAAGTCTCGAGGCCCACCCTCATGAGAAGAACTTTGGGGGCCATTTGAGAAATTCAAAAACAAAAATTGATGGACTGATTTGCATATGGCTGGGTCCAAACTGGGGTGGTGTGGTGAGCAAAATAATGATGGATTAAACCCAGATCCTTGTGACTGGGGGTGAATGTTTGCATTGTTCAGCATTCCATCCATCAATTGTTTCTTTTGCATTTGTCACCCTAAGTGGGAAGGGTATGCCCAGACGTGGGTCCCGTGCTCACTACACCACTGGATTTAAGCTAGCCTGGATGATGAAGGGTGATGCTCTGAAACCGGTCCCAGGATGCTTGTGTCCGGTCCAGGGAGGGCCAGACTTGGCAGTTAGGGTTGGACTGTTCCCATAAGGAACAGGGTCAAGACTGATTTGTATATGGCTGGGTACAAACTGGGGTGGTGTGTTGAGCAACAGAATTATGGATTAAACCCAGATCCTTGTGACTGGGGTGAATGTTTGCATTGTCCAGCATTCCGTCCATCAATTGTTTATTTTGCATTTGTCACCCTAACTGGGAAGGGTATGCCCAGACCTGGGTCCCGTGCTCACTACACCACTGGATTCAAGCTAGCCTGACTGGTGAAGGGTGACGCCCTGAAACTGGTCCCAGGATGCTTGTTTCCAGTCCAGGGAGGACCTGGCTTGACAGTTCAGGTTGGACTGTTCCCATAAGGAACAGGGTCAAGACTGATTTGCATATGGCTGGGTCCAAACTGGGGTGGTGTGGTGAGCAAAATAATGATGGATTGAACCCAGATCCTTGTGACTGGGGATGAATGTTTGCATTGTCCAGCATTCCATCCATCAATTGTTTCTTTTGCATCTGTCACCCTAAGTGGGAAGGGTATGCCCAGACATGGGTCCCGTGCTCACTACACCACTGGATTCAAGCTAGCCTGGCTGATGAAGGGTGATGCCCTGAAACCGGTCCCATGATGCTTGTTTCCGGTCCAGGAAGGACCTGGCTTGGCAGTTCGGGCTGGACTGTTCCCATAAGGAACAGGGTCTAGAATGATTTGCATATAGCTTGGTCCAAACTGGGGTGGTGTGGTGAGCAAAAGAATGATGGATTAAACCCAGATCCTTGGGACTGGGGGTGAATGTTTGCATTGTCCAGCATTCCGTCCATCAACTGTTTCTTTTGCAATTTGAGAAATCCTTCTTTTTATCGTGTTGGTCATCGCTTCCTTCTCCTGCTGAGAAGTTGGAGCATACTTTTTGTGGTTACTCCCACCGTTGGTCTTTCTGGATACCCTGGTACTGACTCATTTGTTAGCTATCCTCCACAGGTCTCTGGGAGTAAGTCAACTTGGAATTCACCAAATGCTGATGCAATGTCTCTGAGGTACAATTAGTAAAAATGTGCTCCTTCAAAATTAAATTATGTAGCTCATCATATGTGTCCACCTCATTGCCTTTTATGCAGCCTTCTAGTGCTTTGACTGAAGAGTCTAAAACGTCCATCCATGACTGGGTTTGACCTATATGTGTGTCCCTAAGCTTAAAAATATATTCCTCTGTGGTGAGTCCAAATCCTTCAATCAAGGTCTCCTTCATATGCTCTTAGGACTCAGCCACATCCTCATTAAGGGTCAGACGTCTATCTCTGCCCTTCACTGAGAATAACTCTCACAGTAGAGAGCTCCAGTGCTGGTTACCTGTCTTCCTCATTTTGAAAGCCCTCTCAAACACTGCAAACCATTTATCAATGTCATTACAATCACAATCTTGGGGACAATACTTTTGGGGATCTTAGCACCAAATGATTACTCTTTCTCCCTATTAAAGTTGCTGCCACCATTATCTTTGGGCTTCAATCCCATCTTTAACCTTCTTTCTTCAAGGGCTAGTCTACTTTCCTCAAGTTCAATCTTTTTCTCCTTTAGTGAGAGGAGATCAAGCTCGTCTGCAAGCTTTGCTACCACCTTACAAGTAGAGGGTCTGCTGGAGTGACTCTTGTCACTGCCCACTGGTTAAGAGGGTCATGGAAAGGGTGGAGAGTTCAGGTTTTCACCTTCATCCCCATCATCTTCAATTTGGGCGAGGGCACCTTCCTCAGCTTCTTCAAGGTCTTCCACTGAGGAATGGCCTTTCCTCTCTGGTTTTTTCTCTTCATATGAGCTAAGGGTTTTTTCAAGTTCCTCCGTTTTAGCTGTACCTCTATAGCTGATGCCCCGTGCTTGGCAAAAAACCCTCAGATCACTGATCTTCAGGCATTGGATTACTGACAGGTCGAGATTCTTATGAGCCTCCTTTGTGCCTAACTATTTACTTGTAATTTGGGACCTTTTCAAACCTTTAAAATCTTTTCCCTTGCTTCCTAAGTATTTTTTATGTACTATTGGAATGGGAGTCTACACAGTGTCCTAACATTCCAATCTACAAAAATAAAAAAAAAGGTAGAATATATATTTTTATAGTGGGTTTTTCATGGAAAAATCTCTTGTGACCAAGTGGTACGTCAAAACACAAGTACGGGATCCCATCGCTGTAACACCAATGTAGGAAGGTGGAGTATTATGTGGTGATCATGCTTAGGCTTCACCATGCAATACTCTAACAATACCCCCAAGATGGTCCTTGAATTCACAATAATATATCCTTATCTCAGCCCAGGTAGAATGGCAAGCGCAGTCAGGCTTTACGAGAGCAACATGTGTTAAGCATTTCAGATCACCAACATAGACGATAAGTAATTGACAAAACTTGAAAGAAATCTGACACCAATTTACACAAATGAAGTAGATTTTTAAATAAATTTACACATGAAAAGGAAGTAAATCAGATAAGTATAACCAGAGTTATGGATTTAAGAAGAAATATTAAATCTTTGCAAAACAGTGCTGACATTTTTTATCATTGTGGTTAATGGTAAAAAGCACTAGTGACAATCAGTCACTTGCAGGTTGAGTTGCATGGAACTCAAGGAGGATAAAGGTGATGTGTGTCCCAGCACCAAGACACAAAAGTCAATTTGATTTTGCCTGGGTCGAGAAGCCCGGGTGCAGAGTTGTCCTGGCTGTTCTTGGTTCTGAAGCAGGAGCTGTGGGGGAACTGGTTTTAGCGGTATTACAGTGCTGGTGGAGAACTGGGTGCAAAATTCATCAATAAGCCACTGCTTACATCGGATTAAGGTTTTGCTGAGTTTCCTTGAGGTGCAGTGTCGACTAGAGGTGGTGGTTTACCGGACTGGTGACCAACAAGCCTTTGCAGTGGTATGGTCAGCATTAAGTTATTTTGATGTCTCAAGGTCCAGGGGAAAAGAGTAGCCACTTGAAACTTGCTGGAGGTGGACTAAGTTTCCTACAATGCACTGGACCATCTACTTTTGGGTGATCCCACAGAGGGTCGGATGGACAGCGATTCTTTGGTTCTGGTACGTTGTTTTCACTTGCAGTGTGCAGGGAACTAGTGCCACTAGGCCAGGGGAGTCTGGATTTACCTTTGACTCTGAAAGGGGTCCCTCTGTCTGGACCAGTTGCAGTCGTGCAGTTCCAAGAAAGTTGCCACAGGTGCAGAGTATCACGCCTTGGCTTTGTGCAGATTCTGTTGTCACAGACAGATGTATCTTCTTTGTTGGAAATAACAGCAAAGCTGAGGTTCTGGTGTCAGGGGTAGCCTTGAAATCCTAGATTTGGAGTCATTAGGGGTGTGGGTGAAAGTGGCCAATGAGGTGACCACATCGGGGATGTGAGTCACCTTTTCTACCCAGAACCCTCTATTCTAACTATTAATAAAAAAAGGCAGACATTTTCCTCAGCTGTACAGATCAGGTTGCCCAAACTAGAGGTATGGCTAGCCTTCTGGGGTGTATGCCTCCTGGATACCTAATTTACTCACCTGCCCAGGTGTAAATGTGCCTTTTCCTCTTTTGGGAGGCAGCCTGGATGCATGTCACAGGCGGTGAAGTCTTCGAAGCTCAATGCCTTATTGTGCCACTTCACTACCCATCCTGTCAGGGAGGCAGATGTAACCTCCTCAATATCAAGTTCTTTTTTTCTGACTCCTGGGAGAGTCCACACCTCCTGGCAGGGGTTCAGATTCACTGTCTTGGTGGCAGCTGCTGCTGGCTGGCTGCCAGAGCACAGGAAAGGATGGGAAAACCAGGTGAGTAACCTCAAATGTAGCCACCTGGTGCATTCCACATCGTCCTCAACATGAGATTCATGTCCTGGGTCATAAGGCATGTTGTTTGATCCCAAACATGACATATTAGGCAGTAACATAATGGAGCTGCCAATTTTTGGTTTGCCGGGTTGCCAGCCAATGTTATCCTAATATAGCTTGCACTTACATGTCAAAAGCTTACATATAATGCACTCTGCCTCATGGGCTCAGAAGGCCTTCCTTATAGGTGACTGACACATATTAAAAATAGTCCATTGACCTTGCCACACATGGTGAGGGCAAAGTCAAGTTCAAGCAGTTTGCACTGGCCCTGCAGTTTGCAATGGCAGGCCTGCTGTCAGTAATTTACTTGGGTCACTCAGGTTGGCATAAACAGTGCTTTAGGCCCTGGTGACCCCTATGACACCCATGCCCGGGGTACTACTGGTACCATATACTAGGGACTTATAGGGGGGTTAAAGTCCTTTATTTTCCTTTACCCGGAGTTGAGGGACAATATAGCAAATTACCCCACACCATGGGAGAAAAGTCCCATTGAGTGGCAGACATTAGTTTTATTTTTTTTCAAGAACAAACTTCCACTTTGGAGGTTTAAAACAAAAAAAAGTTTAAACTTTGATGTCCAGCAGTCCTGTTAGAAAGAGCCGTCCATCAAACCTTTACAACATTGGCAGGAACTGCTGTGCCAATGTTAACAAATGTCCGCAGGCTGGCACACATCTCTGCATTAAGGGGGGAAGAAATACCGTTAGGTCAATGGAGTAATCAGGACCTTTGCCTTTAATAAGTTGGGCATTTGTTATTTATATAATACATCAATAAAAAGTGCAGCAGGAGTGTTGAGCCCTGAAAAAGGTTGAGGCCTGGGGCATAATGATGTCTCAAGCCTGAGCAGGATCATGTCATTTTAGAGAGCTTCGTAAAGTTTAAGATGCCGGGGCAGAGAGGTGCATGTTCAGGCACTGAGACAACCAGAGCAACATTCATTTGCTTCTTTCGGAGTACACTTTTGGGCATATGTATAAAGAGTTAACGCTGCTGTAGCGTCATTTTTCCGAAGCTACGGTGACTTTTTTTTATTGCTGTATGTACAAGTTGCCGCTAACCGCATTCTGGTGATATCATCTGTTGTTTCGTTCACCACTTCTGTTAGTGATAGCTAACGAAAATGAGACGCACGGTAGGCGTTGCCGTGTAAAAACCGCAGCTAACCTCACTTCCCGATATGTACAATGATCTCCTGGGCCGGCGAAATGTAAAAAAAAACAGCAGCTAAGGTCTGTTAGTGGCTGGTTTCTAAGACCAGAGAAAAGATGGTCTTAAAAATTGAGAAAACATAACAGGATATGAAGGGGTGTAGCCCAGAACCACATTTGACAACCCATTGATGCCATGGAGGTACTGCTCATGCAGCTTGGAGCACCAAGAAGACCACAACAACCACTGCCACCGCCCCGCCCCCAGGACAACCACGGAGGCAGTGCCAAAGAAGACAGTGGGTCTATCATCAATGCATCACCCTGGTAGACCTAACACCGGAGGTTGTGATAGCCCACTACAGGCTGAAAATTTCCACCATCCTCCGCATATTGACCCAGATAGCCCCCAGGCTGCAGGCACCAACACAGCGTTGCAACAACATCCCACCTTAGACGAAGCTCCTAGCAGTGCTGCACATGTTGGCCTCAGGTACCTTCCAACCAACCACTGCCAGAGTTGGTGGAGTCTCCCAGTTATCCTTTTCAAGGGTCCTCCGAAATGATTTGGATGCCATCATCAGCCTGACGCCACAGCACCTATGTTTCCCCAACACTGCTCAAGAACAGCTTGACACCAAACAAGGCTTCTAGGCCATTGCTGGCTTTAACCATATGTTGGGGACAATTGACTGCACCCATGTCCCACTTGTGCCTCCTGCAGACACTGCACACATATACCGGAACAGGAAGCCCACACACTCCATGAACTTGCAGGCAATCGTAGACCACAGTGTCTGTTCACCAATGTTGTAGCCAAGTTTCCAGGGAGTGTGCATGACTCCTACATCTTCCGGCAGTCCATCATCAACTAGTGGTTTGAGAATGGCACATATGGAAATGGACTACTTGTTGGAAAGTACAAACTGAACGCACCACTAACAACAAGTCCACAATCATGTAGCACACAAATGTGAGAATGCGCATGTATCAAATGTAAAAAAACATGCCTTGAAATATGTCCACCCACCATACACAAGAACCCAATGGACTGCGGTCCTTGGGGTAGCCTTGTAGACAAACTTCCTTCCAAAGTCCTGCCCCTCCATCAAACAGCTGCAAATGCTGGGAGAGGTTGGAACCAAGTAGGTTTGTTGGTGGGTCAGGACCTATGAGGAAAGTGTGAGTATGGTGGTGGTGTCCTACATAGTCATGAGCTTGCGGAGCATAGACTGTCCAATGCTGGAGCAGAGGGCGTGTCTGCATCCCAGTCTGATGTAAATTAGTGCGTTGGTGACTGCATTCTTGGATTGGGGTGGATTTATTTGAAGCTCTTGCAGAGGATGCAGAGGGTGTTGAAGTAGCTGGATGTGACAGCAGTGACCTGTTGGTACATGGAGAGGAAGGATTTGAGTATGATGCCCAGGTCTCTGGCATGGTCCATGTGTGTTGTGGGACTGCTGAGGGTGGGCTGCCACCAGGCACTGTTACATGCCGCTGGGGTGTTTCCAAGGTTGACAACTCATGTTCTCTCTGCATTGAGTCTCATGCAGATGTTGCTCATCCAGTTTGAAACTACCTGCATTTCTTCATGGAAGTTGAGTCTGGTGGTGGTGGGCTCCTTGGTGAGGGAGAGGATGAGCTGGGTGTCCTTGGAGTAGAATACTATGCTGAGTTTGTGCTGTTGGACGATGGCGGCGAGGGGGGCCATGTGGATGTTGAAGAGTGTTGGGCTGAGCAATGATCCCTGGGGCACTCCGTTTGTGAATATTTGTGGGTTCAGAGAGGAAGGGTGGCAGCCTGGTTCCTTGGCTTCTGCCAGTGATGAATGATCGGATACAGTCAAGGGTGGTTCCTTGTATGCCTGCGTAATGTAGTCTGCCCGCTAGTGTGCGGTGGGAGACAGTGTGGAATGCTGCAGACAGGTCAAGAAAAATCAGGGTTGGTTGTAGGCTTGGCAAAGAAGGGTGTGGATGTTGTCTGTGGCAGTGAGTAGAGCGTTCTGTTTGCTTAGAATTCCAGACAGAGACGTGTCAAGGATGGCGTTGTCCGTTGCTTATCTGGTGGTCTTGGTGAATTCATGGATGACGTTGAAGAGGTCTTTGGAGTTGGTGGAGTATGCAACTATTATGTCGTGGATGAAGCTCCTATCAGTGCTACCGATGCGTTGGTGGTATTTGGACATGGTGTTCTTGTATGTCTTGAAGTTAACGTGTGTCTTGCAGTTTCTCCTGTTTTTTCTCCAGGGTTCTGCAGGTGTGTCTGGAATACTTGAGTTGGGTGGTGAAATATGCAGATTTGCTGCTGCGCTGTCTGTCGGAGTTGTGTGGCAGCGTGAGTTTGTCTGCGCATTTGGAGATCCATATGTAGGATATCCTGGAAGTGTGTTTGGCGTCTGCTGCAGTGTTTGGGGAGTTGCAGTTGAGGGTTGATTACATCTGCTCATCGGTGACTCAGCTCCAGTTCCTTTGTGTTGTACGATGTGCGGGTGTGTCCAGCTTGGTTTTGTTGCCAAGGAAGTGTATGCAGTGATGGTCAGTCCATGGGTGCTATGTGGTGTGGCTGAAGTGTACGCTGTTCCTCCTGTAAAAAAGGGTTCCAGGGTGTCTTCTGCCTTGTGGGTCAGTGTGGGTAAGAGTTGTGTCATTCACATGTTGGCGAGCTCTTTATCCAGAGGGTAGTGGAGTTGTTGTCTTTGGAGTTGTTGGGGTGGAAGTCCAGGTCTCCGATGAGTAGGTAGTCCATGGAGGTGATAATGTGGGGTGCAAAGAAGTCATTGATGGTGTTGACAAAGCAGTCCTCATGTCCGGGGGGTCTGTAGGCAAGTGTGCCGCAGAGTGTGGAGCCAGGGCTGGGCTGGACATGGAGATGCATGTCTTTCGTGGCTGCAAATGTGTTGCTGGAGGTGGAGAGGCAGAGGGACTTTTTCATGCATGATGGTGAGGACTCCTGCCGGGTGTTGGGGGCAGTCCTCTCTCCGGATCTTGTCTCCATCTGGGATTGTGAGGTCAATGTCAAGGGCAGAGGAATTGGTTGTCCAGCAGTCCAAACAGAAGGCGATATTGGGTGATAGTTTGTCCTGGAGGTACCTGATGTCCATGGTGTGTCTGTGCAGGGAGTGCATGTTAATGAGGATGCATCTTAGTGCGGTGGCGGTGTTTATTTATTTATTTATTTAGCGATTTGTAAAGCGCCTGGTGACCCAAGGGCATCCCCGCGCTATAAAAATTTGCTGTCCAGATGAGAGGGAGGAAAGAAGGGGGATGACAATATTTAGGGAATAAAAGTGTTTTCAAGTTTTTTCTAAAAATCAGATAATTGGATTCTAGTCTAAGGGTACGTGGGAGGGAGTTCCATCCAGTGGAAGCTTTCACTGAGAAGCGTCGACCTCCAGTGCGTGTCTTTTTAAATTTGGGGATGTTGGCTAGGTGCTCACTCTCGGACCTCAGGGATCTGGACGTTTTATATGGAGTAACCAGGTCGCTGAGGATCGAAGGACCACCTCCATTGATCAATTTGTATGCCGTGCACATGGCTTTGAATTCCACTCTTTGGCACACAGGGAGCCAGTGCAGGGCCTTGATAGCAGGTTTCGCTGACACTCTGGAGGGAAGGTTCATGAGTAGACGGGCAGCTGCATTCTGTGTTCGTTGCAGTTTCGCCAGGGTGGCCTCAGGGGCTCCCAGGTAGATCATGTTACTGTAGTCCAAACGTGATAGTATGAGCCCTTGGACCAGTAGTTTCCTGGCTGCGGGGGGGAGTAGGGGGAGAATCCTGCGGGTAGTACGCATAAGCCCAAAACAGGTTCCTGCAGTTTTGGCCGCTTGCGTTTTCATGGAGAGCTCGGGTTCTAACCATACTCCTAGGGTCTTAATTTCATGTTTCGGGGTGGGAATTTCTCCGAACACGTCTGGCCAGACCGCTGGGGGGATGGTCACCCATTGCTTTCCCATGAGCATCACTTCGGTCTTTGACCCATTTAGTTTTAGTGATGACTCACACATCCAACCGTGGATTTCCGTAAGGCCGTTTGCCAGCTTGTCTGGTTGGTTGTCTAGTTGGGATAGGGAGACGACCAGCTGTGTATCATCAGCGTAGCTCACTATTTTTATACCGAATGGTATCACCACGTCTTCAAGGGGGGCCATGTAGGCATTAAAAAGCGTTGGGCTCAGGGAAGATCCCTGAGGAACCCCACTCATGAGGGGAAGAGTGGACGAGCGATGGTTGCCGTCCCAAACCTGGAACGTGCGCCCAGCAAGGAAGGACTCTATCCATCTGAGTGCCGTCCCGGTGAGCCCTGCTGTCGTCAACCGATTGAGGAGGACACGATGGTTGACTGTGTCGAAGGCTGCACTAAGATCCAGGAGGATCACTGCCACTGACCCTCCTGAATCTAGAATGCGCCTTGCCTCCTCGATGACGGCAAGAAGGGCAGTATCTGTGCCATGGCCCGGGCGGAACCCAGTTTGGGATTGCCGTAAGATGTTATTTACCTCGAGAAACTGAGACAATTGTCCATTGACCAATTTCTCGGCTACCTTGCTGATACCAGGGAGGAGTGAGATTGGCCAGTAGTTGGCCATATCTGCTGGGTCTAGCTGGGGTTTTTTAAGGAGTGCCTTCACCACTGCACTCTTCCAGCTAGCGGGAACCGATCCCCGGGCAAGTGAGCTGTTAATAAGCTCCGTGATCGTGGGAATGATGACGGGGGCTACAGTTTTAAGGAATCTAATGGGTACAGGGTCCAAAGGTGATCCGCTTTTCATTTTGGTCAAGGTTGCTTCTACCTCTTTGCAGGTTACTGGCCTAAATGTCGCAAGTTGAGGGCGTAAGCTGCTTCCAGACTGGTTGGGGGGTGAACCATTGTCCATGTAGCTAGAGGGACAGGAAGGGGGAAGGGATGCTAGGATGCGGGCAATTTTGTCATTAAAATAAGTGGCTAATTCGTTGCTTCGGTCCACAGGGGGGATATTGGAGGACGGAGTGGTAGGTACTTTCAGAAGCTCTTTTACAATTAGGAAAGATTCCCTGGCTGAATTAGTGGATTCTTGTATCCGAGTATCATAATGGGAAGCTTTAGAGCGCCTAATAGCAGTTTTATATAATCTAACTGAATTTTGGTAGGCTTCCTTGCAGGCATGCTGCCAGTCTTTCCTCCAAAGTCGTTCGGCTCTCTTACAATTTTTGCGTAATAGACGAAGTTCCGGTGTATACCACGGGGCGGAACCTAGTTTCCCATTTTTGTCCTCCCGAGTCCTAAATGGGAGTACAAGATCCAGGGAGGTAGTAATCCATTCTCTATATTTACTATCGGCGACAACCGGGTCTTCTGCGTAAGCAGGGGTAGTTGACTTTAGGGTCCTGGCCCATTCTTCAGTGGGGAGCCTGGACCAGGCCCTGTCCCTGGTATAAGTGGGCGGTTTTTGAGGTTTCCTAAAAGTTCCCGGTAGTTGGAAGGAGACTAGAAAGTGGTCCGTCCAAGGGAGGGGAAGGGAGGGACTCACTAGCTAGCATAGTGAGGGAACTTGTGAACACAGGGTCCAGCAAGTGATCCTTATTGT
This sequence comes from Triturus cristatus, assembly GCF_964204655.1. Classification (NCBI taxonomy): domain Eukaryota; kingdom Metazoa; phylum Chordata; class Amphibia; order Caudata; family Salamandridae; genus Triturus; species Triturus cristatus. The sequence goes on from NC_140595.1 coordinate 380,780,785, forward strand.
GAGTAGCTCCAGAGTTTAGAAGGCGGATGTCAAGGGCCGCCAGATCAGTGATCAGGTCGACAGCCCCAGAATCTAAGGGGTCATCGAAATGAATATTCAGGTCTCCTATTATCATAAAATTAGTGATGGAGTGGGCCTGTGTAGCTACTGTGTCCAGGAGAGTACTCGCAAAAGGACCTGGATGACCAGGGGGGCGGTACACTAGGATCCCTGAGAGAGAGTTAGTCGGGTCTAACTTAATTGTAAACTGCAGGCTTTCAGAATCGGGAATATGCGCGTCATTAGTATTGCTGAGGAAATGGTCCCGATGAATAATGGCGACACCACCACCCCTACCTAGGGGACGAGGTAGGGACTGGATGAGGAAGCCCGGTGGGGTTGCTAGCACCATGTCTGACTCCGAGTGGGCAGAGAGCCACGTTTCCGTCAGGAAAAGGACGTCTATGTCATGGTCTTCTACGAGATGGTTAATCAGCGTCGCGTGTTTGGGGAGAGAGCGGCAATTCAGCGAAGCGAGTTTGAGGGCTGAGAGCTTGGGGGCTCGAGTAGGGAGAGTAAGCTGGACTGGATGGCAGTAAGTACAGCTGATGAATGGTCCATTCAGGTCGTGAACATACTCACAGGAGGAGGCGATGGGAGGTCTGAGACTTAGGAGGTCCCGACGGGAGTAGCTTACCTTCGGGGCAGCTTTATCCAGCAGGGGTTCTGTCCCTCGGCCCTGCCGTGCGCGGACGGGCGCAGACGGGCTTGCCTTTGGCGCGCCTTCGGCGCGCCGGCGGCACGCCCGCTGCGCGCGTCCGCTGCGCGGCCAAAGAGACCGTCCCATGATAAAGGGGTGGTGGTGGGCGTGGCCGAGCGTCAGGGGGCGTGGCCAGGCTCGAGGGCTTGTCAGGATGGCGGCAAACACCGAGGCAGCTCTTCGGTCAGCTGTGCGGTGTGCGGGGATACCGGTGTGAAACAGGAATAACAGTGAGTTTTTAAAACAGAGTAACAGGTTTAAAAACAAGAATTACAGAGTAAAACTCCCGGCTTCCGCCTCAGGAGACAACAGCAGCACTAATGCGCGTAGGGACGGAGTCGCGCTTTAAGTAGTGTGATGGTGGGCGTGGCCGAGCGTCAGGGGGCGTGGCCAGGCTCGAGGGCTTGTCAGGATGGCGGCAAACACCGAGGCAGCTCTTCGGTCAGCTGTGCGGTGTGCGGGGATACCGGTGTGAAACAGGAATAACAGTGAGTTTTTAAAACAGAGTAACAGGTTTAAAAACAAGACTTACAGAGTAAAACTCCCGGCTTCCGCCTCAGGAGACAACAGCAGCACTAATGCACGTAGGGACGGAGTCGCGCTTTAAGTAGTGTGATGGTGGGCGTGGCCGAGCATCAGGGGGCGTGGCCAGGCTCGAGGGCTTGTCAGGATGGCGGCAAACACCGAGGCAGCTCTTCGGTCAGCTGTGCGGTGTGCGGGGATACCGGTGTGAAACAGGAATAACAGTGAGTTTTTAAAACAGAGTAACAGGTTTAAAAACAAGAATTACAGAGTAAAACTCCCGGCTTCCGCCTCAGGAGACAACAGCAGCACTAATGCGTGTAGGGACGGAGTCGCGCTTTAAGTAGTGTGATGGTGGGCGTGTTGGCGGCTCTGACGGTGGTGAAGGTAATGCGGCAGTGAAGGCAGGATAACTGGCTGTCGGTGGTGTTTATTGTTGCCTGTTGTCAGTTGTATTTCCTTCTGGGGTTGAGTGCGACAATGGCGGATGAGTCGTAGAGGTAGACGTAATGAGATCCAGGATCCCTGGCACCAGTTGTGTCTGGGTCATGGACAGAGGCAGACGTGCTTGCTATTTTTGTGCCTTTATTGCACCAGCAATGCTAATGTGCAGCTGCCACCCTTACATAGGGTAGGGGGATGGACAAACAGCTGGGAGGCAATGTAATTTGCACTGATGATGGACAATTGTCTGAAGCTACACATGGCAAAGATAATTTACCTAAGTAGCAAAAATCACACACTCAAAAATAGGAACACTGCAAACACAACATGCACATATACTAATGGGCACATCTCTCCATTTCATGTTACAGGTGATCAAGGATATGCACTCCATGGCTGATGACACCCCTCAGAGCCACTAACACTTGGACGCACCAGGTCCATTGTGGAAAGAACATTTGGAGTACTCAAGTCACGTTTCAGGTGCCTCGACTTCTCAGGTGGCAGACTGCTGTACAGCCCTGAAATAGTCTGCAAGATCATCGTGGCATGTTGTGTGCTGCACAACATTTGTGTCCGCACCAATGCACCATGGATAGAAGTTCCGGATCAACCAGACAATCCTGAGAATGATGAAGAAGAAGAGGCTCATGCTGCACACCCCCCAGCTTTGGCTACAGGAACAGCATGAAGGGACATAATCATCCACAATTTTTTTACATGACTGTGCAAAATGCACATGAGCATAGTTTTTCAAATAAAACATCACAACACAAAAACCTTGTGTGCATGTTCATACTCTGCATGAGTACATACATCTGACAAGTTAAAGTTTAACAATGTGCGTTATTATTGTTGAATTGTATGTTTGTAGGTTGGTATGTATTTTGAGGTCAGAAATGAAATTTAGGGTGTGTTTAGGGGCCAGATATGAAATTACAATAAATACAGTTCATCTAAGGTAAAACTTTCAGTTAGCGTCCAGATTGTTGCTGCATTAACGCTAACGCGATAATTTTTTCATAACTGCGATACGAAAATATAGTTAAATACATATGAAAACACAAAATATTACCGCAAAATCCATTTTGCCAGCAGAAAATATTCGCAAACTCAAAACATGGCCCGCAAACACACAGGAAGTGATGTCAGCATGCATCCTGTTGTCTTGAGGAGTACTGTGCACTTTCACTTTTGAGCACACCTCTTGTGATTGTGAAATGTGTTTGAGGTATTCGGTGTTGTGTGCTGCTGAATTTGGTTTTGAGAGTGTGGTTGTGTCCTGTGAACTGTCCCTGGTGTCCCTCTGAAGTCTTGTGTAGTTGTCCATACTTGTTTTTTGTATCTAGTACTATATTTTGTTGAGTGTTTGTCAAAGGGTTTATTTTAAATTATTAATCGTTGGGGTACATATTGGGGTTTTAATTTTTTCAGAGTGGGTTTAGGTGTGTGGTGGGAGATAGTGGGTGTGGGTAGGGAGGGCAGGATGTCATAGGGGGCATTGGCTGGCTTCCTCTGCCTGGTGAAGCACTACCTGCCATTGATGATCAAAAGTGGGGGTCGGATCCTGCTTGGCTATGCGGAACGTGTGAAGAACGTGAGGTGGGAGAATGTGAGGAGCCAGATGCTGCGGGCCTTTGGTGTGGACAGGACAGTCTGACAGTGGAAACATCGATGGCAGGGCTGCGTTGGCCGTGAGGGTGACATGTTGGGCCACCTTGGAGTCCTCATTGGCCAACGAGGTGGTAAGTACAACCCCAAAATAGTTGAATGAACACTTTTGTTACTAATAAAAAGTGCTGTCTTTAACACAATGGGTTAGGTGTACAGGTATTTTGTGGAGTGAGGCATTCTACATCATGCCTTCAGGCCTAACTTTCCCACTGCTGAGACGCAATGCTGCACCATGTTTACAATCATATGGTGCAGGCTTGTGTTTCCACCAGCGCTGGTGCAAAAAAGTTGCAGTGTAGTGCTAACCCAGGCACCCTTGCACCATAGTGTAAGTGTGTCTGCGTGCCGGGAAGAGATTGTTCATGTACATGAATTGTGACCTTCCATGACATCAACAATCCAATGCATTATGATCATTCGATGTGTTCTGCAATAGGCAGCACACATGTAAAGATCATAACAAATGAGGATTAATGATTTTCTCTGAGTTTTGCTGAGATAGGAACAGCTATTATCCCATGTTGGCGCAGACTGCTATTTACGCTGCCCTTTTACCTTTGTCTAGAGTATTATTGTTTGATATATGAAAGTAAAAATAGTTAGCATATGACTTCTCAAGAGTGACATACACTGTCAATAGTTTTGACACACCCTTGTGCAATTTCCATTAATATTATTGTCAAAAGAGCATGGAGGACATGATTATGTTTGGCGAAACAGGGCCTTAGGAATGTGTCACACAAGTACATCTTTGCAAAATGTGTGAATGAGGAAGCATTATTGTCTTATTTGCCCTCAATCCGCATTATCATGTCTTGTTGGAATAACAGGAAAACTCAACACAATCATGGATGCCACATGAACTGTAAAAGTAGAGTTACAGAGCATTTTCATTGAAGGTGATCAATTGGATGATGACTAGGACACAAGTGTGAATTATTTTTTGGGTTACCAATACACATTTTGTTTTATGTCTCACAGCCTGAAGACCACTCATCACACAGAGGGACATTGATGCCTTCATGGACCCACACGCCACTGGTGAGTACACCCATTAAATATTGCCAATGAGATGAATGTCAGGATCAAATCATGCCATTAGTACCAGGCAGTATGTGTGGGTATCACATGTACCTTGACTCCAGTGTGATGGGCTTTGATGAAAATGTGATGGGTGTACAAATTAGTGAGTGAAGATGGAGGAATGCATATGTCTTCCTGATGTATGTTTGCACATCCCCAGTCAGTGATACCCATGCAAGAAATATCAATGTGTTCTGTCTATACAGCACATGCATGCTGATTCGTACAGACAGAAGAGGGAATATGTGAGTGGTGTTGGTGATGAGTATGACCAGACATGGAGTGCGTGGACATCCTTGACTGAGATGACGGTACAAGGGTGCCATATTATGCACAAGTAGGTAGAGTTTTCCTGGCTGGGCAGTGTCAGATACAGGTCTGCACAGTACTACAGTACTTATGCTGCATAACAGCTTTAAAGGTTTTCCATGGCGTAGCTTAAAGCCAAGGCTTCCAATGGCACGTTCACCCACCAACTAGCAACGATTGGCCTATGTATGTAATTGCCATGTTTTGTCACTGCAATGGTGTTGTAAAGTTGTCTCCTTGGGCTCATTCCCCTCCTTTGACTCAAGGTCAAATGTACAAGCCACATGTTTTAACACACAACACCTTTTACAACGCTGGGCTTTACAACACAAGTCTTTACAACACATTCCCCATTACATCTCAATGATTATTCTGACTACAGAGGGGCATTACTTTTGGGAATGTCTTGTAACATTTTGCGGTCTACAGTCCTGTGTTTTGAAATTTCAGCAGGGTCAAAGATGTGGATTAAACCACGTTGGTCATGATCACCACCACTATATCACCTATTATGAGGTAGTGGTGGCGAGAGGGGCTGCACCTCATAAACAAGTCAGTGTTCGTACACTGAATGTTATTTTGCCATGTGTGAGGCTTGATGCAGCACCAGTGAAAGTGGCAGTAGGGCTTCTCCAGGATTGTTCATGTGCATGGAGGGACACCTTCCCACCCATGAACAATCATCACATGCACACAGACACCCTTGCACTCTGGTGCAAAGGGGCCTGCGTTGGTGCAAAGCAGTTAAACCTAGCAGCATCGCAGGATGAAAGGCAAGGCTGCACCATATTCTAGAGAATATGGTGCAGCCTTGTGTTTCAAAAGTAGCGGAGAGTGTTGTGGAGCCAAGGAGGCTAACGACACGCCCGCCACTTCCTAGTACATATCCCCTGTTGTTCATGTACAGGAAGGCACACCTTCATGTACATATACACATCATGGCATTTTGCATTTTGCATGTGTGCTGCACAAGGTTGCACACATTGAAGAATCAACTACAATGAGAAAGGCATTGATTATCCTCCTTTTGACTATCTTGGACCAGGATTATCAAGGTCTTATTTGTGGTGCTGCCTCATATGTAGGCCACCCTTGTACATAGGGGCCAGCGTCAAATACAATGGGTGTTGCTCTGCAACTACCCACACAACACCCACTGTATGCACCTTTAATACTAACCATAGTGTGAAAGGGTTCCTGATGTACAAGACAGCGTTAAGCCACATTATGGGCCTCATGTAGGTAGCCAAATACCGGTCGGTAACGGCCGATTTTCGGTAAATATGCCGTTACCGACCGGTATTCAGACAAGTGAGATGTAGGAGTCCAAAAACCACTTTTCGGTAAATATGAGGCGGTAAATACCGATTCATAGTTACCGATTTCTAAAATACCGATTCATATTTACCGAATACATTATTAACGAATCGGTAAATATGAAGTGGTAAATATGAAGTGGTAAAAATTTAAAATGACATGTAGGAGCAGTCGGTAATTAAGAAATCCAGGAAAATCGGTAAATAAGAGTCGGTAATTAACACGGATGGAAAGCAGGTGGTAACCATCAACAATGCACATAAGCAATCCCAAAATGCAACTGCGTGGACAACATGGCCGCCATGTACGTCATTGCAAGGCGCCTACGTCTACAGGCAGCAGGACTGAGGGTGTGGCGACGGGAGGAACAAATCTACAGACAGCGCATCACACTATTCCAGCTGACTGATGCCGAGATACATGAGAGGTACAGGCTACACCCCGAAACCATCATGGACTTAATCAGGGACCTTCACCCACTCCTGGACCAGCCAATAAGAAGGGCGCACGCCATACCCCCACATGTGCAGGTGCTCTGCAGCCTACATCTGTTGGCATCCGGCAGTTATCAGGTGGTGATAGCTGCGGTGGGTGGGGTATCCCAGAGTTGCCTGTCACGTTTCTTCAGGAAGTTCCTGGATGCCATGATGCAGAGAATGCACCACTACATAAGCTTCCCAAACACACAGGCTGCACTGCAGAAAACAAAAACAGACTTTTATCACATGGCACAGTTCCCCCATGTCATCGGCTGTATTGATGGTACACACATCCCAATCTGTCCTCCAGCTGACACAGAGCACATCTACAGGAACAGGAAGTCCACCCACTCCATCAATGTGCAGGTGATCTGTGATGCAGGGAACATCATCACAGATATTGTTGCAAAGTTTCCTGGGAGCACCCACGACTCTTACATCTTCCAGAATAGTGGGATCTACACACGACTGAGAGCCGGAGAATTCGGAGAGGGATACCTGCTGGGTAAGTAACAGTGACGCCCCTTGAAACCTGCAAATCAGAGTGTATAGAGGCATGTAACTGATGGTTCCCTTTTACTCATCCAGGCGACAGTGCATATGCATGTCGTTCATTCATCCTCACTCCCTACCTACACCCAGCAACCCAGAGTGAGAGACGATACAACGTGGCCCACAAATCTACACGCAATGTGGTGGAGCGCACGTTTGGACTGCTGAAGAGCAGGTTCCGCTGCCTCCACAAGAGCGGAGGCGCACGCCAGTACAAACCCATCACCTGCTGCAAGATAATTGCCACTTGTGCAATGCTGCACAACCTTGCCACGAAAAAAGGTACAGATGTGGAACTAACATATTTTGAGGACAACGAGGATGAGTCAGGCCAGCCAGAGGGCAGCGCAGCTAGAGTGCCAACTGCAATCGATGGGAGAGAGAGACGGGCAGAGATCACATGCAACTATTTCTGAGTGAGTGAGGGGACACAGCGAGTTGTGAGAAGTCATGACGTAGTTTAATGTGGCACCACGCCATGAACACATGAACAGGCCAATCTGGCAATATGCCATCTATACAATGAGTATGTCCAGGGTTACGTCACCCAATGGCAAGTGGATAAGCAGGGCCACATCAATGTTTGCGCATACGCGCTGCAGTGGTGGATTGCACGGCCTGTGCATCCTCACTAGAGCCAACCCCAAGCCGCCTGCTGCTCCTGCGTGCTTCTGGGACGGGGGGTGTGATGCTGCTGCTGGTGTCGATGCTCTCCGCAGCATCCCCTGCAGCAGTTGTCGACGCCTGACTAGTCAATAGCACCCCTAGTGCACTTGTCACCTGCACCATCCCCCGTGACAGGTCGCTGCAGCACTGTGTTAGGCCCTCCTGCATCGTCACAGAGCGCCGGCAAAGTAGGGAAGTCGCAGTTGCCAGACGGTTGAGTGCCCTGCTGGTAGTGTCCCTTCTCTGGCGTTCCCGGCGCCGTGCTTCGATGTCAGCATCTAATTTGCTGCACAACTGCTGGATTGACTGGGACATGTCCCGAATGCCCGCAGCCATGCCGCCAATGTTTGTGTCCATGTTGACTAAGCTTGTCCTCATCACCCGCATGTGCCTCTGGACTGACATTACTGCCTTTGATTGCAGGCGCTGTTGCTTCAACATTTGGCCCTCGAGCCCCAAGAAGACACCATGGCCGTCAGTGGGTGCTGGTGGACTCTGGACACGCGACCTGCGGCGCCCTCTTGCTCCCATCTGTGCTGCCTGTGAGGTGTGGGGCACAGTGGGATGGCTCCCTTCCTGGGGCCCGGTGCGGTCTTCTGGGCCCATGCTGTCGTCTGACGAGGTGTCTAAGGCTCGTAGCCTGGCTGCTGGACGCCTCCTCATTCTCACACCTGCAAGCGGAGATGTGGCCGGTGAATCGAACATGAGTGGCGATGCTGGCTCTGGTGGTGGTGATGCTGGCTCTCGGTGAGGTGATGGTGGCTCTGTGTGCGGCGCGGCTGGCTGCGTAGGTGGTGCGGCTGAAAGTGGGCCTGCTCCCTGGTCTGAACTCGTGGTGGCTAGAGGTGATTTTTGTGGCCGGTGTGCCGTCTCCCCTGCAGCATGCCCTGTACTGCATGATGTCACATCTGTGGACAGAAAAACAACATTGGCTCAGTGTCCCCGAAGGGCTGCATTGCAAGCGTCACAATAAATCATTTCACATTCCAATCTGTCCTCTGTCTCCTTGTGCCTCGAGTGCGTGACATGCCTTGTTGCCCTGTGACATTTACGTCATGGTTAGTGTTGCCCTGACTACATCTCCCGGAATGCATTGCCTGTCTGCACTGACACGTGTGGACTGCAGTGTGATTCTCGTTTCACAATGGGGGATGTGGGATAGGGGTAGGGGCGGCTACATTGCAGTGCTTTCGTCTTACCTTGGTGTGTTGCGGCTCTGGCAGAGCTGTCGGCGTCCCCAAGACCCACGACGCTCTCTTGCTCGAGTGTGGCCGCCACCAGCTCCTCCAGTTCGGTGAGGGCAGGTGCCCTGTTGGTTCCACCTCCGGTCTGGCTGGCCTCCTTCTGGATGTCGCCCATCTTCCTCTTGGTCACAATCCTCAGGTCATACCAGCGCTTTTTGAGGACCTCAATTTCCCTGTGGGTCACTCCCACAGCATTGACCTGCGCCTGGATGGCCAGCCATATGTTGCGCTTTTCGGCCTCAGGCACTTGCAGGGATTGCCTCCCAAACAGCTTCTGGTGCTGCTTCACCACCTCCTCCACCAGCACCTGGAGTTCCTTGGGGCTGAATTTGAGCTTCCTCCTCCTTTCCCCTCCGTCTTTCTGTGTGCTCTGGCTGGACATGCTGTTCGTTTCCCGCTCGCACATGCAACTGCTCCCTGCCTCTCCTCTGCACTCCGAGCCTCTCCAGGGTCGCCTAATTATGTACACCTGCCTGGGTGTGGCCACTTCGGCTAATTGTGTACACCTGCCTGGGTGTGGGCAGTTCCTGGTTGGGTGGGCTGTCGTTGCACAGGATTAGCTGTTTCGTCAAGTCATTTGATGTTATTTACCGAATCCGTACGTACCGATTCGGTATTTTCCGATTCGGTAGATACCACCTCGGTATTTTCCGATTCGGTAGATACCACCTCGGTATTTTCCGAATCGGTAATTATCACCTCGGTATTTACCGATTCGGTGAATTCCGATTCGTATTTACCGAATGTTACCGAATCGGTAACTGTTACCGAATTTTTACCTACATATAACTTACCGATTCTAATTTACCGATTCGGTACGGCTCGGTATTTAAGAACCGGTAAAATGTATTTACCTACATGAGGCCCTTTGTGTCTTAATGCTGCCTTGTACATAATGTGCAGCCCCTTTCTCCACAATAATATCACTGAAAGTGACATTATGATGGTGATAGTGGCTTGTACATATGCCCCTGACAGGGTCATGGGGTTGGGACACTACCAGTCACATGACATGCACTGTTATGTCAGTGTTGCCAGCATGTTGTAACTTATCATTGATTCTACATTGCATTGTACATGTTATTTTCAAACTTCACAATCTTTGTTTAGAGTGTAGGTTCCCATGTTCCACTGAACCAGTGTTTCTGTGTTAAATGGAGAGAATTGACATAGTCTTAATGACTCACATTTTCTCATTGCTCTTCTTTGACAGCCAACATGTCGCCAGAGGAGGCCCATGCATTCAAGGTCAGGAAGGACCGGTATCTCCACATCCGCAAGGTAGCGAAGGGATACCGCAACATGTCAAGGAGGTATCAAGCTGACCGAGCAGCTGTTAGGTGGAAATCAGTGCCCAATGTAGGCCAAGGACACAGCCAGAGTGTGACACAGGCCAGACTGAGCACTTCTGGTGACAGGCGTGCGTCCCAACATGGGCAGGGATATGCACATCCCCCCGGAAGAACACCGAGACAAACTGCAACCTCAGTATCCGGAACACATTCTGGCGCCCCCTGACAGACTCAAGGACAAGCTACATTACCAGCTTCAGGACCTGATCAGGTGGTCCCGTTTACCATGCGGGACCGTCGTGCAATCATGGACATGAATGTCAGGTTGGCACGTTTAGAATGTGAGATGTCTGAGCAGACCACCAACATGCAGGACATAATGGCTGCTCTGGGTCTCCCATTTTGAACTGGCCAATGGAGACCCATTCCCCTTTTCTACATTCTCCCAATGTAATTTATACTTAGTAGTTAGTGATAGGTTTGTTTTTTAATTGTTAGGTAGTGTAGTTGTAGTGTAGTGAAAGGTAGTGTTAGATTTTAGCATAGTTTTAAATTTATTATCTAGTAGTTGTTGCGTGTTTAGTATTAGTAGAGTAAGACAGTTAAGGTTATTATTCACTTTGTCATAGTTAGTTAAGAAGATAGATTAGTTGTAGTAGTGGTTAGTGTCAGTTTAGGGTAGGTTATTTGGTTAATTGTTAATAAATTCATACTGTTTTGGAATTCAGTTAGCACTTATGTCTGAAGGGGTTTGGTGATGTGTTGCTTTTTACCTTGTTTCCCACTTCTTCACTCTCAGGGCAATCATTTGAATGTGTATATGTGGTCATGACATGTTACTTAGTTGGACGGATAGTGTCAGGATCCTTTTGATTTCAGCACAGTAAGCTAGCATGCATTACAGTGTGGCAAGTTGGAGTCATGGCCTAGGCTAGGGACACTATTTTGTAGAGTTGAACATCTCATGTGTGATTTACAGATTTGGAATGCATATTGATACCCATTTGCAACATAATGTTGGAAAATGGCCTTGAACAGACATTGACATTGCAACTCTTGTCCATCATGATGATGGATGTCTGCACTGTGTTTCACAGATTACATCCACACCCTTCTTATCCTAAGAGCCTGGTGCTCAGTCTATCTAACATGCACAGACATAGGCACACTTGCTGCGTAGTGCAAGTGTGTCATCATTATGGACATTGGTTGTTCCTGTGGCTGGTGGCTCACCCTCCTGCCCATGCACAATATTGTAAATTATCTGATCAAATGTACATGGCACAAGGCATAACACAGTTCTGCAGCAAACAGGAGGGGAAATGTAGCATTTCTCCCTGTAGTGTCAGTGTCATACCTACTTTTCCACGCTGTTACTTTTGTCATTGCCTCAGAGTGATGCCACACTTGAAATGGTGATACAGCATCTGACTATGTGCTAAGTGCAGTGCACTACACATCCCTGGACACATTGCCCTCTCCTTCAAAGTGAGCACAGCACGAGAGGGTTCCTTCATTCCAAGGCATTGTTAAGCCACGATAAGTGTCTGACAGTGGACTTGCACTTAAGGCTAAATCCATATTGCCAACACAGCTTCACTATCTGTGACATGTAATGACCCCATCACAACAAGCTTCTTCCACCCCGTAGAGTGTGAGTAGATCTGCCAAGTGAGACACTACTTGTGGCATTCAACAGACTTGGACCTATATCCACACATGACTATTGCCATCATGTACGGAGGCAAATGTTGGTATATTGCTCGTAGGTCATATTCAATCAATGAGGGCACGGCAAGATCTCACATCAGTCAACTCACTATCTATCTGTGACACAGTTTAACATGAACATTTATCATGTGTCACTCAGTGTACATTTGGATTGATTCACTGCTAAAACATTATTGGAGACTTCTATACCTGAATGGTTATGATAAACACACATCTTTGTAAATTTGAGGTTTTAATTAGCATGTGCATTGTCTTTGGTGAAGACTGCCACAGTACTTGGTCAAACAAACCCCACATTTCATAGATGCTCAGTGGAGCCCTGTGCAGACAATTGTATGTGCATGGTGTTGAGGCAAGGGGGATATTTTGCCAGCCTGCTGCATCTCTAGGCTACGTACCACTTAGCTCTTTCCTGTTGCCCTTATATTGTGGTCTGATATGGATCTTTAGCTATGTTTAGAATTACTTTTGTGTGCAAATTTCCAAGTGTATGTCCCCACCAATATGTGTTTTGCAATATATTTGTTGACTAGGGTGATATGTGTCTCTACACACGGGGACAAGAGTATCTGTGACAAGATCTGCAGTCATTGTGGATGTGCACTGGTAGATATTTAATTGTGCATGAGTGACAAAGGGCCCATCCACCCCCCAGTCCCTGGTTGTTACTCACCGTGTTACTGATTTTGTTGGTCATGTTCAGCAGTGTCCTGTCCCTGGACTCAAACCACTGACTCCTCCCAGATGACTGCGGACACCTGTTTCTCCAAGGCATCCAGCTCCTCCTGTGGCGCTTGACTCCCACCTCCGGTCTGAAGTGCCGCATTGCGATTGGCCGCCAGTTTCTCCTTGGTCTTGCGCTTAACATCATGCCAGCGCCTCTTACAGTCATCACTGTCCTCCTCACCTCTCTGACAGCATTCACCTTGGCTACGATGGACATCCATATTAGATTATTTGTCCCCAATGACACAGTGGAGCTGACAAACAGCTGCTGTTGTTTTTCTGTCACCTCCGCAATCAGGACTTGATTTTCCTGCTGGCTGAACCTGGTTTACCTCTACCTCTTCTCCTTGCCCTTCTCTTGGCTCTCTGGCTGGTCCTCCTGGCTGTTTGGGGGGGTTGTTTTGTGCTGCAGTGCTTGGTCCAGCTTCAACCATGGTTCTTTTTTTTTTCTTCTCCGTTTGTGATACTTTGCGGGCGTTTGTAGTCGCTTTTCCGGCCTAATATGAAAAAAGTGGTGTCACGCTAATTTGCGTGCAGTTTCTGTCCGCTGATTGGCCTACCGCCACTTTTTTCACATTAGCGGCAAGATTTTTATCGCCATGACACTGTTTTTAACGTTTACATTTTCCGCTTAGATGTGAAACTGTCGCCACGTAGCGTCGGTTTTTACAAACGTCGCTAACGTGGCGATTGTGTGCTGCAGTGCGTGGCAATAAAAAGTATTGACATATAAACAAAATGATGGTCCAAAATGAAGATAAACTAAATTAAGATATAATCGTTTTAAGGTGATAAACATTGAGAGAAAAGGTGACAAATGAGCCATCGCATAAGAGATAATTTTTTTATATCGTCTGTATCCGGCACTCTAAATGTAATGCCTCCAGTTTTGTGTTTATGTAAATTAAGCCACCAAGTAGCCTTTAACAGGCAAAACAATAAGAAAACCAAGACAATATACCTACAGTAACCATGCAAATTGTTCCATCCATAAAATATATATTTAGAAAATCGTACATTTATTTTTAGAACATCTTATTTAACCCTGGCTCTCTGAAAATTGTTATCCCATGAAATAAAACTGTAAGTTATTGAGCCCGTGTTTACCCCTCTTCGAGTTCGTTGGAGATCTTGTTTACAGTGCATATGAATTTGCTTTGTTCGTGATCACTTGTATGTGACTTATTCCTCCATTTGTGATGTTGATTACGCTTCACAGAACTTCTGTTAACAAACCTGGTAAAATAACCATTCAGTCGGTGGCGAATTAAACAATAATTGCAACGCTAGGCATTTCGATTAGGGGAGATACACCGTGGGTGATCAGGGACAAATAGAAAAGTTAATATGCCATTCTGTGTGCTAGAAGCAATATAAAAGAACAGCCATTTTATTCATCCAAAAATAATACTACAAGAAACAGATTACAAAATCCATTAAAATATTCATTATCACAACAGAGCAGGAATTATGTGGAGAAATGTGCTCGTGGTTCTTTTGAAAGACTTAGAACATTTGCGTGCTGGAAGTGCATTTGTTTTGTTTGCTTGTTTATGCACAAGGTGAGCCAAGATATCCTGCATGTTTATGGAATAGGCTAACTGAAAAGACAGCTTTCAACACACTTTGTTTGCATTGTGCTAAGGAATTGATTACATATCAATCACTGCCCGCGTTAAAAGAATGTGCTTGAAATATGCTGTTGAAAGATGTATATTTACTGAGAAGTTGAAGTGAATGTGCCATAATTCTATTTAGACACACAATAAACCAGGGGACTAAATATTTTTAATTCCTAGTTATTCCAAAAGCAGGGAAATTATTTTTTTCATAAGGATATGTTTAGGTTCTGAAACATTCATTCACTTTGTATGGCCGTCCCACCATGTCGCCTATGTTTCGATTTTCTGTGTACTTTATTTAAGACATGTCTAATAGAAAAAGTTTCAAAGAATCAGTGTAGGTATACATTAGTCCCGGGACATTCTGACATCATATGCACAGAGATAAAAACGTTCGGTGCATAAAATATATCAATTTTTCAGATTCTTCCTTAAAGGAGTAATTTGAGTTAGTAACATTGCTACAATATCCAAAAAAATTCAAAGTTAAAAGACGATTCACAGGAATACGCGCAGAAAATGAAAGGTAAGGTTAAACCAATAAAAATTGCATTTGGTGCATAATATGCTGACACATTAACTGAAATATATTAACAAATAAAACATAAATCTCACAAACTAAAGTAGTAATATATCATTTTATTTTGTAGCTACATTATATTCAGGACCATAGAGTTAACTAGGCATGGTAGAGTTAATCAGCTTCGATTTTCCAAAAAACAAATATTTCTGCCTCTATGTTTAGAAATCGTCAGACTTTTAGGAGTTCAAATGGAATGCTCGTACACTTGGGATTCTGTAATTGTTGAAGATTCCCGATAATGCTTAAATGCAGTTAAATATGCTTTCGGAAAAGTAAAAGGTGTGTATTTCCATATGCAGAAATGTCCTATTACTTACTGGTAATCTTCATTACTCCTGGTCCCGTTGTCCTCGTCCCATTCCTTAACAAGTGGAGATGACCATCTACACGACAGAAAAAAAGAAAAGGAGCATGCTGGGATACCCAACCCACTCCCTCCCACTGGGAGTACATAAGCGGTACCATCCCAGCATGCAGCCTGAAAACACCAAGCCAACAACCGGAAGGCCGGCCGCCAAGGAGGGAGGGAGGGATGTAAGGAATGGGACGAGGACAACGGGACCAGGAGTAATGAAGATTACCGGTAAGTAATAGGACATTACCCCCAGGTCCCTCCTGTCCTCGTCCCATTCCTTAACAAGTGGAGAATACCAAAGCAGAGAAACCGGCCTTCCGGAACCCCACCAACGCCAAGAGCACCAGACCGAAAAATGGCACCACACAGGAGCAAAAGGAGCCCACAAGAAGGAGAAAAAACGCAGGCAGGAGGACACAACCAAGCATGCCCCCAACCAAGCGGACAGGGCCGACACCCCAAATCCAGCAGGGGACGACCAGAGAAAAAACACAAGAATCCCCCCAGGCAAGCCTGAAGGAGCCACGCACACAGAGCCAAGCCCCAAGGGAGCAACCAGAGGGGCCAAAACCAAGCCCCCCCAAGAATGACTAAAGGAAGGCCAGGGGAAGGGGGCGCACCCCAATCGGTAAACGGAGCCAAAGAAGGGCCACCGACCAGGGAGAAACCCCCCCAAGGGCGAAGCCCACAGAACCAGGCACCACCAGGCAGCCACCCAACCAGGAACCAAACAGGCCAACCCAGCCCAACGGCCAAGAGCAGGGGAGAACAGACAGCACAGGGTGGCAGGGCCGGAGGCAAGGCAAGGCAAGACACGACCAACCACCAAACCACCCCAACACGCCAGGGGAAGCCAATAGCAGAACCGCAAAGACGAAAGAGGGTAGAACCAGACAAGAAAACAGGAAACCACCCAGACGAACAGCCAGGAAAGAGAAGGGGGCAGGGAACCCCAGCAAGCCCCCCCCCCAATGACAACAGCAGCAACAGGGAACCCGGAGGCCAGAAACCCATAAAAGGACCAGGCCACAGGGCAGGACCGACCAACGGCCAACCCCAGCCGAGACAACGAAGAGAACCAAAAGGCCACCCCACCGGGAAAAGAACCCAGGGACAAGAAAAGGCCAGGCCCGAGGCACACCCCCAAAGCAGGAGACACCGGGACAAGAAGCCCAGCAACCCGCCCAACGGAGGCCAGGGAGAGCAAAGAAACCCAACCCGAAGCAGACCCGGCAAAAAACCAGGGCATCAAAAAGACAACAACAGAGGCCCAATGCGGAACCGGGGAAACCAACACCCCGAACCGTAAAGGAGGAAACAACACCGACCAAGAGCAGACCAACCGGCAGGAGTAGAAAGGAGGACACCAAGGAACCACCGGAGGCAAATCCCAAGAGGCAGAAGGGCAAAACAGGAAAGACCAACAAGGAAAGGCCCCCAGAGCCCAGGACCCAAGAGCACACCGGAACAACCCGGCACTAAAAGGAGATGAGCCCAGAGAAGCCAAAGGCGCACCACCCAACAGGGAAGCAGGAACGGACCCAAACAAGGGGAGAAGGAACACCTCAGAGCCAACAAGAGAGCAAGGGTCACAGACGCCACAGGCCGCAAACAGCCTGCGTGGGAGTACAGGCCCAACGACAAGCCTCCAAGGGGAAAAAAACAGAGCCCCAGACCCAAGGCAAGCCCGCCGCAACCCAAAAGCGGAACAAGAGGAGCGGGAAGCAACAAAGCAGCCCACGCACCAGGGGAGGCCGACACCCAACAAACACAAGCAGGGGAAGGGCACAGCAGGCAGGGCATGGCACAGAAGCCAGGCACCCGAAGAACAAGGGGCCACCCAAGGCAGAGGTCAAGGAAGACCAACGACACCCAGCCACCACAGGAGGCAAAAGGAGCGGCAGGCGAGAAGACAAGCCCAACAAGCCAACACCCAACACCAGCCAGAAGCCACCAGGTCCCCGACCAGCACTGCCCCAGAGCCAACAGGCCAACAAGGCCAAGGGTCCACCAGAAGTCGAGGAAGGACACAACAGCTCCCCCCGGAAAACTAGGGGGAGGACCCAGCGAACCCACGGAAGGCAGACACCGCAAGGGAGGGGCAAGGGCAAGGGGCAAGCAAAAGCACCCGGAAGGACACAAGAAGCACCCAACAGCAAAAAACCGCAGGCAGGCAGGCCCCCAGACAGGCACGCACCAGGCCCAAACCCACAGAAGGGCAGGAACCAACGGGCGGAAGGGCCGCAAGCAGCTAAAGGAAGCCCAAGAACAGCAAGACACCAGGCCAGGCATACCCCAAACCAGGCACCCACTAGGACTGACAAGGGACAACAGAAGCCCGCAAGGCAGGACAGCCGGAGGCCCAAAGGACAGAGCAAAGAAGCCACAAGAAGAAGTCAACAAACCCCGGGAGGGACCGCCGAAAGCGAGCCACAGCCCAGCAAGCAGACACCATCCCATGGAGGAACCAGAGCCGACCCGGCCAAACCACAGGGCGGGCAGCAGGCGCAACAGAAGCCAAGGCCACAGCCCAGCACATGCAAGCAAGAAGCCGCCAGACAGCAAGCACCAAGGGGACCCACAGGGTCCGACCCCCAGCCCAGACGCCAACCAGGAACAAGCGCCGAGCAAGCGAGAAACCAAAAGGATAGGGAACACACAACCCACGGAGGAAGCCCCGAAGGACCCCCCCCCCCCCCCCCAGGCAAAACCCTCCAAAAAAAAGGAAGCGACCCAGGGGAAACCAGGGCCCAAGACAGGCCAGCGAAAGCAGGGGAGCCAACGCCGTAGGCAGCAGAAGAAGCCGAAGGACCACCAGGACCCCGGGAGCAGGGGGCACAGGAGGCAGAGAACCAGGCCGGCGACACCAAGGGCCCGGACAGAGACAGCAAGCAAACCCACACCACATGCAACCAGCAAAGTACAGAGGGCCAGCACTCAGGAACAGGAGCCAGCAGAGACAGGAAACCACCAGCACCGGAAGAGACCGGAGGACAACTGGCTCCAACAGCACCCGAAAGGAAGCAAGAAACCCAGACGGGAAGGCCCAGGGTGACCAGCGAAGCCCAGGGCAAAGAAAAGTGGGTAAGATACGCAAGCAGGAAGCCCCGGGTACAAACCCCGGCACCACCCAGAGGCCCAGGCGCACAGAGCGGCAGTGACCAGAAGGCCAAGCAGGCAGCAACCCAAACACCCAAAGAGGGCACGAGAAAGAGACACCACCCAGGGCTGCAAGCGAATCCCACGGAAAGCAGGAGCCAACCGAACCCGGAAAACCCAGGCGAAAAGGAACAGAGACACTGCAGCAGATAGTGAAACCACAAGCACGGGCACCAAAGCCACAGGAACATAGGCTGCAGCGCAGACCCCGTCAAACAGCTCAATCCCCGAAACAGCCAAACTACAAACAGCAGCACACAACACCGCAAGTGAAGCGCAACCCAGCTGAAAATCACCAATGCAATGACACAAACAAGAGGTAAAGCACACATGAGATCAAGTTTGGAAACACAGGAAGCGGAGAGGATGCCAAGGGCAAACCAGCAGGCACAGACACGGAAGTCGGTAGCCCCAGCCACACGCCACAACCTCGCCGACAGACAAGAAGAGGCGCACACAGGAAGGACGGCCAGAGGAGACACAGGTGCAGAAGCAGTGAAGCAGCCCAGCAGAAGAGCACCCGCACCGCATGCACGGGTCCCCGGGCACAAACCCCCGCATCAGCAGGAGACCCAACCCCCAATCCAAGCAGCACCCAGAAGGACACATCCCCAAAACAGCAAGGAGAAAAAAAGGAGGCCGCTACGCGGTACTCACCAAGGGGGCAAAAAGGGCACACCGCAAGCCCACTGCCCCCTAACAGCTGCCCAGGCACGTACCAGGAACCAGCGCCGGGCGGAGACGTCCACCGAAAACGGCCTCCGAGGCCACAGCAAGGCCCGCCCCTGCACCGACCCAACCGAGCAGCAGGGGCAGCAGGAAGAAGAGGAGGCTGGCAGGACAACAAACGCCAGGCAGGGGACCCAGGAGCATCGCCCAGCAGAGCCCCAGGACCCACTGAACAGCCTCAGCAGCGCATCCCCCAGACTGGCGAAGCCACAGGGAGACCCGCACTGCAACCCGGAAGAGACAAGGAGGAACGGCGCCCCAGCCGCAAAGGGCCGGTCGGCAGTCAACGTGGCTCCTGGAAAGCCAGGCAGGCCAGGAGAACGCGGAAGAGGACGGCGAGGACAGCCTAGCAGCCTCGACGAGACGTCCATCGAAGAATCCAACAGGTAAGTCCAAACACGTCCTAATCTGTCGGGAGACAGATAAAAAGACCAGGCTGCATGCTGGGATGGTACCGCTTATGTACTCCCAGTGGGAGGGAGTGGGTTGGGTATCCCAGCATGCTCCTTTTCATTTTTCTGTCGTGGACATGGTCATCTCCACTTGTTAAGGAATGGGACAAGGACAGGAGGGACCTGGGGGTAATGTAATTCACAAGCCCATTTGCCCTTGAAAAAAAACATTTTGCTTCTCCCTAAACAAAATGTTATTCCTCACATAGAAATCACTTCTTTACCTCCCAAACAGTTTTAGATTTGTTACCTACCTAATCCTACTCTGAAGTAACATTTATTTCTGCTTTTGCCAGGAGTGAATTTACAAACATGTAATTTAAACAGTTGGAAAACTACCTGCAAATGTTAGTGAATACTCACAAACCCATATGTATATGGGTGTTACAGAGGTTTGATGGTGAACCCAATCACAAACATTTTTAAAGTTGGTCATATGGAAATTGCCTCATTCTATCATGATTTCTTTGAGTGTCATTATAAGGATAAACTCTGCCCCACCTGAATTTATTTATGGTTTGTGTTATTTTATTAATGTTTTTGTTGCTAAGCAACATGAAAAAGAACATAGTTAGTTGTATTGTTGGTTACCAATAATAATATTAATTACATTTTTCTATAAAATAAAAATGCCACACATTTTTTTATTTTTATTTATGTTTTCAATTTTTATTTACTGTATATTTTTAAATTTGTATTCGTGTATACGTCGAGTAAAAAAAACTGTGAACTACATCTTACTAAAAAAAACACTCATTTTCCTTATTTTTATTAATAAAAAAACAAGTAAATTATATTTTATTCCAGTTGTATGTTGTAGATTTCCAACTTTTATTTCCCAATGTTTGACATTTTGCAACATTTTGTACCATAATGTGGATGAATTGTGTATTTGAATTAATGATCAATATGTGGATTCATAAAGATGTTTTTAACTGTGAACAATCAAATGGGAAGAAACTCTAACTGAAAAAATAAAAATAATATTAAAAAAAAATACTAGTATATCTATGTGACTCACATGTAAATAGGTTCAGTGATGGTCAGACCATAGAGCTTTAGCAAGCCTATAAAGAAGCAATCTAGGTCCTGTGGGAGTCTTTCTTATTTTCCTTGTCTTCTTCCCACTTGTTCCTAGACCTACAAAGTAGGGGGTACCTTCTCTATATAGCGCCTTACCACCATGTACAGGTGAGCCGGTGGTCCTCTGCCTGCCATATTATGATACATGCAGCGTGAACCTCTAACCGTCGTCAACTGAGATGATCCTGCCTAGGCCGCAGCAGACTGCAATGTTGGCAATGCGTAATCCATCAGGGCTGTGTCTTCCCGCCAAGCAGATTTCAAAAACACAATTGTACTGGTAGTCCCCTTGCTGCGGTTCCTCCACAGAGGTAGGCTGTCAGGGTACACTCTCAGCAAAGTACCAGAATAGTGCCAGTTGGAAGGATACAAAAACACCACAGCTGATATCCATTTGGCCAAGTGGACACACCTGCAAGTCACACTATAAAACACACCCCATCCCACATCATGATTCTTTGCCTCTCCCTTGCAGCACAGCAAGACAAATACCACACTTTTTTGTTCCGATAAGGCATCCCTCTTTTCCCCATCTCATTTAACACTCCCCACACATATTTGTTGCATTTATTTCTAACATCCTTGGTGTTTTTTGTCATTGTCACTCACTTTAATTTACACTTATGTTACACCAACATTATCCATGTTTTTCAGAGGCTGGGTTGTCAGTCATGGTGGAGGAAATCATAAGAGTAAAGCCACAATCGTTTGAAGCCCAAGTCCATCATACTCCTATCAGTAGGAAACGGGAAATGTGGGACAGGATGATCAACAGAGTGAATGCTGTAGGTACCACCCTACACAAAAGGAGGAAATTGGGAAGCAGTAGAATGACCTGAGAGGGAAGGTGTGTTCCCAGGCTTCCAAGCAACACCTAGAGGGCCTGAGGACTAGCGCTGGCCCTCCCAGCGACCCATTGCATCTCGGCGGAGAAGGTCCTGGCTATCCCGCATTCAGAGGGCTTGGCAGGAGTACCTGGGGGAGTGGAGTCTGGTAAATTACACCTCACTAACTGTTTCAACACTTCAAATCATGGCCTTCAACCTCACTGCCACATTCTACCTAGGATGATCAGATGACTCCATGTCACAAGGACACAGCTTTTAGGTTTCAGGGTTTTGATTTAACTTGTCAGTGCATTCTGGGAGTTGCTGTCTTGGTTAATTGTAACCCAAATTAGTCTAGCATACCTGATAACTATAATATGTACAGGCAAAGTCCAAAAGGGGTACCTCAGGGACTGGTCATCCTACCTATGATGCCCCCTGAAGCCCCTCTCCCCACTTTCCCAACCTTGCTCCCTCTGCCAGTCTGATCACACAAGCATATGCTGTTATTCCGAGAAACGTATGCTGAGAGCTCTGGCGTTTCCCAGATCCATGTGTGAGTAGCTCGCCAAACTGAGTACAGCTCTTTTATGTGGCATTCTGGGACTTGCAGATTAATTCAATTGTAAGTGAAGGAACGCATGTAAAACGCTGCAAATAAAAAGTCTTCATGGAAGAGTTACTGATACATGGACGTGGGAAACATCAGGTCTCATAATGCGATGTGATATGCCCAGGGCTCACCCTTTGCCACCACCTTCCCTACCGTTCCAAAATATGCAACCTAGCCTGTCCCCTTCACTCACTCACCCTACCCTGCCTCCCTCCTTCCAAATACAGAGGTTCTTTGCCTGAGGTGGCTAGAAAACTCTGTTTTACTAGTTTTACTAGAAGACAGATTTTACAATTCTGTTTTACTTTTACACATCAATGTGTTTACACAAAATAGTTAAATTGAACAGAAACAACACTACAACTTCCAGAACGCACTGTTATGTTTACTGAGAACTCTTGACACAAGCTGACCGTGCGCGTCACCTAGTAATCCATTCATGAAGAGTTTTGTCTCAGTAGAGAGCATGCTAAAACTTGCCGAAGTGCACCCCAGGATCTGTAGTTCCCCATGTCCATCAGAACAAAGAAGTAGAAAGTAATAATGTCAGAAGTAGTAAGTTGATTGGAGTAACTTTGATTGATGTACTCTCAAGTGTGCATGGGATAGGAGGGTACCTCTGGAAGGCGAGAGGCACAGTGTTCACTAGCCCTTGTCCAGGTGTTAGATAGGGAGGTGATGTGTTCGGCAGCCTCAACGGCTCTTTGCAGCAGGGTCCTGGCTCCTCAGAGTCTGAAGCCCATCCGTCAGGTTAGGGACCCTGGCTGCTCCCCCTCATTTTGCTGAGGTCGCCCACGGAAAGCCCTCGTTTCAATCTGATCCTCCTCAGCTTCCGTTCAGTGTGAGCGAGCTCTGAGTAGCCTTGAGACTTCCTGTACCGAACATTTTCCACAGCTGGCCCAGTGGCCTAATGGGTAAGGCATCAGCCTCCAGCGCTGGGTATTGTTGGTTCACGTCCCACCTGGGTCGAGTCAGGAAATGTTTATACCCCCGGAAAAATAATTCAGCAAGATTGCGATATAAAAAACATATTTGGAATGCAATAGGTATCGCGTTTGAATGCAAGACCTATGGCATTGCATTCAAAGTGGCCGCCATTGACCCGGCTGCTATAAAAGTGAAAGTGCGCACAGTGTTCTGAATGTAAGTGAAGCACATCGTCTGGCTTGCAGTAGGAGAGGAACTCATTAAAGAAAATAGAACACGTACCGTGTAACAACCAAGTAAAGTGTCCAGTAACCATGGGAGGTTACAAATGACGACACAGCGGTATAAAGGAGGAACCAACAAGCTCATTTCAAAATCAGAAGCCAGCATTTACGAAGCATAAAGACACAAGCCAATGAAAAATATAAGCGGG
Source organism: Triturus cristatus (assembly GCF_964204655.1). Taxonomy (NCBI): domain Eukaryota; kingdom Metazoa; phylum Chordata; class Amphibia; order Caudata; family Salamandridae; genus Triturus; species Triturus cristatus. The sequence goes on from NC_140595.1 coordinate 380,804,346, forward strand.
GGAGTGGGCGGGGCTTCTCTCTCGTACTGAACTACAACAGATCATCACCAGAGCAGCGCTTGCGCGCCGGCTCCGGCTCGACCTAAAAAATGCATGTAAGAGCAATGTAAAAATACACGGGCCTAAAGCAATTGTCAACACACTATTCATAGTAAGATAAGTGTAAAAGAAACTTACCTTAAATCCTGACAACAAGGGAGTTGATTAGTGTCATGGTCATGTAGTAGCAGTAAAGGGAGGACCTGAACAGTGGGGTTCAAGATGGAAACGGATGAGGGATACAGGAAAAAATGGTACCTGTCCACCTAATTTCCTTCAATTCCACCAACTCAAAGTAGGAGGTTTATTTGTCACAGAATTTGCATAATGCTAATCTTGATTGGACTCCCGGCGACAGACTCTTCTATCTATGATGCTGACAACGCAGAAGAATTCCTGGTGAAGTTGGCAGCACTTGGGCGGTCTTTCCTCCATGGACCCGCTAACATCTAAATAGAGTGGGAAGACCACCAAGTAGGCAGGCAGTGAAATCTTTGAAAATGTAACGCGGGACCAGATCCATCAAGATCTACAATAGGCCTCAAATTCTTAACTAATTCTCACACTTCCCACTGATACATTGACAGGAAAAAGGGTATCAGTTATCAATTGCGCATTAACCTAAAGTGTTACCCGTAGGGCTAATTTAATGTCATGTGAGTCCAAACATGGTAGCTGCTGCTATGGGGCAGACAAAAAACTTCATTTTTGTATGGGCATTTGGTATATATAGGGCCAAGAACAGGACAGTAGTTAAAAATGTACATGTTCAGAACTAGAACATTTGAAGAAACATATCAAGGGGATGGAATTCCTGATACACTGAATTTAAATTGCAAGAGGTTATGTCAGTAAATAGAAAGCCAGCAGCTCCTAGGGGAAATGTCCCACATGGAGTTTTTAAAAGGGTGCAAACTGCCACATGTTCACTGCATGTGTGAAAATTCTTAACTTTAGAATGGAAATGGTGAAGTTCTATGTGTAAATATTAGTCATCATCATCATCATCATTGTAATTTTAAACAGTTATTACAAACCATGCATAAAACATAATAAATCAATACGATAAGACAAGTACAATTCATCAAATTGAGGAGTAATAAAAAGCCATTCAGAGCAAAAACATCATAAAACCAAAGGAGGGAGAAGAGCACAATATTGGGTTATCACATAGGATAGGTGGTTATACAACAGCATATAAGAATTAAAGTGCAATTTTATGTGCAAAAATACAGGACAGTGCAACTGTAGTACGGTTTTAAAAAGATTACGGTAAAAGACTTGTCCTTTTGTTCCATGCACTCTGAAGATACTTCACTACAGCATGTACAGGATCTTCTCCTTTATTAAAAGCCAACAACGCATATGACTGATCTAATAGACAAGCTTATGACATGCTGGGATAATCCATTTAGAGCAGCTTGCTGAGTATGCTGGACAGAAAAAGATGAAATGTTCCTTGGTCTTGTTATATTAAGAGCAGACACAGCATGCTGCAGAGCTCCTGAAGTTGGCTAAACAAGTGCTTGAAAATGCTGCAAAGGGAAGAATGCTGGAGCATCATTTTGAGTAGAGGCATTTTGCAGAAGCAGGGCAAATGGTATCTTAGAAAAATTCATAAAAAGGAAACATTTTAAAGGTTAAATTAGATTTGATTTAGACACCTGCAGCTCCAAGGGCTGTACGTTTAGCATAGTGCCGTTTCTAAAATCTCACTTTTAGCAATTCCCTGGTGCCTTGGCCATTGATTTCAGGTGAATTCCAGAGGATCTTTCTGGCCAAGCTCCCTCAAGTTCACCTTGATAGACCCGGACCAGGGGATCCTGCTTAAAACCCCAGGTCTTCCAAGGATGTCCGCAAGACCGTCCCTGTGTTGTTTCAGCACATCCAGCTTCCAGATATGTACCCAATAAGCTAATGGGTATAACTTGTCCACCAGGCCCAATGGTTTTAATTAAAGACCAAGCTGTAGAGGTAACAAGGGCCAAATCTAGGGGAGTGATAGTAATGACAGCACAAACTTATTTTAAACGCACCCCAGTTTAGTCAAATCAAAATCTGCCCATAATTAACTTCCATATAGTGCTGCATTTAGAGCCTATACCCTATATAATTGGAGGGGAGAGTCAATGGGGTAGGAGATAACAGGTTTTGCAAATCTAAGTGTTGTGTTTTTTTCATATAGCAACACTCTTTTGTATCTGGACCTCCCACGAAATTTAGTCTGATATCTGAATGCCAAGATAATTGAAATACCTCACTTTATCAAGAGAGATTCCACACAGCAATATACTTCCACACAAGTATTTGCATGGGCCAAAGTTTATGCACTTGGCCTTAGCTGTGTTAAACTCAAGACCACACTGATCACAAAAGAGGAAAAATCTCTGCAACAAGGTTGACAACTCCCTAGCAGTCTTTGACAGTAAGAGGGTGTTTTCAGCAAACAATAAACCAGGGACCTTAGTTACAGCTAAAATGGGATAATCATCCTGGCAATCAAGTAAAATATCCACACAACCTTTAATAAATAATAAAAACAGGATTGAGGTCAGGACACAACCCTCATGAAACCCCCTTTCTACAGGAATATGCATCGTCAGTTACCCGTTAGTGCCCCATCTGACCTTGGCATGGGTGCCCTCCTGCACTCCAATCAAAATATCTAAAATGTCATGGGGCATCCTCTGCTCCCTCAGTACGCACCCCAGTTTCTCTCTTGGGACCAGGGTGAAGTGGAGCTCTACAAAGGCAACAAACAAGTTGCCATCGTTGATGTCCACCGTCTTCCACTTGGTGACCAAGAATCTAAAGGTTTGATCCCACATTATCTTGGAAGCCAGTTTGAAAGTGGGTTATCACTTTGCTGCCAGATAACCTCCCATTAAGTTTATCAGGATTTTGTCTACAGAAGATTTTTTAAATTGAATCTATCAAACTATAGGGGCGATAGTTCTGCGGAAGATCACTAGGTCACTTTTTATACACAGGGACAATCTCTGCACCTTTCCAAGTTTGAGGTATAGGAGAACCTGGTAGCATTGTGTTCCAGATTGCATTAATATAAGGAACCCAAACACCCAGATTTGGCAGAAAAAGGTCCACAGGTATCTCATCTAATCCAGCAGCCTTCCCCGTTTTTTACACAACCACAGCCTTCTCTGGATTAATTAGAGAAAACTGTAAAAATGGTTCAGGGTGGCAGTCGCTACACTCTGCCAGAAGGCTGATGGTAGTGGCTAAACCTATACTTTGTTCAGAAATCAAGGGGGCACTACTTCCACACAGGGATTTAAAGTGATTCTCACACCCTACATGTTTAATATGGCTATCTGGGCACATTGCCAAGTTTATTTTCATCTTTACTGGTTACTGCATTTAAAAGTTCCGCCCACAGATTATCATTCCAGTTTTCTTGCGTTGTCCTAAGTGCAGTTTTAAATTGAGCTCTAGCTAATGAGAACACAATTCTATGCACTTCCTTAATGTCTTTCAGAAGAGCATGCTTTGCTTCCTTGAATGCAGAGTTAAACCAAATATTAGTTTGAGCTGGTTTCCTATCAGACTTAAAATCCTTCAAATAAAACCTTCTTAAGCTTAGTGAAATAGTGATCATGGCTAGCTAGGAGGAGTTCAATCTTGTCTAGCTTGTCAGCTATTGGATTTTGTGTGGAAAATAGGATATCATACATTTTTGAGATGGCATCTTTAGAAATAGAAATTGCATTCAACTTTAGCGCCCTCCTAGAGTTAGCGACTTCAGGTACTACACAGTCTAGAGCATTTCTCTGGGCCTCTTTCGGAGCGACCCCATGACCCAAGTTCAAAAAAAGGGGGAAGTGTTTGCTTTCAAATTTGTGGAGAACTACTATATTAATCAAGAACTCCCTTGTTCTAACATCAAGGATGATGTAATTGATTCTACTCATACAGTTAACTCTAGAAAGTGGGAGACAGTGAGGTGTTTTATTTAGATCAACACTTGAAAACTCTCAACACATAAAACAAACAAATGCTAGCAACTTGCAGGGCTGCAGCAGATACTAGAGGAATAGACTGTTCCTCTATGGTGGGGATGCCCCAAAGTGAATGTTCTTTGGCTATTAGTTCTGCGGAACATGCACTAGGCTGGAATGTAGCACTAAAATCTCCTACAACAATGATAAAGTGTGACATGACATAATGACTAATAAAACCATCTTAAAATCTCTAGAGTTAGAGAGGACACTCTACAAGATGTGGGTCTGCTGTAAACATTAATAAGTATCCAGGAAATCCCACTGGCTTTGACAACCTCTAACCCCAGAATATCAGGGGACTGTACTGAAATTTCCCAAGTTAGACCTCTCAAGCTAGTTTTGACCCATATTAATAGGCCACCAGAGGGACGGTCGGATGCTGAACGAGTGGCTAACTTGCTATAACTTCAAAAGCTGTCCCTATGCTCACTTACTGTGGCCCATGTCAAAACACCCCATTCTGGGTCAGCCAATTTAGCAGAGAGGCCTGCTATGTTCCAGGAGACTAGAGAAATCTTTTGATCTCACTCCTTGCTAGCAGGCCCATCGGTAATCACAACAATGGGATCAACAGTAAGGGCAGTAGAAAAGACCACCCATAGTTCCTGATTAGGTCCATCTAGGACTGAAACAGCGATAGGGGAGCTATTAATCTATATCTGCAAGATATAGCCAAGGTCTAAGCATCACCTCCACTCCAACTGTAGACATAGCTGCAACCTCAGGCGGACCCTCTACTGCCTCAGGGAGTCAGTCAACTTCCTGGATGTTTTAAAAGGTGGCATAGCAGTTACTGGCTGGAATAACAAAAAGGTGCTCTGTCTGCATAGATGGGGTCCTAAATGGAGCCGAAGGCCTCCCTGGTGGGCAGCAAAAGTAATCCATTGAGAGAAATACCACCCAACCCTCAGCTGTACAAATAGATCAAATGATATTAAAAGCTCTAGCAACAAGGGCAGGAGATCTAAAATTACACAATCACCCTTTATGCTTTTCTTAGAAAGGCAAACCCAACTCACTCTCTGAGCCATTATTATTTCATTATAAAAACATGCATGTGAGTCTGCATTATCACGAAGCCAGTGGGTAACTTTGTTGCACAGCCCCTCAAACAATTCAGCTTTGTTCTCCCCTAAAAAAGGGAAACCAGTTAAGAACATCTCATAAGGGCATGCCTCCAGGGAAAATTTAATAATGGGGTGGGCAGGAGGGGAAAGAGCAGAAAGAGACAGAAAGGCACTCTTCTGCTTTTCACTAGGTTTGCAACACAACTTTGTCCCACCTTGGCCCGGGCCCTGTTGGGCCAGCGACCCAAGCGACCCTAATAATACATCATCAGCCTTCCCCCCTTTCTGCCCTGTCTGTCACCCCAGATACAGAGGAGATGGCAAGGGTAGCAGCTAATTGGTCTGGCAGCTGTAGGAGAAGCTATTTTGAGATTCTTTCGGTTTAAGACTGTCCATCAGGGACGAAATTTCAGCCAATAAGAGCATCTTGAATTTACTACAATAAACCCCCAAAAGATTCTTGAAACGGTACTGGTCAGAGCTTAAACCCCCAAAATCCCTGCCACAGAAAAAGAGGGAAGGCACTGTAAGGAAGCAAGGAAAGAGGTCTCAGGAACTAAATTGATGGCCACATTCTGGCTGGCCTGGTAAGGACAGCAGAAGGTCACCAGTACCTTTTATAAATCTCCCATTTTCCCTTTTGCTAATTGGAAGTTGATGGTGAGGGCTGCTGCTGTTACTCTCTGACATAATAGAAGAGTTGGTGAAACAGGAGGTGTTGCCATTAATGCAGTTGGTGCAGTAGTTAATGTAGCAGCAAGAGGAGTAAACCCAGACGTAGGCTCAAAGTGGGAGCCAGTAGCAGTATCGCTATGAGAGAGGGCTGGAACAGAGCCCAGATTTAATAAAAGCTGTCTCTCAGTTAGAGAAATCTCAGTACAAATGACCCCCATGACTCTCTCCAGCATTCTGCCAAATGAACTGCACCTTATAGGGAATAGAGACAAATTGGCCACCAGTGATTTTCTTCTTTTCCAGATAGCTAAACAGGAGGGGCAGCCAAAATCACATAAGAGACAGAGGGCTCATTAAGATGTCAATGCTAGCTTGAAGAGGATTGTAGGTAGCTCCAGGTAGACTGACCAACCTCCCCTTGTGGACTGACAAATCAGTGGAACAGGTGTGGAGACAGATGTGGAGGGAGGGCCACTACTGGAAAAGTCTTGTTTGGGCTGCACCGGCCTAATCCAGGTCCAGGAACCCGAGCCAGTAGCCCCTCCATGACACATTGTGAAAACCTCACAGATCTCACAGACACTGCCACAAGTCAGGTGCTGGAGTCAGGGACACAGGCTGTACAGTCACACTCCATGTGAATTTCCTCCATGGATCGCGACTCAAAACTCAGACTCAGGACTCTACTGCCAGGCTCTCTAGACTCTCCTTCTCCTTACTCCTCTGACTTTTCCTCTGTTCAACAACTGTCCTGCATGTGAAGAAGGGGCCACTAGCAGTTCGTGCCAGCTCAGAGACTAGCATACTTGCATGGGTTTTCATGTACCACAATGGGGATTTTAAGAGCATAACGAGTAGTTAATGTGGGCAGGCCTGTCAGCAACAACCGCAAACCCCACCGAGACCTAGTCCAGCTATTTCTGCAGCATTGCCCACCCACCTGCAGCTTTTCCAGGAGCTAACCACCTGGAGAGGCCTTAAGTGCCTCAGGTGCCATGCACTGTCACCGCCCCTTACCTCCTTGCCTCCTTGCACTCTTTGTCCCATCCACAGCCCGCTGTGCCGACCCTGTGTTTTTGTGGCTCTGCTGCAGCTGAGCAGCAAGCGGGAGTCAACAGAGCAGTAAGTTGGCAAAAAGGGGAAGCAGGGGGCACCTGCTAAAGAGGGGCCCCGGGGGAAGTCAACAGTCGACAACTGATGCTCTCCCCCAGGCTCTCCTGAATATGAAGCTTTGATATGATAGCTACCAATGTCCAGAGAAAAGGTTCATTGTATTTATTGTGTTTAAGTAGAGCTGGGTGCCGTTATTATGTATTGTGCTGGTCTTCCTCCTAACAGGTTGCTGCTCTACCAAATTTCTCATCTGGGCCATGTAAGAATTTAACCGGGGGTCATCCAGGAGTCTTCCCTGCCTGAAAGTGGAGCAAATAGATCACAGTGACTTTGCAGGCACATCAATTAACAATGGTCATGGAATTGTTTAAAGTGCCCTCAACTGAGTTGGCACAAAGTCCTTGTATGAGGAGGAGATGAAATACCATGGGTGGAGAAAACACCATGCACACAAGCCGTACCCCAGCCTAGTGGGGCAGCTTCCTCAACTCAAGTCAATATGGTGCTACTAAGTAATCACCTTATTTTACCTCTGTTTGCTTCTCCTCCGCTCTTCTACTTCAACTGCCGCAAGGGTCCCAGTATGTCTTTTGTCCTGTGTCCTATACCAGGCTATTGGAAGGCCAGATTTGCCCAGTTGATGAGTAGTTGTTGTTAGATTGTTAGCCCCCTGTTTGCCCTATTTTTCAGCTTTTCCTCCTCTGGGGGTATCCTGTAGCCTAGTCGCGTACTTTCCCCAGCTCCCGGGGCTGGATTGTTGGGATGTTCAGGTGAAGGGGAAACAGGCATGGTCTGGCACAAGGGATTGATAATTTGGCACTCACTTGTGAATTAATTCATTTTTCTGGCTTTTGAACTTCAATGTGCTTTAGGTGGGAGGTTGGTAGAGGATAGTGGTACAGTACCTTGCCTGTGGGACTGACAGGGCTTACCACGGATGCTTCTTACTGCTTGAGATCTTCTGGCACTATGGAGCAGTGGGCAATGAGAGAGGATGGTACAAGGGATCAGCGGGCACCAAAGCCCTCGTAGTGCCCCCACAGACAATGCAGAGCCCTTGACTCTCTTCTCCCTTTGCAGCGCCACGGCCTACTGAGCCTATCCTGCTTCCAGAGGCTTCACACGCTGCAGCTTTGCCCTGCCTCCTCATTGTTCAGTGTTATGGCATTACGGTGTTCAGCATCTGCAGTACACACCAGGAAGCCCACACTAGGGGTGTGGCTAGCCTTCTGGGGGTGTACATTTCCTGACTATCTAATTTTCCTGACTGCTCGTGTTGCAAATATGCCTGAGGCAGGTGGTTAGCTTTTTCCTCCTCTGGGAAGAAGCCTGATTGCATATCAGAGGCGTGGGTGCTTTGAAGCTCATGCCTTGATGCGCGACTTCACAGGCCATCCTGTCAGAGAGGGAGTTGACACCTCCATACCCAGGCATGCATTTGTTTCTGACTCCTAAGAGAGGTCACATCTTTTGGCAGGGGGTCATTTTCTTGTCTTGTCAGCACCAGCTGCAGTCCATCAGTCAAGGCACAGGAAAGGCTGGGCAACCACGTGGGTAAGCTCTACGGTAGTCAAGCTATCCTTGCTGATGAGGGGTGAAACACCAAAACCGGCCCTAGAATGCTTGTTTCCAGTCCAGGGAGGACCTGGCCTGGCAGTTCGGGCTGGACTGTTCCCATTGGGCACAGGGTCAAGACAGATTTGCATATGGCTGGGTTCAAACTGGAATGGCATGGTGAGCAAAAAAATGATGGATTTAGGCCCAGATCTCTGTACTGGGGTGAATGTATGACATTGTTCTGCATTCTGTCGACCAATTGTTGTTTTTGCATTTGTCACCCCGAGTGAGACGGGAATGCCCAGGCGTGGGTCTGGTGCTCTCCATGCCACTGGAGTCAAGCTATCCTGGCTGATGAGGTGTGAAACCCCAAAACCGGTCCTAGGATGCTTGTTTCCAGTCCAGGGAGGACCTCGTCTGGCAGTCCGGGCTGGATTGTTCCCATTGGGCACAGGGTCAAGACTGATTTGCACATGGCTGGGTTCAAACTGGAATGGCATGGTGAGCAAAACTACAATGGATTTAGGCCCAGATCTCTGTACTGGGGTGAATGAATGAAATTGTTTTGCATTCTGTCCATCAATTGTTGTTTTTGAATTTGTCACTCCGAGTGGGACGGGTATGCCCAGCCGTTGGTCCTGTGCTCTCCATGCCACTGGAGTCAAGCTATCCTGGCTGATGAGGGGTGAAACCCCCAAACCGGTCCTAGGACGCTTGTTTCCAGTCCAGGGAGGACCTAGCTTGGCAGTTCAGGTTGGACTGTTCCCATTGGGCACAGGGTCAAGACTGATTTACATATGGATGGGTTTGAACTGGAATGGCATGGTGAGCAGAAAAAATATGGATATAGGCTCAGATACCTGTACTGGGGTGAATGTATGACATTGTTCTGCATTCTGTCCATCAATTGTTGTTTTTGCATTTTCACCCCGAGTGGAAAGGGTATGCCCAGACTCGGGTCCTGTGCTCTCCATGTCACTGGAGTCAATCTATCCTGGCTGATGAGGGGTGAAATCTGAAAACCGGTCCTATGATGCTTGTTTTCAGTCAAGTGCTGGACTGTTCCTATTGGGCACAGGGTCAAGACTGATGTGCTTATGGCTGGGTTCAAACTGGAATGGCATGGTGAGCAATGGATTTAGGCCCAGATCTCTGTACTGGGGTGAATGTATGATATTGTTCTGCCTTTTGTCCATCAATTGTTGTTTTTGCAACCTCTAAGCTAACCACCTGGGTGCATATTAAATCCGACTTTAGAAACAATTTTCAGTTCGGATCATTCAGATCATAACATTGGCTGGCAACCTGGGGGTGCACGGGTGCCAGCCAATGTTATCCTCTGGCCCCGTGAACACCTATAGTAACCCCTAATGGAAGGAGGCTACTCAAGGGACATATAAGCTTGCACTTATATGTCCATGCCTTTAATATAATGCACCCAACTCCTGTGTCCAGGAGGCCTACCCTAGGGGTGACTGGTATATATTAAATATAGTGCTGGTATTTTGCCACTCATGGTAAGAGCAAAGTCAAAATTAAACAGTTTGGGCTGCTCTTGCAGTTTTCAATGGCAGATATGCTTTCATCTCTTTACCTGGGTCACTCAGGGTGGTACAATATGTGCTCCAGGCTATGGTGACCTCTTTAACTCCCATACCACTGGTACAACTTACCAATTTGGGTTACCAATTCACATTCATCATACATGAGGAAGAGAACACTGGCACTGAGGCCTCGTTAGCATGTCCCAGTGCATTTTCAGAGGCAAAAGCATCAGCACAGGGAAAAAAGTGTGGGGGGGTGATCATACAAAAAGACACTCTCCTGCAGTTAAGTCCCTTGCATATGGTACCAAGGATCCTCAGGGTCTTTAAGTTAAAATATTTCTAGTGGATTGCAGCACTTATTGTTTTCACCACAAGTGTCACAAAGCAAAGCAGGATTCCCAGCGTGCCATTGATGGCGGGCAGAACCGTTTTCGAACTGCTAATTTGATTTCGCCATTTAAACTATTGACACAGTCCAGACCTTCCTTTTCAATATATTTTAAGCCACTTCTAAAGCAGGCTTATTGAGCAGGGTACTGTATATGAAAAAGAAGGACCTGTGTTTTCATCTGTCCCAAGAGTAAAAACCCCATATTGGCATTTTTGCTGTAGAAATGTTGCTAATTTGTGAGTATAGAGTTACATGCTGACAACTCAGCTGTGCTAACTTCTAAATGGCACTACTAAAGTTGGTACTTGAAGGTATCAAAATAATTGTTACATTAAACCAGACTTGATGCCCATGTCTGTTCTAGTTTTCCAGTGACTGTTTACAGTTGCTGGCAAAGAGACAGCCTTCTGTCCTTCCAGGGGGATATGTGAATGACTCACAGTAAGCAGCACAAAGGGCATGCTGCTGGAAGATGTGCTATCTCACACTTTGCTCTAAGTGGGATGGGTATTCCCAGACGTGGGACCCGTGCTCACTACGCCACTGGAGTCAAGCTATCCTGGCTGATGACGGCTGATAGCCAGAAACCGGTCCTAGGATGCTTGATTCCGGTCCAGGGAAGACATGGCTTGGCAGTTCGGGCTGGACTGTTCCCATGAGGCACAGGGTCAAGACTGATTTGCATATGGCCATGCCTAAACTGGGGTGGTGTAGTGGGCAAAAGAACGATGGATTTAACCCAGATCTCTTGACGGGGGAGAATGTCTGCATTGTCAGCATTCCGTCCATCATTTGTTTGTTGTAACGCTTTTTGCCCTAAGTGGGATGGGTATTCCCAGACGTGGGACCCGTGCTCACTACGCCACTGGAGTCAAGCTATCCTGGCTGATGACGGCTGATAGCCAGAAACCGGTCCTAGGATGCTTGATTCCGGTCCAGGGAAGACATGGCTTGGCAGTTCGGGCTGGACTGTTCCCATGAGGCACAGAGTCAAGACTGATTTGCATATGGCCATGCCTAAACTGGGGTGGTGTAGTGGGCAAAAGAACGATGGATTTAACCCAGATCTCTTGACTGGGGGAGAATGTCTGCATTGTCAGCATTCCGTCCATCATTTGTTTGTTGTAACGCTTTTTGCCCTAAGTGGGATGGGTATTCCCAGACGTGGGACCCGTGCTCACTACGCCACTGGAGTCAAGCTATCCTGGCTGATGACGGCTGATAGCCAGAAACCGGTCCTAGGATGCTTGATTCCGGTCCAGGGAAGACATGGCTTGGCAGTTCGGGCTGGACTGTTCCCATGAGGCACAGGGTCAAGACTGATTTGCATATGGCCATGCCTAAACTGGGGTGGTGTAGTGGGCAAAAGAACGATGGATTTAACCCAGATCTCTTGACTGGGGGAGAATGTCTGCATTGTCAGCATTCCGTCCATCATTTGTTTGTTGTAACACATCTCACACTGGCAGGCAGGCCAAACTGGGTGTTAGCCAAAATGGCAAGCTTCAAAGAAGAAACAGCCTTTTAAAGGAAAATGGTGGGCACCCTCAAGAGTGACTGCTCTTTTGTTCTGATAGACAAGTTGATGTAGGGAACAGAAAGAGACTGGAAATCATTTCCAAACCAGTTTTCCTGTAAGCATCTAGCCCTCAGATATATACACACCTATGGGGTGGGCTATCAAGCTCAACACACCAAGGGAGGTGTCTGCTATCCTGGACAGAATATTGCATTCTGGGATAGCTAGAAGCCACACTATGCAGGAAGTCACCCTCATGTGGTAGGACGCTAGGTAGCTCATTGGCTAGTATTCACTGAATTCTCTGAGGGCACATTGTGGTAATAAAAGATGCACCCATGGCACTCAGATCATTGCTGTATTGTAGAGAGGACCAAAAAAGGACCCCCCCTGCTGTGTTCTCAGGACCTAGCAAACAGAGGCTGCACAATAGACTGGAATGTCCCTGCTGATCCTTGGACTAGCAAAGAGATTGGTGCCCTGCTTGAGGAACAGTTCTTCCAGAACTCGAGACAAAAGAAATGACTCCAAGAGTCAGTTGCCTGACTTTCTGTTTCAGCTACCGGGCCACAAAAACTTAAGAAGCCTGCCTTGGCAAGTTGGTAGCCACAATTTCTTGATCACCACTGACCCCTGAAGCACAGCATGGAAGACCGAGTCTCGGCATTCAAAAGTTGCACCTGAGTCTGCTGGACCTGGGACAGTTGTCGGACTTCAACCAGACTTTGAGGCACACTGACCTCTGTGGCCAAAGTCCCACCACTGTGTTCTGGACCAAGGGGTGGCCCAGAAAGACCTCTGTCAACAGATCAGCATCCACAGCATCCTTCAGCATTTTCAGCATCATGAATCCTTAGCATCAAGACCACTCAACTGATGTCTGTATCGGTTCACCCATAGAGCCTGGAACTGGACTGGATACTGCTTTGACTGCAAGGTGACTGTCCTGTTGAGCCTTAATGGCCCCGGTGATGGAGTAACCAAACAGGACTTTATACATTTTTTTAAGTTTTCAACGTAACTGTGGTAGTTGCCAATGCCTGTTTCCTATTTCAATGAAACGCAGTGATTTATTATTTGGTCAATAATTAATATCTCTGAAATTTTCTGGTGTATTTTGTTCATTTTGGTATCTAAAAATTGATAAAAATAGGAGCTTATGTTTATGAATTGGTGTTGGGTTTTCCTTGTGTCGTGTATATATCTTATTCAGCTGTTTTCTCACAGCACCCATGGCATGATTAGTTAAAAGTCACATGTGGACTGCAGCCCTTATTGTGCCATCCACTACTTTGACAAAAGAAAAGATGGCTTCAGGCATACTATTGTAGCCTGACTCCTGCAGTATGAAACATGCAGTATAACCTGTTAAAATAACATTGTTAACAGGTAAAAACTTGCGATTTCAATATTATTAAGTCACCCTTAGGTATGTCTTGTAGCCCATAAGGCAAGGTAAATGGTATTTAAAAGTCGGGCATGTAGAAAACTAAAGTTACCATGTCCCTTCAGTGAAAAGGCCCTTAAAGATTTTTTCACTGGGCACTGTGGCCTGCCTAGTTGTCCTATATAGACAATCAAAGTACAGGAACAGGAAATGGGAGCAGCTGGAAAAATATTTTAAGCACTTGTAAAATTGGGCCTCATGAACAACTGTACACAAGAGGTAAGTGGAAGTTGTCTCTTTTATTTTATTTTCTTGCTTCAAATAGTCTCAGTTCATAAGATAACATGGCGACCTCCTTCATAATCAAAACCAAAACAAATGGAGAAAGAAAATTAGGTCTTCAGCTTGTCTGCTAGGTGACCGTCTAGAGTGGGGCCCGGTCTCCATGGAATGCTTTAATGTTGACCCTTGGAAGAAACAGAAAAATTCCTGAGTTGTCTACTCTATTGAACTGAGACTGATCCCATCACCAATGCCATTGTCAGTTACGCAGGGTTAGCTTTTTTATGGTAGTTTCCTGGAAAACAAACTTCATGCAAATAACACACATTATATTACAACACTGTAAACAGTATTTTTACATTTGATATTCATGTACATGATATTTTTGACATCCCAATAGTCTTGGCACAATATTTTTGTATCACAATATTATTTATTCAATATTTTGTCCAAACACTGCATGCACTGTGTCAAAGTATGGCTAGGCATTGACCATAACCTCACTACAGAACCCTGACTCAAGCTTGTAGGGAGCTTTCAGAACTTGAGGTGTAAATTCATACTGAAAATGTACGCGCCCTTTGGCCTAACAGGAGTGGATACATGGCTATTAAAGACTGTACAGTTTATGCTCAGCTTGCCAGCCATGAGTATTCATACAGCATTAGGCAATATCCATGCCTTTAAAAAGGTGCATGCCCTTTGCTCATGTTATCTACTTCCATTATTGCCCATTTGGTATGCTTTTACTCAGTTTGACAGCATCTGTGCCCTGTACATTTTTGCCATATAGATTAATGGGAATTTCTTATTAACCTTCTGTTTTAGGTGTAGAAGAATATCCCACTCGCTTGTCCCTCTGTCGTGTTTGTTGTTATGTAGCTGTTTATTGTTTTTAGTCCCCTTGCCTCCCAAACCCCAACTGGATCATCTCTAAAATCAATCATCCAGGTAGATCCCTATGCATGTAGCATAATATAAAACATGAACGTAATATTGGATCTGCTGAGTAGTTATACCTCACAGTAGTTACATTTTCACAACCATCTCTCACACCTGCTGCACCTCGGGCTTTTAAGTGCTATGCCACAAAACACAGTAAGATCACTTTTCTGCTCTCATGCATGATACCGAAATGCTCCTCACTTAATATTCCAATGAACATTGTATGGTGCAAGCAACACGTTCCCCTACTTAATAGAGTTCTACCCATTCTGAAATCCACTTTGCACCCCGTAACAAGTTTTTAAGTATTATATAGATGCTACATTACAATACAATAATTTAATAAATTAATGACATTTAAAGTAGGGGTGTTGTTAGTGTTAGCTTGCATTTGACGAAAGTAACTTAATATGCGATTCAAGTACGTATCGTCATTTAATTTAGTGTAAATGTTAGTATAAATGGATCGCTTTATTATAAATTAAAAATAAGACTGAGAAAACAGCAGATAAGATTAAAGAAATCGCAGTTTCATAAGGTTTTGGATTCGAGATAAGGACAAGTTTTGATAAACAAAGTGAACAAAGTATGGGTTCCTTTGAATACTATGTAAAAGTGGGAGAAACAAAGCTAGGAAGAAATAAATGTGAGTGGAACTAAAGGCATGAAATCTTTCGAAAATCAAACATATATGCTCAATTTTAGCTTAGCTTATTTTACCAATATTTTTAAATAGTTTGGCTCCTTTTCCATACGATAGACTTGTTATTATGTTATGTGCTGCTTTTATCAGTGTTAGTCAAACAGCTGACATTGGGGCATTCACACAAACGTTTCCTTAAAGCAAACGACTCTTTGTTGTCATGTTGGAGCAAATTGTTATTCCATCATCTCCATGCCTTGTTTTGTATGCGCACTCAGGGAGGCTAAGTTCCTACTTCATCAGCCCACTAAGGGAGACCTTGTGATGAGGATCTGCCAGGTGAATGAACATCTGCCAATGAGATAGGTTGTAACATCTGGCAGTCATGAAAGGAGCTGGCTGTTATCTTGCGCTGGTGGGGCAGCGCAGCTTTGAAAGTGTCAAAGAAGGGCAGTGTATCTTGTCTATACTACCTGCTGTGAGGGAAGCTGTGCAAAGGAGCACCGGCTGCCAGCCTTGGCTGGCTTTCCCACTAGTTCAACTCAAAATTGGACATCTGAGAGAGGAGGCCAATGTCTCCTATGACCAAAGTATAATTTAAATAAGTG
Organism: Triturus cristatus; assembly: GCF_964204655.1. NCBI lineage: Eukaryota > Metazoa > Chordata > Amphibia > Caudata > Salamandridae > Triturus > Triturus cristatus. The sequence continues at coordinate 380,820,138 of NC_140595.1, forward strand.
TTATCATTTTGGGGAGTTTCGCTACAGGTGTATACTTTTCTAATCTCTAAAAGAAAAAAATAGTCGTCTAGTTTGAACTCTAATGGAATTATTGTGGTTTAATCTGATCTAAACATCGCTCAAAGTAACAAGCGTAGGATGCAAATAAAGTTAATGTTTACATCAAACACTTCTAAATGATTTAAACTCGTTATCGGACCTAATGAATTTCTTGTGAGTTAGAAATGCAAATGTCCACTCAAAAAAGTTGATTAAACAGATGTAAATCATTTCAAACATGGTTCAATTGCCATTGAATTATCCGAGTCAACATGTTTTCGCTGGTATATTATGTGTAAAAAAAAAAAAGTATAACTGCGGTTTTGGCGTTAAAATCGTTTACAGATATTAATGAATGAAGCAACGGCCATGTTGCTGGAAAATTACTGCTGGAAAATTGCTGGAAGTCCTTTCAAAGTATTCGTTTTACATTTATATACATATATTACCTTAAATTAAATGCCACATATTGAATTAGTATTTATGAAAACAAGCCATAAGCAACTCTGCGTTGCTTAGTATTAGTCAAAGTAATATTTTTTCATAAAATTAATACTAATAGCCTGTAAGCAGTAAATTTCATATTTATTCTGTTTCTCAAATGTCTATTTCACGTTTTCAATTTATTTACTTTAAAATCGCACTCCATGTAAAACACAAATTGTTTTTTACATTTATTAAAACTGCTTTTACAAATGCCACATGCCGACATACAATTAAAACATGGCTTGGATTACTTCAATGGCATGGGCTGGCTAAAAAGTCAGAATGTTAGACTGGGGATATTAAGCTCTTTTTTAGTGATTGTCGCCTTCAATGAATATAGAGTATGTTCCTCATATGGAAAACAGATGGTAAATGCAAATCTTGCTAAATTTAGGACATTTGCTAGATTAGCATATAACCTTGAGGTAGATGGCTTATATTTATTGATAATATGACATATTACTTAATATACAGCATTTCAAATCACAAATGGCATTAGCATCAGCACTTGTTTAATGAAGGCTCAGCCGAGTCTTTTTTACGCTGGATGGATTTGGAGCTGCACAGTTGTCCTTCAGTGGGTATGTCAAATGTTGCCCATACTTACTAAAGTGCACAGGACAACTGCACTTTTTTTTGTAATAACAGAACATGAAAAAATATGTTCTATTTAATTTGTAGGTGCCCAGATGATACCGGTGCATTTTCACCATATATCTTGTGCAAAGTTAAATATTCAATTATGAAATGTCAAACTGTTCTGTTTATAATACTCACCTGTGCGTTTCTAAAAACAATGCTTTATACAACTATTTCCCTTATAGCTACAGGGTTGTATAGATAGATAGATAGATAGATAGATAGATAGATAGATAGATAGATAGATAGATAGATAGATAGATAGATAGATAGATAGATAGATAGATAGATAGATAGATGGATGGATGGATGGATGGATGGATGGATGGATGGATGGATGGATGGATGGATGGATGGATGGATGGATGGATGGATGGATGGATGGATGGATGGATGGATGGATGGATAGATAGATAGATAGATAGATAGATAGATAGATAGATAGATAGATAGATAGATAGATAGATAGATAGATAGATAGATAGATAGATAGATAGATAGATAGATAGATAGATAGATAGATAGATAGATAGATAGATTTCTTAATTTATACCTTGGACAGTTGAAAGGCTGTAGACGCTATGCCACATCCAGCAGTGGCAGTCTGATTGAGTGAGTGAACTTCGCTGCGCTCTTACAAGACTGCAGGTATTTATATTGGAGAAGCACTAGTCCGAGGGCTCCTTGCAGGTCCTTGTGCCCTTGGTCATAAACATGGGGCGGAGTGGCCGATGACGATCTATGGCCAGCTCAGGACAGCAGCACAGCAGGTGCAACCAGGATTCCTTGTGGTAAGAGCATAAGCAGCAGGTGACTGCTCCATCCTTGCGTGCCCAGGCTGGGTTGAAATCCGTGATTCTTAGTGCAGTGAGGCACATATATAACATTTGCCTGCGAGCCTTGTCTGAAAGCGCCTATCGTAGATCGTATTGGGCTTTTCCCTGGATGTACGAAGCATCCAATGCCATTGTATTGGGATTGTTGTTCAGTATGCCCCGATCCTTTTCAAACGAGATCGCCTGGACCTTCTGCTTCACTGCATTTGTCCAGGCAGATATACGGATCTTGGGTGAAGGCCAGCTCTCTGCTTCAATCTTCAAGTTCCCAATTGCTTGGCTCAGCTTGGAAAACCAAGGAGAGTCCTCTTCCTTAAAGATGGCTCCTAATTGATGTGTATGGGAGTTATCCGGAACTCTTAGGACCCTGATGTAGAATATTATTCAATCCCCCTGTTATGCCAGGTCGGGTCTACCAAGACAAAGTTCCAGCCTTAGTCTGGCATTCCTGGCTTGTCTTGGAGGCTGCAGCATTGCTTTATAGGCTTTTACCTGGACTGCCGCAATGAGTGTATCCATGCTCCCAGAAAAGCCAGGTGGCCATAGTTGATGGCCGGAATTAGTTTTGCCTTAAAAACTGTCAGCATTGGCTCCACTGTTGGGATGGTCAGGTGTCGGCTTAGCCACTTCATTGTTAAGATTACACGGTCGGCCTTTGCTCTTAGATGTTTTATGTGGGTCGCCGGAGTAGCCCTCTCAGAGAGGTAGTTGTATGTAGAGTATTTAATTCCAGTGATTAAGTACCTGCTTCTTTGCCGGAATCTCTGGGTTGTTATTGTCGGGGGCAAATACTTCTTTATCAATGTTATTTCAAATTTCAACAAAGTGTACGTATTTTAATACTTCAATACTTGTAGAAAACACTGTTGTGATAATACTCTGGAGTTGGGGGACACAGCGTACCTCAGTTCACACGGAAGTACTGGAGTCGTGTTTGAAAAGGCAAGTCTCAGGATTTGCAACGCTTCATTTTCTCATTTAGGGCCATATGTAGGAAGCCAATTACCGGTCGGTAACGGCCGATTTTCGGTAAATATCCTGTTACCGACCGGTATTTAGGCATTTGCTATGTAGGGGGCATATTTCAGGATTCGGTAATTTACCGAATCGGTAAAATTACCGATTCGGTAATTTTACCGATTCGGTAAATACCGAATCCTGAAATGAGATGTAGGAAACACTCAAATGAGTGATGTGTAGGAATTAGAATTCGGTATTTACCACCAAATATAGGTTGGTGATAAATACCTAATCCCTAGCAAAACGTGACATTTTGCTGATGTCAAAGTGCCATGTGGCAGACATACATGGCCTTAGGGCATGTATGTGCGCCACATGTGCACACATGGACGAATCAGGGGTGCAACAGAGTGTCAATGTGACACCCTGCCACCCATGATACTGCCTCCCCCATTACCGATTCGGTATTTACCGATTCGGTAATGGTAACTGGCTTCCCATTCATTCCTATGGGCCTCCTGGCCCATAGGAATCAATGGGAAGGTATGCCTCATTACCGAATCGGTAAATACCGATTCTAAATTACCGACCCTTTCCGATTCGGTAAATTTTACCGATAAATTACCTACATCACATTTACCGATTCATAAATACCGAATCGGTAAAATTCGGTATTTATGAGTCGGTAAATGTGCAGCTACCTACATATGGCCCTTATTCTTTAATCTGAGGGGAAAAGGATGGCTTATGTTACCACACTGTCAGTTTAGGAACTGGCTGTCTTACCGGGACGCGCGCCGTTTTTACTTTAGCGAACTCCACTGCCTGACTCTAACACACTTTCCGGCTCGCTGGTCAGACTGTAAGCTGTATTTAATTAGATGCCACTTGCCTTCTGCTGGAAGAAATCGAACACGAACGTGTTCCAAGTTTTCAGCTCTGAATCGTCTGTGACTTCCTGCTTGTTTGCAGAATTCCAAAAGGCCTATTAACAAGACTCTGAGTGGATTTTAGTAATTATGAAGACTGTTGCATTTTGGTAAATGTAGTATGGACAGATTCTTTTGTCGTAAGCCAGAAGTGGTTTACAGTTTTGCGATTTCAGATATCTCATTGAGTCCCAGCATGGCTGTATCAAATTTCATGGTGAGGAATGCTTCTTTTTGAGATAAAAGAACTTCGGGGTCACCACCCCTCGTATTAGGTTTGATGGCACATAAGACAGTCCAATTAAAATAATTTTCGGAATGTTTCAATGTAACAAAATGGTTAACCATAGGCGCAGTTAAGACTTTGCTCTTCAGTCTGGAGCGGTGTTGGAAATCCTTTGTCTCACTTCTTGGCTGGTTTTACCACTATACGTTTTCCTACAGGGACACATAATGGGATACACCACGTTTTTGGTCTTACAATTAGTGAATTCATTGTGACACCAATATCCTTGGCCGGCGGTGAAGGTAGTTCCTTTCATGGTGGAATTGCAAACGGAACAACTACCACAATTGTGGTGCCCTTGGATGGGTTTTAGATTTAACATGATGCAGAGATTGTCTGTTCTTTCTTTGGGCAATGCAGTCGTGTGTATGACTTGCTTTCCAATGTTGCAATTCTTTTTGAGCGCAAAAAGTGCAGGGCCAATATTTGGTATGGATCCTTCAATTAGATGGCAGTTGCTCTGGACAATCTTCATTAAAGGAAGAGTATGTGGTCCAAATGTTGTAACGCAAACAATACGTTCAGTTGTTGGTTTGCTTTTTTTGGTCAATAGGTGTTCCCTGGGCGTGAAACAGGTTCTCTTCAGTGATTATTTGAGGAGCTTGTGGGGGTAACCTCCCTCCTTATGTTTCTCACTCAATGTATCAGTATGAAGTTCATAGTCCTCACGTCTGGTACAGTTACGTCTTATGCGTAAAATTGCCCGTAGGGCAAGTTTTTCTTCAAATTTCTAGGGTGATAACTTCTGAAATGCAGGGCATTGTTTTTGTCTGTCGGTTTCGTATCTAATGTCGTAATCAGCACATTCGATGATGATTTCACCTCCACATCCAAGAAGGGGAGGTTCTTTTTTTGCTATAGGCCAAACTTAGTTTAATATGTGGACTGCATAGCCTAAGGTCACATTGTTTCATTAATATGTGATGAATGCTCTATCTGGACATCTTGTATGTTTACTCTACTAGTGGTCCAGTCCAGGTTGCTTAAGGACCCAAGCCTTTTTTGCTTGAACAATGATCTATAAAGCAGCAGAACAGAGGCGTATGATTTTCCTTGACTGCTTGTTTGGAAAGATAAGCCAGCGCAATGATGTTGTCCATGGTTGATCTGTTTGCCCTGAATCCTGACTGATAGAGTTGGAGGATTCTTTTATCATTTGCCCATTCTTCCAGATCCTTCAAAACATTTTGGGCGTAGACCTTGACTTCTAGTTCGAGCTGGCATAAACACATGGTTAAAAAGTGGACTCAAGATTGGAGCTAAGTATACCTGGGCGAATCTGAATACTGGGGCGGGAATCCCGTTCGGCCCTGGGGCTCCATAATTTCTCATTACTTTAATGGTCTTAATTACCTCGCCTTCTGTAAATGAGGTGGTGCCTTGAGTGTTATCTTGGCCTGTTTCCTGGTCACTCTTAGCGATGAGCCTAATATCTTGACTTGCTTCCAGGACCCATTTGATGGAGGGCCCATCATCTGGGGAGACTTTTGTGTACAGTCCTTGCACATGCTTTTCCCACTCATTTCTGGCTAAACCGTTCTCTTTTGTGGGACCATGTGTGTTGAGTGTATTAATGTATCTGCAAAATTTAGAACGATTCTTGGCTTGCAGCAGGGAGAACACCTTAAGCCATTTCCCTTCCATGAGTTTCCTTTTACATTTCCATACTTTCTTCCTGTGTGCTGCTCTCAGGGCGACTATGGGGCTCGTCTCCAACAATTTGCCACCTTTCTTTTTTACCTTAAGTGCCCCTGAAATGATGTTCCTCTCTTTTTTTGTAATGCCCCCCCAGACTCTGCTGTAAATCTGCTATGAGAGCTTTCCAGTGTCCTGTTGCCTTTACTGGGGAGACTGCCTCTAGGCTTGCTTCTCTCTTTTCCACCCACTCCATCAGTTTAGTTCAGAGGTTAGCTTTCCATTTAATTCTATTGAGCATCCTATACCTCTTATCTCCGTGGGTTCACCTATCGCATGCAGCATGGCTGCCAAATGCATTTCTAGTGGAAAAAGGTACGCAGTGACCTATGGTCGCTTTCTCCTCTATGGCCCTCCCGCCAAGTCCGTAACTTGGGTGTCATCATTGATGACTCACTAACTATGCAACATCAAGCTGTTAAGGTAGCCGCCACATGCTTCACCATCTTGAAGTGGCTAAAAAAGATCATTTGGATGTTGTCGGAGCCTGCCCAGAGAACTGTTGTGTGAGGTGCTTGTCACCTCTAGACTGGACTACGGTAACATTCTTTACCTGGGAGCAAATAAGGTGGTGACTCGCAGGCTACAGATGGTTCAGAACTCGGCTGCAAGACTACTTTGCAGGGTTCATAAAGCTATCTCTGTTTCTGGTCACCTGTGTGACCTGCATTGGCTCAGGGTTGAGAACCGTATCAAGTTCAAAGCCCTGAGCTACATGTTCAAAATCAAAACAGGTGTGGCCCCTCAGTATCTGAAGTCTCTGGTCTGCCCCTATATGCCTTCTCGTTGCCTTCATTCGTCTACTCATGGGAAATTTACTGTGCCTTGAGTCAAACTATCTCCGATGTGCGGACTATCGTTTGCACACCTTGGTCCTTCCCTTTGGAACTCACTTCCCACCTCAATTCGGAATGAAACAGTGTTTGTACAATTCCCCAAATCCTTACAAACCTGGCTTTTCAACCGATAATCATTAAGCTGCTACCTATTCCTTGGACTGGCCGGCGCCGGGAAACCCTTTTTGGGTAGCTGTTGTGCCTTACAAATGTAATTCATAATAATAATCATCAACTGCAAAAACCCCCAGCTTATCAGACAATTTCTCATCAAGTAGGATATAATCAATTGTGGATACATTCTTGAAGGTCTGTTTGGGGCCCAATGAGGGAAGTATCATTTTTTTATTGAATGAGTTGATCATAACTTATAATTTTGAAGAAGGCTAGAAACAGGCCCAGCCTTGCCCCAATGCTACTGCGGATATGATGACGTGTCCAAGCATCTCATGTTAAAATCTCCAGCAATGATCACATGGTGGAGGGCAAATTTAATTAATAGATCTTCCAATGTGCTAGCAAGGGTTTCTATGAAGGCTTTTGTTTGGCTTTGCAATGGATTACTGTCACAGTTTATTAACTGTACGAGGAAGGGTTGTTAGTGTGGCCTAGGGCCCTTAATTGATAAAACATGCATCTCAGGAGATTTAATGGTAATTTCTGTGACTATTAGTTTGCAGGCATGTTTTAGGAAAACTAAAAGTCCTCCTAACTGGTGGCCAAAGATCTTCATTTTTGTTACAGCCACTCACTTGGTATTCGTAAATGCCTGCTATGGGTGTCGTAGTCACTGCCCAGGTTTCCTGGAAGCACACTATGTCCCCCTTTGCGAGGTAATCCTCTATGTTGTTGTGCCTGGGGATTTTCCTGAGCCCTGTCAGTTGTTGTTGTAGATCTAAGGGCTTTCCCATTTCCCGATCTTCTGTGATGTAACTATGTCTATTGTCAGGGAAACTGCGGCTGCTGTCTATGGTCACCTGCTCGAGCTGGTACATATATGATTTACACTGGTTGTTTCTATGTGTGAGGTGGATGTTTGAGGAGAGGCTTGATCATGTTTGGTTGCTTCTGCAGCCTTTGCTGTAATTATTTTTTCCCTGCAAGACTGAGTTGAGGGTGCATCCCCTTCTCTGATAATTGGGAGTGAGAACATACCGATATTTCCATGGGCAGGAGTCTGCATCTATGTCCCAGCTCAATGACTGTTATGCTGCCCTTAACACAACCAGTTGTAGCCACTGTTGACTGAATCCCACTAGGGTAGAGTCTCCGTCAGTATCCCCTTGGTGCTTTCAAAATTTTACCCCCTCCAAATTTTCCGTATCAATATCTCCCACGGTTACAATGTGGGTGAATAGCCGAAGGATGTAGGACCTGCTCAATATATCGTAAGGAGCTTTACTATGGGGAGTGAGCACTACCTCATAGATTTGAGGGTTATCTTTTAGGATTGGTGCATCTATTGTGCTTCTATCCCTAGCTTGTAAGGAGGATTGGGGGCCTAAATTTAAGAAAAGACTGTGGATGGTTCCATGCTGCAGTCGTCCAGCTGCCCCCCTAGAAGTGCCTGACGGGCTTTCTTTTATCTGCTGGTCCACCTGGGTGAGTAAAGTGCTCCCTTCCGGGCTGCTCGGCTTTTCAGGCCTTAAATGTTTTATTGCCCTGATCTTTGTGCTGACACCCACCTTCTCAGGGCTTAGCGCCAGTTCTTCATTAAATCCGGGTGCTGCTTTTGGCCCAGCTGGGATCTGGAGAGCATGAGGCTTACTTAGGCTCGGCTGGGCCTCGCTCCCTGGGGTATTACCTTCCCTTGGTTCTTCTTTTAGTCCGAAGGCTGATTTTGGCCCAACTGGTGGCTAGAAAGCTTGAGACTTACTTTGGCTCAGCTTGGCCTCGCTTTCTTGGGTATTGCCTTGCGTTGGTTCCCGTGACTTGTTCTGCTACATAACGGTGAAAATGGGATAAAGTGGCTTTGGATTGTCACTCTCTGCTGGACTGCAACTGTGCAAAATTGGTGGCAGTATTGATCTTCTTTTGGCTTTTTCAGTTGTTTTTTCAGCTTCTTCTTGACCCACCTAAAGAGGGGGGCTTTTGCCAGGACAAGCCCCGTAATTCCTTTTTCACCCTGGGTGTTCTTTTTTAGCTCTTCCCCTTCAGCTGTGCTGGCCACCAGTTGGCTAGTGGATGCTTCAAACCTTTCTGTGCTTCTCTGGATTTCCTGGATGACCTTGCTCCTTTGCGCTTCCTTTGATTCCTTTATTTCTGGACTTGAAGGTGGGTGCCTTTGCTGTTAATGTCTAATGGGGGATTTCTCCCTAGTGTTGGTTACAAAGATCCACTGGTCACTGTCAGTGCTTCCCCTTTGCCCCTAGATATCGCTACCATATACTTGAATATCAAAGGCAGCTTGACCCACTTATCAAAGATGGCTGTGCATGAGCACGAGTAGGCGTTCATGTCCTGCTTGCTGAGAATGTTTGCGGATTCATCAGGCACTGGGTGATTGATTGCAGAAGGTCAATTTGAACCTCCATTTTTGTTGACTGCCATAACTGCGCCCTAGCCAGGGTATTTTGTACATATCTTATGGCTTTCAAAGGAAGGTATCCTGATCATTAATTTGCTGAGTCTCTGTGCGAGGTTCCTCTCCTTCTTCGGTTTTCCCAAATAATTATGGGGTGAGGTCCAGGGTTCTTTCGATTGATAGCTCCAATTTTTTTAAATCTCAGGGATGTTGACTTTTTGACTGTTTGCTGGTGAATTAGATGACACTGTTTGCTGGGGCTTCGATGTCTTGCTCGCTTTGCCAGTGAATTAGTCCTTCTATAGACTGGAGACAGTTTGCCTTATTTAGTGTCTCCCTGGTGTTCTCTATATTCAATGAGATCCCCTTGGGTGGTGTAACATAGTCCCTTACTTGGTGGGTGATGCAACTGTTTCCCTTGTCTGCCCCTTGTGTCCCCATAGGGAGGGCTAGGTCAAACACTTCCCTTGCCCATTCCCTGGACCATGAATGTGATCTATACCTTAAGGAGGGATTACTATTAGAGGGGAGGTTGGCCATACTTTGGCTTGAACCTAGTCTTAAGGATTTATAGTTTGTCGCATCATCTGCCCCCTCAATGGGGTTATCCAAAATTGTTATTGGGATATCTGGTGTATGAAAGTATTGTGTTATGAGCCCTTGATGGGGAGCATTTACTGGGGGTTGCTCTTGCTTCAATGACACGGTCATTCTTCTTTTGACCCTGGTTGTGCTTGGGCTGATAAGTTAGTGTTCAACGGTGTCAGCTCCCAAGGGGCGGGAGGTCATCTTTTTGGGCGCCATGTTCTTCGGAAAAACTGCTGAGGGTTTAGGGCAATTGCACGGAGCTAAATCTGCCTTTAATCCTTAGTATATGGGCTTGATGTAGGTTGCTCTTTTTTAAAATAACATAATGCTCACAATAGCTCTCCTGCTGGGGGTCCTTTTGATGCCCTGTATCCAACTCCTGCCTTCTTCTTCTTTCTGCGGTTGTAAGCCTCCTTGGGCTTGGGCTGCTATAGAGTTCCTTGATGGTAGCTGCAGTGTTGGTGTTTTTGCCTGTTTTGGTTGGCGCACTATGAATGATCGAGCTGTCGGATTTTCAGGTCTGAGCACTGCCCCGGTTAGTACAGTTGTTCCTAGTGCCCCTGTGAGGTGGCCAATGGCTTGCAAATTGTGGGTGGTACTCGTGGGGAGTAAGCAGTGCACTCCGGGCTCCACATGCCGAATTCCAGACTATCTGGCCCACCTCCGATGAGGTTTCCGGGGGCACTCACTCAGTGGCGGCACTCTAAGGCTGCCACTCTTGCTCAATCCCTTTGTCACTCCTCAGGCTATGTTCGGGCCCAAAATGACCCCATAAGGATCCCGAATCACCTAAGAACCAGGCCACCACAAGCCTCGCAGCAGTCCCTTCCATCTGGGACTCCTGGTTCACCTGGCCCTCAGTGAGCCGTGCAAAAACTGTAGCAAATCCGGGCAGGCAGCAAACTCAGTTATCTGCCCAGTCGTCGCCTGCCTGAAATTCACCCGGCAATCGCCCCCGGCATATGGTAAACATGTTATCGGAGCAAGGAGCTGGGAGCCGGTAACAGAGAGGCAGTGATATAGTGCAGTATTAGGAGCTCAGTTCTTGTGTACCATGTCCGCTCCGGCCACGGAGTCTGAAGGGGTTTCTCCAGCCCGCTGTTCAACCTAAGTGCGCATGTGTGAATTGGCCGACCTGAGACGGAATGCCAAACTCATATGCACACTTAGGGAGTGCATGTAGCACTCCTCCTCCCATGTCCAGCCCTGCCCCTCCCTGCATAAGCAGGCTCAGAGAGCCGGCAAATGAAAAATAAAACGATGCCAGAACATTGTTTTATGTTTCAATTGCTGGCTCTGAGCTAGGCAGTGGAGCAATGCTCCTCCGCAATTGCGGAGGACACGCCGCTGCACCTACTGCCAGCCTTGGCTGGCTTTCCCACTAGTTCAACTCAAAAGTGGGCATCTGCGAGAAGGGGTCAATGACTCACCGGCCCAAGTGTAATTTAAACAAATGTTAACATTTTGAGTTTCTCTGCAGGTGCATACTTATCTAATCTCTAAAAGAAACACAGTTGTCTAGTTTGAACTCTACTGGCATTATTGTGGTTTCAGCTGATCTAAAGATCACTCAAGGCAACAAGAGTGGGACGCAATAATGTTTTCTTACATCAAACATTTCTGAATGACTTAAACTCGTTATCGGACTTATTGAATTTCCAGCGAATTAGGAATTTAAATGTCCACTCAAGCAAAGACGATTGAAAGAGATGTAATTCTTTTCAAACATGGTTAAATTGCGGTAGAATTATCTGAGTCAGTATGTTTTCTCTGGTATATTATATGTAAAAACAAACAGTATAACTGCGGTTTTTGCGTTAAAATCGTTTACAAAGATTAATGAAACGAGTAATAGACATGTTGCTGGAAAATTTCTGGAAGTCCTTTCAAAGTATTTGTTTTACATTCCTATACATATTTTACCTTAAATCAAATGTCACATATTGAATTAGTATTTATAGAAACAAGTCAATAGCAACTCTGCGTTGCTTAGTATTAGTCAAAGCAAAGTAATAATTTTTCATAAAATTAATACTAATATCCTGTAAGCAGGAATTTTCATATTTATTCTGTTTCTCAAATGTCTATTTCACGTTTTCAATTTATTTACTTTAAAATGCACTCCATGTAAAACACAAATAGTTTTTTACATTTATTAAAACTGCTTTTACAAATGCCACATGCCGACATACAATTAAAACATGGCTATGAAACCTTCAATGGATGGCATTGGCTGGCTAAAAAGTTAGAATGTTAGACTGGGGATATTAAGCTCTTTTTTAGTGTCGCCTTCAATGAATGTAGAGTATGTTCCTCATATGGAAAACAGATGGTAAATGTAAATCTTGCAAAATTTAGGACATTTGCTAGATTAGCATATAACCTTGAGGTAGATGGCTTATATTTATTGATAATATGACATATTACTTAATATACAGCATTTCAAATCACAAATGGCATTAGCATCAGCTCTTGTTTAATGAAGGCTCAGCCGAGTCTTTTTTACGCTGGATGGATTTGGAGCTGCACAGTTGTCCTTCATTGGATATGTCAAATGTTGCCCATACTTACTAAAGTGCACAGGACATCTGCACTTTTTTTGAATAACAGAACATGAAATAAACAATTATATTTCATTTGTAGGTGCCAGGATGATACAAGTGCATTTTCAACAAACAGCTTGTACAGAGTTACATATTCAATTAGGGAATGTCAAACTGTTCTCTTCATATTACTCACCTGTGCGTTTCTAAAAACAATGCTTTGTACAACCTTTTCGCTTGAGTGATAGATACGTGATATAAAGATAGATAGACAGACAGACAGATAGATAGATAGATAGATAGATAGATAGATAGATAGATAGATAGATAGATAGATAGATAGATAGATAGATAGATAGATAGATAGATAGATAGATAGATAGATAGATAGATAGATAGATAGATAGGTAGGTAGGTAGGTAGGTAGGTAGGTAGGTAGGTAGGTAGGTAGGTAGATAGATAGATAGATAGATAGATAGATAGATAGATAGATAGATAGATAGATAGATAGATAGATAGATAGATAGATAGATAGATAGATAGATAGATAGATAGATAGATAGATAGATAGATAGATAGATAGATAGATAGATAGATAGATAGATAGATAGATAGATAGATAGAGTGCACAGTCAGTGGCTCCCGGGGGAGATACTGCACACCGCACCCCTTGCTCCTGCCTGGTGCAGGTGTGCGATTTGCTGGCCAGTCTGCTGACTCACCTCTGAGGGACTCTGATGCCGGGACTGGTTCCGATCTCTTCGGTGAGCTTGCATGCCCATCGGCTCACCGACTGTATTGTCTACACCGCAGGGGCCTGCCTCGGAGCAGGCATCAACGCTCACGCCACCTGCGAAGCACCCGGCCTGCGTATTGCCTCCCATGGTCCCCGGTGCCTCCAAAGTCTTTGCGATCCACATGGCCCGTGCGGTGCGGTGATCGCTGTCTATGCTGACTCGGCAGAGGTGGGGGAAAGCACAGGAGCCCCCCAGATGGCAGTTTACCTTAAACAGCAGTGTACTTCAAATCAGAGTGAAGGACAATAAAAACTGAAACTGTTTTCCCTTATTTTGTATAGTGTAATACAGTGGAAGTTTGTGTACGGTAAAAGCAGATCTTTCTGTATTTTTTTTACCTCCCTAACAACAAACAAGGCCCCTACAACGTCCATAAAATCATTTTAACTGTGCTACATGCTATTGGAGTTGGTGAAGCGATGAGTTGCTCTTCTAACAGCCTGACTCCCTCGCTTTTGTGCCTGCCTGCCTCTGTGTTGGGGGTAATTCCAGTTCCTTATAATGCTACGTGCTGAAGTTCATTAAGTACCTTAAAATGGGGAAAAGAGAGCCTTTAACACAAAGGCAAACACAGGAGGTAATCCCATCACAATTGACTCCTTTTTGGCAAGAGCAATGAGTGCAGTCTCTAGGGAAATTGATCTAGCCAAGGGATGCCTGTCATTGGGGGGGTGGGAGTGTCCCCCCTTCCCGATCATGGTGTACGAGATAGAGAAGCGGCAAAGAATGAACAGCAAGAGGAGATTAGGTCAAGCATTAAGACTCCTGTTACGAGAAGCTTCCCAGGAGGAATTGGTGTCCCTCAGTCCAGCGCGGTTATTTCAGTTATCTTGCCTCCAATAAATCCGCCGGCTACTAAGAGCACGCGAAACTCCAGGTGACTGGCAGCAGGGCACAAGTCCTAAAAAAAGAAGTGGGGGGGACGCTCCAAGTTAGGTGGTGTCACCGGAAGTGACGTTACGACAGGAAGTGACGTCACGAAAGATGGCTTGCACCATCTGACTCATTAAATCCCCTCATTCACCCCTTAGATGCGATTGCATCAGCGAAGCCAGAGCGTGAGCAGCGTTCTGAATTAGCTCCAAACTCGCCCCAGAGAGGCCAAAGAGTGAATGTGTGGCTCCCTTTTGCTCCAGTTATCGAGCTCTCAAGTTTTCCACTGTCATGTGGGCGATGTCAGCCAGTCCTGGTTTTACAACTCTCCTTGCTTTGCGTTATGCATAATATTATAATAGTAATAATGCGGGTAAAATTCCAATCGCACGGATCTCTCGAGTTACTGGGTAAAGGGAGGTCGACTGGGCGGCCGTGCGGGCAAGTAACGTCATAATTGAAATTCCAGCTTTTAGGCAGGGGGAACGGCGCCAACCCGGTAAAAACCCGGGAAAATAAGTGGGGGGAAGCCGTCCACCCACGTGGTACCCCGACTAGAGCCCTGACTGGCAGACATGGTATCTCCTTCTTTCACTCCGAAGTAAGGCTTAGATGTTACATCTCGCACAGGAGATATGAAAGACTCTATGTGGAACACAATGTAGTGTAAATTTGCTTTAATTTAAATAATTGCTTGAGGCCTTTAAGAGAAAGATTAGATAGTTTGGATTCCATTGTTGGGAAATACTATCCGTGAGTCAGGAGCAACAAAAAGTCCTCCAGAAGGGGTATCTGGCCTTGTATAAGAATGTTAATATAGCTGATGTTTCAGCTCAGAGTTGTTCCCGTTTAGTGAGTGACTGCACTCAAGTACCAAAAAAGGCTAATGTCAGTCAGTGATCTGTATTGCATATGTAGTCAATAAAGTCCTTGGGCACCCCAGCTCAAGTTTCTAGTGCTCCAAGTTTGCTGTCCCTATTCGAGCATTGACTAACGTACCTAGGTTCTCTCAGACTGTGACAAGGTATTCTCAATTGCCAGTATTAATTTGCCATCTGCATGTTGTCCATATGTTGTTGTTTTAGCAGGTGCCCCCCCATCAAATTCTTCCCAAGAGTCCCCTACTGAGCTCCACAATAAGGTGTGTCATTGGTTGATTAAAAACTCAAATTTTAGCTATCAGGACCATACAAATATCTTAATGACATGCTGAGTTGCATGGGTTGGTCATTCCCATAAGAGTATTCAAGGGGATTGTATCATTGTGAATTTCAGACACTCAATGATTGCGGCTAAAATCCTGTTTCAGCACTCTCAGCCCCTGGATGCGAAGTGTGTTATTCACACTGTTCCACTTGGATTTTTTTACAGGCCGCCCTATTTTAAGTCACACGCAGTGTTGTCCCAGGGTCCATTGTTGCACCAAACTACTGACAATTTTTATATTGGGTGCACTAAATGTTTTGTACTTGTAGCGAGTTTGGATGACCAGAATTGACGTTTTATGGGTCCCCAGTTTAGAAACCATTGTCCCAATGTTAGTAAATCGTCCCTGGGATTCAATGGAATAGATGCCCTGCAAAACAGCAATGATGAAACCATTTCTGTTTTTGACAATATTGTCAATGCAACTAATTCTCAGATTAGGACCCCTTGTGTCAATACTTATAAACTGCTTATGGTTTTAATAGAGCTGTGGCTCTGCAAAAGAGCAACATGGAATTGTCTCTGTCGCCGATATTACAGCCAATTGCACCAGTACTCAGTGTAAGACCTTTGTGTCAGTACCCGTGAATTGTCTTCTGGATCTAATGGAATGGCAGTTCTGTAAAAGTGTAATAATGAGATTGTCTCTGCTAAAGATATTATGATTAATGTAATCAACACTAGCTCAATTAATAATTCCTTATCTCCAGTAGCAGAGTCACAGGGAGAAGAGCTAAATGTGTCCAACAGTTTTGCACTGATTAGCTGGAATTTGGCCGGGCTCAAAATATATATCTGTAACCCGGATTCTCTTGCTGTTATAAATATTTATGATTGTATTGCTTTTCAGGAGACTTGGGCTTTAAACCAATAATATGTAATGGTTTTTCATGCTATTCTTGTCTGGCTGTTGCCTCGCCCCACGGAAGAGCTTCAGTAGGTCTCGCCATCTGGGTTAAGCTTAATCTTCATCTTAAAGGGTCTTAATAAATATGAGTAGCCCTGCATTCCAGGTTTTGTTAGTTAAAGATATTAGAAGTTTTTTGCGTTTTTATTTGGTCGATTTTTATAATAATGATTAATAAAAGTCTTATATTAGCCTATTACATGTATTATTTGATTTTATTGTATCTTTTAAACAACAGGGAGTCAATAATGTGTCTTTGTCAAGGATTTTAATCTGTGGGGATTTTAATGCAAAAAAGGGGAGTGTAACTGATGATGTGGACCTGCGTTGTATTGATACAGATACTGCTTTGTGGCATGCCAGGGAGTTAGAACTGAGGGACGTAGTTGCCGAATGGACTTGGAAGATGTTATTAGTTCCTGGGTGGAAAAATCCGCTCCACTCACGGAGCTTTCAGATTCCTGACAACTCCGTGTTCCACGTAGAACGCGGAGTTACCAAAAACTCCGCGCTCCACAACAGAGTGGAGGGGTTTTTTTGTTCTCTTGTTTAAAATGTGTTTTCGCGCACGCGGGAGCGACTTACCGGGGTGTCTGTGATCGCAGATGAGATTTCCTATCCGTTTGCGAGCACCACAAGATTTGGTAGCCGGCCATATGGTCCAGCGAGAGTGAGCGATCGCGAACACGTCATTCGGACGTGCCATCGGACTTCCGGCGGAAGTTCTGTGAAGATCGCGATGCCAATCACGCAGAATTTGCAAGCTAGAGAAGAATATCTCTCGAGCAGCATATAACCTTCTCAAAATGATGATTTGGATGAAAAAAACTCCTCAGATTAACATTTGGCTGTACATTTTTGTGCAAGGAGTTCATTTTTTTAAAAAACTTTTTTTTCTTTAAGAGGAAGGAAGTTCCCCAGAGTCTCCAACCTCCTGTTCCTGTCCAGCAGGCTCCTCCCAGTGCTTTGTCAATGTCCTGTTCACTTTTCATTTGGATTTGGAGCTGGAAGAATCACTCTTTGTGGCTGCTGCATCATATATCATTGGATTTGAGGGCTTTTGAATCTGAGATTTCACAAGTAAGTTGTAAAATTGATGTTGTTTATTTGATTGGGGCATTGCACCTACCTTTTTTTTACATTTCCTCTTTTTAAACAAATTTATTGTGGTGGGTGGCATGTAGGTCAGTGGGAGCCGAGTTGTTCTTTGTAAGTAATTTTTCATCTTTTTTTAAAGGAAACATGTTGCACAGTTCACTGCATTTTCTACAACTTTGGAAATTAATTAATTTGAAATATTTATTTAATTCACAAACCCAGTAGTCGGCCAATACTATAGGCCTTTAAGCCAGTAGGCTCAGAGCTACTCATGGTTGCATGAAACAGCTGTTTCTGTGGTGTTTGTTGAATTTCAACATCATTTAGGGCATGGATGGCATTGGATTTATTTGCAAATTTGTTTTGGGGGTATTTCATTTTTTTCGTGTGTGTTAAATAAATGCCTTTGTTGGGTGTGTGTGGTGTGGTTGTTGTGTAACTTGCAAAGCTTTTTTAGCCCTGTGGATTTTAATTTTTGCAATGTTGCATAATGCATTGAAACTGTGTTGTTTAGCATGCAGAGACACAAAAAAGCCAAATTTCCCTTTTCATTTTGTTGTTGGTGGGATAAATTGATGGTTTCTAAACCCTCTATTTTTCTCTGAAAGCGGGGACTTTAGTGTAGGATGTAGTCTCAATCAGGTTACCAAATTTACAAAAACATTTTTGTACAGTGCTTTTCAGTTAAACAAAACCCAAAACGAGGAATGTACTGTATACCTATTTTATTTACCTGTGAATTGTTTTGTCATTATTATTAATCTAATACATTAAAAACATTTCTTCATGACTTTTCTTAAAAAGTGTTTTTTTACAATACATAATATACTTAAAAACTTTTGAAAAAGAGTGTAGGTGGCCTCCACCTTCACTGGGCTACTTTATAAAACACGCCTCTTGCCGTATTTCTGGTGGGATGAAGAGGTCCTCTTGTGTCCTGATGACCTCAGAACGAAAGTGGACTTCATTCCCGAGCAGCAGTGCACCAGGAGAAACGTTTGCAGAGTGGTGCAAAAAGAAGGCGTGTCCTTGGACCATTCTGAGAAATCCAGCTGTTTGGGGCTTACTGGAGGTACCTGGTGGGCTAGTTGGCCCCAGGGACCCTCAGGATTCAAGGGGACTTAATCCCACAACACAGAAAGCACCAGGAGGTGTGTTTGCACAGTGGTGGTAAAACAGATGTGGCCTGTGTCCACCTGCCAGCAATCCCACAATCTGGGGCATAGTGGAGGTATCAGGTAGGCTAGTTGGCCCATAAGGACCCCCAGAAGTGAAGGAGACTTTAATCCCCATCCAAGAGCATGCCAGGAAGTGTGTTTGCAGAGTTTTGGGGAAAGGGGACATGGCCTACTGTGAGAACTTAGCAATCCTGCTGTGTGGGACTTACTGGAGGTAATAGGAGATGTAGTTGTCCCCCAAGGTTGACCTTGGGGGCCAACTACACCTTCTGTTACCTCCAGTAAGTCTCACCCAGTGGGATTGCTGAGAGGTCTTCGGAGGCCACGCTCACGTTTCTCCACCACTCTGCAAACGTCCCTCCTGGCACAGTACTGGTTGGGGGATGAAGTTAACTTAACTCCTGAGGGACTTTGGCAGCCAAGAAGCTCTCCTGGTACCTCCTGTAAGTCCTACACAGTGGAATTCCTGAGCGCTGGTCAGAGGCCCAGGCTCTTTTCTGCACCACTCTGCAAATGCGACTACTACGTTATAGTTACAAATTAGCATTTAAAAATCCTTAGAAATACACAGAAAAAGACATAGGTTTTTGGGACGTTATAGTTAGAGATTAGCATTTAAAAATGTATAGAAATTCACTGAAAAACATAGGTTTTAGAGACATTATAGTAAGAAATTAGCATTTGAACAACTTTAGAAATTCACAAAAAAACCATAGGTTTCAGGGACTTTATAGTTAGAAATTAGCATTTAAAAAACCTTCGAAATTCACTGAAAAAACCACAGGTTTCAGGCACATTATAGTTAGAAAATAGCATTTTAAAAAAACCTTAGAAATTCACTGAAAAAACACAAGTTTCAGGGCTGTTATAGTTAGTTGGACATTTCACTCATACAAAACCAGATAAATGTGTCCGTTATATTTAGTTGAGCGAACTATAACATGCGCCCCGCAATGCACTGCAAATGGCGTCACATATTACATCACTCATGTGACATCACTGAACACATCACTGATGACATCTCAAATGACATCACTATTGACATCATCCACTTAATATCTGATGCACCTCCCCACACCCTACTGTAACCTTTCATACACCTACTCTAAAATGAAAATTACCATTCTGGAAACCATAGACACACCAATTCCAGTTAGTACATACCCACTCACTGATTCATAGGTCTACACTCACATCCACTCACCATACCGGCACTCATACACACAGTCACTCATCAATTTAGCTACTGATATATATACTCATAAACCTATACAGATACTCACACACTGCCAATCACCCACAGAGTTACTCACACACCTAGTCAGTCACCGAAAGAATCAATCACACTGCCATTTACTCACTATACAGTTATACACACACCACCAGTCATTAACCCATATAGACACTCTTGTAGCTACCTACCAACCTATGCTGCCACTTACACACCAACTAACAGATGCACCAACTAACACCAACTAACAGATGCAATAATTCATTTATTTTCTTGCATCTATTTAGCCTGGTTCTGAGAGCGCGTGATTTACGCCTTTGGAAAGGGATATATGTAAATACATATATTCATATATTTTCTGGGTAGTTACAGCCAGTAACCAAATGCCGCCACTTCCTTGTGATTCACAAGGATTCACAATATTAACTTGTAAATGGAAGAGATAATTCAGCCTGATGTCTTTTCAATACATTTTGATTTGCAATTTTTGCAAAACCTATCATTTCACAAAGAACTGTATTTGAGACAATGAAAATAACCTCAAAACATCGACTGAGATGAATTGGTCCTATAAAGGAAAATCAATCTCAAGATGGATTTGTCTGTAAATGAGCTACCCTTTTTTTCTTCATGCCTACCTCACTCTCCTTACAACCGATTGGATTTGCTTGTGCATCAATATTTATAGCTGCACCATCCACATAAGAATTGACATTAAAGTCAGTGGTGGCATCTGTGTAGTTGAAAGTGGCATAACTCAAAATGATGGAGCCCCCCTGAAGAATGTGAAGATGGGCAACTGAGTCACCTATATCTCAGATGTTTATCGGCCTTGGGCTGAATAGGGCCCCCTTGAATGGATGTGGTGTCCCTGCGGGGTTGGGGGTCCCCTGTACTGCAGGATTATGTGTTACACTCCTGGCAGTGGTCCCAAAAATGGTTGACCAAAAGAGGACTGAGGAGGCGGTTTTATCTATTTTGAAGAAAGCATAAGGGATTTTTTGTATAACACATAAAAAATGCCAGCAATCACACATTGTTTGAAAAGTTGGCTGGTGGATAGAATAAATCAGTCATATTAACAAGTCGAAATCTGTAGGCAAGAAACAGTTTCTTCAAAGCTGTACAATGCAGCATAACCACAGGATATACTAACAAATTAAACATAAAATGGAATATCTTAGTGAAGAAATGCATATATAGATCGAATTCTAAGAAAGTCTAATTTAATTTGCAGTGCAAATGTTACAGTAAAATATGTCTTGCATTCCCAAGAACGAAAGACGGTATGAAAATAATATAAATCTAATGTCACACCTTGTTGGTGAGTTTGTTATATGATGCATATACATAAAATCCAGATCTAGAGTTAATAAAACGGTAATTCAAAGGAATAATATACTTCTTTAAGTTAAATGAAGTTGTAAAATCACAAAGCTGCTTTTTGACACCCACCATGAGCATAATTTACAATTACAAGATTTAAATTAAGATAAATAGATTGAAAATATATCATTAATGTTAATAAATGCTTTGAAGGAGTTTCAATGCAGTTACACGTATTTCTGTGACTAAAGGGTTGTTTTGTGCTGAACGGGATAAAAAACAATACCTTTCATCTGTAATATTTATTGAATGGAGAATTAATAAAATCCATATTATTTAAAAATGTTCAGCCGGTTACCATGAAAGTCGCCGAGTGGCACATTATTTTCTTCCAAAATCCCAATGGTTCTTGATATGTCCTGTTTTATGATGAATGGTTCATTCTTTCAATTGTAAATTTTCACTATATCATCAATACCTTTAAGGTGCCTATTTTTTCCAGCAAATACGACTCTGATTCTAAAAAAGCACTCTTCATCATGCTATACGTTACTACTTTTGTCATGTGGTATAAAGTGAAATAATTTCACGTGAAATGATATATAGTAAGCACACATTGTGCAAGCAGTGGTTGAGGGGGGACAAGTGTTCAATTGTGTTTGAAGACACATGGCCTACTTTATTGAACACCTATAAAATACATGACTCCCAGTTTTGCAAAAGAGAACATTGCTATGGTTTAACGTAGGAAATATGTCTTTGACATAGCAAGAACTAAACAATGAACTGCTCCATAAAGACATAGGCAACTTGCACGTGGCTTGCCGTGAGCATACCTATGTGTTGTATTTAAGTGACTCCCATTCCAGCATCAATATGGAGATGCTGCTGGGGAGGGTTGTGTCTGTGGCCTGTTTCACTGCCCCAGGAAGGGAGATGCCTTGTTATGAGGCTCAATGTGCTCCCTCCGGCCCAAATGCCTCTTTCCTGAGTATTCTGTCCAAGCATCTGATATATGTACAATTTCCAGCTGCAGCCCATTCAGGTAAGAGCGGTGGGGCCGGGTGAGGGGGGATCTCGACAGACGACGAGGAGGGAAAATTAATTATTAATTTTTTTCCTCGAGGGCGACTGTCAAAGCCCCCCAACCCGGCCCCACAGCTCTTACCTGGACAGGCCGCGGTTGAACATTTCCACCCACTTGACTCTTTCCCTTCGGTCCTAGGCATCCAGAGGTGGCCCAGAAATAGTCACTGGAGCATTCAAAACAAAAACTCAATATCATCCCTGCGGGCTCTTGACAGAGAACGTTCTCTCACTCGCATACATGCATTAATTTTTACTTTTGACTTGGCTAAGCACTGCATCACCTCTCCAAATCCAACCACAACTGCATGGCTCCATCCTAAAGTCTCCCTTTCCAACCAGTGGCTGCAGCTGAAGTGGCGATACCCATTATTATTGTCTTGTGATTGGGGTACTTTGGATGAGTGCCATTGCGTGTAGTTACAGTAGAAGAATACAGACCATGGACAGATGTGGAGCAACTTCAGGAGTTGTATAGTGATCAAGGGCTGACAAAGGGAGAAAAAGAGACTTGAGAACAAAGGACAAGAGAACAACTCCAGCTAGAGGAAAACAAAAGTGAGCTAAGCAGCGGCAACTGCTACAAACTAAGAGACTAGCAGGTATTCAGACACAATATTGAGTTAGAAATGTCGGCTTCCACAAATATCAAGTTGTAAATATCGTGACAGATATATCGACAGTAAGAATATTGTGGTCAAGAATATAGATTTTAAGGTAATAAATATTGTTTTTTAAAAATATAGAAGTCATTAATATCGTTTGCAAAAATATAGTTGCTGTAACTATCACTTTTTTTATTAGTGCTATGTATTTTAGTATATATTTTAAATGTATTTGATGTATTTTTTTGTACAAGTATGGTTTATGTTTTTTAGTATATGTGTTACATTTTTAGTAGTTATCAATTTTATTTTAATTACATTTTGCATTTTTTAGTTACGTAGTGGGTTGTGGGCTTATAGTGGAATAGGGTGGGAAGTAATTTAATTATAATAGATTAATAATTATTTTGTATTTGTTCATATTTGTTATGATATTTTATATCGTTAATTGTGGGAAGTAATTTATTAATACTTTTTGTTAATTAATATTAATTAATTAATTGTAATTAATTATGGTAATTATGTAAATGTTTTAGGTGCAGGTTGTGGGGTTTATCGGGGTAAAGGGTGGGAAGTAACTTATTTTTAATTAATCAATAATGCGTTGTTAATTGATAATAATGTATTAATTTGAAATTAATTATGGAAATTGTGTCATTAATTTAGGTGTTGGTTGTGGGGTTCAAAGGGTAAAGGGTGGGAAGTAATCTTTGTTTAATTAAATATTCATTTTTAATTAATATTAATTATTCAATTGAAACTAAAAATTGAAATTGTGTAATTAATTGTAGGTGTGGGTTGGGGGCTTTTAGGGGTAACGGGTGGGAAATAATTTATGTTTAATTAATTTATATTTATTTGATAATTAATAATAAATCATTCATTGATAATTAATTAGGGTAATTGTTTATTTTTTTGTGTGTAGGTTTTGGTTTTATAGGGGTAAAAGGTGGGGAATTGATTCATTTTATTTACTTTAAAATGTGTTGTTAAATACTATTAGTTGTATAACTGAAAATACATTTTAATTGTGTAATTAATTTTTTTACAATTTAATTTTAGCTGTGGGTTGTGGGGATCAAAGTGGTAAAATGTGGGAGCTTAATTGATTTTTTTTGTTTTAATTTGTTTTTTAATTAATAATATTTCTGGTAATTTTGATCCCTCCTCTATCCATAACTTTCCCTACTGTTGCACTCACTGGAGTGGGAATGGTAAATGTTACCCCTCCGCCATCCCTTCGCAGTCCAACACTTTCCCTATTGTTGCACTCACTAAAGTGGGAAAAGTAATTTTTACCCCTCCGCAATCCAACACTTTCCCAATGTTGCACTGACTGGAGTTGAAAATGTAAGTTTAAAGATTGTTAAATAGTTTAATGTTTTAATTTATAATAGAAAGTTTTTGTATTAGACTTTATGTTATTTGTATACGTATAGATATATAGATCTATATATTTATTTGTAATTTTCCATATAAGTTAAAGAGTAAAAAATAAATGAAAATTAATAACTCATTAATTCCTTTGAAGTAAATGTATATATATATATATATATATATTCAATGAAAAAACCATAGGTTTCACACATGTTACAGTTAGCTGGACATTTCACTCGTAAAAAACCATTGAAATTCCCCCGTTATAGTTAGTGCAGGCAACTATAACTCACGCGACCGCAATCCTCTACTGATGCTAATACTGTATTTAGACACTTATTTGCCCATGTCTTCTTCCATTAAATTTTACCTATACATATATCACAAATATTTTTTTTTCATAAAGACACATATGTCATCAGCAGAGGATTGCGGTCGCGTGAGTTATAGTTGCCTGCACTAACTATAACGGGGGAATTTCAATGGTTTTTTACGAGTGAAATGTCCAGCTAACTGTAACATGTGTGAAACCTATGTTTTTTTCATTGAATTTGCAAGGCTTTTTAAATGCTAATTCCTAACTATAGTTTGTGTGAAACCTATGGTTTTTTCAGTGAATTTGTACGGTTTTTTAAATGCTAAGTTACTTTACGCCATTCGTGGCGTGCGCGCCCACTTCACGCAGTTCGTTCCGTGCACGCACGGTGCTCTTCGCGCACCGTGCGCGCAGAGTGAGCGCCCACTTTACGCAGTTAGTGCCGTGCACGCACGGTGGGCACGCGGTGGGCACGCTGGATGGGCCATGTACGCACGATGCGCTTCGCGCACCGTCCGCACACGGACATATTATGCGCTTCGTTGTGAAAGGTTATCTATTATTTGATTTAATTATTAAATATGCCATGCACAAAAGGTGCCCTTGGGGCAACTTTTGCACACGGGGTGGGGCAAGTGTGGATTTTGTTTTGGGATTTTTACAAATTTTTTACCGTACGCGTACAGGTAAGCATAATCGGCGTTTTTTGAAAAAAACAAAAAAATTATTTTTTGGCATTGGGGGTTCTTATGGGACACCCTATCCCTGGCTATGTGGTTAGGAGCTGTCTAGCCTGCCCCTTTTCGTGTTATCCAGCTTTGTTTTTCCTCCCCCCCTCAGAGTGCGAGAGAGAAAATGGCGGTCGACACTTCCTGGTTTTGACCGATTCGAATGTTTACTAAGATCTAACAGCCAATCAGAATCGCGCTCGCGCACGTCACCGTACGCGTACGGTAAGCTTACGGTAAGCGCACGGTAAGCACACCGTAAGCTGCCACAGATATATATATTGATTTAAATGCTATTTTCTCTGGAACTACTGAACAGATTTACACCAGACCTACAAAAGGCACTTCCTTGACCTGTAGACTACCTCTCTGCCAAATTTCAAGTAACTCTGTTCAGCCGTTCGGGCTGTAGCTGTGTCTAAAGGTCCTATGGGAAAATGCATGGGGAAAACGCGTTTTGGGACCCCCCTTTTTTCTCAGCCCCCGCTTGACGAATCCCCCCGAGACTTTCAGGGTAGGAGCGGACCATAGCGCCCCATTAGTTTTGAAAATTTCGCGAGGATTCGTCGACCGGCGCCAAAGTTATTCAAAATAGAATGTTGCGGTTTTCCTATGGAAACAGGGTCCTAACTATAACTATCTACTGGCGACCGCCAGTAGATAATATATATATATATATATATATATATATATATATATATATATATATATATTTTCCCTTAAAAAACCATAGGTTTCACACATGTTATAGTTAGGTGGATATTTCACTCGTAAAAAACCAATGAATTTCCCCCGTTATAGTTAGTTCAGATAACTATAACTCACGCGACTGCCACTCTATCACAAGGATGATGTCATTAGTGATGTCAAGAGTGATGCCACTGACCATGTCATGAGTGATGTAATATGTGACGTCATGAGCAGAGGATTGCGGGCGCGCAAGTTATAGTTATCTGAACTAACTATAACGGGGGAATTTCATTGGTTTTTTATGAGTGAAATATCCACCTAACTATAACATGTGTGAAACCTATGGTTTTTTAAGTGAATTTGCAAGGTTTTTTAAATGCTAATTCCTAACTATAACGTGTGTGAAACCTATGGTTTTTTCAGTGAATTTGTATGTTTGTTTAAATGCTAAGTTATGTATGTATTATTATTTTTTTTATATATTTATTTTTCAATAAACTACGTACCCCCGCGATTTAAAAAAAAAAAATGTAAATGTTTTTTTTCTGCCTTCGGGGTCCTTCAGGGACCCCCTGACAAAGGCTAGGGGGTCAGGAACTCTCTACCCTGCCCCCTTTTCCCGTTCGCCACCTTCCTTTTCCACTCTCGCACTGAAAACAAACAAAATGGCGGCGACACTTCCTGATTTCGACCGATTCGAACGTTGACTGACATGTAACAACCAATCAGAATTACGCTCGCGCACGTTAGGGTGCGCACACGGTGCGCGCACGTTGCGCGCACGGTGCGCGCCTATAGATATGTATGTGCTATTAACTGCAATTTTCTCAGGAATTACTGAACAGATTGACTCCATATATGCAAAAGCCACATCCCTGACCTGAGGACTACCTCTCTGCCAAATTTCAAGTAATTCTGTTCAGCCGTTCGGGCTGTACCTTCGACTAAATGTCCTATGGGAAAATGCATGGTGAAAACGCGTTTTGGGACCCCCCTTTTTTCTCGGCCCCCGCTTGACGAATCCCCCCGAGACTTTTAGGGTAGGAGCTGAGCGGAGCGCCCCATTAGTTTTGAAAATTTCGCAAAGATTCGTCAACCAGCGCCAAAGATATTCAAAATAGAATTTTGAGATTTCCTATGGAAACACGGTCCTAACTATAACTATCTACTGGCGACCGCCAGTAGATAATATATATATATTTATATATATTTATATATATATTCACTGAAAAAAAACATATGTTTCAGAGACGTTATAGTTAGAAATTAGCATTTAAAAAACCTTAGAAATTCACAGAAAAAAACATAGGTTTCAGGGGTGTTATAGTTAGCTGCCCATTTCACTCATACAAAACCATAGAAATTCATCCGTTATAGTTAGTTCTACTAACTATAACTCACGCGCCCGCAATGCACTGCTGATGATGTCACATATTGCATCATTCATGACATGGTCAGTGACATCACTGATGACATCTCAAATGCCATCACTGATGACATCACTGATGACATCATCCACTGAATGTGGTTTAGTTTGAAGTTTAAATATGTATTATATATATATATACCAATCTGTATTGAAGATTGAGTGAACATATAACTGTCTGGATGGAGGATTTAGTAGCTGTCTGACTGTCTTTTTAAGTGAGTAATTAAAAGTGTCTCACTTAATACATGGATTAGTAACTAAACTATGTGAATGTGTGCAGCACTGTCTCTGTTGTTGTATAACATGCTGCATCAGTTGGTCACTAACTACATGAGTGTGTATATTAGTTATTGATTAGTTGGGTGAGTATTTGTATGGGACACTGAGTTTGTGTGTGGTTGGATGGGGTGTGTGTAACTCTATGCATAGATGTGTGAATGGTTGATTCACTAGGTGTATGGGTTTAAGAGTGCATGTGGAAGCAGTTTGGGTGACTGAGTGTATTTATTTGTGTGTTGGTGAGCGATTATATGTTTTAGTTGTACATCTTGAACAAAGTAAAAAAATAAAAGGCATTGTATGTGAGAGTTGGTGTATATAAATAAATATGTGTAAGAGTCAGTGATTGTGAGAGTAACTATATGAATGAGTGTATAATTGTAATGGTGCTTTTTTAACATAATAACGATGAGTTACTATGTCTTTGAATAAATGAGGTGTTGTTGGATAATTGTGTAAGTGAGTAAATTTAAGTGCGATACATTTTTTTCATGAGTGAGTAGGATGACTGCATAACCGACTAAGATGACTGCTGATGTGTCAATGTCTATATATGTGTATAAGTGCATTTGATAGTGTTCTATTAATTAATGACTGCATGTATAGATGATTCTGTTGTTGAATGGGTAGTTGTGTGTGTAGACTTAGGAATCAGTGAGTGGGTATGTAGTAACTGGTATTGGTGTGTCAATGGTTTCAAATATGGTACTCTGTATTTTACAGTGAGTGATGAAAGGTTATACTACTGTATGATGAGATGTATCAGATTGTCAAGTGGATGATGTCATCAGTGATGTCATTTGAGATGTTATCAGTGATGTCATCAGTGATGTCACTGACCATGTCATGAATGATGCAATATGTGACATCGTCAGCAGTGCATTGCGGGCACGTGAGTTATAGTTATCAGAACTAACTATAACGTAGTAATTTCTATGGTTTTGTATGAGTGAAATGGGCAGCTAACTATAACACCCCTGAAACCTATGTTTTTTTCTGTGAATTTCTAAGGTTTTTTAAATGCAAATTTCTAACTATAACGTCTCTGAAACCTATGTTTTTTTCAGTGAATTTCAAAGGTTTTTTAAATGCTAACTTTTAAGTGTGATAGTAGTTATATCTATTTTTTTGTACTGATTTTCTACAGTTTTTCAACTGTTTATTTATAAATATTTTATTCATTAAATAACATATATTTTTCTGAAAATTGCAACAATTTTTTTTTTTTAATTAAAACAAATATTTATTAATTTTCTTGTTTTCATTTTTTATTCTAATATATTTATATTATTTTCTTTGAAAAAAAATTCAATTTTTTTTCGGAGTCGCGCCCTCAAAGTCTACACATCACGGTGGGTGCGCGCATTCTAGCCGCCATTTTAGAAAAGTCATGAAGGGTCCGCGTATGGTGTGCGACGGCTGCGTGTTTTTCAGTTACATCATATACATTTAATATCACGTGATATGAGCGATTGGTATGCGACCAGTCTGCGACTCCTGCTCCCGCGCATTTGCGACACATGCGCATTACGGTACGAGATGTTTGCGCGGTTGCGTGTCCCGCGTGACATCATATACATGCTGGGGAGATTATGTAAGATATTCATCAAAATAATATATTTGTACTTATAATAAACGTATATTATTTTTAAATATATTTTCGCGAAGTCGGGTGCGTGCATCGTGAGTGCAGAAAACCAGGTAAGCAGAGCTGCTGTAGAACCAGAGTACCAGGTCAGCAGAGCTGCTCTAGAGCCTAAGAACTAGGTCAGGAGAGCTGCTCTAGAGCCAGAGAACCAGGTCAGCAGAGCTGCTGTAGAGCCAGAGAAACCAGGTCAGCAGAGCTGCTTTAGAGGGAGAGAACCAGGCCAGCAGAGCTGCTTTAGAGCCAGAGAACCAGGTTAGCAGAGCTGCTTTAGAGCCAGAGAACCAGGTCAGCAGAGCTACTCTAGAGCCAGAGAACCAAATCAGCAGAGCTGCTTTAGAGCCATAGAACCAGGTCAGCAGAGCTACTTTAGAGCCAGAGAACCAGGTCAGTAGAGCTGCTCTAGAGCCTAAGAACCAGGTCAACAGACCTGCTCTAGAGCCAGACAACCAGGTCTGCAGAGCTGCTACAGAGCCAGAGAAACCAGGTCAGTAGAGCTGCTTTAGAGGGAGAGAACCAGGTCAGCAGAGCTGCTTTAGAGCCAGAGAACCAGGTCAGCAGAGCTGCTCTAGCTGACACTGACTGACTGACACTGACTGACTGACACTGACTGATTGACACTGACTGACACAGATTGACTGACACGGACACTGACTGACACTGATTGACTGACACTGACTGACACTGACTGACTCACTGACACTGACTAACACTGATTGACACTGACTGACACTGATTGACTGACACTGACTGACTGACACTGATTGACTGACACTGACTGACACTGATTGACTGGCACTGACTGACTGACTGACTGACACTGACTGACACTGACTGACACTGCCTGACACTGACTGACTACTCTCTACTACTCTACTACTGACTCTCCACTACTCTCTACTACTCTCTCTCTACTACTCACTCTCTACTACTCACTCTCTACTACTCTCTACTACTCACTCTCTACTACTCACTCTCAACTACTCACTCTCTACTACTCACTCGCTACTACTCTCTACTACTCACTCTCTACTACTCACTCTCTACTACTCACACTCTACTACTCTACTACTCTTTAGCGCTTAGAGACCTTGGGTGATTAGCGCTATATAAATTCAACAAACATAAACATAAACATACTCTCTACTACTCACTGTCTACTACTACTCTCTCTACTACTCACTCTCTACTACTCTCTACTATTCACTCTCTAATACTCACTCTCTAATACTCACTCTACTACTTTCTACTACTCTCTACCACTCACTCTCTACTACTCTCTACTACTCACTCTGTACTACTCACTCTCTACTACTCACTCTCTACTACTCACTCTCTACTACTCTCTACTGCTCACTCTCCACTACTCGTTCTCTACTACTCTCTCTCAACTACTCTCTACTACTCACTCTACTACTCACTCTCTACTACTCTACTACTCTCTCTACTTCTCACTCTCTACTACTCTCTCTCTACTACTCACTCTCTACTACTCTCTACTACTCACTCTCTACTACACACTCTCTACTACTTGCTCTCTGCTACTCGCTCTCTACTACTCTCTAGTACTCACTCTACTACTCACTCTCTACTACTCTCTAATACTCACTCTCTACTACTCCACTACTCTCTACTACTCACTCTCTACTACTCACTCTCTGCTACTCTTTACTTCTCTCTCGCTACTACTCACTCTCTACTACTCACTCTCTACTACTCTCTTCTACTCTCTACTACTCACTCTCTACTTCTCTCTCTCTACTATTCTCTACTACTCACTCTCTACTACTCTCTACTACTCACTCTCTACTACTCTCTCTCTACTACTCTCTACTACTCACTCTGCTACTCACTCTCTACTACTCTCTAATACTCTCTATCCGCTACTCACTCTCTACTACTCTCTACTACTCACTCTCTACTACTCACTCACTACTACTCTCTACTACTCACTCTCTACTACTCTCTACTACTCTCTACTACTCACTCTCTACTACTCTCTACTACTCACTCTCTACTACTCACTCTCTACTACTCACTCTCTACTACTCACTCTCTACTACTCACTCTACTACTCTCTACTACTCACTATCTGATACGTTCTTTACTACTCTCTACTACTCACTCTCTATTACTCGCTCCCTACTCTCTACCTCTCTACCTCTCTCTACCTCTCTCTCTACTACTCTCTACCTCTCTACCTCTACCTCTCTACCTCTACACCTCTACCTATACACCTCTATCTCTCTACTTCTCTGTACATGCACACATATGCACATATATATATGCATATATATGCATATGCATTTATATATATGTATGTGTATATATATATATAAACTTATAAATATAATCTGCATATCTATATAAATATAAATGCATGCAAACATATACATATACATATATGCATACATATGCATGGTATGTACATGAAAGTTTGAAAAACTCTAATACAAGCAAAGCTAAAAAGCCACATAATTACAAACAGAATTGCTTTAACTTAAACGAGGGCGAGACCTATTGCATTTTCAATGCTTGCTCACTTTGATTCCATCAAGAAGGCATTCAGATGTGTCACACATTTTCCATAAATTCTGAATGGTAGCACTCTAGTTGCTCATTAGATCACTGTAGTAAAGCTACTGCTCACCAGGGAAGTCTGCTGCTGGTATTCAAAGTGCATGTTTCAGTCTGCATGTCAGAATGTGCCCTAATCTTTCTTTCTGCAGCACTAATCATAATTTCTATGGCAAAATGAACCCCCTCATTTTGTTCCTTTGCAAA
This sequence comes from Triturus cristatus, assembly GCF_964204655.1. Lineage (NCBI taxonomy): Eukaryota > Metazoa > Chordata > Amphibia > Caudata > Salamandridae > Triturus > Triturus cristatus. The sequence continues at coordinate 380,852,054 of NC_140595.1, forward strand.
TTAAATGTTTTAAGTGTTACCACTTTATTCCAATCAAGATGCATCAGGTGTGCCATACTTTTGTCATAAGTAAGACTGTTAGCGGTCTAGTTGTTCTTCAAAACACTCTGGGACATTCTGTCATTGGGCTATAATTGGGCTACATCTTGGTGATATTTGTGCTACATTTGGGCTCTTTTGTCTCTGGTGGCCATCTTGGGAGACTTATTTGTTTTGAAGTTTCCTAATTTCCTCATTTACAACAGTCTCCTCAGTAGGAAATACTTTCAGGTTTTTTACTTTCATTCCATCAAGAAGGTATTCAGATGTGTCACACATTTGCCATAAATTCGGAATGTTAGCACTCTAGTTGCTTATTAGATCACTGTAGTAAAGCTACTGCTCACCAGGGAAGTCTGCTGCTGGTATTGAAAGTGCATGTTTCAGTCTGCATGTCAGAATTTTTTTATGAAATAGAAGAGGATTTGGAAGTCACTCAAAATGTGCCCTCATTTTCTTTTTTCCCCACTAATCATAATTTCTATGGCAAAATGAACCTCCTCATTGTGTTCCTTTTAAATTAAACTACTCACTCTCTACTACTCACTCGCTACTACTTTCTACTACTCACTCTCTACTACTCTCTCTCTACTAATCTCTACTACTCTCTACTACTACTCTCTACTACTCACTCTCTACTACTCCCTACTACTCACTCTACTGCTCTCTACTACTTTCTACCACTCACTCTCTACTACTCTACTACTCACTCTCTACTACTCTCAACTACTCTCTCTCTACTACTCCCACTCTACTACTCACTCTACTACTCTCTACTACTCACTCTACTACTCCCTCTCTACTACTCACTCTACTACTCTCTACTACACACTCTCTACTACTCACTCTCAACTACTCACTCTCTACTACTCTCTACTATTCACTCTCTACTACTCTCCACTACTCACTCTACTACTCTCTACTACTCTATACCACTCACTCTCTACTACTCTACTACTCACTCTCTACTACTCTCTACTACTCTCTCTCTCTACTACTCACTCTCTACTACTCACTCTACTACTATCTACTACACTCTCTCTACTACTCACTCTCTACTACTCACTCTCTACTACTCTACTATTCACTCTCCACTACTCACTCTCTACTGCTCACTCTCTACTACTCTCTACTACTCACTCTACTACTCACTTTCTACTACTCTACTACTCTCTACTACTCTCTCTGCTAGTCACTCTCTACTACTCTCTACTACTCACTCTCTACTACTCACTCTCTACTACTCTCTACTATTCTCTCTTTACTACACACTCTCTACTACTCTCTCTCTACTACTCTCTACTACTCACTCTCTACTACTCTCTACTACTCACTCTCTACTACTCTCTACTACTCACTCTACTACTCTCTCTTTACTACTCTCTACTACTCACTCTACTACTCATTCTCTACTACTCTCTCCCTGCTACTCAGTCTCCACTACTCACTCTCTACTACTCTCTACTACTCACTCTCTACTACTCACTCTCTACTACTCTCTACTACTCACTCTCTACTACTCTCTACTACTCACTCTACTACTCACTCTTTACTACTCTCTACTACTCTCTACTACTCACTCTCTACTACTCACTCTACTACTCTCTCCTACTCACTCTCTGCTACTCTCTCTACTACTCTCTACTACTCTCTCTCTACTCTCTATTACTCATCCTCTACTCTCTACCTCTCTACCTCTCTCTACCTCTCTCTCTATTACTCTCTACCTCTCTACCTCTACCTCTCTACCTCTACCTACCTCTCTCTACACGCACACATATGCACATATATGCATATGCATTTATATATATGTATGTGTGTATATATATACATACATATATAAACATATATATAATCTGCATATCTATATAAATACAAATATAAATGCATGCATACATATACATATATGCATGTTATGTACATGAAATCTTGAAAAACACTAATAAAAGCAAAGCTAAAAAGCCACCTAATTACAAACAGAATTGCTTTAACTTAAACGAGGGCGAGACCTATTGCATTTTCAATGCTTGTTTATTTTGGTTCCATCAAGAAGGCATTCAGATGTGACACATTTGCATAAATTCTGAATTGTAGCACTCTAGTTCCTCTAGTTGTTCGTTAGAACACTCTGGGACATTCTGTCATTGGGCTATACTTGGGCTACATTTAGGTGATATTTGTGCTACATTTGGGCTCTTTTGTCTCTGGTGGCCATTTTGGGAGACTTATTTGTTATGAAGTTTCCTAATTTCCTCATTTGCAGTCTCCTCAGTAGGAAATACTTTCAGTTTTTTACTTTGATTCCATCAAGAAGGCATTCAGATGTGTCACACATTTGCCATAAATTCAGTATGTTAGCACTCTAGTTGTTCATTAGATCACTGTAGTAAAGCTACTGCTCACCAGGGAAGTCTGCTGCTGGTATTGAAAGTGCATGTTTCAGTCTGCATGTCAGAATTTTTCTATGAAATAGAAGAGGATTTGGGAAGTCACTCAAAATGTGCCCTATTTTTTCTTTCTGCAGCACTAATCATACTTTCTATGGCAAGATGAACCCCCTCATGTTGTTCCTTTTTAAATTATGTTTTAAGAGTTACCACTTTATTCCAATCAAGATGGCTTCAGGTGTGCAATACGTTTGTCATACGTAGGACTGTTAGCGCTCTAGTTGTTCTTTAGAACACTCTGGGAAGCTGCAGTAGAACACAAAGGAATCAACTGACAGTCTCCGCCATTGCTGGATGTACATGTTTTACTGAGAATGTCAGACTTTATTCTCACATGACTGAGAAAGATAATGTGAATTTACAGAAAATATGCTCTCAGTTTACCTTATAGATCACCTTCCAAACCTCTGTGGGAAAAGCATGAGAAAATAGTTTTCTCTCAAACATGATTCATGATATCACAGCAGAAGGCTTTTTCACATGGTAAAATCACCTTAGAACACACCACAATTCCTAAAATGAGTATGGTACCATCAATAAATGATTTAGAATGTAACTAAAGTCGTAAAACCTTCTATTAACTGCAATGCTTTTTAATGAGGTGCTATCATGTATATTGGTCCCAAGATGACTGCCAACACTTCTTGGATGAAGTACTGACAGCCAATCAGATCACACGATGAGATGTGTGGTTAGGCTCCGCCCAGATATACCTATCTTTTTAACTCTAATTTTCTAAGGAACTACTGAACGGATTTACACCATTTAAGCAAAAGGCACGAGTCTGAACTGAGGACTACCTCTTTGCCAAATTTGGTGTAATTCCGTTCAGCAGTTCGGGCTGTAGCTGCGTCAACAGGTCCTATGGGAAAATGCATTTTGGGACCCCCTTTTTTCTCAGCCCCCGCTTGACGAATCACTGTGAAATTTTCAGGATAGGAGCGGACCGGAGCTGGCCAAAAGTTAGAAAAATTTTGCGAAGATTTGTCAATCGGCACCAACGTAATTCCAAATAGAATGTTGCGGATTTCCTATGGAAAATAGGTCCTAACTATAACTACCTACTGGCGACTGCCAGTAGGTAATATCGTCAATCGGGGGTCGAGAAAGCAGATTGCTTTTCCACATGGGGAGCAGCATGTTAGCTGCTTGCAGAGGGGGATCTAATTCCCCTTGAATACTGGGGGTCCCTGGGGGCCAACTAGCCCACCAGAAACCTCCAGTATGCACCAGGGGGCTGCGTTGCAGAGATGTGTAATAAGGCAACGCCCCTTTTTACACCTCTCTGCAACGCAGCTCCGTGGCGCTTACTGGAGGTACCTGGTGGGCTAGTTGGCTGCCAGGGGACCTCAGGATTCAAGGGGACCTAATCCCCCAACTTAAAACACCCCACGGGGTGCGTTTGCACAGTGGTGAAGGTAGGGGGCGGGGCCTGAGGTGATATGTGTGATGTCATTTGAGATGTCATCAGTGATGTCACTGACCATGTCATGAATGATATAATATGTGACATCATCAGCAGTGGATTGCGGGCACGCGAGATGTAGTTAGTACAACTAACTATATCGGAGGAATTTCAATGGTTTTGTTCAAGTGAAATGTCGAGCTAACTATAACACCCCTAAAACCTATTGTTTTTTTTAGTGAATTTCTAAGGTTTTTTAAATGCTAATTCCTAACTATATCAGGCCTGAAACCTATGTTTTTTTCAGTGAATATATATATATATACACATTACTTCAAAGGAATTAATAAGATATATATATATATAATAATGTTTATATATGCGTGTTTAGCTTTTTAAAATTAAGTTTATTTGTTATATTTGGTAAAATGTACGTTAAATCTAATTTATTTATTTTTAATTAATTTTATGATTTAATATATGTAGTTTTTATATATTTTATTTTATATATATATAAAAATTGATATTTTGTACAACTATATTTTTGACATCGATATTTATAACTCCATATTGTGGTATGGGGATATTTTAGGTGTTGATCTTCTGTCAGTGAACCAGACTGGCAGATCTGACCATAAGTCCCACCCTGGTAACGAGAGAGGGTCAGTGATGTGCGAATGTCAGAACCTTGTTTATTAGCTGGGAGGAGACCAATGTATGTCCTGCAAGATTAGTAAACCCAGGGGTGTAGCTTTAGAGAAGTATTTGGGGTGTTACACCCCCTAAAAGATGTATTTTGTGATTTTGGAAACAGGTGCTTTCAGTTGGGTATGAGGTGTCTGTCGGGTTTCATCAGGAACTTATTACACACAGAAAAACACACACCCTTTCCCTTGTTTTGTTTGGAAAGACTTAACAAATGTTGGCTATTTCACAAAATAATGTGCTTTCCCTCATTTAATACCCCTACTAATCCGCATTCCTCTCCCTTTCTACTGTCCCTTAAGCCAGTGCACCATGCTTGTCGTATTAAGTATTTTAACATTATGTGGCAGATTAATTGTTTGGAAATCTGCAGCTCACACGCCCCAATCTTACTGACCAAGCCACGCCCCTGAGTAAACCAGTGTATTGCAGGCAAATGAGGCCTTTTTCTAAGGCTAATTTATTTTCCTCAACGGCAAACCTAGCCAGCTTTAATGTATGCTCCTTCACTGCTTTCCTTTCCTCCATCTCAAATATGTAGGTTTCCAAATTCCAATGGGGAAATGTTGTATTCTCAATGGCACAGGCTTCCTCTTGCTCCTGTCCTTCCTCCCCTTTCTGAGTGATCATTGCCTGTCAGGCTTTATCCCAGGCTTTAAGGGTACACCCCAGCTCAGATGCGATGCTTTTACCCTACTCCTCTTCTTGAGTTCCCTGGCACAGTGCCTTCATAGCTTGTGATGTGAGGCCTGTCAAGGAGGCCTGATCACTTCATGTACAACAAATGTGACAAATAAATCAAAGAGAACAAAAAATGTTTCAATGAAAATGTTGTCAATTCAAAAATGTATTGCTTCCAAAATTGGTTACATGCTTTAAGTTCCTTACTTTTTATGATCCTTAAAGTTGTGAGATAGCTGATGAACACAAGTTGTATAATATTACTGCAGGAAAAACCAGTGTGAGATCCTAGTTTGATTAAGAGTAGTCCGAGCACTATTTGTACCCCCAGAACAATAATAGTACACTTCCTTATTAGGTTTAAAGAGTTTTAATGTGAAAATATGGACTTACTCCTGGTAGCTGATGCTTTCCCATAAAGAATAGTGTTAACATATTTAAGCAGCTCCAAAAACAACATTGGAATCAAGAAACTAATCAGTACAATTACCAAACCAGTTTAGTAAAGGTAAGAATAATTTAGTAAGTACAACAACACCTAAATGACAAAAGTTGCATTAGGGGATCTGAAGATAAACATTTTCAACAGCAGACCAACACAGAAATACATTAATAGGCACATGATGATGTAAAAGTCATTGCTATTGTATGTACAATACCAAACGGAGTCATCAGAGCCACTCATGGAACACAATAAGGAAGAATCTTTATTAGCAAACTGTGATGCCACACCCAGACCAGGAGGTCATATCCTGATAAAGGCACCCTATAGGAGGGTATAGTCAAATGCTTCCATGCTTCTCAGGTTGCTAAATGCCATCTCCATTGTCACTACTGAAGTTCCCAAATTGCAAAGGACAATTTCAAGGTCACAAATGCAGATATTACAGGAAGCCTGACTGACCCACTCTCTTAACTCAAGTCGAGGGGTGGTTCCCCATTAGGGTGTGGGGCGCTGACACGCCATATTTTTGTCCCCCATATTAAAATGTAAATAAGCGTGTAATAAATAAATAAGCAGGTCCCAAATCCTGAGTAAGAAAGACAGTGCATGGTAATTTTACCGATTGGTTTCTTTTCTGCTCAAACATTTCTCCTGCAGAACAAAATGTGTGGAATTCCTTGCCTGCAATTTGTAAAATGTTGCAACTTTTGTGAGTGAAATACAAATTTTGCTTAAGCCAAACCAGCAGGCATGTGGCAACTCGGATTTGAGCTGGGGACCTGAGCAGTGGCAGCTGGTGACATTTGAAAGTGGTGCCCAAAATAGTTTGGGATTGATGTTGCGAGCAAAGCGAGCAACCCTGACACTCATAAGGAGGGTTCGGGGGGGGGGTCTCCACCTTGGAAAAGTTTGTAAAAAGAGTGATCAAACTGTACATTTTAAAGCACATTTGACAATCCAAGAAATTTTATGAAGCATTGCGTAAGAGAGGACTTGAAATATTTAAACATGTTGTACTTAACTATGGAACTGCCAGTGCTGCATATGTATTGTGATTCCCCACAGCTCACACATTGCTCAGGTGGAGAGAGGCCACAGAAAGGCAGCCGTCCAACATGCCATGCGCACAGAGTATGAACCCAGTTGAGCCAGGATGGACAGGTCTAGCAGTGTCTACTTCCGTCAAATATTTTAAAGCTCCACACCCACAGGTCTGCGTGCACTGCTGTGCATGGCTTGCAAGAGATCTTTTGTCCTCACATATGCCCCTTTGCTGAATTTTAAATAACTTTTAAAGCAAGGTATGCTCTTTCGTTCCATTTTCAAGATAAATAGCGCAAAGCAAATTTGGTGAAATGGTGCATAATGTTTATCTGACCTTGCTTAATTTCGCACACTCAGTTCCCACTGGTATACTTGTTTGTCTATGAATAACCACAGGAGACACTTGAGAAGCACAGCCAGTTCTTGCATACAAGGAGAAGCAGGCCAGGCCTCAGTCCACTGTGCAGGCAGAGAGCAACATTATAAACCTCTAATATTTCAAACTCCAGTGCTTTAAAGTCTCTATGATAAAAGCATTTCTTAAAGTAGCCACTGGCTTGCAATTGGTTATAAAAAATACAGACATACTTAGGGGCATATTATCAAGAGACGGCATTAAAATTATGTTCTTGTGTCAACATGGGCTTCTATTGGAATTCTCTGCGGCATATTATCAAGCCCATTATCGCCGCTTTAGCGGCAGTATTATGCCGCTAACCGGCGATAATTTTAACGCTGTGCTTGATAATATGCCCCTTAGACGGTTAGCACCGTTTTGTTTATCCCCATTCGCGGCAGTTCCTTCTTTCTACTGCACTCAAACCCAGCAAACACTGTTTTGGATGTCTTGCACTGAAACTCTTTAGAGATTCAACCAAATTTCCAGAGGCCAGGCTATGTAAATGAAAACCAGACCATGGATTCCATTGACAGACCCTCTCTGTGCTGCCCCTTGGTTATCCCTTGTAGTGACTGGATCCAGGAATCCTATGAGGAAGGCCTTCTTCAAAGGGGGCTCATATCAGGGTCCTATTTGGAGATGACATGACATTGCTGTTCCTTGTTACAGTCTGCATCTTTCGCTTCCTTTACATTTCTCAAAGCCTAAGGGCGGATGTCCCTGTAATGAACATCACCCTGTCTTCCTGCCATTGACTTGTCAGTTTGACATTTGGTCCCAAACATTCCTTGTTCTTTACTTACAACAACTTTACACCTTTCAGCAGATGTGGGGAAGGCCAGTTATCACGTGGTAACCTAGCAGAACCATTCTAGAGACTGGTCATGTGTTCGTCCGGTATAACAGATAACATATAGCACAAATCATTTTAAGGCCATATTCACCAAAATATATTTTCAATATTGAATTCGATTTTCCTGTCTACATCTTTTTTATTAAATGATGCATCAGTGCAGAGTTACAAAATACCCCTGGATAAACGAATACAATATGATACATTTTCAAGTGTATTTTAATATCTAATATTCAATATGTTTATTGCATAATTGATTAAAACCTTTGCAAACACGCAAACATAGTAAAAAGCATTACATAATACAAATGTATTTAGACCTGTATGGTCAAAATTTAGTAAAAATTACAGGATTAGAACATGGCGGCCAGCTAGCAGCGGGTCGCAGAGGCTCCGTAGGTCGGGAGCGAAAATTTTCATAAAAAATGTCCTTGAGAGCTTAAAGGTTAAGCAGTATCTACCGGAACTTAAATATTCCTCTTTCCCCCGCACCCCCCCCCCTTTCTACTAAGAAGGCGCTAAGAAAGCGGCAAAAAAATGGCCTCCTACCTCTTGGCTGGCCCCACGTTTTCTTCCTTACCGGAGGCCCTGGGGGCCCTCGCGGCGATTTGTTTCGGCGATTTTTTTGCGGCTTGCTGGTGGCTGATTCCCGGATTTCGGAACTCCTTGTGTTTGGGCACCGCGTCCCGTGTCCGCAGCTCTGGAGGTGGTGGTGGAGGATGGCCCGGTGGTTGCGGGACGCGAGACAGCTGGAGCTGGTGTTGACGTTTCTTTGAATTGCTCGGGATTGGGCTGGAGGCCGCTTTGGGCGCGCGCGGCTCGAGAGCTGGACTGGAGCAGGAAGGCTGTGGCTGTGCTTCCCTTCCAGGGTGGAAGAGGCAGAGGCAGCACAGTAGTGGCACAGGGGAATCAGTCAGACCTGCAGAGCTGGCAGGGGAGCCACAGGGGCAGAAAGTTACTGATATGGATCCTGTTGTTAAAAGAAAGGGTAAGCCTTTTCAGCAGGAGTACAGGGAATCAGCTTGTACGTCAATAAATTCAGGCAAGAGGGAAACCAGATACTCTCTTAGAAGTTCAAAGTCTAATATACACATGGCGGATTCGTAAAGGAGTGAAGACACAAAAAAAAAGTCAGAGGTACACCAACAAAAAAAAATAACACTATCGGGACAAAATAAGTTGAAAAAAAAAAAAGAGTCTGTTGTAATTAATTCAAAACCCCATAGTAATAAAAAGAGTGGTGCTGCAACTAAAGATACGTCAAAAATAATACCCTCTCTAAAAAGTTACTTTAAACCTATTCCCGCTACATTGGTTTTAAAACCTGCCGAACAAACTTTCGTTTGCAACTCAAATAAAGTGTTAGATTCTCTTCCCATCTTCAATAAATTTTCACCACTATCAGACGACATAGAGTTACTGGTTTCAGAGATGGATGATGAGGTGGACCGTGGGTCTGGTGGTGAAGGCTGTAGCGGATGCAGCAGAAGATTTGGAGGAATCGGCGGTAGGTCGAAGCCAGGGTCGTGTACGAGGAAAAGCAGTTATAGATGAGTCCCAGACTGGGCAAACTGCGAACAATATGGACAAATTTGAATTTGCATATGTACATGCCAAAACTGTGAGTTGCAATATAGGGAATGAAGGGCAGACAAATTCAGTAGCTGACATGTTACAAGCTCTAGCCAAAGAAATGAGAGATAGGTTTTCTACATCGGAGATAAATCAAGCGGATATTAAAAATACATGTGAAAAATTAGAGAGCAAAATTGACTCATTAGCAGCCCGAACAATGGCCCTGGAACTCACCGTAACTGATTTAACAAACCAAGTGAAAGAGAATACAAACAGTATAACGAAATTAAGAGACAAAGATCTAGAGGCATTAGACAAACTAAAGTCGCTAGAAAATTCTCAAAGGAAAAATGATATTCGCCTGCTCAAAATACCCGAGGGAGACAATATAAAGGACTACGTAGTAAAACTAATAAAACAAGCAACACAAGTTGAATGCACAGAAGAGGCTTTGAAGGCCGATATCCAAAGAGTACACAGGGATCCTTTTAGGTTAAAGGCAAATAAAACAAGACCCAGGAAAATCTTAGTGCATTTCCTGACTTACAGCTTGAAGGAAGAGATTCTAAATAAAGCACTAAAATTAAATTCCCTGATTGTTGATGACATTGTGTTTCAGATAAGATCGGATGTTTCGGCCATTACAGCCTCTAGACAATGGGAATTGGGAAAATTGGTGGACCCCCTAAAAAAACTGGGAGCAACAGTGCAATTAAAATTTCCAGCATCTCTGAAAGTGATGCATAATAATCAGATGAGGGTATTTAGAAGAGTGGAAGATGCTGAGATGTTTTTACAAACTATATCAGGAGGAGGGCCACAAGGGGGGGCGGGGTAGAAGGAGAGGCAGAAGGCGGGGTAGAAGGAGGATAGAATGATATAATATATATATATATATTCTCCTTTCTCAGGACAGAGCATGATTATGAACTGACGTATTAAGTTCTCGACCTTGAAATGGGGTTCCATAGGCCTAGGTGAGGCCATGGAAAAGGAAAGGGGGGGTTCTCCGGGCATGGGTGCACTTAAGGGGGTGGTCGAGGGAGCACAGGGTGGGGAGCAGAGGGATAAAATAAAAAAAATAAAAAATATGTCCAAATTGCCAGGTTGTCAGTGCAGAAGGTTTTATTCAGAGAAAACGGTTAAGAGAATGGGTGTCCGAATAGATAAGAGTATAAGAGCATGGAGTTAAAAGTGCTTTCTTGGAATCTGAATGGATTGAGAACAAAATATAGAATGGAGAGAATTGTTCAATACCTGAGGGATACGCCGGAACAGATATAGAGAAGCATATCAATCTTGGTCGAAGCAATTCACCAGATATAAATTTTGTGTCTAAACTGAAATGTTTACAATCAGAGTTGGCAGCCGTCTTCGATTTGAGGTTAAAAAAGAAATTGCAAGCTAGTAAAATAGCTCATTTTGAGTACGGGGAGAATTGCGGCAAGCTTTTGGCTTGGAAAACCAAGCAAGACTTGGTAAAGAGTACTATCAATGAATTGGATTCAGAGGTCCCCGGGACAACACTTAAAAACCCAGATGAGATTGAAAAGACTTTCCAGCTATATTTTAATGAAATCTATTGTGAAGACTAAAAGATTGAAGAAGAAGAGATAAGGTCATAGTTGGGTCAGACCTCGATTAAAAAGATAACTAACGACAAATCCTATAATATGGACAGATCAATCTCTAGAATAGAGATGGAGAGAGCTATTGATATAAGCAAATCAGGGAAAGCTGTAGGCCCGGATGGGTTACCGGTGGAGCTATATAAAGTTTTGAGGGACGTGCTCTCCCCAGTTTTAAAATTATTATTTGCTCATATCTTTGAAGAAGGAAGGGATATTCCTCCATCATGGAACGAAGCAACAGTCTCATTAATTCTGAAACCATCTAAGTCACCAAAATCTTGTGACTCATATCGTCTGATCTCCCTGCTCAATATTGATTACAAGATTTTTGCAAAAATATTGGCAGAGAGATTGAATGGGATAGCAGATGGCCTCCTTCATAAGGACCAGAAAGGATTTGTTAGAGGCAGGGGCATAAAACATCTTACATACAATTTGATTGGGGAAATCGACATAGCAACTGTATATACAACTCCATTAGGTAAAATAACATTAGATGCCACAAAGGCATTTGATAGAGTTAACTGGGTCTATTTAAAATTTATATTAAAAGAATGTAATCTAGGTAACAACTTTTGTAGATCCATTTCACTCATATATCAGGCCCCTACAGCAAACATTCTAGTGAATGGCAGCTTGTCCGCACCTGTAAGAATTCAGAGAGGCACTAGGCAGGGGTGCCCTCTGTCTCCACTGCTTTTTGATTTATATATAGAACCGTTGGCCGATAAGATCAGACAGAATCATGGGATACAACCTTTTAGATTTAAGGATTGGGAAAAGAAGGTTGCGCTATATGCGGATGATTTGATGATTTATACATCTGATCTGAACAGCTCAATCACGTTGATATATGAAGAGGCAGAGAAATTTGGGAGAGTGTCCGGATATGAAATAAATGCAGCAAAAACTGAGTGTATGGCATGGAATCTAGATACTTGCACTTGTCCAATAAAAAAGGCAATTAGGTATTTAGGGATTCTGATTACCCAAAACATAGATAAGCTCACAGAGCTGAATCTCTAAAAGATCAAGAAGGAAATAAACAATTCTTTAATAAGTTGGGCTTGTTTACCTTTAGCCTTAATTGGTACAGTGAATTTAATAAAAATGATGTTGTTGCAAAATTAATTTTCATATTACAAAATATTCCCTTATCTTTTAACGAAAAAAGTTTAAGATTGCTCCAGTCAAAATTGAACACTTTTGTCTGGGCCTCGAAATCAAGTCGTATTTCATGAAAGAAACTACGCAGGAAAAAAAACAAGGGGGGGCTATGTCTACCAGATCTGGTTCTATATGCAAGAACTTACACATTGAGAGCTGGAAAAACTCTCTTCAATATCCCGGATGGTTCTGATTAGAAAAACTTTAAAAATCAGCTATTTTAGTTCTCTCTCTCCTATCTGGAAGTCTCCAGGATCGCCAGAATGGACCAGAGATTCCTTGTCAAAACCCCTGATCGACGCAGGCATTTTATGCTGGGGACAGTTAACAATGGAAGGGCTGTTGCTATCTTGGGATGAGTTGAATTTACTAACAAGCAAAAGACTTTCAAAATTCAAGTACTGGCAAATACAAAGTTGGCATCAAAACATTGGGATTAAGGTGGGTCTTGAAAATGAACTGGAAATTATGTTATGGAAGAAAACTGGAAAGAAGAAAAAGGAGGTATCAATTCTTTATTGGCTGATTCTGGATTTGGAAGATGGAGAGTTTAAATTACCGACGGAGTTATGAGGAGAGAGCTTGCCTGGATGCCACTTCGAAGATATATGGCAAGTATCTCACGACATTCTATATTCCACAGTACAACCTGCAAATTTAAGGAGGAATCATATTTTTTGTGTTCACAGGGTGTACTGGTCTCCGCAAAAGCTCTCAAAATTTTCGAAAGGTTTACCACCTAAATGTCCCAAGTGTCTCCTCATTGAGGCGGATGATGTCCATATGTTTCTAACTTGCCCCAACCTACATCAATTTTGGGCACAGATAAAAAAAGGTTTGTAAAATATTTTTTGTTTTGACATTCAGGTAAGCACAGTTTTAGTATTTTTTGGATTGTGTTTTGATTATAAATCCTTTTCCAGATGGGAAAATAAGTTATGTTTATATTTAATTTTGCTTGCAAGAAGAGAAATTTGTAAAAAGTGGACAAAAGATATTTCTCCTACGTTTTTAGAATGAGTGATCGCTATTAAGTATATAATGAAGCTGGACAGAGTTAAGTTGCAGAGACATAACAATAGGGATAACAGAATAGATTTCTGGGGACCATGTGAGGAATGGTTAAAAACGTTTGATTTATAGATAATGTATATACACAATGTGTCCAATGATTAAGCCTTTACATGTGTTCTACTTTATCTCTCTAGTTCTGTAGGGCGCCCAGGATTACACAGAACAAGCATGGAGAGAGCTTCTGAGTAAAGCCTTTTCCATTTAGATACAGAGCTTTTCAGATGGGGCCTATTCGAGAGGAGGCCACGAGATTTAATTTAATAGCTCTGAAATATCTAATGGCAAATGAGGACAAAAAAAAATTACAGGATTAACTTAAGCATAGAATTTTGCTTAAAGTGCTGAAGTGCCAACACTATTAAAACCATGTGCAAATATATTTAAGTGTCAGAGACTATTGGGAATGCAAATACAAAGATGGAAATCTGCAGTATATGGCAGTCCTCTGCCCCTGCATTTGTAGTCAATCACAGGAGGTAGCAAATTGTGACTTGCCTAATTAACATTCATTAGCTAGTTGATTTGGTAGGTCCCCAGAATGGGCTATTTGTCATTGAATTTTTTGGTACATAGGTTTTATCTCAAAATGCATTCAAATTCTCAAACGAGTTAATGTACAAGCTGCATGCCTCTGTTTTGTGAATGTGAATAGTACAGCAGCTTATTAGTTCCTGTCAATTACTTCTTCATTTGGAGAAAAATGCTGGCACTTTTTGGTAGTGGCAAAAACTTTTAAATCTACAGCAATGCTTTACTGGTCCAAGATCAAATAGTATAAATACAAGCCTTAGAATGCAAAGTGCTTCTCGAGTAATTAGTGTGTATTTGAAAAGCACACGTTCACCCAGAAGGGTACCTTGGTGCTGAACAACAGATGTTTATTGTTATCCAACTCAATGGTACTTATTTTACCAACCTCAGAAGGAGGCTGGAACCTCCAGGATTATTAACCTGTGACAATGAGGTCAAACACAGGCCAATACAGTTGATGCATTAGTCCACTAGGCCACCAGAACCAGCTAGGACTGGCTGAATATGTCACAAATGACATAGGTAAATTATTATATATCAACATAATGTCGAATTTTCTTTCTCTTTCTTTACTTGTCACCTTCTGTCTAATCTGAACTCAAAGTACACAAGGCTTTCCAGAGCTGTAGGTTCTGAGTGGGACTTTAGTCATTACACTATGAGGCCTATTATAATGTCCCACCTCCAATCTAAGTGACAATGGGGAAAACATTGGACTTTGAGGGACTAGATTTGCTATTCCCACTCCTATCGAAGCCATGTTAGAGAAGGCATACTTTCCCCCGCCCAACACCGTCTCAGAAACGGGACCGACCGACCTCCGGTCAGCAGTCCCGGCCGCCTGATTGGGATGCGACCAAACACTGTTCGGTCGCATTCTGACATTTCCCTATGGGGGCATGTGTAATGGCCGTAAACCATCTGTAGTACATCCTTCCATAGGGAAATGCCAGGTGATGCTAATCCCTGCACCCCCTGGCCGGTACTTCAAGGTGCCTGACACAAGGTGCAGGGATCAACAGGGGGACACCATAGTCCCCCAACCGGAAACCGCAAGGGAAAGGGGGCCCTGCTAGGGGCCCCTCCCAAGAACGCTTTACGACAGGGTTTCCATGTCAGAAAGGCCAGCATGGAAACCCTGCTGGAACCCGTGCATCGTGATCAGGACAGCATAAACCGCCGTCCATTTGGATTACGGGCCAGTTCCAGTTCCATGAGCCCATCAAAAAACAGCCGGAATGACCAGCTGATTTGAATTTTGACTGGTTGAATCAAAATCAGCCATTCAGAATTGAAAAGGACGATGTCGGTCGTAAGTACTCCGACCTGAGGTCAGAAGCCTTATGACCAACATCGTGATAGGCCCAGAGATGTCTTGAAAAATGCCCTATCATTTAGACTGACTGCTGCAAAATATTAGTTTTACACTGGTCAGTGACTGCAGATGCTGGTTTTGCAATAAATGTTTGGTGCAAATGTTGTTTTTGCACTTCGCACATGGTGTAAACTTTGGTGCAAAATTGTACTGGCAGCACTGTAAACTGTTGGGCAAATTTACTAAAATATAACATAGTGACACCAAAAGTGGTGTGCTAGTTTGAGGCGGGGGGAAAGCAATGCTCTCCTCCCCAGCGTTGGTGCACAAGCATGCTACCTAGCGCCACTCACACACCTTTACATCATGGTGCAAAGATGTATGCATGATATCTATCTTAGGATTTGCAATGAATGCATATCCTTCCAGCAAAATATCCTATGTCTAGGCAATGTTTAAAACTTTCACAGAGTGGATGTGTGCTGTACAATGCAGCACAAATATATTTCATGAGTGGGTTGGAGAAATCCATATATTTCTACATCTTAGCCCCTACCTTAATAAGACATGTTTTTTATGCAAAACCCAGTCAGGACACCATAGCTGATAGGACTTTGCATCTAAAAACATGGGTGCTTGTGCTGGAATGCCCCATTACCACTCATGTAATGCACCCTTAACAGAAACCGGAGCAAAGCAGCACAAAGCGCTATTTGCGCTGGAAAAAGGTCTCCTATTCAGAGCATGGAAAGTAAATACGCCTTCAGGACTTTCTGTCAGTTGTATCAGTTTGCCTGACTTTGTAGTGCACAAATTCTTGATAGATCTGCCCTTGTGTATTTGGGAAATCCTGTAAAGTTGATTACATCAATATACTGTGGTACAGACCATTGTAATACCTCTTTCTACTTTCGTGACGTCAAAGGTAGTAGTTTATGTTCTCTGTAAGCTCAATGTTCCAATTTACAGAAACATAAAATCACAGAAGCTTGTGAAGTGAGGAAAGACTCACCTGTGGCCTCAAGTGGCCAGCTAGCGAGCAATGCCTCAACAGTTTCTGCAGTCCAACCAGACATCATCAAACAAATGCTCATTTGCCTCCCTTTTTGTTGGCGATTGTTGATGAGGTAAAAGGACAAACTTGAATTGTCACTGGATGACCCCATTTTAAGCATAACGTTCGCTATAAGTCTTCTCATCTCTACCCACTCTGCAATGTCATTCCATCACGCTGGAAATGTTCTTTCAATTTAAGACTAATTCGTTCATAGATTGATTCTTAAATGGTGACGGTGTCCTGGTGGCTTTCATTTCTGACATTAGTCAATGATAGACATTCAGACTCCATTCAGAATTCTAATCATGTGTGGTGAGCGTTCTGGGTGCCACTGCCCTTATGATGAGGAACAGAATTCTTCCTTTAATTGATTCAACCCTGGTGGCACACACAATTTCCCGCAGCAGATAACAATCTCGCGAGAATTACTTCCAAAGCATGTGTTCTTTCTCATGCTGGAGTTTGCCTCGTGCCCTATTTAAACAGGTCGCCTTTGTGGGCAACACGTGTCACTCTGCAATTCCCCCTCCTTTGGCGTTTTCATTTTTTTCCCTTGTAGTTTTTCTTTACCAGGAATAGATTTCTTGCTAAATGAGGCTCAACGGGCCGGCGTGACAGCTTCAAAAGATGTCCTGCACTTTTGCTATTGCCCTTATAATGCACACTATGCATTAACAGGCTGCATCTCATCCTCAGATGCATAGCATATACGGCAAATTGACATTTGCTTTCATCAGCTTAGTACAATGGTTCCAGCTGTGCACTTACAACAGCGGCCTCTTTACCTCATCATGTAATGTCTAATACCAGTCATTGGGAGAATTACCCTTTTTGCGTAGGCAGACAGCTGATTTATTGAACGTGCTAAGCTTTCTGCTGTGATTATTGAGAGAAGCGTGGAAAATATTGAATTTTCCCTCGGTGTGATTCAAAACCGCCGAGACCGGATCCTTCGAGGAACAGGATGGCCGTTTGAAAAGGCGGAAGGTTGGGAGAACATATTTGTGGTGCTGACCCTCCGAGCGCACCGCCAGAGAAATTCATCACTTCAGCTCTGCATCAAAAAGAGCACCTTCATAATTGCTTTTTTGTTTTATTTCGGAGAAATATCTTTGCAAAGGCAGCTGCGATGAAGGCTCCTAATACCTACATTATTTTAACTGATTTTCAAGCGGATCTTTTGGCAATACCAAAGTAGCTTTTGCTAATATTACTTTATATTCTAACTCCAATCAAACATTAAAGGTGTCAATAATTGTAACCTAAGCTAAATCCCTGATAGCTGTGTAATAGTTAAGCAGACAGGCTAAACTTAAGAAAATGTGTAAAGCATTTAGAAGTGCCTAGGGGCATATCATCAACGAGGCGATAAAAAATTATCGCCGCTTTTGCGTCCGTTTTCGGACGAAAAGCGGCGATAATTTTATCGCCTAATCAGCAAGGTCACGCTATCGCGTGAATCCTTGAATTATCGCCTGTTTTCTGAACGCCCAGATTTGCATCTCTAATGAGATGCAAAGTGGGCGTTCCTGCCCTGAAATAACTGGAGAAATGTCGCTAAGCGACATTTCTCCAATTATCAATGGGCACGCTAACCTGCAGAGCGACAAGCAAAGTAGCGATAGCCTCTGTTATCGCTACTTTCCTTACGCCTGCTTCAAGACTGACTTAGCCATGATATCCTATGTAAGGTGGATATCATGGCTAAGTATGCCTTGCCCTATCATCAAGCTATCGCCAAACTTTGTGAGATTATCGCTGATTTTCCAGAGATAATCTCACATTTGGCAGTTAGCGCTTGGAATGTTATCGCTTTTGAGATAAGTGTTGCTAATAGCACGCTATCTCAGCAATAAAATTCCACGTTACCCGGCGATAATTATCCTAGCGCTAAGTGCGCTTAGCGATAATTATCGCCGGTCGTTGATGATATGCCCACAAAACAGTTAAAAAGTCAAAAATACAACACAAAAAAAATCACACTCCAGTTTATAAAAAAAGAGTATATTTTAATGATCAAAAAGAAACTAAAATGGCAAACATCCAATAAGGAGAACTAAAGATATTACATTTTATATAAAAATAGTGACAAAATGCAATAAACACCAGCAGTGGTCATCTGGTTGCACTTAACTAGTACCTAGGCAGGAGTTAAGGCTGACCGCTGTGGAGTGCGGGGTTGAATACAGAGATCAGATTTGTCCCAATCAGAAGTTTCACCTTCCTACTTATGGGCCCATTAGGATGGCAGGTGGATCGCCACTGCCCGTATGGTGGTGGCAATCCGCCTGCCATTCTCCACCACCCGCCTAACATTTCCCCCCGCCATATTACGATGGCAGTGGGGACCCAGGTGGACGGAAAGACCGTCCACCGTTTTTCCACCAGTAGGCAATCCGCCCGATTGCCTGCCGGGCGGAAAAGGCCAGCAATATGGTGGCAGTGCCTTGCAGGCACCGCCATCCATATTAGGATGATGGCGGTGAATTGTCTTTCCATGGTGGAGACTCTGCCATGGAAAGGCATGCAGTCTTTTCTTTGGGGGTGGGTAGCTGCACTTGGGGGGTACCCATGGTACCCCCCGACATTTGCATGGACAAGGTGGCAGGCACCGCGCGGTGCCTGTCACGCTGTACATGCAAATGCACCACATGCAGTTTTTACATTGCGGCGGATGCTGCAATGTAAAATATGCGTGATGCCGGGCGCATCATAATCGGCATAGCAGGACCGCCGCACCCCTGCCCGTCGTCCCTGCATCCCAAAATGGTTGCGGGCGGACTTTTTCTGCCCACCATCGTAATGGTGCCCTAAGTGTCTAAAATAGAAGTAAAAAATCCTCAGCATCACAAGGCAGCATGCTGTGGCTGAGATGGATTCCATGAGGCCGAATAACCATCAGACCAAGTTGCTGGTGAAGCTGTTGATGTTTTAGTGGGAAAGCTCAGAGTGGGAGAAAATCAAAATTGGCACCCAAGGAATGTCTCTCACCAGCTGGATACTTTTGGTGCCTTTTTTTGGTAAAGATTTATACGTTTGAACTTAGTCTCTTTAATGGAGTAAAGATTCCTCCAGTGGGCTAAGGCTGCTAGCCTGATGCAGAACAGTGCTCCACAAGGCTGGACACAGTGCTCCACAAGGCTGGACACCTTCTCCGTAAAGTCCACTGAAACCGATTTGCTGCTGCAGAAAATCTGAGAAAAGGAGCAACTTGAACCTTTGAACCAGCAGCAACGCACCTTCATGAGATTGACTTGTCTCGGTCTTCTGTTGTTTCTCCATGCAAATATTCCTTGGAAACGTTTGTGAGTCCCAGGTTTTAGGGTTAGGCAGCAGGTGTATACTCTCAAACGTATCTAAGGGCCACAGGACGTCAGATACACTCCTTTGAGGTCAGGACTTACTAAAGTAGAAGTCACCAGCCGGGTCCAAGACATTTGTAAGTGATCAGCTGGGCTCTCTGAGGAAAGTTGAATTCTTGTAGGTTTTGTGTCACTGTGTAGGTCATCCATCTGACCCTTGGAGCCCACTTCCTAGTCCTGGGAACAACTGGATGGAGATCCAGCCTTTATGGTTTGCCTCACTTTTGTACCAGATGCTAGGGACTTATAGGTGTGTTAAATATGCCAATGAGGAGTGTAGAGAATTACGGCATGTTTTATGTACCAAAGAACATACACAGGGGCCTGGTTCACAGTGTCCCAGTGTGCAGAGTCACGAAAGCAGCAGCATCAGTCCAGAAAAAATGGGAGTGATCATACAAATAGTGGCATTTTCTTACATTAATGTTGCACAATATATGTAGCAGATGTTATAAATCCATAATTATTCAGTAAATGGTGCAACCAAAAAGCTGCATAAATCCATAGGCCCTCACATTTCCTACTGCAATTTATTCATGACAGGTACACAAAACCTAAACATTCTAATTCAAATCTGTACCCATTTTTAGCTGAACTTTGCACTCATCAATATTGCATTGAAAACTAACTTTAATATCTTTTATGTCATCTTCCTTCACTTCTTTTGTTCCACTCAAGAATTACTCATAACTTCGTTTCTTTCCCTTCACAGGTCACTCAGTGTTCATATTGCCTTTGTCCTAATTGATACTTTTACTACATAAATCATTAAGTGGCTTACTCCTTGATGTATGACAACCATGAAGTTTGAATCTAAAGGGAACATGGTATGCCATTTGCAGTGGACCCTGTGCCCAGCCATCAGCTAAAAAGGCACAGTATTTTGCTCTTTTCATGGTGTCAAGGACGAGAGCATTTCTATCAGCCAAGCAGTGATCCTGCTACTCCTACAATCAGCGCTTCATGCATCTTTACTCTCTTGCAAAGGGGAAATAACATTTACTATGCAACTTTTACAACGCGGTACATTACAACGCGGTCATTACAATGACTGCGTTGTTACCATGTGTGTCATTACAGAGCAAGTCGTTTCAATGACTTGCTCTAGGGGGCGTGCAACACCAGGGATTATGTTGGATATTAAATCCAACACCTTCCCTGCTGTTGCTCAAACTGGAGTAGGAATAGTAATTAATACTATTCTTAAATCCAGCGCGCCCCCAACAGCAAGTCGTTGAAACCACTTGCGTTGTAATGACACGCATGGCAACAACGTGGTTGTTGTAACGATCACGTTGTAAAGTACAGCGTTTTAAAAGCATGTGGTGTAATGTGCTATATTCCTTGCAAAGTGATCAGGCCATTCCTTTTAAAATCTAAAAAGTTTGTGTTTGAGAATTATGAACTATGATAAATGCCTCACAAAGCAGTATCATAATCTAATATATACTAAAATATATATGTGTAAAATAAATT
The DNA here is from genome assembly GCF_964204655.1 of Triturus cristatus. Lineage (NCBI taxonomy): Eukaryota > Metazoa > Chordata > Amphibia > Caudata > Salamandridae > Triturus > Triturus cristatus. The sequence continues at coordinate 380,873,261 of NC_140595.1, forward strand.
AAAAGAGCTACCAAAGTGTGTCATTACTATAGACTGATGTTGTGTCACTATTATGCTGCATAGCAAAAAACATCCCAATACAATTGCAAGGCTAATGGACCCTCCTCCTAAGGTCATTGGGATGTTTATTAGTAGTGCATGGTAGTTCGTTAAACAGTAGTCGATGGTAGGTGCAGCCTGTTAAGTATTTATTGTCCAACAAAATAAACAGAATGGGTGAGATTGGGCATGACTGTGCCAGAGGTTACTTTACCCTGGCAAATTCAGCAGAATTCCAGAGTTATGTGATGTTCACCCTACAGAACCATTAGTACAAGTGCCCTGGAAAAGACAAAGGCCCTGATTTACAAAGGGCCTCGTCACTCGTGGCAGAGGCCCGCAGTGGTGGGAGAGTCTTGGCCCCCGGGGCAGAATCTCTGCAATGAGAATTCTGATTGCAGAGATTCCGCCCAGAATGAGGAGACTCCCCCATGACTGCAGGGACTCTGCCAGGAGTGTGGAGGCCCTTTGTGAATTAGGCCCTATGAAGCTTAGAATATGTGGTGGGCTCAACTTTACGTATCTGGCAACTAGGGTGAGATAGGAATCTTCAAAGAGGTATGGAAGGTTACAACACAGAGATTTGCTCTCCTAACCCTTGACCTAGCTTAGGAGTATAATTGTTTACCACAGCATTGGTTATTATTTCAAGGCTCAGGAGTGCAGAAAGGAGGCGTCAAAAAGGATTGTGAACTTCATGTTGCTTGTTATGCACAGGGGCTCTACATGTAAATTTCTGTGATCCCTATTTTTTTTTCTTTTTTTACTTGTGACTCTTTTAAGTGAGCACACATTTTTCTCACACTTAACTAAATTGATAGAGAGAAATATATTTCTTCTCACAGGTTCTATTTTGTCTCTCGTGAAAATCACAAATTGTTTCTTCATGTTTTTTTAGTGCCTAAGGGAATTTAACTCCTGTTCCCACCTTTGTATAATCATATGAGTGCTAATCTAAAGAATAGTAAAATGTACTATTATTCCAACACCTTCCCTACTGTTGCACACGCTGGAGTTGGAATAGTAAATTATACTATTCCTAAGTCCAGCGGGCCCCCTACAGCAAGTCGTTGAAACGACTTGCGATGTAATGGATCGCTTAGAAACAACGTGGTCATTATAACAACCGCGTTGTGATGGAATGCGTTGTGAAAGCATTCATTGTAATGGGCCATATTCATGTAAGTCCCCACCTTATGTAATCGGGTATGTCAGCATGTGTCAAGCATTCAGTGACCTCAAGTTCATTAAAGAGATCTTTGATGAGGGTAAAAGTCCAACTAAGTGGATCAAAAAGTGCAACCCCCAAAAGGTTTTGCCGGTTTTAAAAAAAGGCAGATACTAAAGTCTCAAAACATGCCAAATAACATGTGGAATCAAAAGCCAAAGCCCCCTCACAGGTCTTAATTTACCAAAAAGTAGTTTTCGCTAGTCTTTCCTGACAATGTGAGGACCTCATGACAATTCAACTTACATATTTGCACATAAATATGATAGAGATGAGGTCAGCCAGTGTTCTGTTTTTTGTTCATTATTATTTGTGTTGGACTTGGTGCTTCTTGCAGGGTCATCCCCAAACATTTGGCCTTCACCCTCCTGTTTTCTGAGCCCATTTTTATCTACTTTTAGGACTCTGTGCACTTTACCACTTTTGACAAGTACTAAAGTGTGTGAACTCTCTCCTTTAAACATGGTAAAAATGGTTTACACAAAATACGCACATTTCCTTTGTAAAGTTGTACTACATGTACCCAGGGCATGTAAATTAAATGCTACTGGAAGGCATGCAGCACTGATTGTATTGCATACTTAAGTAGCTCTTTTAAATATATCCCAGGCCTAACATTGAAGATTGTATGTGCAGGCTTAAACTACCTTTTTGACCTGGCAAACTATACATTTTTCCAAGCCTTAACCTTCCTTTTAAATGTATATAAGTCACCCCTAGGGTAGGCCATAACCAGCTCACAGGGCATGATGAAGTATACATAAAAGGTTGGACATGTATTTTACACTTTTACATGTCCTGGTAGTGAACATTTCTTAAATCCATTTTTCACTGCTGCAAGGCCTGCTTCTCACACAGGATAGCATTGTGTTAACTTATTTCACTTAAGAAGTGATGCATTTCAATTGGGAGCAGGTTGGAATATATCACTTTGGCATCTAGAGAGTTGTAATTTAAAACTATCTTTAACCCTTCCGATGCGCATGACGGAGCGGTTCCGTCAAGCGCGTCTGTAGCGCTGTGTGCATGATGGAACCGCTCCGTCATGGCCCCTACCGCGCACCGAACCTTCAGCACAGCGTGGAAATCCGCGCCGCGCTGAAGGGGTTAATGGTAAAATCTGATTTTATGTCACACTTCTGAATTTTAGAATTAGAAAGTTGGTATTTTCTGGTCCCAATCTTTTAATGCCTGCAGCCTGTATCCTGGGTTAGCCTTGGTGTAATACTCCCAGACAGTGAGACAAAGGGGAAATCGATGTTGGCAGGAAGGGCCATCTCTGACTTGATAAGGGGGGAGCTGTCACCTACCACACTTGTACATCACAAAAGCCCTGTCCAGCACACTCACAAAGGGGTTTGATACTAGTCTTTTTTGTCCCAGACAAGCTGGGGCAAGGGCATGGAGGCAATATATTCCAAACGCCTCTGAGGGTGGAAACCTCCAGAACTTTCCCCTATTTCAATGGTGTCCACAGATATAAATAATGTATCCCTCAGACCCAACTCTTCAGTACTCCTCTGGACCTGTGGAAGACTCAGAAGGACTGCTGTGCTGCTCTGCTGCAAGAAGGGCTGTGGTTCTGGTGCCCAGTTGCCTGTGTGATGAGGGCTGAACCTACACCTTGAAGCCAGGACCACGAGAGTGACTCCAAGGGCTAGATGGCTGGCCTTCTGATCAGATCCTCAGGGACAGAAAAGGTTCCAACCACCGTGAACCCTGCACCTGAACTCTGCCTTTTGTGAGTTCTGCCCTCCAAGTAGTGTCACCCTAGGCTTGGGCTCTTGGAAGTGGGCCTGAATGTTCTCTGCCAGGCCAGCTGTGGTCTTTGAACAGAACCGACACAGTGCACACATCACCTTGCAGCTCCACATCGGCACTACCACTAGGTGACACATCCTCGATGCAGGACCCAACAGCTCTTCGGAACCGCTGCGGATCTTCAATGGGGGACCTCTCAATGCAGCCCGCAGCTCATAGCAACCCCACTGCACAACTCATATGTTACGTGGATCTCACAATACTCCGAACTAGGATTTAAGGTAGTTTTCTCAACGGGCCTAACTTGGTCCCTATATCCCGCCCATGCTTTATCGCAGTCAGCCTGAACTTGTGAGTTTTTCCCGGTCCAGTGCTTTGTGCTTTTAAGTACTATTTTCACCGAAATCTTTCAAATTGCATATCTCTGGTTTTACTAATTTAATTTTCATCATTACTTTACCAATGCAAAAATGTTACTGAATGAGAGAAAGGCTGCTGTGTCATTATTATTTTGTGGATTCCTCCAGCATTTTTAGACCTCTGTGCAGTTGAGTTTTTTCTATGGGAAAAAAGAGGATTTCCTATTGAGTAACTATATATTTGACTTATATATAAAATTACCACAAAAGGACAACACTGCAGGGTCACCTACAGAAAATGAAAAAGAAAATGTATAAAACCTGTCAGATGTCTTTCATGCAGATGACCTGAGCCTAAAAATCATTTGTTGATGCCTCATGAGCTACTATGATTGGGTCAAAGTTGATTGTTTGCCCTAATGAAAATGTATATATTGAGAATTAGAACTATTATAACTATTCTGCCTGAGAGCTCTAACTATAAAGGATTCCAAATGATTGGTTGAGTGATCTCACTATAGCCTCAAACGTTCTGCCAAAAGCTCAACGTGGTGAGAAAGATAAAATGAAGCTTCCAAGGTTGTTGCTTTCTTAGATAAGCTTGATATGTTGTCTCAGGCCTTCATGACTAAAGTTTTTGAAGTGTCAATAGTTTAAGGTCTGGAAGTCATGCTACCTTGGAGAAGAGTCGTCATAGCTTAAAGACAGGCATGTAATGCTCCAGACCATTTTTGACAGGTGCATAAGCTTTCTATAACTCTGCATTTAGGTCCACAACAAAGCGTGACAAGCTCACCCAAATTCTTCTGGGTAAGAAACAGCTCCCTTTTCTGTCAGAATGTTCTGCACTCTCAGGGATCATGAGAATATTTAAAAAGGAACTAGCAGTAGAAGAGCATAATTCCAAATGGGCCACTTTAATTTTTCTTTATAACAACGCACTTCATTACAGGAAGCTGTGCCCCCTCTTGCCACCGTTGATAATCTAACAATGGCAGCATGAGTCTCTGGCAAACCTTTTAGCCCCTGAGTTATGAAGGAAACTGCTGGTGCAGCAGGATACAAACTCCGACCTTCAATTATCAGGTAGCCAGGAATGCTTCAGTGCAGAAGCAGGCAGAGACATTTTCTTTCCTCTCAATTCCGAGGTACATGAGAAACTTGCAGGTTTTTAAAAAGGGTATTTTTAAGGCGTAAACCCGTCACTTGGGGGGTTTGGGGGGAAGCCAAGCCACGTGTGGTCTGCCCCGGGCAGTTTGGGAGGGGGAGGGGCAGCCACAGCAGCCATTTTGTAGGGCTGGGGGCCACCGGCCATTTTGCAAGTTTGTGCTACTTTGGGAATAGCCCAATCGTAGCCCAACATAATTTTATAGCCCAAAGGCTATAAGGGGTTAGCACGCCATCACCCGGGCCACCATTTTAGGTTTTGGTGACCCGGTGGCTGGGTGTGCAGTAGGCAGATAGTTTTTTGTGAGGTGTGGTTTATTGTGGCCAGTTGGTAGCTAGGTTTAGGTGGTGGGATAAGGTAAAATGGCGAGCGAGGATTACCGGGTACTGGAGGCGGTGAGGCTCCATAGCAAGGCCAGCCGGCTGGATCTCCTGATGCCGGAGGTCTCGGGGAGCGCGTACCCGGTGAGGCGCACGTCCGCAGGGGTAGCAGCCGCCATCGCGGCCTTCTCGGCCCCTAAGAAGGGCAAGAAAGGTCAGGTAAGCAGTGTTAGCCCCATGCGTGATGGGCGTGCAGCCATAGCAATCTTGCATCTGGCACAGACTCGTGCACAGGCGAAGGAGGTGGCGGTTGGGGGAACAAGCGGGCCCGGTGCAGGAGCACATCTCACATATCCCCGGATGGGTCACCGAAAATAAGGGGTCTCTCCAATACTAGGAGAGTGGCCCCGCTTGGGAAGAAGAGCCCAGAGCCTCAGTTATTGTCAGAGACTCCGGCTGCAAAGAAAGGGCGCGGGGCCTGCTGCAAGAGCGGGCCCTGCGGGTTGCCAGTACGGCCCTTGACAAGGCATGGGAAGGCCAGGAGGCAGGCCGACATCAGCCCAGGCAGTGCTGGGCGGGGTGAGGGCTGGGCGGAGAGGCAAAAGGGCAATGGGATAGGCCAGGGTGCTGGGAGGAGTGGGAGGGACCCGAATGTTAGGGGGCTGAATGCACAGCAGGGGCAGGGGCGGGTAGTGCACCGACCTCCTCACTGGAGGCACAGGAGGTTTAATTGTGGGGAGTGCAGGGTGAGTCGGGGTAGGGGGTGCCCCGGAGGGGTCAAAGGCATCTGGGGTGGGGAGGTGAAGGGCGGATGGCTGTTAGAAGATCAAGGGGATTGCATCCAGGACGAGCTGGAGCCGGAGAGGGTTGGGTCAGGATTGGGTCAGCTTGGATATTTTTACATCATGGCATGACGAGGTGCTGGACCGCGTCTGGGGGACCGCTGGACATTGGGCGGGGATCGGGGCATTTGGGGCTCCGGGGTGCTCAAATGGAGTGAGGAGGTGATTGAGGACAGGGAGAAGGAGACAGCATTAGACCTCATCAGGGTGGGGAGGCACTGGGCATCTTCTACCCTACAGATGGGTACGAGACAGACTTGGGAGGAGAGGGGCAGGGAAGTTAGACCCAGTACACCAGTCCAATCATTTTCTTAGCAGGCGTTAGAGCGACGGCAGGAGCCGGACTCGGCAGAGCTGGGAGCAGCTTGTGGGCGCAGAGGCAAAGAGAGGGTGAAGCCTCACACAGCGTGCCCAGTACTGGCATGAGAGAACGTTGCAGCTGGCATAAGTAGGACCCGAGCGGTCTCGCTGGTCCCAACACCTGGAATGGCATGGATGCTGTTAGGCGGCGGAGAGTGCAGTCTGCTCCTCCGGTAGATAGGAATGTGGGGCAGGGGGAGTTTGAAGAGTTAGATTATGAAGAAGATAGTATGGAAGAAGGTGAATTATGGGAAGGCAATGAGGTGGGTGCGGGGGGACCAACTAATGTTCCTAGTACGTTGCAGGTGTCACGAGTCACGATGCCCAGCAGAGCTCACGGGTTGGTGGTACGGATGGCTCCTGTGGCAAGGCGGTCGGCAGCGGGACGGGCACCCTCCTTGAAGCCGGGTAAAACGCAGGTCGAAGCCAAGTTGGTTTTGGTGGGGATAGGAGGGGGGTGGGGGAGGAGGGTTGGCGGTTACACAAGGGAAAATATGTGCTGGATGTGGGGGTGGGCACTGACGATGCAGGAAAAGTGGCAGCTAGTACAGGTGATGACACTAAATCGCCAGGGGGGGGGTGATGCAGGGGCCTCGAAGGTGGTAGAGGCGGACCGAAAACTGGAGAGCAGAGAATTGAAAATCATAAAGCTGCCTTATATGGTGGTAACGAAGCAACTGGGCGCGCACTTGATGTTGGCCACGAAAGAGCGTATATGGAAAGGGGAGTATGTGGAAATACTTAAGCTGCTGCACAGGGAGGTGCGTGCAAAAGAGGGGACAAGAGAGGAGGAATATGAATTGGTTAAGCGGACGAAAGTGCCCCTCACTATCGAAAACTGGACAGCATCCGGGAATTCTGCAGGTTCAGGCATGACTGCTTGAAATGCGGAGGGAGACACGCCTTGGTTAATTGCTTTGGGAGGTCGGGACAGCAGTCGGGGGCCAGCAGTGGCACCATGGGGGGTTGCAGGCAGGTGGACAGCAACAGCAGCAGGGCGGGGTGGTCAGGGGGCTAGAGGGGCTGGGCCAAAGGGCTCATACGCCAGTTAGGGTGGATAAACTGGTGGCAGCCTTACAAGGTTACGATAACCGGAAGGCTGCGAGAACGCTACAGGACGGCTTTACTGACAGTTTTCGATTGGGTTATGTGGGCCCCAGAGTGAGACAATGGGCAGACAATTTATGGTCAGCAAGGGAACACCCAGAGGTGGGGTGAGACAAAGAAGTGCGTGAGGGTCGCATGGCAGGCCCATTTACGGAGTGACCATTGGAGAATTTGATTGTCTCTCCGCTCGGTGTGGTCTCCAAAAAGGAAAAAGGGCAATTCAGGTTAATCCAACATTTGTCCTGGCCAGAAGGCAATTTGGTGAATGATTTTATTGACGGCACAGAGGCTACTGTGTCTTATTCCTCGGTTGACGTGGCCATGTCACTGGTGGTGACCGCGGGCGCAACAGCGGAGATGGCAAAATGCGACATAAAGTTGGCTTTCCGATTGCTTCCAGTCCACCCGGAGGATTGGGACCTCCTAGGGATCCATTTTGATGGTAAATGGTACGTGGACAAAGCATTACCGATGGGCTGCTCTATGTCTTGCGCATTATTTGAATGTTTCAGTACGTTCTTACAGTGGTTGTTTACCAGGCACACAGGGCACCAGAGGGTAACACATTACCTGGATGACATTTTCTTTGTTGGCACCTCAGACTCCACGGAGTGCCAAGCAGCACTGGACAGCTTCAAAGAGATCATGAGGGAACAGGGAGTGCCTTTGGCGCCGGAAAAAACGATGGGGCCCAGTACGGCTCTTTCCTTTTTGGGCATTGAGCTAGATTCAAAAGTAATGGAGGCACGTTTGCCAATGGATAAGAAGCGGCAGATGCTGGGGCTGCTGGAGACTATGCTGGTCAGGGACAAAGTCACGGTTCAGGAGATTCAGGTGTTGCTGGGACACCTTAACTTTGCTTGCAGGGTAGATAGAGTATGGAGGACTTTTTGCAGATGACTGAGCAGGGCATTATTAGGGCAGAGACCTCCACATCATCATGTGCGACTGTCAGCAGGAGTGAAGGAGGACTTGAGGATGTGGAAGTTTTTCTTGCAGGAATTTAATGGCATTCCTTTGGCAAGGGAAGAAGACATGGTGTGGGAGGTCCAAATCTTTTCGTATGCCGCTGGCAGCAAGGGCTTTGGCCTCTACTGGCAGGGAAAGTGGTGCATGGAACAGTGGCCCGGCGAGTGGGGGGTAAGAGTATAGCCTTCCTGGAATGATTTCCTCTGGAGGTGGCGGTCACCTTGTGGGGCACATTATAGGCCCACAAAAATGTGACTTTCAGGATCGACAATATGGCAGTAGTGGGGATAGTCAATCGACAGTCCGCCAGGGACGAGCAGGTACTTAAGCTGCTGAGGATGTTTGTTTTAGGCTGCTTGCGATATGACATTTCTTTTTATGCTGTACACGTGCCAGGTGTGGACAGTGACATCGCGGATGCCTTGTCTCATTCACAGTGTGGGAGATCCCGTGGGCTAGCCAAGGATGCAGACAGGACGCCGACACCCATGCCGCATCAGTTGTGGTACGTAGGAAACACCGGATGCTGCAGCTGGTGGTAGGGTCCCTGGCGCCCTCCACGAGGTCAGCGTATTTCTTGGCCTGGCAGGAATTCTTGGATTCGGGGTCGTGTCATCAAGTTACCCTTGAGCACAGGCGAGAGGACGTGATTCAGTTCATGTTAGACTTGATCGACAAGGGGCTTTCTTGAGTGACCATTGTTGGCAAGATGGCAGGGATTGTGTTTGTCGGGAAGCTTTTGTGGGGTTATGCACCATCGGCGGGTGAACTGGTGGCGCGTATGTTAGAAGGGTGGGCCAGGGAGCAAGGGCCGACGGGTCGCGTCCAGAGGCCATTGTCATGGGCTCTGCTAGGCAGAGTACTAGGAAATTTGCCCTCCGTCTGTGCGGATAGATTTGAGGCATGCCTTTTCTCCACATTGATGACGTGGATGTTTATGGATCCTTCCGAGTGTCGGAATTGTTGGGTCAGAAATCCTCTGGGGGCCTTACATGGGGAGAGGTGTTTCGGCGGCAAGACAGGGTTTGCATATGGCTTTGGAAGTCAAAGACAGACCAGCGTGGGGTGGGAAACTGGGTGTTGTTGCAGGTAGCAGACCCCCCTTTAATGTGTCCATGTAGGTGGGAGGCCCGGGGGAGGGAGCTTTCGGGATGGCACGAAGGTTTGGTTTTCGCACACGAGGAGGGGCGCAAAGTGTTGGCTTTTCCGCTACAGTCAACGTTGTGCAAAGCGCTTGCGGCGCTAGGTTTGGACAGCACTCTTTCAGGATAGGAGCAGCATCAGAAGCAAGGAACAGGGGGTGGGGAAGGGCAGACATAATGAGGTTGGGGAGATGGTCCTCGGATTGTTATCGGAAATATGTGCGTGGTGCTGCAGGGTGTATTTAGCGCGATCAGGTGTTTTCTTCTGTTCACACAGTTTTTCTGTTTCAGGTTTGGTTGCAGGCCCCCTCGCCAGGGAGATGACCATATGGATAGTGGGGCATTCATTCGTGAATTGGGCCCAGGTCCAGGCAAGGGTCAGTTATTTCGGAGAAAATTTGGGTTTCAATAAAGGGTTATTCAAAGTTTTGTGGAAAGGGCGGGGGGTTGCTTCGAAGGAACTCCTGCGTCTATTGAATGGCATGTTGGTGGCTGGTAGGTGCCCCGACATTTTGTTGATTCACCTGGGTGAAAATGACATGGTTCAGGAGAACGGGCTGCTCCTGATGAGAAGCATGAAGAGGGACTTGAAGCGCCAGGGATCCGGGTGCTCTGTCATCTGGACGGAGTTTGTCCCACGCAGGTTTTGGAGGGGCGCCATCAGTCTTGGGGCAGTGGACAGGGCTAGGAGAAAACTGAATACTGGGATGGTGTGGTATTGCAGGGAGTTGGGTTTTTGCAGGATTACAGATCGGGAGATCAAGTTTTACACAGTGGAATATTTTAGAGGTGACGGTGTCCATTTGTCCTGTTTGAGGATGGACTTGTACCTGCTGGAGATTAGGGAAGTACTGGCTAGGTTGTTGAATGTACAGAGCCGTTAAGGACGTACCCCTAGTAGGGCGGGGGGCAGAAAAAAGGGGAGGCGGTGTCACCTCCTACGCTCCCGCTTTTTCCTGGGTGGAGCGGTTGTTAAAAAGTTGGCCAGATTGGCAGAAGTTTGTAGTAAAATGTTGAAAGTTGTGGGCAGGGCCAGGGAAAGGTTAGGCAGGTAGGCTAAGTTTAGACTAGAGGTTAGGAAGATACAGTTGCAGAAAGATAGGTAGGGGTGTAGGTTTTTATTAGAGGGCAGGAGTTTGGAACTGCAATACTGTGTTATGGGATTGTTATGGAATGTTATGTAATGTTATGTTATCAGCAGGGTGAGGGATTGATTTGGGATTGATGTGGGGATTGTAGGGGTGGGGCGAAAAATGGAGGATCAGGTATTTTATGTACAGTGAGGTTTTAGTCTGTAAGGCAATGGCCTAGGTTGGACATTGTGATATTCACCTGTTTTCAATATAGCAGCCTTTTTTACACACAAACTGAGTCTCGGTGTTGGCTTGCCCCCCTCCCTTCCATAATTTGTCATGGGGTTTAGATCATTTTATTAAGATTCTCAGGCTTCTACATTGTGTTTTTCATCAAAGTGATGCACTTCCCTTCATGAATAAATTCTTTTGCCAAAAAAATGGTTTCAAGCATCTTAAAAGCATGATAATGATGTCTGTCTCTGTTACGCTTCTGACCCTTGGAATACAGCTTCCTGAAACTTCAAAACATCTCATCCTTGAGCCAGAATGAAGTTCACTACTCGTGCAGTGAGTGATTCATTCTGTGAATGGGAAACGTGCCTCAGAGGCTTTTCTAGGCGATGCCCAGGGGATTCCTTTCTCCATCACTGGGAATTGTCTTTTGAAGTAGCAGCCGGCAGTCAGAGACCTACAAAAGATGTATATAAATTATGATTTCAGACAGAAATGTATGTGCCTTTTAAATTATGTGCATCTTTCACACCAGATAATATTTATTCCTCAGATTTCCTTTTGATAGTACTTCCCTATCAAGGGTTACAAGCTAAAAATGTTATATATAACACCATAGGAATATTTACTGCAGCACTGGCTGCCTAGGAAATCCCATAATCTAAAGTCATGCTGTAGTATTTTTGGTACTTGTTGCAACTTTAAGAGGGTTTTGTGCATTGATAGCTGTTTAACCAGAGTGATACTTAATCTGGAAGATGGAGAGTGTCCATTTAAAAAGATTGTATATGTCTGGACCTGTATAGTTGTCCAGGGCCACAGAAAAGGCTATCACACCCTCATCCTAGAGCACAAAAAATAATAATAACAATAATCTGTGGATCCGAACAGAAAAAAAAGGTTTTCATAAACTTGTTCTCCATGTTGGACATGTTCATGGGCCATCTATGTGCGTGTTTAAGCATGTGTGCAGTCCTTTGCCTTGTTTATTTTGCGTGATAAAATATTGCCTTTTGTTTCATGTGTGATTTCCCCAGGTTCCACCAAGAGGGGAGGAATTTGGCAACTAACTCTTTGCAATATTTTCAAATGATGATGGCTACAATGTGTTGCTTTTTTGTGTAGGATTAGTCATTGTTATTTGTGTATTTACAATTGACTGGGAGATGATGGACAGCAAGCGGAGCTTTTCAGGTTTGTTTTATTGGTGGCTTTTGGTTGCAATTGAATTGCAGTAATGTGTGGAAATGGAGAAAATGGTGTCAGACTGATTTTCGTAACCTGAGGCGTCATTTATGAGGAATTGGCATAGGGCAGCACCTCAAGTCTTCTTGCTGTGCTGCCCTACGCTAATTTGAAAGGGCAGGAATGCACCATGTTTATGAAATATGGTGCATTCCTGTTCTTTCCCCTGCACTGGTGAACAATTTGCTGCCTAGCGCCAAAGCAACACACTTGCACCATAGTGCAAGGGTGCCTCCGTTGCAGGCAGGATTGTTTTTGTGCAGGAAGAGGCACCTGCTTGCACAAAAACAATCCTGAGAGGAGTTTCTCTTTTTCTATGTGTGCTTCAGAATGCAGCCTACATGGAAAGAAGAAACAAGCATTTGCAATGCAATAGGTCTCGCAGTTACGAGAGTCTGAGCTATTGGCATTGTAAATGCCAATAGCTTAAACTCTCACAAATGCGAGACCTATTGCATTGAAAATATTTTTCGGGTTGTCAAAGCCCCCATGCAGCACTTTCAAGTGCATGAACGATGAGCTCCTTTCTTTTAAAAAAGCTGTGTCTAACAAAAGGTGCATGGGGCAATTAAAGTGAAACCATGGCATGGGGGCTTATACAAAAAAAAGCATCTGTTTGTCAAGCAAATGCTTTTTTTTGTAACTGCCCCCTGTCCGTGGTTTCACCTTAATAGCGCCTGTGCATCTTTCCTTAGACACGGCTGTTCTAAAGAAAGGGGCACAGCCTTCATGCACGTGAAAGTGTGGCATGGGGGCTTTGATAACAAAAATAATATTTGCAATGCAATAGGTCTCACATTCGCGAGAGTTTAACCATTGGCATTTACAATGCCAATAGCTCAAACTCTCCATAATGCGAGACCTATTGCATTGCAAAGAAGTGGCCGTCATTGTCCCAGCTGCTTGGAAAGTGAAAGCACGGATGGAGCGCTGAATTTAAGGAAAGAACGTCGTTCCTGCAGTTGGGCAAAACCCATTAAAGAAAATAGTGTTTGCAGATAAAATAAAACATACAGTGTAGCAACCAAAGTAAAAGGGCCAGTCCTCTTGGGAGGTTTCAAATGAAGACAAGGCGGTACTAAGGAGGGACTAATAAGGCGATTAAGGAATAAGAAGCCAGCATTTATAAAGGACAATGGCACAAGCCAATAAAAAATATGGGTAGTGGGCGGAGCTTCAAATCCCTAACTGAAAACAGCATGCCTTACAATGCAGCGCATGCGCTGCCCAGGCTCGACCTAAAAACAAGGAGAAATAAAAATATTTCCCCTTGTTATGCCTGCTCTGGGAAGGTGTAATGTTTTTGTGCTTCCCCATGTTCACCTGATTAAGTAACTGAGGGGCAGCGTCAAAATCCATGGGTGTTGCATGGGAAAAACCATTTCAACACGCATGGAATGCCTTCTGGGAGAAGAGTAATGCAAAGGGGCACCGTACGCTACTTTTTCTTACTCCATATCTATGAGGGCATGCAAAGCCATGCAGGTTGGCTTTGAGTCGTGTCATAGATAAGATTGAGAGGCTTGGGCCACCTGAGCATCAGAAATGTGATGCTCTGGCAGTGCAAGCTTCTCATAAATAAGTCCTCTGGTCTCTGGTTCTGTTTGTAGAAATTCAGGGGCTTATTTACTACCCCTGTGCACCACTGGTGCATCACTTCTTATGACACTCCAGCATCGCAGAGTGCAGACCCATATCTATCAGGCCGCAAAAAGCCACTTTGTGTGGATTTTCATGGCCTCGTACATATAGTGTAAGGCATGGGTACTCACAAAATGTCTCTCGGGGCCAAATTTACAGTGTAGTTTGTGGCCGAGGGCCGCACCGGTGGGGGTGGGATCAGTGGGGAGGGGGGTGTTGCTAGAGCAAAAAAAAACTGTGACCATGAGGTTGAACACAGGTCCGCCTTCCTCCACTGAGCCACCAGACCAGGCATACACACATCTTTCTCTCTCTCGCTCTCTCTCTCTCTCTCTCTCTCTCTCTCTCTCTCTCTATCTCTCTCCCTCTCTCTCTGTCTCCCTCCCTCTCTCTCTGTCTCCCTCCCTCTCTCTATCTCCCTCCCTCTCTCCCACCCTCTATCTCGCTCTCTCTCTCTCTCCCTCTATCTCCCTCTTTCTCTCTCTCTCTCCATCCCTCTCCCTCTGTCTTCCTCTGTATCACTCACTCTGCCTGTCTCCCTCTCTCTCTCTGTCTCCCTCCCTCCCTCTCCCTCTCTCTGTCTGTCTCTCTCTGTCGCCCTCCCTCCGTCGCCCTCCCTCTGTCTCCCTCCCTCTGTCTCCCTCCCTCTGTCTCCCTTTCTCTCTCTATCTCCCTCTCTCTCTCTGTCTCCCTCTCTGTCTCTCTCCCTCTCTGTCTCTCTCCTTCTGTCTCTCTCCCTCTCTCTCTCCCTCTGTCTCTCTCCCTCTGTCTCCCTCCCTCTCCCTCCCCCTCTCCGTCTCCGTCTCCGTCTCTCTCTCTGTCTCCATCTCCCTCTCTGTCTCTCTACCTCTCCCTCCCTCTGTCTCCCTCCCTCTCCCTCCCTCTCTCTCCCACCCTCTCTCTCCATCTCCATATCCCTCTCTGTCTCTTTCTCCCTCTCCGTCTCCCTCTCTGTCTCTCTGCCTCTTTGTCTCTGTCTGTCTCAGTCTCCGCCTCTATCTATCTGTCTGTCACTGTCTCTGCCTCTATCTGTCTGTCCCTGTCTCTGCCTCTATCTGTCTCTGCCTGTACCTGTCTCTCTCTGTCTCTATCTCTATCTCTGTCTGTCTCTGCCTCCCTCTCTCTTCCTCCCTCTCTCTGTCTCCCTCCCTCTCTCTATCTCCTCTCTCTATCCCCCTCTCTCTCCCTCCCTCTCTCCCTCCCTCCCTCCCTCCCTCCCTCTATCTCCCTCCGTCTGTCTCCCTCCAACTCCCTCCCTCTGTCTCCATCCCTCTATCTCCCTCTCTACCTGTCTCCCTCCCTCCCTGTCTCTCTCCATTTCTCAGTCTCCCTCCCTCTCTGTCTCCCTCCCTCTGTCTCCCTCCGTCTGTCTCCCTCTGTCTGTCTCCCTCCCTCTGTCTCTCTCTCCCTCTATCTCCCCCTGACTCCCTCCCTCTGTCTCACTCACCTCTGTCTCCTTCTCTCTGTCTCCCTCTGTCTCCTTCTCCCTCTCTCTCTGTCTCCCTCTCTCTCTGTCTCACTCTCCCTCCCTCTGTCTGTCTCCGTCGGTCTCCTTCCCTCAGTCTCCCTCTGTCTCCCTCCCTATTCTGTCTCCCTCCCTCTGCCGCCCTCCTCCCTCTGTCCATCTCCCTCTGTCTGTCTCCCACGCTCTATCTGTCTCCCTCTGTCTGTTGACCTCTGTCTCCCTCTCTGTCTCTGTCCCTCTGCCTCCCTCCCTCTGTCTCCCTCCATCTGTCTCCCTCCCTCTCCCTCTGTCTGTCTCCCTCAGTCTCCCCTCCCTCTGTCTCCCTCTCTCGCTGTCTCCCTCTGTCTGTCTCTGTCTCCCTCCCTCTGTCTCCCTCCGTCTCCCTCTGTCTCCCTCTGTCTGTCTCCCTCTGTATGTCACCCTCTGTATGTCACCCTCTGTCACCTCACCCCGCGCGTGTGGCAGCCCGGGCTGAAGACAGCTACCCGGGCACACACACAGCCGCACCCGAGTACTTCACAGGTCTTTAAAAGACCATTTACTTGTTAATGAGGCTTTGTTGTATTTCACCTCTTCTTAGCGCCCCTCCATCTCCACTCTGACTATTGCTGGAATCGCCAGGCCCCCATAGAGCAGAGTGTCTCAGAGTCCGCGCTGCTGCGGCGGTGTTTGCTGACACTCTTTAAAAAAAAAAAAACAGGTACAATGTCTGCAAGGTCCACGGGCTGACTAGGAAGGCTTGTCGGGCCGCTGGCGGCCCGCGGGCCGTACTATGAGTACCCGTGGTGTAAGGCAAAACAGCGCAAGTTGCTGCGTTGCCTTACACTGCGTCAGGGTGACGTTCCATGGGATTTGCAGTGGGTTATCCCTTGCACCACCCATGGGTTTTGACACATTCCAGATTTACAAGGATCTATAAACCTGGGAATGCGTCAAAACTGTATGTCTCCCCAGGGGAGGCGTAATGAGGAGAAATGTCTTTATTTCTCCTAGTTTTTTTCCTTTTCTATGTGTGTTGTATTCTGCAGCACATGTAGAAAGAGGAAAAAGCCTCCATGGATTGTTTTTGTGCATGAAGGTGTCCCTTCCTGCACAAAAACTATCCTGCCAATAACGCAGACACCTTTGCACAGTGATGCAAGGGAGCCTGCTTTGGCGCTTGGCTGCAAATTGTGCGCTGGCTGAAAACACAGGAATGCACCCTATCCTGTAAATATGGTGCACTCCTGCCCTTTGAATTGGTGTAGGGCAGCGAAGTTAAAAGACTTGCGGTACTGCCCTATGCCAATACGTTGTAAATTAGGCCCTCAGTTTGGTTATTGCTGAGACCGATGAGGGCGCCACAATACATTTCACTTCAGTTTATTCGCCAGCTCTGCTCCGTTTTTTAAAATTGTTTTTTCAACAAATATACCTGAGCAATACAATATTTACAAAGACAGGTATTACAAAATTACAAATGACTATTATGTCCTCGGTCACACTGAACAACCATATCTATCCATTGAATTGCACAACCAAATTACATATGTAAACAGATTAAAATCCTGTAGTACCCAGAATGTTCAGAATAGTTCAGTAAAACAAAAACAACATACGTTTACTTTGTTGTTTAGATCCCATTTTACGGGGGGAATTTAAAATGTGCATATTATAATAAAAATTTCAAATAATAACAGATTAAAGCGCAGCTTTGAATTTGCAAAGATACTTTTATAGTGGGTTCAGTTATGACGTGTGCTTACTGCAATTAGCTTCACAGTTGAGAATATCTTGCCATTGTCACTACAGGAAGCTGTGTCTTTTAGCCTGCCTTTGATCCTTGGAAAGTGGGCTCTCAGCCATGAAATCGCCACTCGGCCTTCAGCCAAAAGTAATTGAAAAGCTGTCCACCTATCCGCAGAATCCTTGCAACATCATTAAACAGCATTACTAATTGTGAGGGGTCTACGCCAACTTGAGTCATCATGCTTTTAATGTCTATTACCATTTTCAAAAACTCCTGAATGACTGGGCACTTCCATGCTAGATGAATTAAATATGCATTTCGGTGGGCACATCTGTGGAAGGTATGTTTTACTACAGGATACATTTCTGTAAGGGGTTTGGAGTAGTGTAAGAAAGTGATTAGTTGGGGTGGATTGGGGTCCACCATAAATAATAAAATAACTATTCTGTTAGGTCCAGTCAAGGGGCTCATTAATTTAAATTGCTTGTATCTATAGCACAGAGCAGAGAGGCTTAATCTAATGAAAAGGTGTGAAGCATTTAGAAGTACCGAAACAGTAAATAGTCAAAAACAAAACATACTAAAAATCCCACAATCCAATGAGTGATATCAGAGATATGAAGTATTAAAGATTTTTGGGGCATATTAGCAAGAACCTCGTTAAAATTATCGCTATTTTAGCCGCAGGAAACTGCCGCAAAAACGGCGATAATGGGCTTGCTAATATCCGTTATAGAATTCCAATAGAAGCCCAGGTTAGATGTGTAGGACAATATGTGCAGGCTAATATGCCCCTTAATTGGGAAAGCTCTAAGAAACGCAAAGCACCAACAGTTGACAATGGTCTCGGTAAACCAGAATTTAGATGCAGTTTGTGACCAATCGTGATGGAGTGCGGGACATATGCAACAAGTTGATTGGTCCCCCTAGGGCCCAGAAGTAGGGAAGCTCGAAAAAATGTGTATGTTCCAATCTGACAAGGGACTTTCTCGCTTTTTTGAGAAATAATCTCTGGAACTGCCAGTTGAGTACTTTTCACAGTCAGTCCCCTTGAAGCTCTGCAGCAAACATTTTTTTAAAGTTCGCAAATGTCTTTTGTACCCCAAATAACTACAACATTACACTTCCCAGGACCCCAGGCTCCCACACGGGAGCACTTAGAGTCTCTCATGGTGTCAGACAGAGGGCAACAACAAAGTCCTGGAGCCATCTAGAGGATCAGACTTGTGATACTTGGAGATCTTTCTGTCCTCGGATTTCAAGTGGAAGGTTCTGTTCCAACCTCTTCAGGGGCCTCTCAAATGTCACAGATGCGAAGTTTAGCAGCTTCATTCTGCTTGCATCCTTTTGCAAGTCCAGCACTGTTCTGAGGAAGGCTGAGTAATTGGCCAGTTTTGGAGTGTTCACCAGCTTCTGGGTGGGGAACACCATGAGATACTCCTAGATTCCCACTGCCCAATAGAAGAAAGGTTCCCAGACTCTGCAATACCTACTTTTTCAATATTTCCTGTTTGTTTTATGGCAAACAGGCCAAAATACGTGTCAGGGCAAATATGAGATGGCGAAGGTCTTTAGCTACAGTAAGCTTGGGCTAGAACACAGGGGTGTGAGTGGGAAGTGTACTATGTTAATACCAGTGTCCCCCCTTATCCCACATAGGTATTCTCAGATGAGCTTTTGAATATTAAATAAACCACACATTCTGTTTTCAAGTAAAAGCGTTTAGAAGAGTATATCAATATTAGGGACAGAAAAATATATAACAAATACAGTATAATTAAGGTTACATAAATTACACTGCTAATTGGGACAGAGTAGCACAAAACCAATATCCCATAATAACAACAAACATTAGAGAGACAAAACAGATGGTCAAACAAATAACCACATGTCACTCTGTACATTTTACAAAAATACAGCGAATTAAAAATTGTTCTTCATTATTAGATCAGTCCATTGATGTTGACCTTTCTGTTCACATAGCTGATTTTCCATAAGATCTATCATCAGGCTTACAAGTGCATATTCATATCTAAGTAGCCCATCGCTAAAGAAAAATATCAAAAGGTGTAACATCCCTAAATATATAATTATTTAGAAGTTGTAAGAAATTGGGTTGTACGTCGAGAGAGGTTAAAGCTTCACTGAGGCAACAACCACAATCCTTGTCAGGATGAACGACAAAAGTCACATAATTAACCTGTGCTTATCTTCCTCTGGTATCTATGCACAAAGCAGTCAGCCTTTACTTAGAGGCAAAGTGTAAATTATTTATGCAGCACACTAAATGTAATAAAGTGAAAACACAACACAAGAGAAATAGCAAACCAACAAAAATCAATAGAGTACATTTTATGTGACAAAATTACAATAAAAGAAAATTTAATCAGTAGATCTGGAGCTATTGATTCTTAAAGTTTTTAGTGAAAATAGCGCAAGAGGCCGAAACCGCTACTCACTTATCTGGTTGCACTGGACCGGGGTAACTTCACAAGATCAGACCAACCTCAACAGACGTCGGGCCAGATATTGGGACCATGTTAGTCCTAATGAAGAGTTACCTTCTTAAGTCCGGCTTAAAGAGTTCTGTTGGAAGAGGCCATGAAAAGGACGCGTTTGGCCCAAAAAGCAGGTCCAGCATTGCGGGCGGTCACTGCTGTAGCACAAATATCTAGTCATCGCAGGAGCTTTGTGTTGGTGGATCATCCTGCATGTTGACTCTCAGTGCAAAGTGCAGGTCTCACATTGCAGGTCATTGCAGGCTGTTGCTGTCATTGCAGAGAGTAGGTTTCACAGGAACTTCATGTTGGTGGCCCTTTCGCAGTCACAAGGAGCCCAAACCTCAGGATTTTCACCATTTCTTTTAGGAGGAACTCTCACTGATGCCAGTCAAGGGTTCAGGATCTGGGGAGCACCTTCTGAGAATCTGTACTCACTCCAGCAGAGGCCAGCAGCAGCTCTCAGGCAGGTCCAAGCAGGTCCAGTTGGTGCTGGTCAGCTGGGCTGTTGCAGGGAGGCCTCTGAAAGGTTGTTTTGTCCCTGTTGCTTACAAAAAAGGTCAGGCAATTATACATTGGAGTCATTCTAGGTAGTTTGGGATCAATGCACAACCATCACCAACTATGCAGCCATCAATACTGTGATAAAGAAGCGATTGCACCTCCGCTCACGTGAAATGGACATCAAAGCTCTACAAGAGAAGGACTCAAAACACTCCCTAATGAAGCCAATATTTCTACATCATAGCTCTCGAATGGTTAAAGAGGCTCAAAATCTGTTATTCACCCTGTGAACTGTGGCTGAGATGGACAAATTTGGAAAATGTATACACCTAGCATGGCTACTGTTGCCGAAAAACACAGTCCAACCTCTGGTCACTGCCCTGCTCTTTAGCAAGGAGCAGCCTAGTGACCAATAAACACAGCTCCAGCCTGAAACAGCCCTAACATTTGCATTTACAGTACAGTGTGATGCAGTGAAACACCCTGTTTGTATGCACCCAAAAATTATATCTATTTTTTACACATGATCAAATCATTTTTAAATTATGTTTTTATGCTGCTCATGTGCTTTTATCTTATGATTTAGGACATATTTGTAATGGTTTTAAGTAATCATACAATAAAGCAATTCATTTGTTCATTCATTCATACTCACTCCTTGTGTTGGCGCACTGTGTGCTACTAAGGGAGAGGTGTGGCACAGCAGCCAGAGGTAATGACTGGGGAGTGCAAGGCTCACGGTTCAATCCCCGGCGGCAACTCAGCTCAGCATCATGTGACTCTAGGCAATAGTTCGCTTAATCTCTGTGATGGCCCGCAGCGCCTTGAAACCCATAAGGGGTGATATGTTCACACTTTACAAATAGGAATTACTTAGCCTCAAGGCAGGAATCCTTTGACTATTGAGAAAGGGTGTCTGTGTTACGGGCAGGGTTGGTTTTGCGCAGGAAGGATTACATTCCTACACAAAAACAATCCTTAGAGACATTTTCCTCTTTCCATGTGTGCTGTAGAATGCAGTACACATGGAAAGAGGAATTAAAAAGGAGAAATAAAGATATTCCTCCTCACTATGCCTCTGTCAGTATTTTGGTGAAAACCCAGGTTTAGAAGTTTTTGTAAATCTGATTTTGCATCAAAATATATGGGTAGCTACATCGGAACACCCATTATCCACCCATGCAATGCAATCCTGATGGACAGTGACGCAAGGCAACACTGTGTCCTGCGTTACATTACTTTGAATTTAGTAGTATGATATGAGGATGTCAACAAAGGTATTACCGTCCACCTGATGATCTATTTGTAATTTATTGTGTAGTATTAAGTAGTGTGTCTATAATAAAAGTACATTTACTTTTTGAACGAAAAATCCCGGTCTAGACAATAATTTATTGAGTGCTGGTGTTGTGTGCTAGCAAATTAAGATTGTTAGCCCACACCTCTTCCCCAGGGTAGGCCTTGGCCTGCTCCGCTTCACTTCTCTATGAGAGTCAAGTACAACAATGGGGTACTTGGTTCCTAGTAAAAAGACAATTGCAGATGTATTACTTGCACAGCCCTTACATACTTCACAATTACTAACTACATTTCTTACAAATATCAATCAGCAAGTCACTTCCAATCATTGATAGTTTCCTGCTCCATAGATCTAGCAAGACTGTGATCTGGAGGAGATAAGAAACCCCTTTTTATTTTACAGACTTTGGATCTTGATAAATTTAGTAACATCCCCTGGAGCACTGAATATGCCTGATTTCAAGGATGATAGCTGTCCAGTTGTCCTAGATTTAGTATAGCTGATTTGATGTCAAATACTTGTAGACTTTTAAAAAGACTTATCCAGCTTCCTGTGCTTCATTCATGAATCCAGGAATAATAGCAACATGTCTCTGATATTTCAGCAATCTCCTCTCTTATTGGCCTGTCTAAGGGCTTTGTCAGACTTTGAAAATCCTTGCTACAAATAGCTTAGATGAGCCCCAGAGAGAGGTTTCGCGTGTGTGTGCGCGTGTGCATGCGTGAGTGTGGAACAAGAAACAAATGCTTAGCACTACCATCTGATAAGCCTAACTGCTCACCCACACTATCACAAAAAGAGCATTAGAATGATCTGCTTTTATCTATGCACACCTATTGGGATCCATAGGACTCTCTTCACAGAGTACTTCATTTTAGTACACTATATAGAAAGCCAGCATCCTACAACATGGCTATGAACACCTTTGTGGCTGCTGATGTGAGGTGGCCATTGTGTGCCGCCAGGTATTTGTGCACAGGTATCCTGGTACAGAAGGGACTCTGCAAGTGTTGGTGCTGACCAGGGGTAGGCCTGTTAATATGAATAGTTCTGTAGTGCTTAATGGAAAATCTGTGGTGCTTTCACTGTATTATATACATTGTTGAAATCTGCCTTAAAATACAGTTTTGATCTAGTTTGGCTTACAGGATCTAGCAAGGTATCAAAATGGAGTAAAATGTGTATGTCGAGTTTTAATGTGTAGGTCTTAACACACCACAGCCTCATATTATGAGACTTCTGGAATTGATATATTTCCCTGTCTCTGCTCATAATCAGATTACAGACCTTCCCTACTGAGCCAAGTTAGATAATCTGTTTCACAGCAGAGGAAACAAAGGCCTCCCCATATTAAAGAAACAATTATCAGTAATTAACCTATTTCCTGGAAGAGGATGGGGGACAGTGAAATTTGCATTTGATAATTAACCTGTCACACTGCATCAGGGCTCATTTGGGTGGGAAGGGGGCCAGACAATGACATTAGCATGGGCAGAGCTGAGACCTTGAAAGAAGCTCTTTCCAGAAACAATTGAAGTTGCCATGTTGAATTGTCCCAGAATGCTGTGCAGGAGGTTTGGGACAGAGGTGCTGGGATGATGCGGCATTCTAGGATTGGCCGGGGTGTGTGTTATCATGAACTTTCCACCCTAATTAAAAAAAAACTACAAAGGACAGAGACAGTTAAGAACACCTGAGAGGTGACAACAGTGAAATGGATTATCCAGCTGGAAAGAGAAGTCACATAATGTGCTGCAAAGATGGACTAGGGACTTTTTTCACCAGCTGATCCCCCAGGACCAGGATGGGTCTCTCTAGGACTAATGATTCGGACCCCCTTAAGCCCGCTAAGGACCAGCTGAGGGGGAGATATGCACTCCACTGCCCCTCCACATGTGCTCTGCAAGACAGGAGGCTCTGGGGCCTGTGGAGTACAGGCAGGAGGGTGTTCTGCTGGCTGATAGTGGAGAGGATTGGCTAAATGCCTCCTCCAGCAGGTTAGGAGCACCAGGAGCCAGGCTGATTAAATGGCAGGCAGAGGAAGCCAGAAAATCCAGCTCCCAGCAAAAGGCATCTCTCTGGAGGCCAGGAAGCCTATTAACAGTGTACCTGTTAGATGGGCCTGGCCACCAAAAGCAAAGCACACAAGAAATGAAGAAAGTGTAGAACAAGCCACTCATGTCTTATTTAAAAAGGCCAGCATGGAGAGGCCCATAATGCTCCACACGGGCTAATTTGCATATCTTTACTTGCTTTGTGATGCTTTAATCTGTTGAAGGAGGTCAGCAGGAGGTGCAGCAGATAACACCGACTGCTTCTCAAAGTTGATCCAGGTTTTGGGTCATATTGAAATTATGATTCCAGGAAAGGGTGCCTATTGAGACAAGCATGTCTGAAGCTGGAGATTTTGCTCTTGTGCTCTGTAGTGTGGGGATTTCTAGTAGTTGGTCCTATAGCAACATTATCAGCCTGATTATGAGTGGGTCATTATTTTCCAAACTCTGCCTGAACCCATTTTTTGCTCAGAGGTCAGAATTATGAGTTGAGTGTTATTTAACACATCTGATAAATATTAGGGGCCTCATGTAGGTAAATAAATTTTACCGGTTCTTAAATACCGAGCCGTACCGAATCGGTAAATTAGAATCGGTAAGTTATATGTAGGTAAAAATTCGGTAAAAGTTACCGATTCGGTAACATTCGGTAATCACGAATCGGAATTCACCGAATCGGTAAATACCGAGGTGGTATTTACCGAATCGGAAAATACCGAGGTGGTATTTACCGAATCGGAAAATACCGAATCGGTATGTACGGATTCGGTAAATAAAATCACATGACTTGACGAAACAGCTAATCCTGTGCAACGACAGCCCACCCAACCAGGAAGTGGCCACACCCAGGCAGGTGTACATAATTAGCCGACCCTGGAGAGGCTTTGAGTGCAGAGGAGAGGCAAGGAGCCGTTGCCTGTGCGAGCGGGAAAACGAACAGCATGTCCATCCAGAGAACACAGAGAGACGGAGGGGAAAGGAGGAGGAAGCTGAAATTTAGCCCCAAGGAACTCCAGGTGCTGGTGGAGGAGGTGGTGAAGCAGCACCAGAAGCTGTTTGGAAGGCAATCCCTGCAAGTGCCTGAGGCTGAAAAGCGCAACATATGGCTGGCCATCCAGGCGCAGGTCAATGCTGTGGGAGTGACCCACAGGGACATTGAGGTCCTCAAAAAGCGCTGGTATGACCTGAGGATTGTAACCAAGAGGAAGATGGGCGACATCCAGAAGGAGGCCAGCCAGACCGGAGGTGGAACCAACAGGGCACCTGCCCTCACCGAACTGGAGGAGCTGGTGGCGGCCACAATCGAGCAAGAGAGCGTCGTGGGTCTTGGGGACGCCAACAGCTCTGCCAGAGCCGCAACACACCAAGGTAAGACGAAAGCACAGCAATGTAGCCCCCCCTACCCCTATCCCACATCCCCCATTGTGAAACGAGAATCACACTGCAGTACACACGTGTCAGTGCAGACAGGCAATGCATTCCGGGAGATGTAGTCAGGGTAACACTAACCATGACGTAAATGTTACAGGGCAACAAGGCATGTCACGCACTCGAGGCACAAGGAGACAGAGGACATTTTGGAATGTGAAATGATTTATTGTGACGCTTGCAATGCAGCCCTTTCGGGGACACTGAGCCAATGTTGTATTTCTGTCCACAGATGTGACATCATGCAGGACAGGGCATGCTGCAGGAGAGACGGCACACCGGCCACAAATATCACCTCTAGCCAGCACAAGTTCAGACCAGGGAGCAGGCCCACTGGCAGCCGCACCACCAACACAGCCAGCCTCGCCGCACCCAGAGCCAGCATCACCTCACCGAGAGCCAGCATCACCTCACCGAGAGCCAGCATCACCTCAACCAGTGCCAGCATCGCCACTCATGTTCGAATCACCGGCCACATCTCCGCTTGCAGGTGTGAGAATGAGGAGGTGTCCAGCAGCCAGGCTACGAGCCTTAGACACCTCGTCAGACGACAGCATGGGCCCAGAAGACCGCACCAGGCCCCAGGAAGGGAGCCATGCCACTGTGACCCACACCTCACAGGCAGCACAGACGGGAGCAAGAGGGCGCCGCAGGTCGCGTGTCCAGAGTCCACCAGCACCCATTGACGGCCATGGTGTCTTCTTGGGTCTCGAGGGCCAAATGTTGAAACAACAGCGCCTGCAATCAAAGGCAGTCATGTCAGTCCAGAGGCACATGCGGGTGATGAAAACAACATTAGTCAACATGGACAATAACATTAGCGGCATGGCTGCGGGCATTCGGGACATGTCCCAGTCAATCCAGCAGTTGTGCAGCAAATTAGATGCTGACATCGAAGCACGGCGCCGGGAACGCCAGAGAAGGGACACTACCAGCAGGGCACTCAACCGTCTGGCAACTGCGACTTCTCTACTGTGCCGGCGCTCTGTGACGATGCAGGAGGGCCTAACACAGTGCTGCAGCGACCTGTCTCGGGGGATGGTGCAGGTGACAAGTGCACTAGGGGTGCTATTGACTAGTCAGGCGTCGACAACTGCTGCAGGGGATGCTGCGGAGAGCATCGACACCAGCAGCAGGAGCAGCATCACACCCCCCGTCCCAGAAGCACGCAGGAGCAGCAGGCGGCTTGGGGTTGGCTCTAGTGAGGATGCACAGGCCGTGCAATCCACCACTGCAGCGCGTATGCGCAAACATTGATGTAGCCCTGCCTAGCCACTTCCCATTGGGTGACGTAACCCTGGACTTACTCCTTGTATAGATGAGATATTGCCAGATTGGCTTGTTCATGTGTTCATGGCGTGGTGCCACATTAAAACTACGTCATGACTTCTCACAACTCGCTGTGTCCCCTCACTTACTCAGAAATAGTTGCATGTGATCTCTGCCCGTCTCTCTCTCCCATCGATTGCAGTTGGCACTCTAGCTGCGTTGCCCTCTGGCTGGCCTGACTCATCCTCGTTGTCCTCAAAATATGTTAGTTCCACATCTGTACCTTTTTTCGTGGCAAGGTTGTGCAGCATTGCACAAGTGGCAATAATCTTGCAGCAGGTGATGGGTTTGTACTGGCGTGCGCCTCCGCTCTTGTGCAGGCAGCGGAACCTGCTCTTCAGTAGTCCAAACGTGCGCTCCACCACATTGCGTGTTGTTTTGTGTGCCACGTTGTATCGTCTCTCACTCTGGGTTGCTGGGTGTAGGTAGGGAGTGAGGATGAATGACCGGCATGCATATGCACTGTCGCCTAGATGAGTAAAAGGGAACCATCAGTAACATGCCTCTATACACTATGATTTGCAGGTTTCAAGGGGCGTCACTGTTACTTACCTAGCAGGTATCCCTCTCCGAATTCTCCGGCACTCAGTCGTGTGTAGATCCCACTATTCTGGAAGATGTAAGAGTCGTGGGTGCTCCCAGGAAACTTTGCAACAATATCTGTGATGATGTTCCCTGCATCACAGATCACCTGCACATTGATGGAGTGGGTGGACTTCCTGTTCCTGTAGATGTGCTCTGTGTCAGCTGGTGGTGTGTACCATCAATACAGCCGATGACATGGGGGAACTGTGCCATGTGATAAAAGTCTGTTTTTGTTTTCTGCAGTGCAGCCTGTGTGTTTGGGATGCTTATGTAGTGGTGCATTCTCTGCATCATGGCATCCAGGAACTTCCTGAAGAAACGTGACAGGCAACTCTGGGTTACCCCACCCACCGCAGCTATCACCACCTGATAACTGCCGGATGCCAGCAGATGTAGGCTGCAGAGCACCTGCACATGTGGGGGTATGGCGTGCGCCCTTCTTATTGGCTGGTCCAGGAGTGGGTGAAGGTCCCTGATTAAGTCCATGATGGTTTCGGGGTGTAGCCTGTACCTCTCATGTATCTCTGCATCAGTCAGCTGGAATAGTGTGATGCGCTGTCTGTAGATGCGTTCCTCCCGTCGCCAAACCCTCAGTCCTGCTGCCTGTAGACGTAGGCGCCTTGCAATGACGTACATAGCGGCCATGTTGTCCACGCTGTTGCATTTTGGGATTGCTTATCTGCACTGTTGATGGTTACCACCTGCTTTCAATCCGTGTTAATTACCGACTCTTATTTACCGAATTTCTTGGATTTCTTAAATACCGAGTGCTCCTACATGTCATTTTAATTTTTACCACTTCATATTTACCACTTCATATTTACCGATTCGTTAATTATGTATTCGGTAACTCTGATTCGGTATTTTGGAATTCGGTAACTATGAATCGGTATTTACCGCCTCATATTTACCGAAAAGTGGTTTTTGGACTCCTACATCTCACTTGTCTGAATACCGGTCGGTAACGGCATATTTACCGAAAATCGGCCGTTACCGACCGGTATTTGGCTACCTACATGAGGCCCTAGATGCGTTAAACATCTCAACCTTCATTACATATCAGTAGATCAAATCTGCTGAAATTTAGCAGGAGAAAAGCATACATTGTTTACTGTATCATGCAGACTTTGGTGCATTAACCACAACACCAAAATACTCATGTTCTTCCCCCAAATACATGAAACAGATGCTATTTAACATACCTTATATTTAACGTACCACATGGTATCATTATTTATCAGGTGAGATAAATATCACCTATATTCGTAATCAGGCCCAATGTGTGATGTAGAAATTTACGTAAGTATGGTTCAGACATGTATGTGTTTTAAATTCAAATGCTCTATTGTTAATGCATAAGTTAACAATGAATGTTTGCCATCAAAGTGCTCATTGATTTTAACAGTATCTTGTGATGTTGCATCTGGTATAGGACAGGTGGGGTGCATTGTGGTTAAGGGGGTTTAGGACTCACTAGGGTGTAATATGATATGAGGATGTCAACAAAGGTATTACCGTACACCTGATGACCTATTTGTAATTTAATGTGCAGTATTAAGTAGTGTGTCTATAATAAAAGTACATTTACTTTTTGAAAGAAAAATCCCGGACTGGACAATAATTTATTGAGTGCTGGTGTTGTGTGCTAGCAAATTAAGATTGTTAGCCCACACCTCTTCCCCAGGGTAGGCCTTGGCCTGCTCCGCTTCACTTCTCTATGAGAGTCAAGTACAACAATGGGGTACTTGGTTCCTAGTAAAAAGACAAATGCAGATATATTACTTGCACAGCCCTTACATACTTCACAATTACTAACTACATTTCTTACAAATATCAATCAGCAAGTCACTTCCAATCATTGATAGTTTCCTGCTCCATAGATCTAGCAAGACTGTGATCTGAAGGAGATAAGGAACCCCTTTTTATTTTACAGACTTTGGATCTTGATAAATTTAGTAACATCCCCTGGAGCACTGAATGTGCCTGATTTCAAGGATGATAGCTGTTCAGTTGTCCTAGATTTAGTATAGCTTATTTGATGTCAAATACTTGTAGACTTTTAAAAAGACTTATCCAGCTTCCTGTGCTTCATTCATGAATCCCAGTAATAATAACAACTTGTCTCTGATATTTCAGCAATCTCCTCTCTTATTGGCTTGTCTAAGGGCGTTGTCAGACTCTGAAAATCCTTGCTATAAATAGCTTAGAAGAACCCCAGAGAGAGGTCTCAGAGATAATATATGTGTGTGTGTGTGTGTGTGTGTGTGTGTGTGTGTGTGTGTGCGCGCGTGTTTGTGTATATGTGTGTGTGTGTGTGTGTGTTTGTGTTACTATCCTTGTGGGGACTTGGGTGTGATAACACACTCACGCTGTGGGGACTTGATTGCACTGTGGGGACCTGAACCCAGGTCCCCACAAGGGAATGTCTTCTAAATGATAAAAAAAATGACTCCAGGAACATCTGTGTCGATTTTTGCAACTTTTTAAATAATTGCCTTGTGGGGACCTGTGTTTCATGAAGTGTGTTTACATTTTTACTCAGCTCTGCCCCTGTGGATAGGAGGCGGTACTGCAGTCTTCAACACACTTTGCATTTAAACACACTTTCCTCACCAGAAACAGAAACTAGCAGCAGAAAGGACAGACATACCAAAGTAAAAGCTGCATAACCCTGTGTTTTTCCAAATATTTTCCATTCAAATGACCCTTTTCTCTATTGATTTTAAACTTTTTGGGTCTATAAATTATTAGTGGCCTTCTATAGATTGCTAAAAGCAATTTGGGTCACTAATGCCATTTGATACCTATCTGCAAATAAACGATGATGGTGCAATAATATGCAATACAATTTAAAATGAATAGATCGTTTTTGGCAAGTAGCCTTAAGGCATCAATGCCTATTGTTGCATTGTAATGCTTCTATCAGAAATTCAGGATCTCTATATTACTTTGCCTTTGTTTAAATATCAATTTGCACCATGAATATGTTCTTTTAGATGATGGCTAGATGAATGAGTTACTAGCATTGTATTGCAATAAGGGTAACATTCTCACAAGCAGTGAACTGAAGCAATGGGGATGTTTATTAACAGAAAAGGCATGTTCTTATAATTACAGTGAACTTCTTAAAAGATATATGCAAATATTGCCATAATATGTTAGTGCATTTAAAACATTTGAACTGCTTAATTCAAAATCGGTTCCTAAAGCTTACCAAATTAAAACAGTTTGTTGACATTCCCAAGGGTGGATGAAAAACAATCATAACAAGCACTGGCAAAGCCAATAGGTTTTCCAATGTGTTTTAGACATCTTGTACACCAGCGTGACTGCTGTTTAGCATGGCTAAACGTTAGTGGTGTCGAGTGTCCTAGAGTGGAGTGGAATACAGTGAAGTAAAGGGTGATGGAGTGGAGTGGAGTGTTGTGGAGGAGTGGAGTGTTGTGGAGTGGAGTGTTGTGGAGTGGAGTGTTGTGGAGTGGATTAGAGCACAGTGTTGTAGAGTGGATTAGTGCAGAGTGGAGCAGAGAGGATTAGAGCAGAGTGTTGTAGAGTGGATTGGAGCAGAGTGGATTAGAGCAGAGTGGAGCATAGTGGATTAGAGCAGTGTGGAGCAGAGTGGATTAGAGCAGAGTGTTGTAGAGTGGATTGGAGCAGAGTTGGTTTAGAGCAGAGTGGAGCAGACTGGATTAGAGCAGAGTGGATTACAGCAGAGTGGATTAGAGCAGAGTGTTGTAGAGTGGATTAGAGGAGAGTGGAGTAGAGTGGATTAGAGCAGAGTGGTGGAGAGGGGATTAGAGCAGAGTGTTGTAGAGTGGATTAGAGCAGAGGAGTGGAGAGGGGATTAGAGCAGAGGGGTGGAGAGGGGATTAGAGCAGAGGGGTGGAGAGTGGATTAGAGCAGAGTGTTGTAGAGTGGATTAGAGCAGAGTGGATTAGAGCAGAGTGGATTAGAGCAGAGTGGAGCGGAGTGGATTGGAGCAGAGTGTTGTAGAGTGGATTGGTGCAGAGTGGATTAGAGCAGAGTGGAGCAGAGTGGATTAGAGCAGAGTGGAGCAGAGTGGATTAGAGCAGAGTGGTGGAGAGTGGATTAGAGCAGAGGGGTGGAGAGTGGATTAGAGCAGAGGGGTGGAGAGGGGATTAGAGGAGAGGGGTGGAGAGGGGATTGGAGCAGAGGGGTGGAGAGTGGATTAGAGCAGAGTGTTGTAGAGTGGATTAGAGAAGAGGGGTGGAGAGTGGATTAGAGAAGAGGGATGGAGAGTGGATTAGAGCAGAGGGGTAGAGTGGGGATTAGATCAGAGGGTTAGAGAGGGGATTAGAGCAGAGGGGTGGAGAAGGGATTAGATCAGAGGGGTGGAGAGTGGATTAGAGCAGTGTTGTAGAGTGGATTAGAGCAGAGTGGATTAGAGCAGAGTGGATTTGAGCAGAGTGGAGCGGAGTGAATTAGAGCAGAGTGCTGTAGAGTGGATTGGATTGGATTGGAGCAGAGTGGATTAGAGCAGAGTAGAGCACAGTGGATTAGAGCAGAGTGGAGCAGAGTGGAGCAGAGTGGATTAGAGCAGAGTGGTGGAGAGTGGATTAGAGCAGAGGGGTGGAGAGTGGATTAGAGCAGAGGGGTGGAGAGTGGATTAGAGCAGAGTGTTGTAGAGTGGATTGGAAAAGAGGGGTGGAGAGTGGATTAGAGCAGAGGGGTGGAGAGTGGATTAGAGCAGAGGGGTGGAGAGTAGACTAGAGCAGAGGGGTTGAGAGTGGATTAGAGCAGAGGGGTGGGGAGTGGTGCGGTGGAGAGTGGATTAGAGCAGAGGGGTGGAGAGTGGTGGGGTGGAGAGTGGATTAGAGCAGAGGGGTGGGGAGTGGTGGGGTGGAGAGCGGATTAGAGCTGAGGGGTGGAGAGTGGATTAGAGCAGAGGGGTGGAGACTGGAATGAGTGGGGTGGAGAGTGGAATGAGTGGGGTGGAGAGTGGTGGAGTGGAGAGTGGAATGAGTGGGGTGGAGAGTGGTGGGGCGGAGAGTGGAATGGGTGAAGTGGAGAGTGGTGGGGTGGAGAGTGGAATGAGTGAAGTGGAGAGTGGTGGGGTGGAGAGTGGTGGAATGGCATAGAGTAAAGTGGCATGAAGTGGCATAGAGGGAGATACGTAGAGTGGAGAAGCGTGCCATACAGTGTTGTACAGTGGGGGATGAGGAATGCAGTGTCATAGAGTGGAGGGGTATAGAGTGGAGTGTCATAAAGTGGAGTGTTGTAGAGTGGAGGGGCATAGGACCAGATGTATTAAAGCATTTTGCATTCACCAATGGTGTGAATCGCAAAATTTGGCAGTTTGCAAATCTCTAATGCATAAGCAAGAAGCGTTTCCTAAATGCAACCTGCGAATTTAGGAATTGCTAATTACCATCAACTTCAAGTTGATGATAACCATGTAGGAATTTTGAAAAATGCATTATTCAAAGTGCCATGCTGCGCACACCTGCCCTTAGAGCATGTGTACGCTTTATATGTGCACAATTTGAATTTTGAGGGTGCTTCAGGGGGGGCTCATGCCCCTGGGCACCCTTGACTTTGCATTCACTAATTTGTGATTACCAATTAAATAATCACAAACTAGCAAATGCAAAGCCATCCGCAATTATGGACCTTTTGGCCCCTAGGAACAAATGGAGTCATATTACCTAATAGCGATTCAGTATTTACCTGATCACTATTAGGTAATATTAAGGAATCGCTAAATATTTTGCGATTCCTACATACATAGCATTTTGCAATTACCAAATTGCGAATCGGTACAAATCTGGTGTAGAGTGAAGTAAAGTGGTGTAGTAAAAAGTGAAGTGAAGTGGAGTGTCTTAGAGTGTCGTGTCTTAGAGTGTCGTGGAGTGTCGTGAAGTGTCGTGGAGTGGAATGGAATGGAATGGAATGTCGTGGAATGGAATGGAATGGAGTGTCGTGGAATGGAATGGAGTGTAGTGTTGTTGAATGGAATAGAGTGTCGTGTGTTGGAATGTAATGTAATGGAATGTCATGTCATGAATGTAATAGAATGTCATGGATGTCATGGAATGGAGTGTCATGGAATGGAATGTCATGTCATGAATATCAAGGATGTCATGGAATGGAATGCCATGTCATGAATGTCATGGAATGTCATATCATGGAATGTCATGTCATGGATGTCAGGAATGTCATATCAATAATGTCAGGAATGTCATGAATGTCAGGAATGTCATGTCATAGAATGGAATGTCAGGAATGTCATGTCATGGAATGGTATGTCATGAATGGAATTTCATATCATGAATGTCAGGAAGGTCGTAATGAAAGTCAGGAATGTGATTAGGAATGTCATGTCATGGAATGGAACGTCATGAATGTCATGGAATGGAATGTCAGGAATGTCAGGAATGTCATGTCATGAATATCAGGAGTGTCAGGTTATGGAATGTCAGGAATGTCATGGAATGTTATGGAATGTCATAAATGTCATGTCAGGAATTTCAAGAACGTCATCAGGAATGTCATGTCATAGAATGGAATGTCAGGAAGATCATGGAATGTCAGGAATGTCATGTCTGGAATGTCAGGAATGTCATGCCAGGAATGTCAAGAATGTCAGGAATGTCATGTCATGGAATGGAATGTCAGGAATGGAATGTGAGGAATGTCATGGAATTTCAGGAATGTGAGGAATGTCATGGATTGGAGTGTCAGGAATGGAATGTCATGGAATTTCAGGAATGTGAGGAATGTCATGTCATAGAATTTCAGGAATGTCATGTCAAGGAATGGAATGTCAGGAATGTCATGTCTTTAAATTCAATGTCAGGAATGTCATGTCATGGAATGGAATGTCATGAATGGAATGTCATGTCATGTATGTCAGGAATGTCATCAGGAATGTAGGGAATGTCATGTCATGGAATAGAATGTCATGAATGTCATGTCATGGAATGGAATGTCATGAATGTCATGGAATGGAATGTCAGGAATGTCATGGAATGGAATGTCAGGAATGTCATGTCATGGAATGGAATGTCAGGAATATCATGTCAAGGAAAGGATTGTCAGGAATGTCATGTCTTGGAATGGAATGTCAGGAATGCCAAGTCATGGAATGGAATGTCATGAATGGAAAGTCATGTCATGAATGTCAGGAATGTCATGTGATAAATGTCAAGAATGTCAGGAATGTTATCAGTTATGTCAGGAATGTCATGTATTGGAATGGAATGTCAAGAATGTCATGTCATGGAATGGAATGTCATGAATAGAATGTCATGTCATGAATGTCAGGAATGTCATCAGGAATGTCATGTCATGGAATGGAATGTCAGGAACGTCATGTCATGAATGTCAGGAATATCATGTAATGGATTGGAATGTCAGGAATGTCATGTCGTGGAATGCAATGTAAGAAATGTCATGGAATGGAATGTCATGAATGGAATGTTGTCAGGAATGTCATCAAGAATATCAGGAATGTCATGTCATGGAATGGAATGGCAGGAATGTCATGTCAAGGAATGGAATGTCAGGCATGTTATGTCTTGGAATGCAATGTCAGGAATGTCTTGTCATGGAATGGAATGTCATGAATGGAATGTCATGCCATGAATATCAGGAATGTCATCAGGAATGTCATGTCATGGAAACGAATGTCAGGAATGTCATGTGATAAATGTCAGGAATGTCATCTCAAGGAATGGAATGTCAGGAATGTCATGTCTTGGAATGCAATGTCAGGAATGTCATGTCATGGAACGGAAAGTCAGGAATGTCATGTCATGAATGTCAGGAATGTCATGGAATGGAATGTCAGGAATGCCATGTCATGGAATGGAATGTCAGGAATGCCATGTCAAGGAATGGAATGTCAGGAATGTCATGCCACGGAATGGAATGTCATGAATGTCATGTAATGGAATGTCAGGAATGGAATGTCATGAATGTCATGGGATTTCAGGAATGTGAGGAATGTCATGTCATGGAACGTCAGGAATGTCATGTCTTGGAATGAAATGTCAGGAATGTCATGTCATGGAATGGAATTTCAGGAATGTCATGTCATGAATGTCATTGAATGGAATGTCAGGAATGTCAGGAATGTCATGTCAAGTAATGGAATGTCAGGAATGTCATGGAATGGAATGTCAGGAATGTCATGTCAAGGAGTGGAATGTCAGGAATGTCATGTTTTGGAATGCAGTGTCAGGAATGTGATGTCATGGAATTGAATGTCATGAATGTCATGTCATGGAATGGAATGTCATGAATGTCATGGAATGGAATGTCAGGATTGTCAGGAATGTCATGTCATGGAATGGAATGTCAGGAATGTCATGTCAAGTAATGGAATGTCAGGAATGTCATGTCAAGTAACGGAGTGTCAGAAATGTCATGTCATGGAATGGAATGTCAGGAATTTCATGTCAAGGAATGGATTGTCAGGAATGTCATGTCTTCGAATGCAATGTCAGGAATGTCATGTCTTGGAATGCAATGTCAGGAATGTCATGTTATGGAATGGAATGTCAGGAATGTCATATCATGAATGTCATGAATGTCATGGAATGGAATGTCAAGAATGTCAGGAATGTCATCAAGAATATCAGGAATGTCATGTCGTGGAATGTAATGTCAGGAATGTCAGGAATGTCATCAAGAATGTCAGGAATGTCATATCATGGAATGGAATCGCAGGAATGTCATGTCAAGGAATGGAATGTCAGGAATGTCATGTCTTGGAATGTAATGTCAGGAATGTCATGTCATGAATGTCACGAATATCATGGAATGGATTGGAATGTCATGTCATGTAATGGAATGTCATGAATGGAATATCATGTCATGAATGTCAGGAATGTCATCAGGAATGTCATGTCATGGAATGTCATGTCATGAATGTCACGAATATAATGGAATGGATTGGAATGTCAGGAATGTCATGTCTTGGAATGCAATGTCAGGAATGTCATGTCATGGAATGAAATATCATGAATGGAATGTCGTCATGAATGTAAAGAATGTCATCAGGAATATCAGGAATGTCATGTCATGGAATAGAATGTCAGGAATGTCATGTGATGAATGTCAGGAATGTCATGGAATGGAATGGAATGTCATGAATGTCATGGAATGGAATGTCATGAATGTCATGGAATGGAATGTCAGGAATGTCAGGAATGCCATGTCATCGAATGGAATGTCAGGAATCTAATGTCAAGGAATGGAATGTCAGGAATGTCATGACTTGGAATACAATGTCAGGAATGTCATGTCATGGAATGCAATGTCATGAATGGATTGCCATGTCATGAATGTCAGGAATGTCATCAGTTATGTCAGGAATGTCATGTATTGGAATGGAATGTCAAGAATGTCATGTCATAGAATGGAATGTCATGAATGGAATGTCATGCCATGAATGTCAGGAATGTCATCAGGAATGTCATGTCATGGAATGGAATGTCAGGAATGTCATGTCATGAATGTCAGGAATATCATGTAATGGATTGTAATGTCAGGAATGTCATGTCTTGGAATGCAATGTCAGGAATGTCATGGAATGGAATGTCATGAATGGAATGTTTCATGAATGCCAGGAATGTCATCAGGAATATCAGGAATGTCATGTTATGGAATAGAATGTCAGGAATGTCATGTGATGAATGTCAGGAATGTCATGGAATGGAATGCAATGTCATACGTCATGGAATGGAATGTCATGATTGTCAAGGAATGGAATGTCAGGAATGTCATGTCATGGAATGGAATGTCAGAAATGTTATGTCAAGGAATGACATTTCAGGAATGTCATGTCTTGGAATGCAATGTCAGGAATGTCATGTCAGGAATGTCAGGAATGTCATGTCATGGAATGGAATGTCAGGAATGTCATGTCAAGGAATGGAATGTCAGGAAAGTCATGTCATGGAATGGAATGTCATGAATGTTGTGGAATGGAATGTCAGGAATGTCATCAAGAATGTCAGGAATGTCATGTCATGGAATGGAATCGCAGGAATGTCTTGTCAAGGAATGGAATGTCAGGAATGTCATGTCTTGGAATGTAATGTCAGGAATGTCATGTCATGAATGTCACGAATATCATGGAATGGATTGGAATGCCATGTCATGTATTGGAATGTCATGAATGGAATATCATGTCATGAATGTCACGAATATAATGGAATGGATTGGAATGTCAGGAATTTCATGTCTGGTAATGCAATGTCAGGAAGTCATGTCATGGAATGAAATATCATGAATGGAATGTCGTCATGAATGTAAAGAATGTCATCAGGAATATCAGGAATGTCATGTCATGGAATAGAATGTCAGGAATGTCATATGATGAATGTCAGGAATGTCATGGAATGGAATGTCATGAATGTCATGGAATGGAATGTCATGAATGCCATGGAATGGAATGTCAGGAATGCCATGTCATGGAATGGAATGTCAGGTATCTCATGTCAAGGAATGGAATGTCAGGAATGTCATGACTTGGAATGCAATGTCAGGAATGTCATGTCATGGAATGCAATGTCATGAATGGATTGCCATGTCATGAATGTCAGGAATGTCATCAGTTATGTCAGGAATGTCATGTATTGGAATGGAATGTCAAGAATGTCATGTCATGGAATGGAATGTCATGAATGGAATGTCATGTCATGAATGTCAGGAATGTCATCAGGAATGTCATGTCATGGAATGGAATGTCAGGAATGTCAGGTCATGAATGTCAGGAATATCATGTAATGGATTAGAATGTCAGGAATGTCATGTCTTGGAATGCAATGTCAGGAATGTCATGGAATGGAATGTCATGAATGGAATGTTGTCATGAATGCCAGGAATGTCATCAGGAATATCAGGAATGTCATGTCATGGAATAAAATGTCAGGAATGTCATGTGATGAATGTCAGGAATGTCATGGAATGGAATGCAATGTCATATGTCATGGAATGAAATGTCATGATTGTCATGGAATGGAATGTCAGGAATGTCATGTCATGGAATGGAATGTCAGAAATGGTATGTCAAGGAATGAAATTTCAGGAATGTCATGTCTTGGAATGCAATGTCAGGAATGTCATGTCAGGAATGTCAGGAATGTCATGTCATGGAATGGAATGTCAAGAATGTCATGTCAAGGAATGGAATGTCAGGAAAGTCATGTCATGGAATGGAATGTCATGAATGTTGTGGAATGGAATGTCAGGAATGTCATGTCAAGGAATGGAATGTCAGGAATGTCATGTCTTGGAATGCAATGTTAGGAATGTCATGGAATGGAATGGAATATCATGAATGGAATGGCATGTAATGAATGTCAGGAATGTCATCAGGAATGTCAGGAATGGCATGTCATGGAATGGAATGTCATGTCATGGAACGGAATGTCATTAATGTCATGGAATGGAATGTCAGGAATGTCATGTCAAGGAATGGAATGTCAGGAATGTCAGAAATATCATATCATAGAATGGGTTGTCAGGAATGTCATGTCAAGGAATGGAATGTCAGGAATGTCATGTCTTGGAATGCAATGTCAGGAATGTCATGTCATGGAATGGAATATCAGGAATGTAATGTGATGAATGTCAAGCATGTCGTGGAATGGAATGGAATGTCATGAATGTCATGGAATGGAATGGAATGTCAGGAATGTCATGTCTTGGAATGCAATGTCAGGAATGTCATGTCATGGAATGGAATGTCAGGAATGTCATGTTATGAATGTCAGGAATGTCATAGAATGGAATGGAATGTCATGAATGTCACGGAATGGAATGTCACGAATGTCATTTCATGGAATGGAATGTCAGGAATGTTATGTCAAGGAATGGAATGTCATGAATGTCATTTCATGGAATGGAATGTCAGGAATGTTATGTCATGGAATGGAATGTCACAAATGTCAGTTCATGGAATGGAATGTCAGGAATGTCATGTCATGGAATGGAATGTCAGGAATGTCATGTCATGAATGTCATGAATGTCATGGAATGGAATGTCAGGAATGTCAGGAATAGAATGTCATGAATGTCATGGAATTTCAGGAATGTGAGGAATGTCATGTCATGGAATTTCAGTAATGTCATGTCAAGGAATGGAACATACGTAGAATTCACTTCTCTCACTACTACTGAAAAAACCCACAAACACCAAGAAGATAAATTAAAATATAAATAAAACAATAATAAAATTCAAATAAATTAAACAGCAAAATTATAAATATAATATATACTTGCCGATATGTATTACTAATTATTTCTTGCATAGTCTAAATAAAACTATTCTTTCATTTTAAAGATTCAATGAAAAATGATATAATGATTTATACATTAAATATTTAAATAACAAAAAATTATTAAAGAAAACTATTTTCATTTAAATAATTTCTCACTCTATTCCCCTACAAACTGAACATGCTGCTACATTATCTATAACTAATTATACCATAAAAAATATTAATTAAAAATCTGAAATTAAACCCAAATAAATGAAAGAACAATTAAAACATAACATACTGACCATTAATATATTGAGTTTACCATACATTACTTAACAAAAAATTGTTAAAATGTAATTAACCTCCCACCATATTCCCCTAAAAACTCAATATCCCCCTACTAAATTATAAACTACTTAACATAGGTATTTGTAAATCGCACATTAACTCTTAGGTATCTATGCGCTAACAGGTGTTTATTGTTACCCAATAGTACTGAGCCACCAGACCCATCTAATTACCTATTGAAAATTCAATTACACATTTAAAATTGCAAACTATATTTAAAAATGACAATTTTACTAATATTATAAGTATATATATATATATTTAATTAAAACAATGTTTATTACAAGTATAATAAAGTACCCAATATTATTTACAACAATTGTCTTCATTACCATATTGTAGACAATAAAACCTGCATTCTTAGGGGTCGATTCCAATCCGGGTCGGAAAGCACTCTGACCGAGCCGGATCCGGAGTGTTTTCCGACCGAGCCGGAGTCCTGCAGTCCGACCGAGCGAGTACGATGCGGCCGTATGCTGTCGGACTCGGTCCAGTCGGACTCCCATAGAAGTCAATGGGAGCCAGTCGTACGACGCGTACAAGGGCTCCCATTGACTGAATGGGTACGTCGCGGACAAGTGCGCCCCCTACAATGAGTATGCATCGGTGCCATTTGCACCATACATGCCTGTGTTGGGGAGACCCATGGGTCTCCCCCTGTGTCTGAGTCATAGGGCTGCGGGTGACAGGGGGTCCAACGGGGACCCCCAAAGGCAACCACCCGGACGATTTGCGAGCCGGACACTCCGGCTCGCACAGGCTGTCCGACGCGTGCATCGTACTGGCTCGGTCATGAATCTCATCCATTGCACGCCACGGTTAGCTTCCGACCGAGACGTACGGAGCGGTTCAGACCCGGAAACGAGTCGGTCGGTGAATTTCATGTAGCTCCTATCGTACTTGCTCGCTCGTACAGCTGTACGAGTCAGGTGGAAAACACGCGTACGTCGCTTAGTTTTTCCGGCCGGTTCGCGTTCGGTGCCCTTCCGACCTGGATCGGAATTGGCCCCTATATTTTGATATCCTGTTCCACTTTATTTTTGCAGTGATGATATTTTTGACAACATATTTATGTCACATGATATTTTGGAAGGTTTCTTTTCTCACAAAAACAGCTAGTGCATGACTATCAAATTGTCCCTCTCTATTCCTGAAAAAATGATTCACCGGCTCCTTTTAGGAAGCCTAGTTTATACACCACACACACGAAGCACAACATTTGGGCGGACTCCTCAAAAAAGTTTTGTTAACATTGTGAAAGATTCCTATAGTTAAAGTAGGCACATTCTGAGGTTTTTATTCCCATGAAAAAGACAGCTGCATGTCAGCCAAAGTAACTTTCTCTACTCTTACATTATGAGCATACAAGCTCAGTTCAGGAATACAATTTGTAAGACTCTTGTATAAGATTTGCCCTTCAAATAACAAGACCATCAACACTGAGAAAGTCTCTTGTGGCTGACATGGACACTTTTGAGAATGTTTGAGCCATGTTTGAAGATTTCTATTTTACACTCCAGATATAAAAGGCTAAAC
The DNA here is from genome assembly GCF_964204655.1 of Triturus cristatus. Lineage (NCBI taxonomy): Eukaryota > Metazoa > Chordata > Amphibia > Caudata > Salamandridae > Triturus > Triturus cristatus. Next base: position 380,913,758 of record NC_140595.1, read on the forward strand.
AATCGAGGTTTCAACTTTGTGAAAGTTTCCCATGTTTCACCTTGTTTGGAAGGAATAATGGCTGAGTGGTAGCACCAGGATTTAAACATGTGAGAGAGTGGTCAAACACATCCATCAAGTGGACTCATTCATTTAAGCCACCAGACTAATACGATCTGTATGTGTTCTCCAACAAACCTATCAATGCACACATCACTGTGGAGACTTGACTTGAATATGACTGCAATCACACATTATCACTGTGAGGACTTAAACCTCACTGTAATCGCACAATCTCTATGTGAGGACTTGTACATGACTTTAATCATGCACTATCACTGTGTGCTATCCGCGTGCATCCCATTAATCCTCTCTATGGGGACCTGGGCATGTCTATAATTAAACACTATATCTGTGAGGACCTGGGCATGTCTTTAATCATACTCTATCTCTGTGGGGACCCGGGCATGTCTATAATCACACACATTCTCTTTGGCAACAGTGGCAATACTATAGTAACACACCATCTCTGTGGGGACCTCAACATCTCTATAATCGCACACTATCTCTGTGGGGACCTCAACATCTCTATAATCACACACTATCTCTGTGGGGACCTGGGCATGTCTATAATCACACACTATCTCTGTGGGGACCTGGGCATATCTATAATCACACACTATCTCTGTGGGGTCCTGGGCATGTCTATAATCACACACATGCTTCTTGGCGACCGTGGTAATACTATAGTCATACACCATCTCTTTGGGGACTTGAGCATTCCTGTAATTACATGCAAGCTCGGTTTTGGCTTGAGGATCATCAGCTTCACATTCTCTGTATGGGACTATGTGAATACAGAAAAGTAGTAAAGTTAGACTTTTGGTCTAAGTTTACATTTGTGAAACTGAAAAGTAGAAAAGTTTGATTTTTTGTCTAAGTTTACCTTTGTGAATAGGGCCCTATTTTAATGAGGATTTAAACACAATCATCTTCATGCACTATCTCTGTGGGGTCTTAAACATCGCTATAATAACACAATATCTTTGTGGGGACTTGAAAAAACTATAATAAAACACTATCTTTGTGGGGATTTGAACATCACTATAAAAACATGCCATCTCTGTGGGGACTTGAGCATTCCTGTAATTAAACACAAGCTCTGTTTCGACTTGAAGCTCCAGGGGGTGCCACAAGGCACAGGGTCCAGACTGATTTGCATATAACTGGGTTGAACTGGGGTGGCGAAGTGAGCTAAAGAACGATGATGGATTCAACCCAGATCTGTGACTGGGGGTGAGTGACTTAAAAGTTCCAGCACTCCATCCATCATCTCCTTGTGTTTGCTTTGACTGGAATATCATCAGCTTCACATTCTCTGTATGGGGATTTGTGAATATTGAACAGTAGTAAAGTTAGACTTTTGGTCTAAATTTACCTTTGGGAATACTGAAAAGTAGTGCAGTTAGACGTTTTGTCTGAGTTTAGCTTTGTGAATCGGGCCTTATTTTAATGAGGACTTAAACACAATCACCTTCGTGCACTATCTCTGTGGGGACTTAAACATCGCTATAATAACACACTATCTTTGTGGGGACTTGAACAACACTGTAATAACACACCATCTCTGTGGGGACTTGAACATCTCTCTGATAACACACCATCTCTGTGGGGACTTGAACATCTCTATAACAACACACTATCTCTGTGGGGACTTGAACATCTCTATGATAACACACTATCTTTTTGGGGACTTAAACATTGCTATAATAACATACCATCTCTTTGGGGACTTGAGCGTTCCTATAATTACACACAACCTCTGTGTTGACTTGAACATCATTAGCTTCACACTCTTTATAATGGGATTTAAGCTTTGAATGTACACACTATTTCTATGGAGACTTAAGCACAATGATATTCACCCACTATCTCTGTGGGGTCTTGAACATCTATTTTGGCAAAAATGTAATCAGCTAATCAAGCTCTGGACTCCACTTGACCATTTTTCTTGGTTCCATATGTTAATTTCTTTATGTATTAGTTCCATTATCTCCTAAGATTTTAAGCACTAATAAATAGGTTACATACAGCTTTAAGTGTCTTTCTTTAAGCATGATATGATGTTTTCTGGCCCATTACCATAATCTGTCTTTAATGTATACCTCTAGTATATATGCCTCAATTCATATATGAATAGATTATAATGTTGTTTGTGTATATTGTTGATAAAATAAACATTTAGCCATGTGCCTTTGACTGTATTCAATCACAAATAGTGTTACAGACTAGGTCCCCACAAGGATGGTAGCACGTGTTCAAGTCCCCACAAGGATGGTGCAGTGCGCACGATAAAATAACAATATATTTGCAAATTTGAAGCAGGATCCTGTTTCATGATTTTTTTCTTAACATTTTTCTGTTATTAGTGTAGTTTAAAAACATTGGGAAAGGTTAGTCCCCACAAGGCAGGTATTCACACATAGTCCCCACAAGACTGGTAACACGTGTGTGTGTGTGTGTGTGTGTGTAACGTTGCATCAGTCTAAATGGTCAGCAAGCAAATCCACAGTAAATATTTCAGATCTTCCGTGTGAGTGATTAGCAGAATGGTGATTGTTCTGATGTTTATTTGTAGATAATGGTCCCATCTTCCATGTGTGATGTGCATTACTCCCTTATCTTGATGTTGGTTCTTTGTTTGTCTAGTCTTTCCTTCATCTTGTAAAGCCTCATGGTAAGAGTGCCAATTTTATTATCTTATTACTTCAGACTTCCCATGTCGTAGTTTCCAGAATGGAAATTATTCTGATAGTATATCTTCACCACCGCACCTCTAGGTCTTCCTTCTTAGCCTTTATACAAGTTATAATCTCCATTCACAAAAGGTTTTACTTGCAGGCAGTGGTCTCATTGTCTGTGTGTGATGTGCAGCACTTCACTTTATTAATGTTGGAGCTGTTTTTCTGGTGTGGCTTTTCTATGTGGATCAAACAGTTCAGATAGAATACGTATATTAATATGACCATGGCTGAGCTAGTTTAGCACATCTCCCATCCCATCAGGCAGGGCCTAGGACAAAGGTTTGCAGCTGTACCATTGTCTCAGAAATGTAGACTGCTCCATTTCATGAATCTAGTGTATCAAAGACAGTTTTCATTGACTCTCACCCCTTCATAGTCAGTAGCAATCCAGTGAGACAGTGCAACAGTGTGCTGCCCACCATCAGGTGGAGTAAGGTGGCCACAGTCCCCTCAACTCCTGATCTAGCATCACAACAGTCCTACGCAGACATTAGAGCATTTCTAAAGCAGACTTCTTACTGCTGAATGCTCTTTATTAGCATTATTAGCATGTCTAGCACGGTCCACCAGCTATGGTCAGAGCCTTGACTCCCTAATGGACCTTATCTCTATCAGGCCAATAACAGGGCAAAGCCTTCAAAATTGTATCAGAGCAATCCTGGGTCTTCTGTCTCTATTTTGTGTATGTATTTTAATTGGGAGGCAAATCTATCAACTATAAGACTACAGGAGTAGAGTTCCACTCCACCGCCATGTTTGTCACTTGCTCAGCCACAAATTACCAGGCTGCATTCTTACAGACTGCATTCAAGAGGGAGAAGAGGGCAGAGGAGTGGGCACTTTAAAAGAAGCAGACCCTGAACATAAACTCAGACATTAAATCACATTTGATGTCTGGAAATAGACTATAAAAAGGGGAGACAGAGACAGCAAAAATTGATATCTGCCAAGCAGTCAGCTAGGCTGTGTGAGGAGGAGGAGCTCTGTAAATCTGCTGCCTGTGGCTAAGACTGGAGGAGAAAGCCTGCTAGTCTCCCTGTTGGGTGAGGAGACATCGCCCAGTGAATGCAGGAAGGAACTGGTGCCTGGGAGCAACAGTGCTTGCCAAGACCAGTGTACCCTGTGAGGAAGAGGAGAGCACTGGAAGGAGCAAGGTCCAGTGGGGATCCCCCTCGAGTAGACTACCTTTGTGAGGAGAAAGCACCTGCATTGATCCAATCATTCTCCATGTGCAGACCAAAGCAAGTGACTTTCATATTGCAGAGGAGGGCTGCTGTGAATTGAGCCATTTACATTGCAGTACTGATCGGGCTGGAGCCCGTGCATAGTGGGAGAGTGGCGACACAGTGTGCCAGGAGGGGCTGCCATGAGAAGGACTGTAACCCGTGTACGGTAGTGGACCATGACCCTGTATCCCAGGAGGGGCAGCTGCTGAGGACTTCACTGTGACGATCAGGCCAGGGCCCTGTACTGTGAGGATTGAGCGATTCATAAAGCCAGAGGAAGTCACCCAGACCAGCAAGTTGTGTGACCTAGTTGCAGTCATCACTGAGATGAGTGACGCTCAACCCCCACGTATGGGGCCTGTAACCCCTGCTTCCCCGTAGCCCTTTGAAAGGGCTTCTGACACTTACACATGCCTTTTTTTGCAGGTTGACTCTGCTGTACAAATCCATTGGTTCATGTACCTTATTTTGAACATGTAATTCTCTTCACCTCACAACCAATGTTTACACCAATTCAACATAATTTGGGAATTGTTCCTTTTCTTCTATGGATTCATCCGAACTGTCCAAGGTACCCTTTGTCGCTGATTCCCCTAAACCATCACTGCTACTGCATGCTTTCCTATCCTTTGCAATTTCAAATTCCAGGATTGCCACCCTAGAACGTTTACTGAAAAGGTATTTGCCCCAATCCAAACTGTAGTCTCAGTAAAGGACTGAGACTACAGTTTGGATGTGACCATGTTGATTGTTTTCCCATCAGATACCTTCAGGTATCTGATAGAAGGACAGTGTCTGTAGATACCTGCATCCTTTCTGGAGTATGCACAGATCTGATAAACGAAACTTCATCAACATGTGTGTACTATTACATTTGAAGTGTGTTTTCTGTGCATAGTGTAATCCACCACACTTTGGACTATAAGCAAAAGTAATCAATGTTTGTACATGATGACCTAAGTATGTTAAACAATCTATCAAAAACATTTCTGCAAGTTTCGCCTAAATGGAAAAGCACATAAACTTTCAGCGCCTGAAGGAGCACTAGGTAGCAGATTAAAAAATAGACGAGATGAGATAAGAACAATAACAAGCCAATGCTGAAGTGAAAAACAAGCATAAGTCATGGCCTTTTGCTTTTATGAGTGTCTTGAGCGTCTGGAACTGTTCAGCAGAACAAAGATTATTTCACATAAAAGACCAGTGAGAACAAACTTGAACGCCAACTCGAGGTCTGAAAGACAGGCTGCTAATGAATATTCCAAGTCATTTTCGGACTGGTAGGCAGCTTTCACCAATGCCGAGAAAACAATCAACGCAGTAAGCAAGTATTTCCAAGCAATAGCTGAAATGAGCTGTTTGTTTGGACGCTTGATAAAAAAAAGCCTTTGCTGAAGCACATAATAAGGTAACATTTTGCCTACGAAATGTCAAATTAGGAAAGACCTGCCATGCTATCCTATTGGATATGGGTTGCACGTCACTTATTTTCATCAACTTGTGAGCACTCACATGACATAAATAATACGTGATTAGTGAGAGACCATTAGATTTGACATAGGGATTTTGAACTAATCGTATGATTGAGTGCGCGATTCACTGAGACGGCGTTGACTTTTATTAAGCGACACCCGCTGGTCAGTGGTGCATTTTATTCGACTCCAACTTCGAGCGAGCATCATCCTACGTTACCTAGACTGCTCTGAAGTGTATTTATGGTACCATGGCCATTTCAGATCACATTGGCACAGGTGTCCGGATAATTAGCCAGGTATCATTATTTAAAATATTTTTGGAGTTTGAAACACACTTGGAGTTTTTTACCATTCCAGGGACGCCTTTAGAGGATTGAGTACGGGATCCACCGAGACCGCGTTTACTTTTCTTTCTTTGTCCTTCCTCGATTACCATATTCAGACGAGTACCGTCCTAACTTCCCCAAGATGGCGCTCCTGAATGTGTAGCATTCTAGTCTTTGATTTACCCGACCCGGAAGTACGGAATACACGCATCCCGCGTCCTACTTCTTTTTAACTTCCACCAGCGTTTTCCCGGCCGCCAGACTACTTGGACCGGTCGATCCGCAGGGGTAGGGTTAACGCTGTGATCCGACTGCAAAACTGTGAGTAACACTGTCCCACTTAACCTTAGATCGTTTTCTTGGGAAACCAACCGGGATATTTTTAGCAAGAGACACGCGATACCCGCCTGTCACTGATACATTTCAATCGACTCCAACTGCAAGCGAGCATCAGCATACGATACCTAGACTGCTCGGAAATGTATTTACGGTAAAATGGCCATTTTAGATCATGGTGGCACAGATGTCCGGATAATTGACCTGGTATCATATTTTGGGAGTTCTAAATCCATTAAATGGAGTGATTTACCATTCCAGGGTTGCCTATAGAGGTTCCCAACTCATAGTCAGCGATATTACTGAGCACTAAGTGACCTTTACATCAGATACTACCTTGACCGAGGTCTTAGGAATTAATTCACTATTGTCTACATCCAACTAAGGGTTTGACATTAATGTGTTTTCATCAATTATTAGGACACTAGACTTCAGTGTTGGCGGCGACCGGTACCATTATGGCCCGGCACGGATTGAACGAGGGTGAGACTCACTTTGATGATACTATATCCTAATGTTCTAATAATAATGTGTCCCTGTATTTTTCTTTTTCTTTTGTATTTCTGCTGTTCTTTTCATCACCACAGTGTCTGTCAATTGATTGATCACTGTTTTAGCGCATTCCAGCACGTCACAGTCCTTAGTCCCATTGCATGTGTTTTTACACTACCACAAACTTTAGTACTGGGATTAGTGACTTTTAGTGATATTACAACACACTGGATTGCTTCTTGATTGTTCTAACTGTTTCTTTTATTTCAGGTTAAGCATTGCTTACCCCTGTTGACACCAAGGTACCAACCACCCCTACACATTTTTTAGGGTGCTGTAATGGTGGACGCACCTTCACTGTACGCGTTGGGTGACCACCACCAAAAAATGTGGAGGTAGTACATCACTAGGTCCTGAGGAATTGCCATCGACTTTGATAAATAGGCAAGAAACATGTCGACCTCTTTTTAGCGTATCACCACACAACATTAAAGTGACGATACGCGCTTCTTTCATTTTAATTAGGGAAGTAACCACACTCATTAAATTATTTTTGGATTGGATTATTTTTCCCTATTTTAACGCACATAACACCTTCACTTGTACTGACACTAGGACCCTCACTTGCACTTCACCTATCGGCTCTGGAAAAAAGATCTCCGAGAAGTAGGCCCCTCAACGGGTGCCTGATCGGGCATTGCAGCGCCGGCCCGAGTAGGAGCAGACCCGATGATGAAGCAAGACACCTACTTGTCAGGTGTGTGAGGGTCTCTTTCCATTAAGGAGATCACTCTCCGACTTCCCATTGGTTTCAACCATACAGTTAGCATCTTTCTTTTTTCATCTCTCGATAGGAACTTCATACTCAGTGTTTGAATATAAATTAGGAAAGATACCAAATAATGGAGGGTATGGGGGCTATGATGAATTAACTAAGCTAAATCTCTACTTGAATAGAAAAGGGACCAAATCATTGAAATAATACCTTTAAAAAAAAAAAAATAAGGACAGTTTGTAGTTTTAGTGCACAAAGTTGGACAACCCCAACCACCCAATAAAGTTGGGCTAAATTACTCAACTTATCTTGGAGAGACAATTCTTGCACAAAAGAATTGTACAAAGTATTGTAAGACGCTTCGGGCCTAATTCACAAAGGTAAACTTACACTTTTATGTAAGTTTGGTTTGCTTTGCAATTCACAAAAGTGCATTTTAATAGAAGGTTTTTGGGTGTGGAGACTCCATAGTGGGTCAGATATCTGCACACGTAAAAATATACGACAGGCCTATCTTTTTCTGTGCTGAGTTATCCGCCACGACTGTGGAGCCTCCGCACTCATAAACATATGATTAGAATGCAGTTTTGTGAATTCCAAAACAAACTTACATTTTGCACAAAAGTGTAAGGCTACCCTGTGAATCAGGAACTTCATGAATTTGCCAGGCAAAAACACTTTGTATACTTTCAGAAGATTGGTTCTTCCAATTGAAATAATGAGACAAGTGCTGCATAGCTAAGTGATGGAGGTAAGCAGCCATCTGTAAACGAGATAAAAGCTGAGATTTACTGGTAGATTTATTTAGAATTGTCCAATGCAGCACTGCACAAAAGCCAGCTATGATGTATTTATGCAAACAAAAATTGAGAACAATTTGTTTGTAGCACACATCACTCAGCAATCTTGTAATCACCAATGTAAAAAGGAAAACACTGCACTGGTGTGATGCAAAACGTGATCTAGTGTTGCACCATGGTAAACGGTTGTAAGAAAACAGGGCTTTCGCAGATGTTCCCCCACTTTTTGCCCCCAATTAGGACTACTAGATGCTGGTTTTCGACTCTGACAATGCTCAGAAGACTGTGAACCAGGCTCCAGTGCCAGTGTTCTTTCCTTAAAACTATTATGTGTGAATTGGCAATCCGAACTGACAGAGACTTTACCCCCATATAAGTCCCTGGTATTTGGAACCAGGGGTACCTAGGGCATAGGTGGTAAAGGGGTCCCCAGTGCTGCAGCATGGTTTTGTTCCAACAAACAACTGACAGCAGGCCTGCAGGAGCAGTGCACACTGCTCGACTGTGCCCCCACCATTTGTGGAACAGTCAAATGCACTGCTTTTGATATGTCCGTCACCCCAAGAGAAAGCCTCCTGTGCCCAGGAGGCAGAGTGCAGTATAATATGAGTATAGACATGTACGTGCAAGCTTATACGTCTCTATAGTGTCTTTACCATTAAAGTAAACTAAAAGTGATAGGTGCTGTATAGGATAGCATGAGGCTTGCACCCAGGCAAACTTGGGTTGATAGCTTAATTATGGTACCACCTAAATATGTTGAGTTTGGTGTCAAAGAATGTGTCTGCTCTCTCCTGAAACAAATCTGGTGTCCGGGTAAGGCTGGCATACACCAAGGGGATGTATGACGTTACAACGCATGCTTTTACACCACATGCCGTTACAACGCATTTTTTACACCGCAAGATCTGTTACAACGCCAGCCTTTACAACGCATGCTTTTACAACGACGTACACTAGATGGAGGGCTGACATTAGAAATGTATAATTTACTATTCTAACTCCAGTCCACGTTGCAGTAGGGAAGGTGTTTGGATAGTAAAACTACACTATTTCTAATGTTAGCACGCCATCTAGTGCATTTCGTTGTAATAGCATGCGTTGTAATGGCATGCGTTGTAACAGATTTCGCGTTGTAATAGTTTCGTTGTAATGGTAGTGCGGTGTAAAAGTTGCGTTGTAAAGGTTGTTCACCACACCAAGGTGGCATCTTAGAGTTTATCTCCCTGGTTGCCCCAGCTTCATTGTGCTCTGGCTGACTAGCCCACACTTTCCTGTGCTTGCTGCTGCCAAGACAGGATTATGACCTCCTGTCACGCAATGTGATCACCCCCAGGAGTCAGGAACAAAGGTTGGGCAGGAAGGAGGTCACACCTCCCCTCTCCCCAGCAGGCTAGTGAAGTGACACATCAGAGCAGTGAGCTTCAGAGCTGCACCACCTCTCACATGCATATGGACTGTGCCCCTGAGGAGGACACAGCCCTCCCCTTGCCCCAGGCATGCTTGCACCTGGTCAAGGTGGGAAATTAGGCATGCAGGAGGTCTATACCTCCAGGAAGGCTGGTAGTACCTCCAGGGTGAACCGCCTGATCTGTACACCTAAAAAATAATTCCTCCATTTTTAGGAGGGCAGAAATAGTGGGTTCCTAGTAGAAAAGGTGACCTACACCACTAGATAAGGTAACTTCAGGGACAGATTAGTTGTAGGGGCTAGCTGCCCTTTGGCTACTAGCTCCCACACCCCTAACTACCTTAAATCTAGCATTTAATCCCCCTACACTAGAACCTCAGATCTGCACAACTTACTTCAAGGAAGGATTAAGAGGTGACCGGTGTCCCAAATAACATGACATTGCCATCTGCACCAAAGAAAAAGAGGGATACTGTGTCCTTGAGGCAACACAATTGGAACTGAGTGAATAACTCTAGTCCTTGGCTAAAACTTGGCACTCCCTGGCAGAGGGATGCCTGTAGAAGTCAGAAGCAACTTCAGTCTCCCTTGGACTAGGGGGACTAATCCCTTGCAAACTGCAGTAAGAACACTGACCACATCCAAAGAATCTCTGGCCACCTGTCTCTCCATGGGTTAGTGAAAATCCTGGTAGTCTATTGATTTGTGGGAGTTGTAGTCTCGCCGGCCTCGAAGTTTCAGGCCACTATGTCTCTTCCCCAGACTCAGTGAAATGGCAGGAGCTTTTCGCTGTGCTTACCGCTACCAAGGCCTACCAAGGCCTGTTGGTCACCAGCCCTATAACCGTCCCCCTAACTCAACACTGCATTAAGAGAGCATTCCACAACACCTGCGACTACCATCAGAAATGACCCCACTCTTGTAATTTTGCAGTTCTTTTCAGCAGCACAGTCCCAGTGGTAAAAAGCAGCTTTACTTTGGGTCCCGTACAGCACCAAGGACTGCAAGGACAACTCTGCACAAGGACTCCACGGGCTAGGTAAGATTGAACTAATGGTTGGAGCTTGGTCCTGGGACCCGCACCACCTTTACCATGACAGTTTACTAGACAACTCGACCCCTAAGTGATCAATTGTCCCAAATAGTTTTTGACATTGACTGCAATGATATAATTTCACTGTATTTTACTGCTTGATTTTATACTGATTTGAAAATCCATAACACAGGTTATATTTATGCTATTTTGTTTGTTTTGGTGTCTGAATGAAGATTAAAATGCATTCTGTATTTATGAATTGGTGTCAGATTTTCATCGAGCCGTGTCAATTACTTATGAACCATAAGGGAACTGTAAAATGCTTAACAGATGCTCCTCTGATAAAGCCTGACTACACTTTGCCACTCTACCAGGGCTGAGCAAAGGATTTATTAGTGAGAATCCAACAATCTTCTTTGGGGTATTGTGAACATATTGCATAGTAAGGCCCATAGTAAGGCCACCCAGCCCTACCACAAATATTCCACTTTTCTACAACGGTACAAAGGGGTGTTGAGCCATATCCTCAGGGACTTTTATACTTAAGGTATGTATTTGTATACTGCTATCTCCATAAACACAGAGGATCACACAAGGGTATATCAACAAATATGTGCACTTTTTCCAATGTTTACACATATTATATGTTGAATAAATACATAATGCTTCCCATCCCAACTTTTCCCCATTGTTGGCACCTCTTTTTATTTGGCTTTAGTATTGATACAAAGATAGATCATGTTATTTGTGTGACTCTAATAAGTATGGGTTTATGTTGACTCTTCCGAGGTTTGTGCAGTTCCCATACACTAATGACCACTTTGAATACATTATGAGTAAAGGAGATCAATGTTTATTAATGGCAAACTCTACTTCCAAGAAGGCATTGTTTTAACATGACTAAGCATAATGGACACATGTCAGATTTGGATTAAGACACCACACAAAAGAGTTAGGAAACATACCACTTGGGGGAATCGGGCAATGAAAACTACAGTCATGAAGGACAACAGCTTCTAGTGTATGATCCAAAAACCACCAAAAGACTGTTCAGTATCAGCTATGTTTAAGAGGGCAGAGCTCTATAAAGGGTTAATGGACACAGAAGATTGTGTCTGGCAACATTGTTTTCTTTGACTCCCTTGTTTTATTTTACAGTTTGCACCTGACATTCTGTTTTTAAACCATTGTTGTTTTCTCCTTTGTTGGTTGTCGCAGTCTCCCTTCGTCTGCTTCCTTATACTGCCCCTGCATTTGTTTATTGACCTTCATACAGTTATCTCCTGTGATTTGATTCAGTGGACTATGAATCTTTTTTTGACCCATATTTGGATATCACCTTTTAGTTTGGTGAACATAATTCAGCATTTTGGTAGAGTGGTGTTCTAATTTTCTTAATTTCCTGGGCACATTTCCAGATTTGCTTGCGAGCTAGGTACAGCATCACTTCATCTAGCACCAGTTAAGCTGCCTTAAATATTTCTACAGTACTTACCTGTTATAAGGACCCTTCTTCCTCAATTTGATAACCACTGTCTTCTGTTTTCTCTCTTGAGAGTAGTTTTCTGTCTCTGTGACATGGTGTGATTGTGTGTCAAAGAGAGTCCTGTGCAAGACATGTACCAACCATCCTGCTGGAAACAAGTGTTCTTTCTCTACCTACTCTCCTGGGGTGTGCTACAGGAAGTAGGAACACATAAACAGGAAGAAGACAGAATTAACCTCGCTATACTTTGACCTGAGTTGCAAAGGTCGTGCCAACACTGCATTGGACTTAGTTAACATTGGCATATCCCAAACAGTTTACGATGTCCCATAAAGATCCATTAGCCATTTTAAACCATGATCTTACAATGAGAGCAGTATAGCATCCTTAGCACAGACAAAAATTGGTAAGAAACCGAGCACCTACTTTGAGTAAATCATGAGCATTTTCCCTCATCTCTGCTTTATTATGGTTCGTAGAAAGATCGAAAAGGAAATTAGCCAGACACATCTGCCTCACTCTTTTGAGGATGTAAAGTAGGTTTACTCCATGCAAAAAACATATAACCTATGCTAACAACTGAGTGCACATTCATTTAAAACTACTGTTTTGAATAGAATGGCATCCAATTTAGATTGACTTGCATTTTTGAAGGCTGAGGTCAGATCCATAAAAGCAAGGTGAATGCACCCCTTCTTTGCTGCTGCTCACTTACCTAAATAAAGGTTCAGACATTCTAGTCTGTCTTCTGGCCTTCTCAGAAGCCATATTGAATGCCAGATAGGCTGCCCTAATCCTCAGTGAATGTTTGCAGGCATATCACCGTAATCCTACCCACAATCTTCACTCCTAAAACAACCAGGAAGATAAGTCTATAGCAGCTACGTTATGATCTGACTTCATTCTCAAAGATAGGAATTATTTTTGGATCTGAGCAAGATCATTTGACAGAGCGGAGTGGGAATGCAGCGTAAATACCCACATCACCAACAATGCCCACACCTCTAAATTGCACTTATCTGTCAGAACTCTGTTGTGACCTGGGATTTTATTAAATTGGTTCACCCTTTTCACTTTGTTCGCTTCCCCCATAGTAAATAATAGGTTTCAGCAATTGGTTTGCTTTTCTATTGTGCCATTTACATTCTCATATCTTTTTCATAAAACTTAAAGCACTGGATCACCCAATTAGTGAAGCCAAGAGCATGCCGTAGCTATCAATTTCAGACATTGTAATCCAAATGTCCTATACCTTCCAAATCTTCTTGAAAATACCTTAACATGTGAAAACAATATTCCTTTTAGTACAATAATGTAAGCAATTGCCAGTGAAAGTAATAGGAATTTTGGAGTCCGAACGATCCCTGTTCCTCTGGGCAAGGAGCAGAAGAGCTGTTCTCAGGGGCCTTGCAATCTTCTCACAGCTTAGGCTGCACTCATTAAAGAGACCTGAAGTCTGTGAAACCAGCAGTAGAATAATCACTTGTGGAAAGCCACCCAGAGTATCCAGTGCTCCCATGCCATGGTGTGCTTGTGGGAAGGAGGATCCCTGTACTACTCCGACCATTTTTCAATATAAATCACTCAGGCAATCCTTGAGACGTGCTGCTTGAGAGGTCTGAGATCCAAGAAAACTTCTAAGTGTGAAGGTAGAAGTTAGAAATGGGTCAAAGGTCCAACAAAAGGACTTCTTCTTCCACTCATGGTCCCAACTAAGGTATAATCCTTGTCCCTCTAAAAAGATCAATAGCAGTATTTAATATATTTATCACTTTATCGCCATTTCCTTTAAACTTGCCTAGCTTCATATTGACTTCTATGGTGGTCTCATCGGCCTTACAATAAAATGGTTATAAGCTGTTTTACTGGGTTTTTTCAGGGTTTGTTTGCAATCACTATATTAGCATTTAGTTAATCACTTTCCTATTTTCATGAAGTTGACATTTCTATTCATATCTCTTAATTGTATTGATTTCTTAATTATTGATTCTTGCATACTGCCGCACTTTCCTACATGTAAGTAGCAAGCTTGCCCCACAAGTGTGTGGAAAATACAAGAAAACTCCTGGAAGGCTTTTTAGAGCATTCCTTTTGATGGGGTTGTTGAGTTCTGTTGAACACTTGATTTCGTCCTAACACGACCAGCTGTTTAAAGCATCACTACAATTATAATCTGGCTTCGCAGCACAGACTTTACTTTTGTACCCCAAATCAAATCTGCTCTCTACGCAGTGATACACTTAGTATCCTCTACAAACAAATATGTTCACATCACCCCCTACTGTCTGATCAACAGTGTCTGACTGTGCTGTTTAGGACATTTTGACTAGTTCATACTGCCATCCACGACAATAGCACAACCTTGCCAGCAGACTAACTCTTCATTCACTTGAAAATTGAGAGGACTGAGATGCAGAGGCACATTGCTCCTGTAAGTGTCCAATTTTCAACCTCCCATTATGCATAAGCAATCCTTCTGTGGTGCAACGGGCTAAGTCCAACATACCCTTAGCTTGTGATGGCTCTTATATCTAATCCTACAATACTGGAGCTCTCCCTGCTCTACTCACTGTTGATGTTTTTTACTTAATTATTCTTAACCCTTTACCTAATCTTGATGTAAACATTGTTGTTTTCTTAACTGTTCACTAATGATTCACATTGCTCAAGAAAAAACGCTCAGAAAATCTAACAACAAAAGTATAATGCTTTTGCATCAGTTCTTAAAATAAAAGCAACAATTTTGATAACATGAATTGATTTGTACCAAAATGAAATACCTGCCTTGGTACAACTGCCATTTCCTGATTCTCTCTTAAGTGTTCTTATGAACCAATTAAGGGGATTATTTATGAAAATCTCATGCAGTGCAGCACAGCACAGCACAGCAAGTCACCTAGCTTGGCTGCACTGTGGGAAAGGACAGGATTGTGCCGTATTTAGAGCAATTCAACAGATTCCTGCCTTTTCCTCTGCGCTGGCGCTCTTTTGGCATCCTAGCACTAATGCAGACACCCTTGCACTGGTGCAAGTGTGTCTGCATTGCATGCCGGATTGTTTTTGTGCAGGAAGGGACACTTTCCTGCACAAAAACAATCCTGAAGGCATATTCCTCTTTCTATGTGTGCTACAGAATGCAGCACATATAGAAAGAGAAAGTAACGAGGAGTTAACCTGTTCCATGCTCATGACGGCTCCCGGCCGTCATGAGTCACAGTAGGCGTGTGCTCATGACGGCCGGGAGCCGTCTGAACGTTGCCGCTCCGCCCACGCGCGATAAATTCCCCATCTGTGCGGAAGAATTAATCAGTGGGCGGGGTTCGGACGGCTCCCGGCCGTCATGAGCACATGCTCACTGTGATTTATGACAGCTGGAAGCTGTCATGAGCACCGCGGTGCTGTGCCCAACCTCGCCCCCCCTCGCACCGCGGCAAAATTCGCACCACGGGGAAGGGGTTAAAAAGATATGTCTTTTCGTTAAGCCTCTCCTGGCAAGTTGTATCTTTTTGGCGCATTCCCAAATTTACCAGTTATGGTAAATCCAGGCATGCGTCAAAAACATTGGGAGTTGAGTGGGAACACCCACACAGTGCCCATGGAATGCCTTCCCAGGACGGATTGAGGCAACACAGAGATTTGCACTGTGTTTCCTTACTCCACATTTATGGAGTCACTGAGGGCCACGCAAAGTGGCTGTAATAGATATACTTCCAAATCTACATCCTGTCGCCTGCAATTTGTTACCTGGTGCTTTTCACATGGCTTTGCGTGACTTCATAAACCTGACTTAAGGTTTGCATCGATCTTGCACCAACAGCGACACAAACCAGCTGGTGAATAGTCCCCTAAGTGTTTTAATATGCTGCTACATGTGTTCAAAATTAGGTGCATAATCACATTTAACAAATTTATGTCCTGTATTTTCTATAAGATAAGTGATGAATGTATGCAGGTACTTTACCAGGAGAACTTGAGAGGCACACTTTTCCCATATGTGTTATGCTCCTTTACAGCCTTGCAAAAATATATACCAGATGCTTCAAGGAGCAGATCGAGCAGCATGTCTGTATATTCACTATAACTGAGATTTGCAGTTCCTTTAACTTTTCTTTCTAAAATAATCTAAATGAAATGTATAACTCTTTTTAAGTGTGTGGCACTATCCATCACAATTTCTTAGTTGGACACATAGTAATGTATAATCTCAGCTCACTGTCCACTCGTAAAAATGAGAATAGACTTCAAGAAATGAGCAATTTCCCAAAAGAAAATTGGAAATTCTGCCAACCAATTCCGGGTGACCTGCCATCAATCAGTGTTAAATTCTCCGGAGCCACTGCTGAAGGGTATTGCCATCAGCGAAGGGCTTCACCTGGTGGCTAATGACACATAACAAACACGCTCAGGAACTATGCAATTTAAAGAATCCTTAATTATCTGTTAAACTTAATCTCGTGCTATTTTATACCAGTTCGGAAATAGAGCTATACATCTCGTGTCCCATGCGTTTCCTCGTCACCTCTTTGAAGATGCTTATGTTGAAATCCCGCGAGATTCTTTGGCTAAAATAAAGTAATCAAATGATTGCTAAACCTATTCCCTTATTTTTACATTTCAATTGAATTTTTGTGTATGTTTAACGAAGCCACTTTTGACCCATTTAAAACCATAATTTAGCATATTTAATACGACCTTATATGCAGACAAATTACTAAACATACATTTCCTTTATTTTTACATTTCAATCGAATTTGTGTGCATGTTTAACGAAGCCATCTTTGACCCATTTGAAAACATATTTTAGCATATTTATTAAAACATTATTTGCAGACAAATTGCTCAGCTACATTTCCTTTAGTTTTACATTTCAATTGCATTTTGTGTATGTTCAACGAAGCCACCTTTGACCAATTTTGATGCATAATTTTGCATATTTAATAAGACATTATTTGCAGACAAATTGTATGATATGAATTAATAATAGAGATTCGTGTGTTGTTGATGGTTCTCTGGGAACCTGTTTTTTTTATGCTGCAGACTATATTTAGAAACTATTACGGATCCAGATTGTCACATAAAAGGATGTGCACCCTCATGCTGCAGGAGCAGCTGCAATTTTGAAAAAAGAGCTGGATGCATGGTTTAGGTACGGCAGCTATTTGCAAAGGGCAATGCCTGTGAAAGAAATGACACTGGTTCCTTGATTGGAAAGCAGATATATTCATGCGGTAAGAAATGAAATTATAGGAAGAAAAGGCTATAATGGCAAAAAATTACCTTTCCCATTTTTGCACAAAATGTGCCTTTATGCAAGAAGCAGTGCCTTCCACTAAGTATTGCCCTCTTAAACTGTTACACATTATAAATGACTTCAAGTGTCAGAAAAGGCCTGCCTTACAAGGTCAGGAAAATTCTCCAAATATACTAAATTTCATAGGAGTTGTCAGGCAGTAAGTTAAAACTTTCTTTCCTCCACCTGAATAATACCTGTATTGATTTATCAAATACTATAGGTGCACTGAAGTCATATTGTTCATATTTTAATTCATGGAAATATAAAACTCATCATATTCATAGAGCTATTGAGCAGGCTGCTCCAGCAATAATCTACTACAACGTCCATATATTGCATAGGGTGGTGCCCAGTTGCATTGAAAGGGAATAATCATGTAAATAGCTTTGCAGAAATGTAATGTTTGTGGGAAGATCTTCGCAATACTGGAAATGTCTTCTAACATGCCTCAATCATATTTGGCATCCCAATATTGTACTGTTTAGATGACGAAAATGCAAGTTGGCAGAAATATTAATTATTTGTGTTATTGGCCCTGTAGCATTGCTATCAGAAGCACTGGCAGATCACATATGTTTACAAGGAAGGCGGCAGCCATTTTGTGACTAAGCCAGTCAGTACACATATGGTTGGTCTCATCATTGCACCATTTATTTTACAGTGTGTGAAGAAGTGAGGGGCTGGGGGCGTGGCTTGACTCCTGAGCCGAATGGCAGCATACGGGTGAGGCTCCCGATACACCGGCAAGATCTGTTGTTCCGCGGCGGTTCGCCGCTCGGATGGAGGACGGAACAGAGCTCTGAACCTCTCCAGGAAGCCGGAGCATACAGGAGGACTTCGTAAAGACACGTCTTCAAGCAGTTATGTGCCGTGAGTCAATGTCGGAGTTTTTTCCTTAGCGCGGCCGCCATTTTGTTTTTTCGCGCGAATGCGCTCGTCCTGAAGAGAATTATGCCTTTGTTCTCTGCTTGCCCAGCTGCCCCTTTGTGACTGTTTTTGGATGTTTTTGGGCTCACTCTATGTGTGGCTACTTATTCTTTCGACGCTGCGCTCTTTTCTGCTGACTGACTTTTGGTAATTCATATACATTTCACTTGGCAGCCATTTTGAGCCTCCTGTGTCACTGCTTCTGTTTTTTACTTCCTCAGTCATGAGGATTTCTGGGCAAATGTGCTTACTTTCCTTCACAGAGGATGTTATGTTTTGCGCTGAATCCCTTTGAAAATGTTTTCTTTTTTCGTCTCTCCCCATACTTGCTTCGTGGCTTCTTGCTGGCCACGCAGCCTACTAGATTATGACTGTGTATTTTTATTTGGGGGAAAGACGCTTCTGCAATTCTTTGTTGGCATATGACATTGCTTAAAATCCTGCATTATCTACTGGTGGTGCCACTCTTCCCCGGGATAACTCCTTTTCACTACGTCTACCAACTCACCTGAATCACTACGGAGTGCGTGGTGGGAGCTCTATGGGCAGAACGAAGCTGGCTCACTCTTTTTGTTCCAAACTGAAACGTATTTTTGTCAAGAATTCAAAAGTCTTTTCGGAATTTTCTAAGCTCATTGACTCTTCAGCCTCTACCTCTCAGGTCTTGGAATCTGCCATGGAGCCTTCATCCGCCGTCCCTAGGAAGTCCAACACCAAACGCTTGAAAAAAGACCCTCCAACACCTCCCAAGCCGGCTTCGCCTGTGTCCTTGGAATTACTTTTGGAGGAAATAAGAGCCCTTCGTCCATTCATGGAAGAAACTAACACCAAATTACAAATTTTAACAGACAACTGGTCTCAGCTGGAGACAAGAGTTTCCTCTGTTGAACAGAACATTTCTTCTTTCAAGGAAACATGCGCCACTGTGTCTCATCTTCAGTCTCAAGTTACTACACTTCAGAACCAGGTCGAGGAATTGGAAAATCGTAACAGGCGGAACAATCTCCGCATTTATGGCCTGGGAGAAGGTCTTGAGGGTGCAGACTCTATTTCCTTCTTCAAATCATTCCTTCCAAAATTG
The DNA here is from genome assembly GCF_964204655.1 of Triturus cristatus. Lineage (NCBI taxonomy): Eukaryota > Metazoa > Chordata > Amphibia > Caudata > Salamandridae > Triturus > Triturus cristatus. The sequence goes on from NC_140595.1 coordinate 380,933,205, forward strand.
CTCAACATGCCAGACAGAACAGTGCTCAACATCCAACGGGCGCATCGCTTGGGTCGTCTCCCATCACAGGCTTCGCCCTCGTCAAGACCTAGAGGCGTTATCCTATATTTTCTAGAATATATGGATTTGTTGAAGGTCCTCTCAGCAGTAAGAGCTTCCTCGAAGATCACGTGGTCTGGCTCATCCTTATTTTTTGCGCAAGACTATGCCATAGCTACTGCAAACCGTCGTAAAGCTCTCCTCAACATGCGGGCAGACCTGCGTTCAATTGGAGCTCAATACGGTCTTTTCCATCCTTGTCTGTTCAAAGTCACACATAACAACAAAACAGTTGCTTATGAAGATCCTTTACGGCTACAAAGCTACATTAACTCTTGCAAACCGATGGCTATGGACTCTTCGGGACACGCTTCCCTGTTCATTGCCTGATATGATCATTCGTTGTACCTCTCATTTGAATTGTTGTCTTACATAATAGGTTCCCTCCTTTGTTACAATGTTTTTTCCCCAGGTTTTCAGGTTTTGCTCTGTTATGGTTTTTATCTGTTTACATTTATGCTAATGTTTGTTCCATTGTTTCTGTTTTGCCTCTGCAGATATCGCCTTCATTTTTTGTGATGTTCTTCCGGTTGTTCATCAAGCTGACCCCTGGATATGTTGTGCATTCCATGTGGCTTCACCCCCCCCTCGTCTTCACTTGGTAATTTCCCGTGTAGGTATGTTTCTTTCCCACTGTTTCCCATTTCTTCCCGTCTCAGTCTTATTTTCTATATTTTTTTTCCATCCCTCTCTCTCTCTTATCCTTTGTGTTACTTTCCTCTGTGCTCTTTGTATCTTACGTTTTAACACTTTTTGTATTTCGCTCAATTTCATTCTTGAGATGGTCTATCTTCAGTCTCAGATGTTACCTATTTCTCTCAATGTATTTGTACCTGATTTGTCTTTTCATTTTTCTTACTTTTCAAAACAAGGTGTTTCTCTTTCGCTATATCTCTTTTCTAGTTTATATTGGTTTTGCACTGCATTGGATTTTTGCCTTATGATTGTATTATGTGCTATTTTTGAACATCTATGCCTTTGAAATTAGTAACATGGAACGTTAAGGGTTTAAATTCTCCCATTAAGCGACAAAGAATCCTGACCCACCTGGCCAAGCTAGACGCAGATATTGTTTTTTTGCAGGAGACCCACCTTTCCGATGCTGAATCATTAAAGTTAAAAAGAGGTTGGGTGGGGGAAGTTTTCTCTTCTCCTGGCGATGGTAAACGAAATGGGGTGATGATTCTCTGTCGTAAGTCCCTCCCGCTTTCGTTGCTGTCTCAGGCTTCAGACGTTAATGGTAGATGGTTGAATGTTAAGTTGACTTTGAAGGGTGTTCCTGTTTCTCTTTTCAATGTTTATGCCCCTACATGTGGAGAACCTTCTTTTTGGTCCATGTTGGATAGACAGATTGCTCTCTGCATAGAGAATAATTTCATTTTGGCTGGTGACTGCAACCAGGTCTTTGATCCGTTTATAGAAAGGAACTCTAAAGTTTCCTATATTCCAAATAAACCTCAGAAATCATTTGTGAGAGCTGTATTCCAGCATAAGCTTTTGGACGCTTGGCGTCTCTGTAATCCGATCACCAGAGAGTACACTTTCTATTCCCCATCGCACCAAACTCAGTCAAGAATTGATTATGTTTTTGTATCCCACTCCATCTCACAAACCCTTACACATGCGGAAATTGGCCCTATTTTACTCTCAGATCACGCCCCGGTTTCAATTGGTCTAGAGATTTTGCCTAAAGTTACAGGTCCCAAAAGATGGCGTTTCAATAATGCCCTTCTCCTAGACCCAAAATTTACTGCCTCCTTTACCAATTTTTTTGATGAGTTTTTTATGTTTAATCAAAGTCACTCCATGCCCTTCTCAACTATATGGGATGCTTTTAAAGCCTCAGCGAGGGACTTTATTATTGGCTTCATTGCTAAGAGGCTAAACATTTCCCGTAAATTCACTAAAGACCTTTTACAGGACATCAAAAAACTGGAGCATTCTTTTTACACCTCACACTCAAAACAAACTCTCACGGCTCTCATTCATGCTAAATTGGAATTTAACAAGAAATCAACGGAGGACGCTTCACTATACTTGTTAAAATCTAGTGCCAAATTTTATGGAGGTAAAAACAAGGCAGGGAAAATATTGCCTAATTATTTAAAAGTTAAGCATAATAAACTTAACATTGAATCTATTTTCGACGATCATTCGGATTTAAAATTCAAAGACGCTGACATTTTGAATGAATTTTCTCTCTTCTATAAATCCCTCAACGCTTCGGAATCTCAGCCCACTGCTCACTCTTTATCTCACTTTTTCTCAAGTCTTCAAAAGCCCCCTCACTCTTTGCTGGATTTAACATCTTTGGAGTTGGACCTGACACAGCAAGAATTATCAAAGGCTCTCCAGCAGCTTAAGAAGGACAAGGCGCCTGGGCCTGATGGCTTCACAGTAGAATTCTATCAGCATTTTTCCAAACTTATGCTGCCCAAGCTACACTCTCTAATAACTTTCTTTAACACATTAGGTAGCTCTTCCGGTTCTTTTTCAGAGGCACATATTTGTCTTATACCGAAGGAAGGTAAGGATCATAGGTATTGCAAAAATTACAGACCCATTTCCTTGGTAAACATTGATTACCAAATTTTTTCCAATGCCTTACCTACCTGAGCTATTAGGTAAGGAACAATCTGGATTTGTAAAGGGCAGGTATATAACGGATAACACGAGACTCCTTTTTAATGTCCTGTCTAAGTCTCCATCCTTAAAGCATTCCCTTGCGGCAGTCGCACTTGATGCTGAGAAAGCTTTTGACAGGATTGAATGGTCCTATCTGTTTTAAACTCTTAATTGGTTTGGTTTTGGCCCCAAGTTTGTATCCTTGATCTCTCTTCTTTACTCCAATCCACGTGCGGCTATATGTGCCAATGGCTTGATTTCCTCGTTTTTTGATTTGGGCAGGGGAGTTCGTCAGGGTTGTCCTTTCTCTCCTTTCCTTTTTAATTTAGCCTTGGAACCTTTTCTTTCTAAGTTACGTCAAAATCCGAACTTATTTGGTTTCCAGTTCGCAAATGTCCACCTTAAGTTGGGTGCCTATGCTGATGACATTTTGCTTTTTGTGTCTAATCCCAGTGTCTCCATTCCTGCGTTTTTGGCGGAGGTACAGGCTTACTCTTTTATTTCTGGTTACAAGTTAAACAATGACAAATGCGAGATTCTTCCGTTGACCAAGTACACTTTTAAGGCGGACTTTGATGCATCAAATTTCACATGGAGTCCCTCCCATATTAAATACCTAGGAATGTACGTCACCCCTTCAATATCAGATACAGTAGAGTTATGTTTGAATAGATGTATACAAAAAATTGCTGACTTAGCGGCCAAGTGGCACCCCCTTTACCTATCATGGTGGGGTCGCTTGGACACTATAAAGATGATGTTGTCACCCATCGTACTGTACACCATTTCTAACATCCCAGTCCCTATCCCTGCCAAATTCTTTAAAAAGATCAATTCTACCCTCTCCTCATTCCTGTGGAACTCTAAGAGGCCCCGTATGTCTCTAGCTAAATTAACACGTCCTAAAACAGAGCGCGGAGTTAACTTTCCTGATTTTCAGGTTTATCAAAAAGCTTTTCTTCTGCGTCAGGCTTCACTTTGGTTGCTTGCCCCTTTGGAGGATTGCCCATTATGGACTACAATTGAACGTCTTTTCTTATCTCCTTTTTCTTTCTCTGAGTATCTTTCCTTCTCGCGCAAACCACAGGCGGTGTCTACTCCCATAATTAAACTGACTTCTAAACTTCTGGCTTCTACATTCTCTCCACCTCCTACCACTATTGACGCCTTCCTAAATTCGACGATATGGCATAATAAGGACCTAGTCATTCGTAATAAACCAATACATTGGAAGACTTGGCGACGGAAAGGCTTAATATGGATACATCAGCTATTTTCCGGTTCAAGTTTTCTACCCTTTCATTCACTCAGACAGGGTTTCAGCCTACCTGCCTCGTTCAAACATAAATATAATGTACTCATGGTGGCTGTGATGGATAGGTTCAACCAATTGTCAGCTACACCCAGTGCTTCTACCGCCCAGATTCCCCCCTCACAGCCGTCTTCCCTACTTCAAACTAAATCCTCAGCCTCTAGTATATACAGGTTTCTACAAGGGAAGGATGTCGTTAGGCAGAAATCTAAAATAGAGGAAGCTTGGGAACGAGATCTTCAACTCTCTTGGCCAGTATCTTTCTGGAATAAGATATGGCTTAAACTGCGCAAATCCTCCAGGGCAGCTAACCTAACACAAACGCTGTTCTTTGTGTACAACCGACTTTTATTTACTTCGAGGGTTTTGAGTAGTAGATTTGCAACTGCTCCAGATATTTGCTGGTCCTGTTCCTCCCCAAAAGCTGACATCTTTCATATGTTATTCTTATGCCCATTAGTAGACAGCTTTTGGAAACAAGTCTGGTCCCAAATTAATCTCATATTCAATACTACATTTTCCTTCTCTATCTCCCACGTTTTCCTAGGAAGCCTCTCACCGTGTTGGGAGAATGTTACAGCCAATATTAAAATTATTGATCTGCTGTTTGCAGCTGCCTTCCAGCAGCTTACTGTTAATTGGAAGGATTCCACAAAGATTTCTTATAAAGCATGGTGGTATGTTGTTTGCCATAATCATAGGTTGGACACTTCCTTTGTATATCCTATACAGATGGCGGCGAAGCGTTTGGACTTGTGGTCCCCAGTTACACTTTACCTTGACAGATGCGCAAAAAAATGCTCCCAGCCAATACCGTCTCAACAAGAGGTTCTGAAGCCCCCTTGAGTCCCTTGTACGTTCCCAGATTTCTTCATAACTCCAGCACTTTAATGATTTAATTGTTATGTAATAATGGTTTATTTTTTTTTACTGTTGAATTTGATTTCATTTTGTGCAGTGCAATCTATTGTATTGTTGGGTCATGAATTTATAGCAATGTTTTGACATGAATCTATTGTATTACTTAGGCGTGAATTTATTGTCATGACTTTTGTAATGATACCTTTGCTTTTATCAATAAACTTCTCTTTCAAACTTAAAAGAAGTGAGGGGCTGCATGAAGGCCTAATCAAATTCTGTGCAAAATTGAATAGGGACTGACATTAAACTGTGCTGAGGGAAGATAAGTGTGTTAGCAGCGGCGGCCGGCACAGGTGAATGCAGTGCGGGATGGGAGGAGTTGACAGACGACAGAATAGGTATAACTAAAATAAATAATACCTATTCTGTCGTCTGTAGGCTTCCCAACCCCGCCGCACCCTGCCCTGCCCCACCAGGCTCACCTATGCCGCCGCTGTTGTGTGTTAGTAAACTAGGAAGTTCTAAGTTTAGAGGAAGACATGTTTTAAGACACATACCATGCAACATTGATATGGCTTACAATTCAAGGTGTGTCTCTGAGAAACCTATGCATCTATTGAAGCTATGCTCAACAGTTTTCAAACTGTCTAGCGCGATGAATACAAACTCACGACTTGCAGTACATCTGCCCAGGGGTCTGGTGGAAGGCTAGGATACTAGCCATAAAGTTAATGATACCCCATGTACCCTTCAGACTCATTACATGTGAACCATTTCTGATCACTTCCCTCACCAAGGTCACAGATTTGTTGAGGAGGACATGTACTTTTTATGATAAACTTGCTACCTGTCTGAGGAACCTCTGTTTTGCTTCCCTGTATGGGAGTGACCTGCACCTTCAGATCAGAGGGCTATAAGAGGCATATTTCGCATTCTGCACATAATCCGTGGTGTAAGTGCATTATCCATCAAACAGTCCTTCGCTGCGCTTAATGGTAAAGGCATGAACTGACAGAGAGGAAAAACTGCACCAAGTCAGGGCAGTTTCCTTAATTTTGACAAGCATGCCTTCATTTTACATGTAGTTTATAGGAATCTGCCATCTTCCATCAAAATAGTACACCTTTGACAGACACCATCACAATTGTCCAGTTAGACCCTGCATTCTACTCCAGCCTTGAATTAGCTTGAATCATTACCTCTCAAGACCAGAGGTACCAATTGCAAAAGTAATCAACCCCCTTTTAGGGTTCGAAGTGATTATTATTGAACATGTTACCCCAACATTTCAAATGTATTTCTTCAGAGTGGTCAGGAGCTCAGCAGTACACTCAACCTAGCCTTAGTCAATGATCCCCATATAGAAGTGTGATAGATGGGTCCTTCACCCGATTATTTGCGGCATAGAATAGTTGATTAGCTCACTGTTATCATCTTGCCGCAGGGCTGTGTGCTTGTCCTATTATAGCTATCCTACCAATGCCACTGCTTTACATATATGTTTTTCTCACCACTGTCATCATAATCACAGCTTGAATTTCTGAGTTATTAAAAGGTGCATACGTTTATTTATCATTTTGATGGGCTACGATTGAGGATAGAAGTATCACCAATTGGAAGTGAGGAGTTAAAAATGTTATGTAGTGGTATGGTAATATCCATTATTCAATTGTCATTGTTTTCCCCTGTCCATAAACTGATACTAAACGATGGACTGCAGTGTGGCCTACAGAAATTACCAGTGGCTGAAATTAATTCAAACATTCCACCGATCACGTCTTTGTGAAGCTCAGTGCGACACCCTAAGAGTGGCGGATGTCCCCAGACATGAGTCCCATGGCATCTTGGCAAATTGGCCAAAGCCAGTCTAGGGATGCCTGATCTGGTGCTCAGAGTGGACCTAGCTTGATCTTATTTCTAATGGAGTAAGATCACACCGATTTGCATATGGCTACTTCCTGTCTGTGGTGGCACGATGTGAAAAGGGATGTGCTGGAATGCGGCCCAGAATCATTACCAGTTGCTGACATTAATTCAAGCATTCCACTCATCACTTTTTGTGTACCTTTATTCTGAATCATTGCAGAGTGGAGTCACTATACAATATTTTTACTAACCTCAATTCAGATCCTCCGGCCATGTGCAGGCTGAGGTATAGGTTCTGGTGCTATAGGAGGATGCCAACTCCCCATACATTTTTTTTAAATAGTATTACCTGCACACTAAATTGGGGTTCCAATCATAAAACCATTATTGGCCATAAACCTGTGTTTACAGCTGTGGTTTGCCCTGAGAGTTTGTGAACTGTCACAAGTCTTTGAGGTTTAGTAAGCATAACATCCACATTATCTACCAAACAAAATATTTTTGGAGTAAATAAGCCTCACCCACACTTCAGTGGCATGCTTCATCATAGGTGCCCTTACCCCACCCTGATAATATAGTACTATCAGGGTTGGAGGGAGCTCTTTATAAGAGCTACAGGATATTAGAGGGATCTAGATACACAAAATTACCTTGTATTAGGTCCAAGGGTAATTACTTTATTAGCTGTTGGGAACCCAGGGAAAGATTAAAATATGAAATAGTGGATAGATATGTATAGACAGCTATGACTCAACTATCCTAGTGGTTGCTGACATGTTTCAGCCGTTTTGGTTGTCCAAAAGGTCATACCCACATATTTGAACTCACATAGGCATAGGATGACATATATTACATTACTTGAAGTTCTCTTTGTGGACCTGACCTCATTTTTGTGTAAGTTTACTCTTTCTCCGCTCTCACAAAACTGCAATTTAATTCTAAGTTTATGACTGATACTCTGCAGTCGGAGTGAAGAACTTTTCACATAAAAAGATAGGCCTGTCCTATATTTGTTTGTGCAAAGTTCTCTGCCAGGACTGTGCATATTCCGCACACATAAACTTTTGATTAAATAGCAGTTTTTTAATACGGACAAAGAGTAAACTTGCACAAACGTGTAAGTTTACCTTTGTGAATTAGGTCCTGGGTGTTGTGTAAGTCTCCAAGGTGTTGTGAATCCTAGGTCAAGCTCTGTTATTTTTTAGTGAGACAGCAAATTATATTTGCCACATGGATAATGGCTAGTGATAAGAAGTGAGTCTCATAATGTCATTTGGGAACTTTATTCTATAGGTATGCTTAGTCTGGTGTGCACTAGCATTTCACAAATGCTTCTACTTTTCCTGAAAGAAAACATAGGTTTTTCTAATAACATTCACAGAAGGAAACATTTACCAATGTCTCTTCAATCTCTTTTGGACTCTTGGAGTAAGAACTAAATGTTGTTACACAGATTAATTTATCCGTTGGGATTTTCGCATGGGATTTTAACAATTTCTCACTGTTATTGTTGATTGCTGTCTTTCCTGCTTTCACAATGATCATTCTGCACAGTCCTTTTTTCGTACCTTAGCTTTAATTTTTTTAGCATTTCTTTCATAATCTATTGTGTCAGTACAGTTTCATTTTAATCGAAGAAACTGTAGCCGGATGTCAGAATCTATCTGAGAGATTTTGGATGAAAATGATACAACCTCAAGATTTTTTCCATCAGTGGGCTTATAATAGACATCAGATTTTGCACATCATGCAAAATGAGCTTTTGTGCTTGTACTCCAAAGGGGACATCTGAAAGGGGTAAAGAGGGTCTCAGTTACCCCATGTCAGCTTCCACGGCAAAATGCAGCCTAGATGGCCCAGAGTTCCTGCTGTATTGGGAAGTTATGCTTCAAATGCCATTTTCAGTGGAATTGCATGTGACTCCAGCACAAGTTATATAATTTTCCTCTTGTTTTTCTTTGCTATAAAAATTATTCTTCATTTGGGGTGCAGCAGGTTACACTAAACTCCACTTGTCATACATATGCTCCTTCTCCGTGGAGATTTTTCGCATGTTTTGAAACAAATTTAAATTTGGTAACTTGTTTCTGATTAAAATGCTTACTTCTTGAAAAGAGCACCCAGGTTGCAAAATAATTTACAAAAATCAAAATTCTTTCCTTAGTGAAAAGTGTATGAGCCTTCTATAAAATACATTAATTGGTTCTGATATATACATCAGCAGTACTGTTTTTAAACATTTTTTGTGACAGATGCTTTAGAATACATCTCAAAATGTAGACCTCCTTACAAATGTGCAGTGTATTTTGTACAATACACTAGAGATGCTCCAATGGTGCATTGCAAATCAAATTGCATCTTCTATGCTGTCAGATTTTGCAGAGAATACTGAAATGCAGCGAATGAAATTGAAAGGTATGTATCTGGTTTTATAGTAAAGATGACATACAGGATTGGCTGTTTTTACCTGCTTTCATATGGGTGATATGGATTGACAACACCACCCTTTATACAATCACTTGAGTGCAAACATGTTCAATTGGTTTTTTTTGGCCTATGAATAGGGAGCACCTAAAAAACGAAGATTGGCGTTTATTGAAACAGTGTTTTAATGTTTGAGGTGCCATAATGTAGATTTTGTTCACTTCGATTGTAATGGGCTACTCTAATACATACTTATAAGCACCAGCAGGAAAACTGAGAGGTACACACTGAACAAGACAAGCGTAGGGTTCATCAGTCCTTTCACTGACTAAGATGGAGATTGGGACTTCGAGTCCCCGGAGACATCAGTGCGGCTAGTTAGGAGGGTCCAGGAGGAGGAGATCCCACAGCGCTATATAGTGCCATTGTTACTCTCCTGCGTGGGACGATGGAGAGTGGGATTTTGAGTCCCAGGAGAGACCTGTACAGCCAGTAAGGAGGGGCCAGGAGGATAAGGGCCCACAGCACTATATAACACAGTTGTTACTCCCGCTCTGCAGGTTGCCTACTGGTGCAGCCCAGCCCAAGCGCTGGCCTGGCAAAGCACAGCAAAGGCTGGGCTGGGCCACACCTCTAATGTTTGCTATCTTCCAGCTGGATCCCCTTGTGAGAAGTTCTTAAGGTCGCATTTGATGGCTAGACATCTTTTATACTACTTTAGCTCTGTCTTTGACTTCTGGGTGAGAAATGTATTTTAATTCTGGCAGTTAATGAAGATATAGGAAAAAGGAAAGTGGATTTTGCTAATTTGACTGACAAATGACCTAGGACAAATAAGATTATAATATCCTTCCTCAATAACACAGTGGTGGCCATTGTGGTGGAAATCACAAGTGTGGAAGACCCCCTTTTAGAAGCCAAGTGGAGGTTCGGCTCACCTATATACCTACAGAGGGTTCTTCTACTTTATGTGACTAGTCACACAATGCCATATTGAGGTTGTGCCGATTAACCACATCCTAGATCCTGAGTGCACAATAAACCCTAACTTGGACAAAGCCAGAAGGGAGAGCATTCGGGCAAAAACAAAAATATTGTGTTGACTAGCAAGCCCAAGCATAGAAGCAAATCTGGAAAGGGGTGAAAAAAGGGAATCCTGTCCTGGACCCCTCACCATATACAATCTCTTGTATTCATCAAGACCTTTTCCTTAAACTGGAAGCACACATTTTGACTGTCTTTAATGCTCTTAGTACTCAAATTGCTAACATAGAAGAAATGGTGGGGAAATTGGGAGAGATGGTGGGGTGTATTCACATGCATATAGAGAATTTCTTGAGAAAATGAGCTCCAGTGTCCTATATTACTCATGGTGTCTCTAACATCTCATCTCAGGACCAGCCCCGTAGGCACCATCCATCCCATTTGTTAGAGACCAACAGGCGGCCGAAACCGATTAGCAGCACCACCAACAATAAAGCCATTGACACCATACTACCCCGAAATATCTGGTTAGTCTCTGAGTTTGCCCCACCTAACAACCGTATTAACAGAAATTCTCCTCATATTAACTCTGGGAATGTAGATTCGGGATGCCCAGGGAGGGAACCCCATCATTTTTCCGATGCTGCCCCCAGGTGACAAACCATTTGAGGTGGTTATTCAGTTACCTCCCGCATCCACTCCCTATGTTTTAGTAATGACTAATGTTCCTCATTTACCTCCTGCATCCACTCCCTATGTTTTAATAATGACTAATGTTCTCCAACTTAAGGATAAGGATTCAGAAAGCTTTCAGCAATTTAAGAACAAAGTTTCACATTGGTTGACCAGCAGGGTTAATTTTGATAAACTCTTATTTAAAGAGATGACCATGGTTCGGAGAGTAGGCTGAATAGAGAACTCCTGAAAAACAAGCACAGGCGACTGCATATTTGTTAACTTTTGTAACACTATGAGGGGGGTTCTGTTCTTCATAAAACTTGGATTAATACTGTTTTGAATTGTATAATTTCAGTAATCCCATTTGGATTTTTATATCAACCTCGCAAGATAAGGCCCCTGATGATGGGGGGGTGAACTCTGGATAGAAAGGTGGCAGCCCTAGCCTGCAGATTAGCAATTGCTTTGAAAAATTGTCCAGACTAGTGGATCCCAACTGACTAATCCGGTCCCCGGGGCAGGTACCTTGGCGGTGTCTAAGGCATTAAGCTCATGCAGGGATCATAATGTGCTAAGATGGCACATAGCTGGGGTCCATGGCAAAACATCTGACCAGGAGTGCATTACGATGCCCCGCATCTATGATATGATTTGTTTTTAAGAGACATGGGACGCACAGGAGAATTTACATCTTGTTGGGTATGTTACGTTTGCTGTCAATGTCATACCTTCTACACATGGTAGAGCTAGAGGGGGTTTAGTGAGGCTCATTAAATTACATCTAAATAGTAAAGCGGAGATGGGTGCCTCCAACTCGCCTAACATCCTAGGTGTTCTCTTGAACTTTACAAGTTTCCATAGGATTTTAATTGTGAATATTTAGAACTCAGTAACAGCTAAAGATAATCATGATGATGTTAGGGATTTTAGAGTGTTTTTTGATGATTTTTTATGTTGATTGACAAATTTTGTTTTAGGGGGATTTTGATTTGTACCTCTGCATGGGTCATCATATATATTAATGGTGATACTTATAACTTATCATTACTCACCGATCAGGCCCATCTTAAACATAAGCGGCAGGGTGATATTCTAGACAGTTTGATCACAGATTATAATTTAGTGTTTCTGCTTAATAATGAAGCCTAATTGTGAAGAGAGGCTGCCCATGTTCAGGGGAAGGGGCACTAGCTCCATAATCAACTATATTTCTGTCTCTGCATGTCTCTTTTTTTCTTTTGTAAATTTGAAGGTTGCATGGGATATATAGTGACCATAATCCTTTAGTTGACACTTTTCTGCAGGACGAGTCGCCTGTGGATGTTGAGCACCTATTCAAGGAACCTGTTACAACAATGGATCAGGGAAGTAATGGTAATATTGGCTGAAATGATCCCCTCACATTTTATCTCTAATCTGGATGCTTCCTGTCATAGTGATTTTTTAAACTTGTTTGAATGTAGAAGCATCTGATGCTTCTACATTCTGATCTGACTTTGGTAGCTTTCTCTAGTATCTGAAAAACTATTAAATCTGCCCTCACAAGAACAGGAGTGGTGTCTTCTCCACCCCACCGTAAATGGTTTGACAAGAGGTGTCCCCAGGCACACAATGTTTTGTTGGAGATCCTACACAAAAAAAACATAATCCGGAAGAGGTAAGGAAGGGTAGGGCTATATATAGCTGAGCTTGTAATGAACAACAGAGGTATTTAAAAAAGGAGGCTTCAGAGAATGTTTTGCCAGCTAGCACGTCTAGGGACAGTGTGGCCTTTTGGAGGGCAGTGAACAACCCTTTGTTTAGTTCAGAGCATCAGTCCCTTACCATAATGGCCCAGGCTTAGACTGATCATTTTGGGGCTACTTATGGCTTTGAGGGCATGTAATTCACCACACCCCGTATCCAGGAGGATTTGAGGTTTACTTTTTGATGGAAGGAGGTGAAAAATCGATTTTAACCCTTCTGTCAGGTAAAGCTCTGGTCCTGATGTGGTCCCTGGTGACTTATTTATATCGCTGGTTGACCTGTGGGCACCCTTATTGACCCAGCACCTAAATGCTGCTGTTTGCTGCTTTCTGTCCTCTTGCAGGCATAACTCTGTGACTTTTCTGTTTTTTAAAAAGGGGAGCAGAGCAGACCCAGCACAATATAAACCTATTTCATCGTTGGATTCTGAAGTGAAAATTATAGGGCGGGTTCTATTGCATCATCTTACTGTCTGGGCAACTGAGCACAATATTCTATCTAATATACATTATGGTTTCAGACCAGATTGGGGAACCATTGAGCAAAACCTAAATCTATGTTTGCTTTTCTAGGTACACCAAAGCAAAGGGGGGCAAAATCCATCTGGCCTTCATGGACCTCATTTCGGTATTCGACAGGCTCAACAGAGATAAGCTCTGAAAAGGGCTTGGGTCTATGGGGGTTAAGCCTGCACTTGTCACTCTCTTGCATGATTTGCACAATGGTCTTTCGGCCTTGGTGAGATATGGTCCAAATGGGTAATGCACACAGCAATTTAATTTGAAGAGAGAGGATCATCTAGACTGTATCCTGGCTCCCTTTCTTTTTATTCTTTACATTAATCAACTAGAATATATGTGTAACCAGAACAGGATCAGGATGTTCCGAGTGTAGGTGATTGTCTGGTGCCCACCCTTTTATATGCAGACAATACTGTTGGGCATGGGATATATATCAGATTGAATTCACCTCTGTCATTTCTCATTATGGTTATCAGTTTGGTTGAAGGAGGAGCTGAAGTTGAACAAAGAATTGTGCTTGATTATAAGGAATTGGTTAACATGTCACATATCCCTTTGCTGCATCACATGTTGCACAATTTGAGAGACCTAGGGGGACTGGAACTTTTTTATGATCCTGATTGTTGATTGGGTCAAGCAGGTTTTATCTTGAGAGTGAGAGGCTCTTGCTTTGACAAAGAAACCATGCACCACTTTATTATGGTTAAATCTGGGATGTGCATGGAACCATACTTGAATCTGGACATGCCCAGTCACCATCAGAGGCTGCTGACCTTTTGTAGGGCTAAATCTGATTACTCAGCTTATGTTCTCCAGAGGTGGCTGGTTATGTCATGTCATGATTTTTACCAGGTTTAGCAAAATACACTACGAATAAATACGGCTACTCTTGTTGCTCATGAATTTTTAAAAAAGGTAGACCACTATTTTTATAACGTTTACCTACATCGAAAGTGTGCTTCTTCTTATCTTGGTTCCTATCAGGTGTATTGAGAATGGAATTAATGGAAAGTCTTCTTTTTTTGACTGATACTGGTAGTTACTGACTCTGAAAGTGCCATGGGCACTGCTAACCAGAAACAATGTTGGTGCTTTGTTCTCAAAAGGTATATGATAATTGGTGTAATTAAAATTTGTTCATACAACTCATCCGTAAGTCCCTAGTATATGGTAGGGCATGTAGATTTAGAAATCCCAGTGAACTTAATGCACGTACATGTGCACTGATGAGGTATCTGGTATCATTTTAAAGCCAGCCCTGCCTTGAAGGCCAATTGTAAAATAAAACTGTGTCTAAATTCCTCTTTGGAATTAAAAGTACTTCCAAAGTCTAAAGCTACTTTTTTTTACATATAAGTCACCCCTAAGGTCTGCCCTAGGTACCGCAAGGGTAGACTGCCTTGTTAAAAAATGCAGGGACATTATAAGATATGTTTTGTATGCCCTGGTGTGGGAAAAACAACCAAAGTAATTTTTCCCACTGTAGTGCCGCTGGATCCATAGGCTAATATGGCAAGGCTTTATTAAACTTTAATAAAGTCTAACCTTTTACAGGAGTGAGCGAGTAGCAGAATTCAAAGTATCAAAATAATAGTTACAATGAATCCAACCATTTGCCGAAGTCAGATTTACTATATCTATTGCAGAAAAGTAGTTTATTAGCTTACTTTCCTAAAGTTACCTAAAGCAGCCCTGTAGCAGCCTTTTCTGATTGGCCAGCCTCTGACAACCTGAACCAAGATATTCCCTGATTAGATTGGTTTCAAGAAGCCTGGGCTGAAACACTACAGCAATTTGGAGGCAGGAGATTTGCTTCTTTGAAAAGCCAAGGGCAGGAAGAGGGGCTGGGTAGATAATCTGGACTTCAAAGAGAGAAGCACAGATGTCACAGGACCCAGGCCAGCCCCCACTTCCTTGATCCCTAAACATATGAGAGCCCCTCAAATTAGATTAGGAGAGGGACTAAAAGGAGAGTGTAGGGAAACATTAGCCATGCATGTGCGTTAGGTTAGCCAGACCTGAACCACAAGGAGAGAATTTCTCCATTTTGATTTTGGGAGAAATGTGCATTCTGAGACAAAATGTTGTTGCACTTCACAGGACGTTGTCATGGCAGAGGGTGGGAACTTGACCCACATTGGTCGGGGCATCCCCTCTCTTCCTAGCCCAGAATGTAGAATAAATATGGGCAATCTGAAAGAGCACCTCAGATCCCTGCCAGAAACATCTGGAGAAGAAGAACTGTCCTGCAGGACCCTTGAGCTGCACAACAGATACTGCACTCAGATGGACTTTACCTGCGGAACTCTAAAGGCTCCTCACAAAAGGACTGTGTCTGTCTTGAAGGATAAGCAGTGGATTCCCTGAACAGCATCGGGTAGAAAAGTGCTGAAAGAAGCCAACTGCAACATCCACGTAGAGGACAACTCCAGCTGACCAGCTTCACCTGGATTTTCCTGGATATACCAGGTGCATTGTGGTAGTTGGAGTCCCAGCCCCCAAAAGGCAAACCAGATCTTCTGAACCCTTGGCTGTTGTTGTGGACCCTTTATGATCCTCAAGGAACCTTTCAGAAGAAGATCAGAAAGTTTAGGAACTTTTCTAACTTTTGTGAAAAACGTCCAGAAATAGATTGGCTTTGACGAAGAGAGTCAAACTAGTGATGTCAAACTGCTATTTGGTCTGACCGAACAGGTTTGCCCTGCCAAAAGCTCTGGAGCTCCTCACCATCGATGATGAAGACAAAGACCTCCAGAGCTCACCGAGGCATCGTGCTGCAGCAGGCCATTGCCGTTGACTTGAAATCTGGATCCAAAGACCCGATCGATCAACATCGAGAGAAAAAGCTCCTTAAAAGTGACTAAGTACGAAGGTATAGTCTTGACCAGGTCAAACCACTCATCGTATCCAACCCGTGCTCCATCGCAATTGGCCTTAACCTTTGACTTTGTACTGGTCCAGCACAATCATATAGCCACAGTTAGCTTTTTACACTTATTTAACCTTTCAAAATTCATATCTATGGTTTCCGATATTGGATTTTTGTCATTTTGGTGTCATTTTAAAATAAACATAATTTCTATTTTAATGAATAGGTGTTGGATTTTTATTGTGTTGTGTCTTTTAACTTATTTACTGTTTTGGTAATACTAAATGCTTTTCACACATGTCTCCTAAGTTAAGCCTAACTGCTCGTCAGCCAAGCCTTTAAAGGTTGAGCAATAATTAATTTATTGAGACTTGACTGAACCTTATTTGTGATGGTGGTATTAATAATAGCTGTATGTACCTATCTCAACCTACTAATAAACCACCTCCCAACAGGAATAACAAGGTGTTATTGTATTACATGCTTTTTTAATCCATGTCACTGTGTTTCTATATGTTTTTAGATATTTGTATACTCACTTTAATGATTTTCTAGGAAAAATCAAATGAAGTGAAATTGGAGAGTGAACGAAAGCTCTGTGTTGAACCTTGTACCAAAATTCTATACAAGTCATATAGGAACTAGAAAGGCCTAACTCCTCAGTATTTTAGAATGCTATACTACTAGCTGGCATATCTCAAGGTAAAAATAATTCAGGGCCTGATTTATGGTTGGGAGGAACAGTGCTCCAAATGTGAGATGTCCGCCTGCCTAATGGACATATCCGGCCATTGCCATGAACCTTCATCACAGCAGTTCCTGTCAAAGTATTAAAAGATTGACAGATGGCTGCATCAACATTGAGGTACCTTCGATCAAACTTTTAACATGTTTTTGTATTTTCAATAACAAAATCGTAAAGCTGGATTTTGTTTTTGAAACTACAAAAGCAAAGATCCCCACACCATTGGAATTGTGTCCCCTTGAATGGGAATCAATTTGCAGTTTTCACTGCCTCTTACTGTCAGGTTTTACCTAGCAGTGACTGGCCATTCAATCACCCACTCTAAATTGGGCGCGCAGCCGAATGGCCAAATAAAAGGAGCATGTCAGTGATCGAACCAGAGTAGGTTCTGTTGCTGACATACTTGAGGTCCTTTTATAAATCAGGCAGGTGTCCGTTTGGTTTGGCGGAGAGGATACTCTTTCGCTTTTGTGAATGTGTACCCTCTCTGCCAAACACTAATTTGCTCCCTCAGTGTCTAGACCGAAATACAAAATGCTTATCACAAGTCACATGTATGCTAATGAAAAGGCAGTTGGAGAGTTGGGTGGGGGGGCTGAATGCAGGAAAACTAGATACAAACTTGAAAGCGAGTACAGAGAGACAGCAGCAGCTCCTGGAGGGAGTGCTGCGGGCGGCGGGGAGGGGGAGGGGCAGGGTGGAGGGTAGTAAACTCCAGCATACGGCCGAACGGAGGCAAGTAAATAAATAAATAAATAAAATGAATTACATTGCGCACGCTGCATCGCCATATGCAGCGTGCGCAATGTAATTCGTTTTATTTATTTATTTATGTACTTACCTCCGTTCGGCCATATGCTGGAGTTTACTACCCCTCACCCTGCCCCACCCTGCCCCTCCCCCACCCCGCCCCGAAACACTCCCTTCAGGAGCCGCTACTGCAGTGACACAACTAAAAGCTATCATAGCAAACTCTTTGTGCTTAAAAAGAAGAAATAATAAATAACACGAGGGAAAAGATAAGACACCCATCATTTAAAGCTAATGTAGAAAACAGAAAAAGAAGCAAATTCTTGTGTGAATTATACAAAATTCATTTGGTTATAAACCTTTCTGAGGGAGGGAAGTTTAGGAAGTGTAATGGTGCGCAGGGACAGAGAGGACCATATCGGTATGCGTAAACTATACTTGCTGATTAGATTTTCTTACACAGATTTGTGAAGCGGTGCACGTTTCAGAACATTTTGAAAACATTTGAAGATTTCCTTTGTTGTTAAGGAATGTGCATTGTTTGCAAGTGTATTGTTTAACAGTTGAATTGATATATATGCTTCATGCCCCTTAGGATATGCAAAAGCACTCCTATTACATAGGTAGCGTGCTACTGTTGGCGTTTTTTCTTGTATACATTTGAGTACCATAAAGAGCTTCTCGCGATGGACCCGTAGGGGTGTTAATCCCCTAAGAATTTTGGTGCTCCACAACTGAGCCTGCCTAACATATCAGTACATTCAATAATATGTGAAGCACATTAGGCTCCACAAAAGGACAGAGATTAATTTTGTTTCAAATCATGAAGTTTTATTAAAGGTTAGTGGTTTTCAGAAAGCAAAAATCAGGTTAGCATTAAAAGTATGCTAAGTGAATATGTGTGGATTAATATGAAATTCTAATTTAATCAAAATCTTATAAATCAGAGGGACAACCAGCAAAGGTCATCTGAAAGAGAAGGACAAAGGAAAATCAGTTCACACTCTGAGAGAGTGCTCTAAGATCACCTGCTCTGCTTAGTACTCCACATCATCTCAGCTAAAACACATTTTACACACCTACACGCAGTTCTTTTGAGACTGTTCAATCAAGTTAGAGTGAAATGATACAGTTATATGCACGTTGGGTTCTCAAGGCTTCTCACAATTCAATGTTCTCTTTGTGTCCTTCAAACTTACACTATCTGTGACAGGATAAGGTACATGAGTTAGTCCGCACACTGCAGCGGTCTTCTTTAATTATCTATTCATAAAACATTCCACAATAATCACAATGAAAATAAAACATTTCTACACATGGGAAAGCAGGAAAAATAACATTACATTCGACAATTGGGACTCCAACCCTCCTAGAAATAAAATGTTCATGTGTCACAAAACAAGATGGCGCACAACATTAGCCATTTTAAAATTCAGCTATCATTAGCTATAGTCAATCCAAACGTGAACAGACAATTTCTCTCTAGCATTAGGGTAGGTATGGTCTAGCAACCGGTATATAAAGAACAGTGATTATGTAAGTGTGCTCTGTGTAAAGCTGAGGATAGTATTTCTTGCTCCCAAATGCATATTACATCTGTATTTTTAGATGTTTTATTGACAGTAACATGTTTTATTGTATGTTTTATCAATTATGCTTTTATGGTTGGAATGCCAGCTGAATAATGTTTATTGACTGCATTACAGTATCTGTCCATTAATGTCATGTTTTTTTTCCAACCAGATTTTATTGGGTTTTCAAAACATCTTCAGCTTACATGAATCACATTCACGGTATACATTATGCATATATTGAATATAGTTAGTCTCTGGTGTATTTAGTCAAAATCCCCTGTATCTGAACAACCCCCTCCCCTCTTGAGTTGCTCTTTAGTTAAAGTAAGAGTGTAGCTGGGTGCCACTAGGTCTTTATAGGTCGTGTCATGTTTCAGGGTGCTGAAGTGCCGATTAATCCTGACCCGCCTGTTCGCCGCCTCTCTTTTCCTGCGCTGTTGCCTCTGGGGAGTCTGCCCCGCTGGAGCCCTGCCTGTCAGCTGCTAATAAGCCTACAAGGCAATCCCATACCCTCGCCTGATCTATTTTACCTAATCCCCGTCTGGCTTCTCTGAGAAAGAGTCTACCTTCAGCCCCGTCCATTTTTCCAATTCCTTTTTCCATGTTTCTATCCATGGATCCCCAGGCATTTTCCAGGTCCTAACTATCTCCCTCCTAGCCAGAGCATAGGCGAGATCCTGGAATTTCCCAGTCATCTTGTTTTTGGCCATGTGTGGTAACCATCCTAACAAGTAGTGGTCTGGGGTTTGTGGTAACTCCTTGGCAATGAGGTTGCCTATTGTGTGTCTTATCTCCTTCCTGAACACTTGCAGTGTGGGGCAATCCCAACATATGCATTATGTGGGCTTCCCTCTCTCCGCATCTCGAGCATGCTGCGGACTACACCCCAAAGTATTGCCTAATGCGGGATGGAGTGAGATATGCTCTGTGGAGTATGTAAAAGTTTATTAATTTGAACCACGCATTCCGAAACGCCTTCGGGGTTCGTTCCAGCATCCTGTCCCAGTCTTTCTCCGGGATCTTTTTCCCCAGGTCCTCCTCCCATTGCAGTCGCAGGCGCTCCAACGGTCTTTGCATGTCTTGCTTGATCACCTTGTAAAGACAGGGGACCGTTCCTGACGACAATGCGACATATCTGCATCCTGCAAGTGCCCAAGGCTCTGCACTGCCCCAGTTCTTCCTAATCCTCCTAGCGAGTACTCTATGCCTCAGAAACTGACCCCGACAAATTATATGCCGCTTACAATTCTTCAAAAGGGAGCATTACTGAGTCTCAATATAGGTCCCCTAATCACTTTTAGGCCTGCCTCTTCCCAGTCTTCTAGCCCCATCCAGTGCTCTCCCTGCAGTAGACAGCGTAGCATTGTTATGTGTAAGTCTGGAGAGTAAGGGGTCCTGGCGCCCACTCGGCTCAAGTATCTGGCCCAGCAGTGCATCACTACCCTGGTTTCTGCCGTTTCTCCTGATGGGTTCCTCTGCATATGCAGTAATATCTTCATGGGGTTGGGGCATCCAGCACAGCTGGGTGCTGCTCCCTGTTTGGGTTTGTTCGACTGCTAACCAGTGGATCAGCCAGTACAGCTGGGCTGCTATGCAATATCCTTGAATGTCGGGGACCGCTAGTCCTTCCTTAGCTGAGGAGCACTGCAACGTGGCCAGCGTTACCCTCCTGCGTCCCGTCACCCAGATAAAGGACACTATCATTGAATCAAAGCCTTTGAATGTTGCTCGCGGTATCCATGCCGGGAGAGCACGGAAATAATACAGCAGCCTCAGGACTGCCACCATTTTTAGGACTGCCACTCGTCCAGCCACCGAGAGCGACAATGTCTCCCTGAACTCGAGGACCATATTGAGCGCATAGCTCTGCCTACATTGCCCTCTAACAATTCGGCTGAGCCATGGTATATTTTGACTCTTGACTCCAAGTTACGGCAGGCAGTCAGGTTCCCACTGTAAGTTCCCCAGATCATGCGGCGGGGGGCTATTAGACACCAGATTTCTGCCAGTTAACCTTAAGGCCAGATAGCCCGCCAAACTGGGCGAACATGTCTCGCGCCGCCTCAGCTCTGTGGTTGTGTTGCTGAGAAACAGCAGGAGGTTATCTGTGTACAAGGCTATATAGTGCCTCACATCTCCTATCCACAAGCCACTTTAGTCCTGCCCGCTCCTTGCCCTGCACGCCAAGGGTTCCATGGCAAGGGCGAACAACAGTGGGGAGAAGGGGCATCCATGCCTCGTGACTCGTTCCACCTCTACCTAGGTGAAATAGTTTTCCCGGTACGCACTCGGGCAGTAGGGGTTGCATAGAGAAGCCTTACCCACGTAAGAAAGCCTCCCCAGTCCCAGCTTAGACAGGACCTCGTAGAGGGAGGGCTATCAAAGTCCTTCTCGATGTCCACTGCAAACACCGCTGCCTCCTGTCTGTCATACTCATTGGAGTACATAACAGTCAGGAGTTGCCTTATGTTTATGCCCGTGTTGCGCCCGGGATAATCCCTGCTTGGTGTGCGAGGACCAGGGCTGACATGTGGGGCAATAGACGCATTGCTAATATCTTGCTTGATATTTCCTAATCGATGTCCAGCATGGATAATGGTCTGTAGGCTGTGAAGTCGTTTGCCTGCTTCCCGGGCTTTGGCACTGGGACGATAAGGGCCTCTTTGGTGCTCTCCGGCAGTGTTCCGGCATGACGAGCCTCCTGATATAATGTGACCAATCTAGGCACCAGCTCCTTCACATATGCTGCATAAAATTTGTCCGGTAGGCCGTCGGTGCCCGGAGTCTTGTTACTCGCCATGCAGTTGATGGCTGTGCGATATCTGCTCCTAGTCTATCAGTCTCCTCAGTGTCCAACCTTCTCATCTATAATCCTGCAAGGTATTCCCAGTCCTCTGCATTATCGCATTGCGTGATCCCTTGTACCATCTGGCATAGTAGCGGGTGAAGACTTCATTGATCTTAGCCTGCGTATAATGCCTGACTCATTCCTCATCTTCTATTTCCACTAGTGGGTGGCCCCTACTCACAAGGTTCGCCAGTCACGCTAGGAGGATCCTGACTTATCCCTTTCTGCATGGGTGCGCTCTAAGTACTTCTTATAGTCGAAGCATCTAAGCCTCTCCGTCTGCCTTGCCACCTCCTCTTTGGCTGCAAGCACTGTTTGGTGGAGCTCTGGATGTTCTGGTTGCCTACGCTCCAGTTCCCTGAGGGTCGCCTCTGCTTCTTCCACCTCACTCAGAAGGGTGCGCCTGACCCCTGCAGTGCCTGCTATGTACTGGCCTCTCAAGACCACATTGAAGGCGTCCCATTCTGCATTCGGTGAGGAGGCCGTCCCTGCGTTATCCGCAAAATATTATGGTATTTCTCCCCTTATCTCCTCCCAAAAAACCTAGTCCTCCAGGGTATATGGGTGAAGCCTCCATGTGGGGATCAGTGATACTGGGTGCACCCATCCCAACGACAGGACCAAAGGGCCAAGATCCAATATCGTGTGCATGAGATATTCTGCAGAAAGAACTTGGCGCTGTATTTCTGCTGCATACAAAAAAGCATCCAGATGCGTGTGCACTTCATGGACCACAGAGAAGTAGGAGTAGTCCCTATCTCGGTAGTGTAAGATTCTCCAGGTGTCTACCAGCCCCCAGCTCTGTCGCCATGTGTTAAATGCATGCGAGGGGCGTGCTGCTTGGGAGCTTCGCAGTGGGTGGTGAGATCCGTCCATGTGTATGTCGTCCACACTGTTAAAGTGTCCCCCCATTAAGGTAGCCCCAGTCAAAGATGGTGTCAGGCAATGGTTCAGTCAGGTGAAGAAGGCAGTATGCTCTGCATTGGGGGATGTAAATACTCACTATGTTTAGTTCCCGGCCCTCTAATCACCCCGTATTGCTACGTATCGACCCTCTGAGTCTACTAGTGAGTCCACCAGTTGGAATGGAACCCCTCCTGAATCCATATTAGCACTCCCCTTGCATATGCCGAATATGTAGTGTAGTAGAGTTGGTTCTTCCAGCGCTGCTGTGTGAGGTGCGTCTCCTGCAGTAAGGCTCTCTGGGCCCTCGTCTTCTAATGTATGAGATATTTTCGTCATTGTGTGCATGCCTCTGATATTCCACATCTTGCATTAGTATTTCTGGAGGCCAGCAATATGGTAGTGTCAGAGTTCTCTGCACCAATCCAGCCCGGAGTCCTGCCATCAGCATGCGCTCCCCAGCTACTGGGAATTGAATATCTATGCATTGCAACTGAAGGAGTCCCCCCTTACCAACAGTAAACAGTTCCTCCAACTTCCACTGCCCAGGACAAGTAGGAAAACACCCCCATCCAAACTTGAACGGTAAATCCACAAGTGACTGCTTGCAATTTGATCAATCAAGTGTGAGGGGGAGAAAGTCTATCTGTCGCTCTCCCGGTCTCTGCATCCACCACTCAGTTGTGAGGTCACAGGAGACCCCCCCAGCATCCTCCCAATAGGAACCCCAGTGCCTTGTTATTGGGTCAGGCGTTTCGAATGTCCCTCTGGTCCTGCTTACAGCTAGCACCATCTCTCTTGGCCTCACTGGACCCCTGTTCAGAGCCAGAGTCTCCTGTTGCCTCACTGCCATCAGGAGGCAAGTGATCTCTCCCTTTCCTGCTCATCCACACCACCACCTGTATTGCATTTTGGTGATCCAATTGCTCTTCCTCTTGCGTGG
The DNA here is from genome assembly GCF_964204655.1 of Triturus cristatus. NCBI lineage: Eukaryota > Metazoa > Chordata > Amphibia > Caudata > Salamandridae > Triturus > Triturus cristatus. The sequence continues at coordinate 380,956,953 of NC_140595.1, forward strand.
TGTCCTGGGTCTCTCTTACGCGCCGTCGATTCCAAAAGCGTCTCTCTCTTCATTGTCGCTGTCCGGGCTCTTGCCGAGGTTCTACCCCTTCATGCCTCTCCAGCCACTCCAAGGCCTCTTGCGTGGTTCTGAAGAATTCTGTTCTACTCCACGTGGTCACTTGCAGCTTGGCCGAGTATTGTGTTATGTACTTGGATGTCAGCTTGCGCAGGCTTTGTTACACCTCCAGGAAGGAGCTCCTCTGCCGCTGCACATCCCTGGAAAAATCCTGGAAGATTCCCACTGTGGAGTTGCCACTGTTATTTCTCCCTTGTGGCGCACTTGAGCAAGAATGTGATCTCTATCTCTGTGATGGCGGAGTTTCGCTATGACCACTGGGGGGGGGCTCCTGGTATGGGTGGTTTCGCCAGTACTCAATGTGCTCTCTCCAAGGCGAAGAAGCCTGACAGGCCCTCCGATGCTACTTCCTCCCGCAGCCATTTTTTGAGGTAATCCACCATGCTGTGGCCTTCTATTCTTTCGGGCAGGCCTACAATGCAGAGGTTATTCCTGCGTGATTTATTTTCGGCATCCTACGCTCGGATTTCTAGGGTGCACTCCTTTGTTTCAAGTATTGACAGCTGTTTCTTCATTGCCACTATGTCCTGCAAGGTCTCTGAGAGCTGACCTTCGTTCGTCATCACTCGCTCCACCAGCTGCCTGTGGTCGTCTCTAAAGATGCGCAGGTCCAAGACCAGTGAGTCAATTTTAGCTTCCAAGCACTCGCTGGAGGAGGTAAGGGTCTGACGTATGTCCTGGAGTGTGGAATCCCCGTGTGCTCCCTTTCTCCTCCATCAACTTTTCTACTGGGGCCTCCATGGTCCCCTCACGGTCTGTACCGCCCCTGGTGCACCGTGTGCTCATAGGGCATTTCTTTCCAACTCTTGCCTCACTGAGGTCCGTCTCCTCCTGCGGGTATCCTTCGGGTGGCTATGTCCATGTCGGCTGCACTCTAATTAAGTAGGCCCAGTTAGGCCTGCGCCCAAGTCTACGCCGACCCTATGCTCCTCGGATCAGGTCTCCACGTCGGAGCCCTCCAATTGCAGTTCAGGCCTGGGCTCCATTCTCCTAGTGCTTCACAGGTGTTCCTCGTCTTGTCAGGCTTGGGTCTATTAGTTCTCTGCTGTTCTTTCCAATGAACGCTTGCTCGATGGGAGTCACCTGGACAGGGCCAGCTTAGTGTAGACGCCTTTCGTGCCCCGCCGCTGCACTCCACCTGTCTGCTTAACCACAAGGGCTCCCGGAACCTATTGGGCTGTCTCTTCTACCGTTGCTTAGGTAAAGTTATGCTGTTTGCATGCCTCAGTTACAGCACTTCAGCTCTTCTCACCTCTGCGCCAGATTCATGGTTCTCAGCGTCTGGTACCTCTTTTCACTGCACTCTCCCCTGGGGGGAAATGCCCCACTCTGCGCAGCTTGCCCGACAGGTCCTCCGCTCCAGGCTCCTGTCATGCCCTTCTATAGGACCGGAGCAATTGCGTTAGGCTTCTCACCCAGCGTTGTTACTCCACTTCCCCACCTTCCGCTGCCAAGCTATGGGGCATAAAATGCAGTTCACTGCATGTGGGGGGGCTCCTCCTGCTATGGGCATCCCTCCGCTGCCTCCTCCGTTGGTCACTGGGGCGCAGGCCGTGCTTTCCGGCTCGCCGTGGGTGCACTCTCTAAGGAGGCTTCAAGGTCTCAGCCCCAGCACACCTCCCGGTTGCAGGGTGGTGTCCTCACCAATGCGGCCTGGGTCCCCTGCCGTGTTCGCACACACCGCTTCTCCTTTTCTCTTTGCTCCACCAAAGGTCGTTGGGGCAGGGCTCAGCTCACAGCATTGGAGGGGGGCCTGCCCCATGCCCCCACAGCAGCTCTCTCTGTTGCCAGCCGGCCTACAGAGGCATGCTCACCTTTGGAGAGTATGTGCTGCTGTCTCGCAGGGGGGGTGCAGAGTTGCCACCCCGGTTCTCCTCCCTGCTGCTGTCTTTCCTACATGCAGCCCTGATATAAGCCACGTGGGTCCTTCAGTGGTTCGGCGTCCGCCACATATCCCCATCTCCATACTCAACTTGGGGGTCTCAGGGCCCAGTACGAGGCTCACAGAGGCAGGGGGAACCCCTCCTGATCCAGGGGTTCCATCATTACTCTAGTCATCACCAGCGGGGCCTTATTGTTGGAGTTGCTGCTTCTCCATGGGTGCTGCCATTTTGAGGAGCCCCGTGGCCACTGCTCTATCTCTCCTCTCGGCTGCCGATTCTGGGTAGGGAGGGCACTTTCACCCACCGCCAGCCCGCACCTCCCACTCTGTATGGTTACGGGAATTCACCACAGGGGTTTAATCCTGTTCTGGCATTTAGGATGTCCCTTAATGGCGGCTGGCCGACCGGAGCGTGAGAGCTGTACTGCTCACTCCATCGGCATCAGGGCATGCCCTCCCTGTGCATTATTGTCATGTTTAGGCAAAACATTATTCAAACTTCTTCAAATCTCTTTACATTTTGGACTATGAGTGAGAGGTCAGTGAAAAATATTGCATTTGATTCTCTGCCCCAGTTGGATAAAACAATTGGTGCCACTGCATGAAACTCCTTGCCCACTAAGATTGCATTTACTTGAATTGCATTTTCGCTGAATTACATGTTGCTTTATGCAGTGGACCCTGATTAAGTTAGCCTTTGCATTTTAACTACTCAGTCCAGGCACTCATGAATTATGCAAATGTATTCTCTTACCTCCTGGAGTAGCAAAAGGTTCAGACCACATTCATTTACTTAAAAGTTCAAACGGAATTTGAGGTGAGTTGTGAAGAGTGAGACCCCCAATTGTGAGAGGGACTGCAATAACAACAAAACTGGTATGAAAATAGACACAACGGGGTTGACAAGCTATGTGAATGGAGGGGTCAGGAATGCTTAAAATTCTTATAAATTGCATTCTAAGTATTATTAAGAAAATACTGAGAGTGCAGTTTGGAGCAGCGGGTTTTGAATATTTTGACTTTGATTTGAGAATTATGAATGGGCATTTTCAGTGTTCTTTCTACATACTGAGGAATTCCCCATACATTTTAAAATGTGTCTACACTGAAAAATGTTTTTGAAGATTTTTCCAAGTTCTGAAGATGTTGACTGCTTTGCCCTGTCATAACTCTTCTGTCTTGACACTAACACCACCCTTCCTTTGCAATAATGCGCTTTGGAGAGCCGGATGTGCTGGCATACATTTAGAATCAATTATAAAGGTGCAGATTTTCTATATCAATCAGCCTGGGTTACTTTTCAATTTGGAGTGACCACCAAGGGAAAAAACCAATCCTTCTTTTGCAAGTTTACTTGTAAATAGCCAAATATACAGTATTAGCCCTGACAACATCTTCAATCTCATGGCAGGTAGTTCATCAATGGAATTAAGTAGAGTAGAGTAGAGAACTATGGATTTAAGTAGAGTAGCTGAAAGCAAATTTTTAATTGGTGGAATTGCAATAAGTCAAATGGTAAACGATGGTATGCAACCCTCAGCGTCCGCGCTGGTAAGGACCATGTCTAATTATTAAGGAACCTTCGCACATGACTTTGTGCATTCCTGAATACATGAATAAAATTATTGTGTACCACCTGCCCAACATTATACAGCAGCATTCATCCAGCCTGTATAATGGATCCTCGGATGCAATACATTAGCCCCTGTCATGATGATGACCCTAGGATAATTACACAGAGGGTTAAATGTCGACTTAATACAAGAGGCTGGTAAGAATCGTAGCATGGAGTTAAAAAAGCATTGTCAATTTTTTGTCCGTGACCCCCCCAGTGATATTAGAATCTTGCATTGTTCCTTAGAGGTCAGGCCCATCTTTTCAAAATTATTTATGCACTTTTTGTCTTCACTGAACACTTTTTTTTATGCCGTCCTGCACAACAACACATCTTTTGACTTTATAATGTGTCTTCATTGAAATTCGGTAGTGATGATACCTACCCTATGGTATCTTTATCTCAAATTTCATGGACCATTGAGTTACCTGCTAAGGAATACTCTTTGGGTATAACTGAATTAGAATAATTTCATATATGGGGGATCCATTTTCTTGTATACTATGTATTAACCAAGGTATATCTGAGAATAGAGCTGCACTCATCTGATCATAGGACAGTTTAGGTGAATCTCCTTGTTTTCCTTGCTGGTTAGGCCTGGGGGTAAGTCGATGGGAGGGATTGGCCGGGATGAGAGATGAATGGAGCTATTGCTGTATTAGGCCAGCACGCTGCTGTGTATAATCCAAGCACCCTCATCCATTCCTGGATAGTGCCTTGCTTCTGCAAAATAGGCACACCTGCCATGTGCCTTGTGAGGATATGGATGAGGGAAAACTTCTGACTTACCAACTCATGAACCATTGTCAACAAATGATGTTTTCAAAGGATATCAGTGTAGCTCCTGCTCAATGTGGAATTGATCAGGTCTCAGAATTATTTGTTAAGAAAGTTAAGAAAGCCTGGTTACAATATCTCACCAAATATGGAAACCACCTCACTCATACTCACCACACTAAATAACTGATATTTTGGCACACTGGGATATATATCTTTAGTTTAGCTTTTATCCAATAATGCCTTCATTTTTAATAAATGGGGCATTTGTGCCCGTCAGTTAGGCTCTCACATGCTCACCACCCTTTTGAAAGAGCAAATGCATCTGATGCAACACATTAATAAGAGAGCCATGTCATCTCTATCTGAATCTTGTGGTCAAAGTGTTTCCTCATAGTTACTTCACTTTCCTACCATGTGCTCTAACACATGACTAAATTTAGTTGGTGCAAGTTTCTCATTTGTTGAACTCTGGAATGCCAGAGACAGTGGAACAGTTTTATGGAGATGTAAACAAATGTCCTAAGCCAAGGGAGAAAAGGTTATTTTTAATGTATGTTAGCCACGGGATCCTGTGGGCATGGTCAAGGCAGAGGCAGTCGTCAATCAGCCTCTGTGTAAAATTCACAGATTCTGTCCTCCAGATTGAATGCCATAAAAGTGTTGGTGTCCACCTAATTGTATCAGTGATATAAGGATTATCTAATTCTGCTTGGCAAATAAATTTAGAACAGCTGGGTGGAAAACCAAAAAGAGTCCTCGATGGCCTGGAGATTATGGGGGTTAACGATTCCCCAAATCCCAGCACCATAGGTTGCTACTGATTTCAATTTAGCAGAGTAAACCTTTTTAACCATGTTGAGGGGCTTTACGCCCAGTTTTCTAATAAAAGAGTTTAATGCAGTAATATTCTTCTCGATCCCGATTGGTGATCATGTGGGACCAGGTTAATTGTCTATCCAAGGTTATTCCAAGGTAGGAAAAAGTGTCTGTGTGTGCTATTGTACATCCTGCTATATGAAAGTTTGGGACCCTCTTTTGTTTACTCCCAGATATTAGGACAAAGGTCTAGGCCTCATTTGTCTTCAGATCTAAACTACTCATGTATCTAACATAGGTTTCCAGTAGCTGCTGCAGGGCTTGACCAGTGCAGACAATTAAAACTGCGTCATAATCATAAAGCAGAATTGGGGTGTACGTTTTAATAGTCATCGGATCATTACACATTATCCTGTTCTGTTTGTTCTTTAGAATTTGTATTGAGTAACAACATTGCTGTTCTCACTGCTATTTTATAGCATCGTCTAGTCGTCACCTTAGTGACCTATGTCACAGCCTGTTCAAAGGATTCCTTGAAAGAAAAGTTTAGTCTGTGAAGTAAGTAATAACCATATGAGAGATAGTTCCTCAGTGCCTTTGTAGGAGGCTATCATATAATTGTGCATTCTTGTATATTGATTTTGCATGCACTCTTGTGGGCAGCCCTCCTTATTGTGACTTAATCAATAGATCTAAAAACACCAGTTTGAATTTGCTCACAGTAGCAGTGAATTTGAAGTGATTGTTTTAACAATGTATCCATGTCATAAATTGGTTGTAGATATATCTGCTGGGCCAGTTCCCTTCCAGGGGAAGATCTGCTATTGCTGTGAGTTTTCAAAGTAAAGTTGCTCCTATCAGCCTTTAATAGTCTTTTAGGTTTATTGTTGTAATCTTCTGCATTCTGAACTACAATGACTCTCTGTGTATCCGCAGTATTTATCACTATACCTGTTTTATATCTCAAACTATTCAGTGCCTCTTGATAGATTCTTGGAAGATGCTGGGACCCGGAGATGCCTTGTTGTACTACGTCATTCAGATAATTTAATGCTGCTTTTCAAAAGGTAGAATTTTGCCCAAAATGTGCCCATAGTAGGACATTTTATCTCTTATCGAGACCATTATCACTGGTATTGCTGATCTGGTTACTCAAACCCTCACAGCATGCTCAGAGTTTAATCATCTGAAGGGTTGGATTTCTGAATAACAAGGACATAAACATCAACCTACAAAAGAATTGTCTCTTAAATAGTCGGAACGAGAATATATTTAAGGTAAGTATATATAGATAAGTGGAGATTTACATTTCTTTTGGTAGTATAACAGCCAAAGAGTTGCTGTTGTTCTAGTCTCATGTCAAATGCATTGTACCTGTTAATTAGAACAAAACACAGTCCTGTGTTGAATACTTGCATTTTAAAAAGAGAAAGTTATATGATCTACATTTTCATTATTAGGTCTTATTCCATTATTTATACATGCTGGTAGGAATCTTTGCTCCAGGTTACTCTGGAGGAACCTGGTGTGATATGTACATTATTCTTTGTTTTTTTCTCTCTCCAATCCAGTTCTGCTACTATGGGTCCGTAGCCTTCTATTCCAGGGATTTGTCTCTCCAGAAGGTCGAATGATTTCCTTTTGAAGTACTTGTATTCCAAATGGAACTGAGAAAGTTCAGTTGTGTGGGTTGTTTTTTGACTTCCAGATTTTCTTCCTGTATCCTTGTGACTGAGCCTGTGTGACATTCCTCCTTACTATAAATGTATGTTCTCTCATGAAAAAACTATTGCAAATCCTTCTTTAGTTTGTTTGCATTGATTTCGTAATACTCTTTGGTTCTTATTTCCTTCACTCTTGTTTGTGATTTTTTAAAATAATTTGTAATGTTTTTAAGCATATGAACTTCTATTTTATATTATTTTTTCTTATAAAGATGTTGTCCTATAAAGCAGCACAAATAACACATAAATCGATTACATACATCAGTAAAACATTATGAAAACAGCACACACACAAACCACAATTACAATTCATCTTTCAACAATAGACATTTTTTTTAAATGTAATAAAACTCAAGCAACTGCAATCATCATGTCTAAATGTTCCATCTGTGTAACTAATAAAACTGTCATTTGGCGAGATATACAACCATATTTTCTAAAGTTGGATCTTTCAATTAGTTTGCACAGATCTTCATCAGAAGGCAATCAATTACAAGATGTATCACATTATATTTAAGAATTAACCCTCAAGGACATGGCATCCAGTCTCTTGAATTATATACATTAATCCATTGCTCCTCCACACTTGGTTTGCTCATAATATTAGAATTAAAATATGTTTCCACATCTTTCCCCAGCACATTGTGATGGACATTTTATCTTTGATATTGCTCTCATGAGCAATTTCTATTAGCTTGTCATCATCATCATCAACAAATCTTTATTCGATTGTTACATCATGAAAGATACACTACATAAGGAATAAAAAGATATACATACAACAAATACAACAAAACCCTCCAAATAGGACCAGCCCAAGAGGTCATACTAAAACCATGTAAAAAGTAGAGATCTTTCATTTTCTAATAAAGAATTAAAAGAAAGAGGAAACTAGATATAACAGGACTAGGTGAATTTAGAATTCTAAAGCTGGAAGCACTAAGGGATCGTTCCTGTTTACCTGGACCCTGCGTATGGCCCAAGACCAACTGAGGAATTTGGCTAGAGCAATAACTATATCCTCTCGGGTGTTAGTTCTCAGAAGACGCATAGCCATTTTATGTGATCTGGTCCCTAAGTTAGAACAGATCGGCTTTAGCCATATCTTCCTGGGGAGAGCAAAGGCTGGGCACACAAACAAGACATGGGTGGTGGACTCTTCCTGTGTTTTGCAGATAGGGCAGTATCTATCTGTTCCGCCCTTCCACTTGTAGCTGAAAGAATTGAGCGGGAGAGACCCCACTCTAAACTGATGGTATAGTTTGCGGTCCCCTACTTTGGAAATGAAATTCCAGTAGGGTTCAAAGCTACCTAAAAATTTATGATCCAAGAAGAGACCGGATAATGAGCTGCTGTTCGTATCAGACCACAGTTTTCTTAACCTAAATTCCCAATATGAAGTTTTGAACTCAAGCTTACTGGGGAACTGATTACCCCTAGGATCCACCCACAAATGGCTCAACCCCATTTCAGTCAAGCCCTTTCTGATATTTTGGAGCCAGGCAATTCGCTTTTGCGTATCAAGATCCTTAATATACCAAATTGCATTGGCATACGATAGCAACTCGGGGGTGGTCCACAGTCTTCTCCAATAAGAGAGAGGTCTATACTCGGCCTCCTCATTAAATGCCCTACACCCCAGATCTAACAATAAGGGCTGTATAGGGGTGGATTGTGGGAGGGACGTAAGTGAACGCAAGAACTTGTTTTGTGCTTTAACTAGGGGCGATAAGTTGTCAAAGCCCCAAATCTCTGCCCCATATATGATTGATGCTCTAACTTTCCCCTTATGTAGAGCAATTGCAGGTCCCACTGATTTTGTGTAGGAAGCTCTGAATTCTTTCAGAATTGCTCCAGCAAGCTGGTTGTGTTTCAGAGCAAATAAATCTATCTGTGGCTTCCAAGATAACTTTCTATTCATTGTAATGCCCAAATATGAGAATGTATCGGTCTGTTCTAGAGGAGTGCCATTCAGTGACACTTGACTCTTGATTATTTTATGTTTGTGCATCACCATGCACTTAGTCTTTTCAACATTAATTACCAAGTCATGGTCATTGCAAAACACCATGAATCGATCCAGGGCCCTCTGCAGACCAGATTGAGTTTTTGATAAAATGAGCGTATCGTCTGCAAACATAAGAAGCGGAACCCTGGAGCCATCTAAGGTAGGGGCATCGGTTGGATGATTTGTATAGTAGGATATAACCCTATTTATGTAAAGGGAAAACAGGGTTGGAGCTAATACGCATCCCTGCCTGACACCTCTATTTACAGGGAATTTGTCAGTTGTTTCACCCTGTTGACCCCATCGAACTTGGGCAAAGTTCGAAGTATGGAGTCTAATTATAAAAAGTAAAAGAGGGGTCGGCATACCGGCTTCCTTAAGGGAATCCCAAAGTTTGTTGCGGGGGACTAAGTCAAAGGCAGATTTTAAGTCAACAAATGCTGCATACAGAGTCCCCCCTGATAAAATGACCGTACGCCAATAAATCATAATAAATCTAAATACCTGATCGATGGTGCTTACGTGTGACCTAAAGCCAGCTTGGTAGTCAGATAACACCCTAGACTCATCTACCCATTCTTGAACCCTCGCTAATATAGTCCTGGCCACTATTTTTTGGAGTGAATCAATTAAACGAATGGGTCTATAATTGCCGGGAAAAGAACAATCTCCTTTTTTAAAAATTGGAACAATTTCTGCGCCTTGCCAGGAAGCGGGTAAAGGAGCGCCCCGAGCTAAAGCGTTAATCAGAATAAAAATATACCTAGCCCAATTATTTCTATCACATTTAAAAAGATCCGAAGGGATACAATCCGGGCCAGGTGCCCTACCTACTGGTGCCGAATCTATGGAGGCCTCAATTTCCGCCAGGCCAAAAGTTAAAACCTCCGAGGTTGCTAGTTCGCCATAGCCAGTTACAGAGCTTAGTGGGCAAGTAAACTGGGCTTGATAATGGGAAACCCATTTGTCAGGGGGGACATTATTATATGGGGTGGAAACTTCCACCTCGCTGCCCCATTTAATGAAGTGCCAAAAATGTGTCCAATTCTTCTCATACGAGGCCTTCGTTAGCTCCTCCCATCTATCCTCATCAAAATGTTTTTTTGCAATAAAATCGTGGCTATCTACCAAATCCGACCATTCAATTGAACAAAGTTTAGAGGATAGCCCAGCAATGTTCCAAGACATCAGGACAGGAGGGTTTGGGCCTGAGGACATCTCACAGGGGACCTGATGCTCTAGAATGGGAAGGGTCGGTGTCACGCACGGGGAGTCCCGACCTTGGGCTATTGATTGAGCTGCCAAGGGGAGTGAAGAGTGGTTAGGTCCTTTGTCACACTCCTCTGTATGGACCCTACGTGGCGATTTATTTACTAGCGGTCAATCGCAAGCTTCTATGTCGGATAGTGGAGCAAACCTCTTTTGTACAAGGATCTCTCCAAGTCTACGGTCACACCTCGGGGTTGCTCTAAGAAACCCAGGTTCCTTAGTAGGGAACCATGGGTAGGATGGGTGTGGACCCTGATCATAAAAAAACCTCAGTGGTAAAACTAGTATTGAGTCAGCTTTAAGCCTAGAGGCTCCACCCAAGATGTTAAGTATCAGTCTGGGGGAATAAATATTATCAAAATTAATTGTCACACGGTCTCTTTTCGAGTCCTTGTTGCGGGGACCAACCCATGAGCTGCGTCTAGCCATAATCATGTGGTTAAGAATGTCCTCATTCCAATAGCCTGATCCCTTAAGTCTAGTGCTAAGCCAGTGTCTTGTTTTGTACAGCAGTTGCCCCGTGGATTCGGGGCGTCTACTCTGACTTTGGGGCACATTACTCAAAATAACCACTAGGGGTGCAGAATCCGGCGGTAAGTGGAGAGAGTCACTAGTCAGCCTAGATCCTTGCATGGACTTATCCATCTTCGTGTCAGGATGAAGTGAGGGACTTAACCTATATGGGTTTTTGCTGATAGTGTCGCTGCTGCTGGCGAGAAGGGGACCATTTGGCTTACTAACTGGGATCAATATGTGCTCCTGAGAGGAGGACAGGGGTGTTTGAGCAAATTCTCCTGAAGTGTTGCCCAAATCGGCCAAATTCCCAAGCTGAGGCAGCGGCCTCTGAGTTAGAGAGGAGGATTTACCAGCACCCAACCCAATAGCATTAGAAACCCCGGAAGGTTGACTTAGGGGATCGACTATAGGCTGAGGTGGAAAAAAGATGTCAGGCCTAATATCTGTTGAGTTGGAAGGGGGCAGTAAAGGAAGAGATTGACTTTCGGAGGCAGGGAGATCCTTATCTGTAAAATTACCTGGTGTGAGGAGTTTAGATAAATTATCCTCAATTTTTTGTAACCTATAGGTAATAGGAGTTATTAAAGTGGACATAAGGTTCTCTAGCCTGCGCCACATATCTTCACCACCTGGGAGGCTAAAGTCAGCATTATCTATTAGATTAGGAAAAGTTGTTGAAGTAGTAGGGGAGGCTGACTCGATAACCTGGTCGGAGATCACCGTCTTTGCTTGAGTGTTTAGTCTCGGCATTTTGGCGGAATGTGGTCTTTGTGGCTCACCCCCCCTTTTCCTTTTGGTGGAAGGGTCAGTCGTAGCAATAGTAGATTTAAGCCTGTTTGCCACAGCAGCTCTAGTGGGAGCTCTTTTCTTTTTACTGCGAACAGCTACGTGCACAGGAGAAAGAGCAATGACAGAATTGACAGGTTCACTGCCAGAGCTAAGGGGTTGTGGGGTCTGGGGATCGATAGCCCTCGTCTGCATGACTGTAGAAGCAGATTGAATGGGTGAATGAGCTATGGCTAACGGGCCCAAGGAGGATCTTTTGTTCATCATAGGTTCTAATGAGAGCCGCCGCTCTGTATTGGCAATCTCTTTCTCCAAGACAGAAGCTGCTCTTGTGATGAATTGGTCCAGGGTGCCCATTACTCAACCCCCAGTAACAGTCTTTTTATTTTCCCTCCTACTCATTTTATTTTTTAGAAAGAACCACAACTGTATAACAAAAAGAATGCAAAACAAGCAAGATGGAAGTGAATAACTTCCCGCAAAAGGAGAAGAGAAAAGGGAAGAAAGCAACGACCTATGTAAAGACAATGGGGGGGTAGACCAGACCAATTTTCTACAGCGCCTGCAACCCACAGATGATATCAACTTATATCCTGCGTGACCTGTGCCACGGGACGAAAATGTATGGCCAAGTCCAAGAGAGTCAATTAGCACAAATCCAAAAGGAATAGCATGAACAGCTGACAGTCAAATGAGGCTAGTTAAATAAATTTGCTCCGATAACCAGCAAGGACATTCAGGAAAATCCCATGGCCAAACATCCACACCACAACACTTACAGATCGAAGGTCCTGCAGCAAATGTTAATAGGGTTGCCCAGCCCAGCCTCCTCCAGACCCCGACGGGCAAGGACAGGCCTTGGCGCGGGCTTCGCCTGGGCGCTGCCCGCGCGCATCCCGCGCAGCGGGGCACTCGAAAAGCTTAAATGCAGCCCGGGCGCTGCGATGACGTCAGCAGTGAGCGCCCGGGACCAGGGACACTGGGAATTGAAGTTCCAAGAGCCGTTCCCCTCACGGCGGCGGTGATGACGGTGATGTCGGCGATTGCCGGTAGCAAACAGGTAAGCCCGTGACTCAAGCCGTTCCCCTCACGGTGAACTTGAAGGTGGAGCTTTTGCACCAGGGCTGGAAGCGCGTCAAAATTGTATTGCCCACTACAGAGAACTGGGACCGGGAGACTCCACTCCGGCTCCGCTCTGCCCGCCTGGCCCCAAGACTTGAGGAAGGAGCTCAGGCAGAGATTGAGGGACTGTTGCTGGACACTAGCAGATCCCTTGGAGTGTCACACTGTGTCACGCTGTGAGCCAAAAGGGGGCAATGAGGGCCAATGAGGGCCAAGCAGGACCAAGCGGGGCTGGAAAATGCGGCGTGAAACGGGTGCCTGCAACCGGCTGGAAGAAGCCTCCTGGCTTCCTGACTCGCTCACTAGCTCGTTGCTATCCCACTCACTGTAGCCCAGGAAAACCGAGAGACTGTTGGAACCTGGTCTCAGCAGCGGCCGCGCTTGGCTCCAACCGCTTCTCACCGCTTCTAACTGCTGGCCGCGGGCCGCCGAGGCAATCAAGGTCTGCGGTTCCGTTTGCTCAGCCAGGAACGGTGCGGCGTTTCCCTCAGCGCACTCAGCAGCTCTCAGCAGCGACTGTGACCATAGCAGCACCTCTCCAGCCTGCGACAGTAGCAGCACCTCTTCAGCCTAGCACCTCTCCAGCCATTAGCTATTAGCTTGTGAAATCTTCTTAGCCATGTTAATAATAAACACAAACAATCTGAGTTTGCTTCCATTCTATAAAATCTGGTTCCTATGGAAAATAGGTTGGTCTGCGAAGTACACTGTCCTCATTTTGCCATGCAAAGCAGTGTATTTTTGGTTTCTTTTCAGGGTATTTAATAATTCCCAAGTATTTACACATGTTAGTACTTGTGATACATGTGTGTCTTCTACCAAGTAAATGACTGGATTACCAATGGAAAAAGCCAATACAGATTCACATTTCATACAATTATTAGTAAGCAGAAGAGAAACATCAAATAGCTTCTACATCTTCCAGGGCATCTGCCAACTGCCACCACCTCCCACAATATTCCCTCCCAATTTACCAAATGACATAGGGAATGTTCCAAAACCAAGCACAGACATAACTAGAACATAAAACATCTTCCCCCTTTATCACAAGAAGAAAAATATGGAATTACGAAACAACCCAATGAAAAAATGAAATAAACACATATAATAAAATAATAAGTACAATACTCCAATATTAAGGATGATACAAGGGTTCTGCCTGGTCTAAGGAAGGCATAGGTCTGTACAAAGAAAATATTGGAGAAACTCACCCATCAAGATGGGTCTGGTGGCTTAGTTGATAAATGCGTCCACTGTAGGGGCCTTTGTTTGGCCTCATGGTCACAGGTTCAAATCCCAGCTGATCCATTCAGACATTCACCCTTTTGATGTTTCAGCCTTTCATCCTTCTGAGGTTGATAACATGAGTATCATTGAGTTAGGTAAAAATAAGCATCTGTCATTCAGCACGAAGATACCCTTGGGTAAAAGTGCGCTTTACAAATACACATGTTATGTTATGTTAATATAATCCTTCCTTCATCCAGGTGGATGCCTGACCCTTCTGGGTTGATCTCAGGTAACTCCATGAGCTGACACCTGAATATGTTATGTTATGTTAGCCTCATTTTATAGCGCGCACAGATACTAGAAAAAGTGTCCCGGCGCGAATGCCTACTTAACAAAAGAGGAAAGAATGATTGTGAGCCTCCGAAAGATCTTACCCAAATGGTATTTAACAAAAGAGTAAGGTTTTTAATTGTTTTTTAAATAACCTAGAGTTATTCAAACTTCGTAACTCAAAGGGAAGGGTGTTCCAATCTCTAGCTGCTTTCACCGAAATAGAGCGGCCGCCTAACCTCACCAGGCGGAACCTAGGGACCGCCGCGAGGCATTGACCCTTCGAGCGAAGCTTCCGAAGAGGTTCATAGAACATAAAACGCCTTCTAAAATAGTAAGGCCAAGTCTGATAAAGAGTCCCATGAACCAACACCAAGGCCTTAAACCGAACTCGCTGTTCAACCGGAAGCCAATGGAGTGTACGAAGGTTCTGGCTAGCACTGGATCTAACTGACAAGCCGAGTAAGGTTCTAGCTGTCGCGTTCTGAACGATCTGGAATATTTTCAATTGGTAGGCCGGAAGTCCCAAATACAAAGCATTGGCATAATCCAGCCTAGACAGGATAAGTGCCCATGTAACCATTTCCTTGGCCTCCTTAGGGAGCAATGGCAGAAACTTCTTAAGTTTTTTAAGCATCCCAAAACATGCCCCTGCTAGCTTGCTGATCTGCGTATTAAATCCCAGATCCTGGCTAAACCAGATACCGAGATTTTTAGCTGGACAGCCAGAGGCATTTGGAAGAGGAAAGCCAGTAGGCCAAATCTCCTCCCTAAAATTGGGAGGAAAGGTCCCATAGAGAAGCACTTCATATTTCTCCTCATTACATTTTAATTGGGCCCTGGCTAGCCACCTAAAAACCTCCGCAAGGCATGTCCTGGCAGTCAAGGGGGAAAAATCCATTTTACTCCAAGTAAAGAGGAGCTGGGTATCATCTGCGTAGACTATAACTTTCGCATCCAGCTCCTCAGCTAAGTACACCAAAGGAGTCATAAAAACATTAAAAAGCAGAGGGCTAAGTGTGGAGCCCTGCGGGACCCCCGTGTCCAGAGAACGCGGGGTCGAAGAAAAAGGTGGCAACCACACTTGTTGTGATCTATTGGCAAGAAACGACTCAATCCATTTCCATACTTGGCCAGAGATACCAATCTGAGACAACCGTGCCAAAAGTTGTTGGTGTGGCACGGTGTCAAATGCAGCCGAAAGATCTAAAAGCACAAGCGCTGCTTTACTGCCCGCATCCAGGTAATCTCTGATTGCCTCAGTCACCTCAACCAGAGCTGTCTCGGTGCTATGAGCAGCTCTAAAACCTGACTGGGCATAGTGGAGGGCCCCAGAAGTCTCAACATACTCAGAGAGTTGTTTATGGGCAGCTTTCTCACAGATCTTAGCCACAGCCGGAAGGAGTGAAATGGGGTGGTAACTGGCAGGACATTCTGGATCCAGGGAGGGTTTTTTTAATAACGGAAGGAGCTTAGCTTGCTTCCACTCTGGTGAAACCGAAGCAGTCTGAAGCAACAGATTCACCATGCTGTTAATTTCAGGATTCACTGTCTCTGCCACTGCTGCTAGCAACCTAGCACGGCAGGGGTCGATGGGGGAACCCGACTTCAGTGACTTAAGTATCGCCAGAGTGTCAGAGAGGGAGACAGCCAAAAAGGTGGTCAGGGAAGGACCAACCGAAGTTTCCATAGCCATCATGGGAGATAATTTTAACTCCAGAGACTGGCTGGCGGTCATCAGGCCACCCTGAATGGATTTAATTTTATTGTCAAAATAAACTGAGAGTTTTTCACACCAGTCATTAGAGCCTAGAAGAGGCCTATGCTCAGCTCTAGGATCCAGGAAACTCTGCACGATTGAAAAAAATTATTTGGAGTTGTTTTTTGATTGAGCGATACGCTCCGCGTAATATACCCCCTTGGCTGTCTTTACCATGGCGTAGTAAACTTTCTGAGCCTTTCTAAGGGCTGATTTAGCTAAGGAACTGTACGCCTGTCTCCACAACCGTTCGAACTTTTTACAGACAGATTTTTGTAGTTTAAGTTAGTTAGAAAACCAAGGTTGAGAGGGAGAATTTCTCGCTCTTTTACGATCGGAAGGGAT
Organism: Triturus cristatus; assembly: GCF_964204655.1. Lineage (NCBI taxonomy): Eukaryota > Metazoa > Chordata > Amphibia > Caudata > Salamandridae > Triturus > Triturus cristatus. The sequence goes on from NC_140595.1 coordinate 380,973,252, forward strand.
GACAAATTTCTCAACTGCAGCTGACAACCATAGCGTAAATCCATTTACAGCTACAGAGAGGTTGCCTGGCAGATCCGACCGAGTGTCATCTAAAATAGACCGAAATATCTCAGCTTCAATACGAGGAGGCGGTCTACCTGCAAGTACACTTGGAGGAACAGGGGACGAAAGAGTGGACCAAGAAAAAGGAATTCAAAAATGATCCGTCCACAAAACAGGAAGAGGCTCAGACACAAGTAGAGGGAAATTGGAACAAATCCCATCTATAGTATGCCCTCCACTGTGCGTAGGAGAATTGATCCACTGAGTGAGATGGACAAAGTCCAATGAATCTAAGAAGGAAAGTGTCTCCTGAGATACCTTACTTTCAAGGTGAATATTAAAATCACCAAGCAAAATATAGTGAGAATATTTTAGAGATCTCTGTGCCACCGTTTCATCCAACATCTTAAGAAATGAACTGGGCGCCCCAGGGGGCCGGTAAATTAGTGTGCCTCCCAACAAAAAATGAGGGGAAATAGAGATAGAAAAATCAAGGGCTTCACTTTCCACCACTTCCTGGTAATTCAGCTGTGTAAAAACCCAACATTCCCTATAAACAACCGCCACCCCTCCCCCCCTTCCTATTTTACGGTCCATCCTAGCAATTTTAAAGCCCGTAGGGATAGCTAGGGAAATAGACGGTGCAGAGAACTCATTAAGCCAGGTTTCGGTGATAAATAAAAGATCTAACCGATTGTCCACCAGAAGCTCAAAAATATCCAAAGCATGCTTAACCATAGAGCGAGTATTAATCAGGGCAGCATTAATCACATGAGAAGTCACGGGGGGAGGAGGGATACATAAGGGAGATTTAAGGTAGTCCCTGGATAGGCTAAAACCAAACTTACAACAAGTACAGATCTTATCAATGTTCTCCATTACTGACCACACATGATGGCATTTAGTCAGGGACTCACCAATAGAGCATAATTCTTCACTATTCCACACACTGCGCATAGCAGGCTCCAGAGTCGCACCACGTGTCCTAACCGCGGCCGGGCGCAGACGGGCTTGCCTTAGGCACGCCTTCGGCGCACCAGCGGCGCGCCCGCTGTGCGCGTTCGCGCAGCGTGCATGCTTTATAGCACGATTCCTAATGTCCCCAGGTGCCGATGCTCAAGCACGCCTGACCCAAGATTGCGGCTGAGCAGGACAAGTGCCTCGAACTAGTGTGGGCTGCAGTGCATGTGCGGGTAGGCGGAATCAATTTTAAACTAACACAGAGTAAAAAACCCTCAACTGTCCCAACACTGAATACAGGAAAATAAAAAGATTAAAAGACCAGGATTAAAATAATTAAAAAAGCGATTTAAAATCAGCAATGAAAACGGACCAACAAAAATGCCAACAGTCAGGAAAACGAGATCACAAGCCCCGGGGGGAAAAATACTTCCCTCTCATCTAGGACCACTTTCAATCCCCATTCTGGACTCACCGTCACATTTCACTAACCAAGACATACTCCACCACTCACCAGTCTGCATTCTCACCATGTCTTTCTTCACTATAATAATCTCATATGGACCTGGAAATCTGCTTTTCCCATTCTTGGTAAAGCATGGTCCTTTAACACAAATGGAACTGAGAAAGTTCAGTTGTGTGGGTTTTTCTGTCTGTATCCTTGTGGCTGAGCTTGTGTGACATTCCTCCTTACTATAAGTGCATGTTGTCTCATGAAAAAACGATTGCAAATCCTTCTTCCAATCGAAGATGGCACCTGGAAGGCATCACTGCATCATCCCAAGCACGTACAGAACTCATAAGAACGGAAGTCTGCTTCTGGCGATCACGTCCTTGCCCAGTGAGTGTGGTTTAAATCTAAATACTCGTATTTCCACTAAACAACATGCAGGGACCTTTAAACTTGAATTTCACCACATCAACAACACAAAAGTACCTTACAGCAATTTTCATAAATCCATCTTCTTTCTTCATGGAATATTCAAAATATCAGCACCTCCATAACTCTGGTAGTTCCTAAGAGGTTGGTGTTGCAAAGAAACTCTCGCCCTGCACGAATTTACTCATCACCAATTTCTTCTGCTGTGTTCCCAATGGAAAGAACCACTACCGATCCACCTCAACTGGCATTTAATACATTTATTAGTGAGCAAAAGAGCAACATTAAATAGCTTCTACATCTTCCAGGTGTAGGAAGGTGGAGTATTATGTGGTGATCCTGGTTAGGCTTCACCATGCAATACTGTCATGAAACCCAAAGATGGTCCTTGGATTCACACCAATAAATCCTTAGCTCAGTCCTGCTAGTGTGGCAAATAGTAGTTAGGCTTTAATAGAGAAACATGTGTTAAGCATTTCTGAGTAACAACATGGACAGTAAGTAATTAACAAAACTCGAGAGAAATCCAACACTAATTTATAGAAATAGGGTGTATTTTTATCTTAAACTAGACACCATAACAAATAAAATAACATACACATAACTGGATTTATAGATTTTTGAAGCACTATAAAATCTGTGCAAAATAATACAGTGAAACTTTATCATAGTGGTCGGTGGGAAAATCACTAGTGACAATCTGTCATTTGCAGGTCGAATTGCGTGGTACTCTTGCAGCGTAAAGATGATGTGGGTACCAGGACCAAGCCAAGACAGCTAGTTTAATTTTGCCTGGCCTGTGGGGCCCGGGTATAGAGTTACCTTGGCTGTCCTCTGTGCAGAACGGGAGCCAGGGGAGAGCTGCTTTTACAACTTAAATGGTGCTGTGGGGGAAAAAGATACAAAAGCAAAACAATGGGGTGGTTGCTGATGTCAGTTGGATGGAGTTCCTTCTAGGTGTAGTGCTGAGTGAAGGGGTCAGTAGACAGACTGGTGACCAACAAGCCTTGCCAGGAGTAAGTGGAGCAGAAAAATACTTCGATGTCCGTTGGCCCCAGGGAACGCAGTTGCAGCCTGTAACTTCATGGAGGGCAAGACAACAGTTCCCACAATACACCAGACCATCTGAATTTGGGCAATTCTTCAGAGAGCCCGATGGGCAGTGATTCTTCGAATCCAGAGCATTGTTTTAACTGCAGTTTGCAGGGGACTGGTGCCACTAGTCCAGGGGAGTCTTAGGGTGCTTCAGGCTTCTACAAGGGTCCCTCTATCTGTGTGAACTGAGACATATCCTAGAATGAGTCATAATCAGACTGTTTCAGGAGCACTGAAGCAGGTACAAGGTATCCCCCTTGTGTTTTGTGCTAGTCCTGTTGTCCCAGACACTTGTCTCTTCTTCCGTCCTCTTTGATGCAGGTTGTTCAGAACTGAGGTTCTGGTGACTGAGGTGTCCCTTAAATCCTAGATTTAGGGGAGTTAGGAGTGTGGGAGCAAGTAGTCAATGAACTGCTAGTCTCTCCAGCTCGTCCTCACCTGAGATGACCACATCCGGGGCTGCGGGTCACCTTTTCTACCCAGAACCTTCTATTCTTCAACCTCTAAAAGTGGAAGAACCCTTCTTTTAGTGTACAGACCGGGCTGCCCACCCTGGAGGTGTGGATAGCATTCCGGGGGTGTACACCTCCTTGACTAACTAATTTCCCCCCTGCCCGGGTGCAGATGTGCCTGGGGAAGGGGAAGGGCTATTTCCTCCTCTGGTAGTCAGCCCTGATGCGTATCAAAGGTGGTTCAGCCTTTGAAGCTCACTGCCTTGATGCGTCACTTCAGTACCTGCCTGGGAGGGAGTAGTTGTAACCTCCTTCCTGCCCAGGCCTTTGTTCCTGACTCTTAGCAGTGATCCCAGTGCCTGGAAGGAGCTCAGAAGCCTGTATTGGAGGTAGCACGTACGGAAATCATGGGCTTGCCAGCTAAGTAAGGCAACCTGGTGGGCAACCTCAAAGGTAGCCACCTGGATGCATGCCACATCACCATTGACATGAGATTCATGTCAGGGGTGAGAAGGCACATTGTTTGATACCAAACAAAACATATTTAGGTGGTACCATAATGGAGCTGCGAACGTCGGGTTTGCCTGGGGGCCAGACCATGTTATCCAAGCTGCAACGTTGTGTTCTTGGGAGCATCCCATTGGGCAGGCTCTCAAGTCAATGATGTTATTGAAGGTCTCTTATCCTCTGCCTGGGGTACTTGAAGAACATTTTATAGCTGTCAAGTTAACAGGGGAAGAAGGGAAACAACCTTTACATCGCAGATTTTACTCCACAATACAATCACAAAGCGGTTGTTACAATGACCGCGTTGTAACCACGCAGTGCCATGACTACACGTCATTACATCGACTTGCAGTAGATGGCGCTCTAACATAAGGAATAGTATAGTTTACTATTCCAACACCTTCCCTACTGTTACGTAGGCTAGAGTTGGAATAGTAAATTATACATTTCTAATGTTACGGCGCCATCTACGGCAAGTCGATGTGATGACTTGCATAATAATGGCATTGCGTGGTTACAACGCGGGTGTTGTAACAACCGTGTTGTGATTGTATTGCGGAGTAAAATCCGTGTTGTAAAGGTATATATTCGGGGAAGAACTACAATCTGTTATCCATAATGATCACATGTTTCCAGAGCCTGGCAAGCATTTTTGGCATGGTCCTCCTCATAAATCAGCCCAGGACTCAGGGCTCCTGTTTGAGTCTGTTATATCCAACACCTCAAGTTTCTATTCAGAAAATGTCCCTTCCTTACTCTTCTGGACACCACAAAGTAAAATGTGGCATCCAAATGGCAACTACAGAGGTATAACGCAGTGGATTCTGTATACTGTTGCACTGTAGTGTACAGTAGTGCTTTTTCACTAATGTGGTAATATTGGTAGCAGAATTATCTTATGTGTAATTTTGCATGCTTTGACGACTCGGATTAATGGTGAATTGCTATGTAATTTGGAATGGTAAATTGGACCTAGAATATTAGGAGCTCCATTGAAGGCAATAAAGCGGCTCAGCTCAGAAAATGGCTGATATAGGCAATCTGCTCAAACATTCCAATAGTTTTCTTTCTGGTTTCCCTTTTTTGATTTAGAACATTCTACCCTCAGTGGGTTGGTTGTTCTAAATGCCTTACAGCCCTTCTAACACGGTACATGACAAAATGCAGATTAGGTAAGTGAAGTTCTAAATGGCTGTGTGACTTTTTAGTCAGACTGTATATTGTGCATCATGAAGACTATACTTTATCTGTGTCCCCTTTAAAACAACAAAAACAACCTTGTTAGTATGATGTAGTTGGAACAGGTGTTCTCCTTATAACGGTGAACAGAAGCAATCAATGCTGATGCCATAGTTTTAATTTTGCTTTCCTTAAATAGTTTCCTATACTAATTCTTTGTGTGCCTGGTATTACACATTAGAGCTTAAAATTTCAAAGTAATCATCCAAATATTCATTTGAATTTGTTAGAGTTGTTAGAAGCAAACACATGCTGCAACACACACTCACTGCACAAAGGCAGCCTGCTCCAGAATGCTACTTTCCATCAGCCTGCTCCAGAATGCTACTTTCCATCATGATTGCTTCAGGGTTGTGTTATTTAATTCAACAGCATGAAGCCTGTAGATTGTTACCTCATCCATGTGGAACATGTATTTACCTCATCCATATGCGCATTACCTAGAGGCATTTCTTCCATGTAATTCAATTGGAAATAAAACTGAGGCTGTGATTACTATTTTAATGAGGCGCTGAGAATGCAAGCACATTTGTAGTCTATGAGAATTCTTGCTAATTGCTCATTAGATTTACCATAGCACCTCAGTAAAAACAAACGCAGGCCCTCACCAGTGAAGCAGATGTGTCTGCTGCATCTCGTCTGTTACAACAACCTGTTCATGGTTGGCACTTGCTGCTCATGGAAAGGGCATAATAGAAAGCAGTTCAATGTAATGAGGGGTTTAGGATGTTCTCTTTAGCAAATGAACAATACAAGCATTCCTGCTATTCTAGCCTCAAGAAAGCACACATAAAGGGCAGTAATATCCGTTCCCATCTGGAGCCGGTTCAGTTGTGGCATGCACAACTTGGTTCATTAAAGTAAGTGTGCAGTTTTTTGACGTGGGGATACTAGACTGCCAGATCCCCAATTCTAGCCGCAATCCCTCCATCAAAGAATTGATATTCCAAGTTTTAAGCCCAGAACTGAGAATAACTGCACAGATCTGGAAATACCAGGCCTTTTATTGCATGTATTTTCCCAATTGCTAGAAGAAAACCTTTGACGTTTTCCAACTGTTTAAACTATGAAGAAGTGTCAGCTGAGTAGTGATATAGAGTCGGGGCAGGGTTTAGGGGCAAGGATGTAGATCGGGAAGTCTAGTGCCCCGGATTGCTGCAGGGGTTGGGCCAGGCTTAGGCTGTGATGCTGCCCATAGACCCTACCCCTGCAGCACCCATGACAGGCAGGGTGTATTCTGGTCCAGAATTATCAGGCCTTTTATGATCAGATCATTCTGGGCCTGGACACACTTCTAATGGGGACTTTAGTTACTTCACCTGGAGGTATTACTCCAGGTGACTTAACCTAACTCGTACTCAGGCCGTTAGTAATGAGACAGCTTAGTGACTCAACAGGGGACATTACCAGACTCATTCAGAGCACCATAGTTATAATGTTCATCTGATAATGTTTGAGCACCAAAGGTTTTCTGCAAACAGATCCCCCCTCAATGGTTTTCCAACAAAACTTTCTTCTGATAGACCATGAAAGAGTGTGGATCAGTACAAAGAGTAATATAGTGCTATCTAAGCTATTAATATAGTGAGTGCAAAGTGAAACGCAATTCGAAGCTGATCTTACATTTTACAAACAACGCACAATGAGCTCACGGGTGACTCTCCAGTGTGCCTACAAAAGTGTCAAGCCACCTTCTTGAAAGCTGTTTGTGAGTGATACGTGGGTCGTACACTTTTGTGATGTTGACACTTTCTGGTAGTATAACTGCTGACAGATGCGAGTATTGAGTCTGAATCAGGGCAAGGAAAATCCATCTTCCATTTTTAGGATGCCCCCTTTCTCTACCACTCGGCAAACGTGCATCCTGTCACACTAGTAGTTGGGGGAAGAAGTCCCTTTGGTTCCTGAGGATGTTTGGGTGCCAACTTGCCCTCTCTTTACCTCCAGTAATACCAATACAGCTGGATTGCTGAGTCCTGAGGCCCTCAGGAGGCCAGTGGACCTCATCCCCCCACAAGCAGTGTGCCTGCAGGCGTGTTTGGGGAGTGATGCGGGAAAGGGTGTGTCCTCTAACTACCTCTCAGCAATACCACTGTATGGGGCTTTGTTGAGGTAATAGGAGGTCTTGTTTGCCCATAAGGACCGTCTGCAGGAAACGGGACTTCATCCCTCAACCAGAAGTGTGCCAGGAGGCGGGTTTGAAGAATAGAGGAGAAAGGGTTCAGGGCCTCCGGCAAGTTGCCACACGGCCCCCCTCTCCAGGTCAATTTCAGCCCCGGATACCCCTTCCGCTTTCGCCTCCTGCGTGAGTCGGCATTGTTTTTTAGACCCAGGGAGCTGCTGACATTCAGCTAGATGGAGAGCAGCTCCTATTCAGAGCACACTACAACACCATTGACACTCTATAGGAATGTGCCCTTCTTGGGTTGGCACCCCCCACTTTTTACACCAACTGCTGAAGGTTATGACTCTGCTGCCCAGAGCCAAATGCTTGCACTCTCCCAACACTGTTATGTGTAAATTGGCAATCCCAATTGACAAGGACTTTTCCCCCCTGATAATTCCCTAGTATATGGTACCAGTGGTACACAGAGCATGGGTTGTATGTGAACCCCAAGGCCTGCAGCACTGAGTGATTCAAGCAAACTACTGAGAGCAGACCTGCCATTGCAGACTGTAGGCACAGCCAGACTCAACGTTGCCCTCACCATGTGTTGCAAAGTCAATGTTCTATCTCTAATATATGCCAGTCACCCCCTAAGGAAGGTCTCATAAAGCCCAGGAGGCCGGGTGCCTTATATGAAATATGCAGACATGTAAGTGCATGCTTATATGAACCTATACTGTCTCTTATCATTGAAGGACACTATAAATGATAGAAGGCCCATAGGATAACATAGCCTGGCACATGGGTAAACCTGAATTCTGAAACTCCATTATGGTACTGCCTAAATATGTTGTGTTTGGTATAAAAAAATGTGCATTCTCACCTCTGACATGTATCTTGTGTCAAGGACAATGTGGAATGCGCCCAGGTGGCTATCCTGGAGGTTGCACACCTGGTTTTCCCAGCTGCTCTGCGCTCTGTCAGGCAAGCTCACTCTTTCCACATTTGCTGCCACCAAGACAGGATTTCGACCTCATTTCAGGCTGTGTGATCACTCCCAGGATTCAGAAACAAAGGCTTGGGCAGGAAGGAGGTCACACCTCCCTCCTCCCAAGAAAGTTAGTGAAGTGGCATATCAAGGTGGTGAGCTTCAAAGGCTGAACCACCTCTGACATGCCTCAGGGCTGACTCCCAGAGGAGGAAACAGCTACCATGCCCCAGCAGATTTTCACCTGGGCAATTAGTTAGTCAAGGAGGAGTACACCCCCAGAAGGCTAGCCACACCTTCAGGGTGAGCAGCCTGGTCTGTAAACATAAATTGGATGTCTTCCATCTTGAAGAAGGCAGGAAAGACGGTTCTGGATAGAAAAGGTGACCTATACCCCCAGATGTGGTCACCTCAGAGGTGGATTACCTGCAGGGACCAGCAGCCCATTGGCTACTTTCTCCATACCCCTAACTCCCCTAATTCCTGGATTTAAGGGAAATCCCTGACACCAGAACCTCAGTTCTGAACGACCTTCATCATAGAGGAGAGAAGAGGAGACCTGTGTCAGTGACAACAGGACTTGCATCTAGCAAAGGAGGCATGCCTTGCACATGTAGCAACACTCCTAGAACTGCCTGATAAAGACTTTTCCTAGGCTATCTTGATGGAATTGAAACGTGGTTTTAACCTTTTACTTGTTATTTGCTTCATATTATGTTAGCATTCATATAGCTAAATACACATATGTAGGTATTGTGTAGAAAATGTAATGAGTTAATACAGAATGTCATGCCAGTTAGGTTGACATCTGTGTCGTCATTTTAGTTAAAAGGATGCCATGTTCTGATACAATCAAAACTGTTACTTGCATACTCAAAACTGTATTTTGCTCATTTACGAGAAATGGCTTTGGGTAAGTTTTGTTTCTTCAATGCCCCTGTTAACTCTTTTGTGCATGCCTTTCCATTTAGATTAAGGCCTTCTCCCACTTGTCTAGAGGGGAGGATAAACCAGACAACCTTGAAATGTAGATAGCTTGAACCAGGCTGCAGAATCGAGACTTATGTTCTGTACCCCCATTGAATTACGACACCTGCTAGTGTTTTTCCATGGTAGGTGGGTCTTTGTGGGCCCCGCAACACACATAATTTAACCTTATGCTTGTAACAGTTAGTCCCTTGTCAGCCATCATAGGAGGTTGTTCTGATTGGACTCCACTGCAGTGAATGAACTAGTTTGCTTGTATTCTCTATTGCTTGATCGACTCTTCATTCTTGGAAGGCTAGAGGAGGTCGAGAGCATCCCGGGTGGCCCTAATCGGGTCACTTCCTTCAATCTCTCGGTTCCCCCAGACAGAAAGACCCTTGTGGAAGCTAGAAGCAAACTCAGACTCCCCTGGACTAGTGGCCCTAGTCCCCTGCAAACTGGAGGTAAAACAACGCACCGGATCCGAAGAATCGCTGGCCATCGGGCCCTTTGAGGGATAGCTCAAATCCAGATGGTCTAGTGCATTGTGGAAGCTGTAGTCCTACCTTCCACAAATTTACAGGCAGCTACTGCATTCACTAAGAGCATCAGATGTCAAAGTTACTTTCTGCTCGACTTACTGCTGCCAAGGTTTGTTGGTCACCAATCCGGCAACCAACCCCTGCATTGGATGCTGCACCTAGAAGGGATTCCATTTGACATCCGTTCGACATCAGCAGTGGTCCTGTTGTTGTACTTTTCCATCTTTTTCCCCTGCAGCACAGTTTTTCCGGTAAAAGTAGCTCTCCCTCAGCTCCCTTTCAGCACCAGGGACAGCCGGGACAACTCTGCAACTGGGCTCCGCGGGCCAGGTAAAATTGAACTGGCTGTTGTTGCTTGCTCCTGGGATCAGCATCACCTTTACCCTGCAGGGCAGAACACAACTCGACCTGCAGTGACCAATTGTCACCAGTGGTTTTTCCCATTGACTTCAATTGTCAATTTTCACTCTATTATAATACACAGATTTTAAATTGCTTTAAAATCTATAACTCTGTTTATATGTATGCTATTCCCTTGGTTTTGGTGTCTAAATTTAGATTAAAAAAATTACTCTATTTGTCTAAGCTGGTGTCTGATATCTCTTGAGTCTTGTGAATTACGTATCGTTCATATTGTTACTCTGAAATGCTTAACACATTTTCCTCTAGTAAAGCCTGACTGCTCTTTGCCACACTACCCGGACTAAGCTAAAGATTTATTAATGTGAATCCAAGGACCAGTGGATTAGCATAAAATTGGCTCTACCTTCATTATTATCGATTAGTCCATATATGTATATTTTGGCCTTATGTATTCATGAGTTATAATGTAACCTGCAAGAGAAAAGTGCACTTAAAGCCATATATGAAGTGCACATGCTATGTAATCTCATTTATAAATGTGTGTACACTAATGTTTTCTTTCTGGTAATAATAAGTTATAGTCTATATGCATTTATATGAAGATGTTTTGCTTTGCCGTTTAATGGAATATGTATACATGAGTGATGCATTTATATTATAATGCGACTTGTTGAGTAGTAGCATTTATTCACTTATTACATGTATTTAAGTTCTGCCTCAGTTAACTTGACCAAAGGCCTTAAGCACTTGGGTTTCTCTATGTTTAACCTTCAATGTAAATGTTTTTCTTTGGTGGAATGTTTTCTCCCCTCTCCAGATGCTTGGTATGAGGACCTAATAAATGGAAGCAAGGCTCCTTTGTGTGGAAAGCCTAATGCAGCCAGAACGGTGTAAAGGGTGAAAGAAAATACGACCAGAGGGGAGACCTACTGTCTGTGTGGAAAGAAGGCATATATTCATGGTCGTCTAGAGATATGTGGATCAAAGAGAAAGAGTTATTGATGTGTTTTCAAAACATATATCTAAGAAGAAGGAAAAATGACTGTGTCTTGCTAAAGAATGTATTGTTTGAAGGTGATCTCTACTTGGGTCCATTACAATCATGTAGTAGGGTCTTCGATAGGATAACTAGGCAATGCTTATGACTTTGAATGGTAACTACACTGAGACTTCTTTAGGAGAGGTTAAGACCTCTGTGCCTTACATTTCTCACTGTATGGCTTCATGCTATGCAATACTTTTTTGGGGAAATGTCTATGTCTACTGACTCTTCTCACTTTTCTCTTTATGTTTTAGATCTAATCAAAGCTTAGTTTAGCAATTTATAGTGTAGATTAATTGAAGATTTAGACATCTTCATGGATTATAGACAGAAGGATCGAACTTTTCAATCTTCTCATTCTGCTGTGTTTTTGCTGTTTGAACTATTACCACTGATGTTCTCATTGATTACTTACTATTTAGAATTAACTTTGTTCATAGAGCTGGAAGTCCATTGATAGTTTTTTATCATTATGTGATGTTCTTGAGATTGATTTATGTTAAGCTGACTTTTAATTTGTAATAAATACATGTTCACTCTGATAACCTGACTTGGAGCTTTGCTGTGTAGCCAAATAGGTTGCACTGTATTTAAAATGTTTATTGAAATCTAACTCCTTTATTCCTCAAGTTCCCTAAAAAGATCAGAACCTGAGGGGACAGAAAGGGTCCAAATCCCCTAAGCTTGAAGACCATATTTTGGGCATCGTGATAGTATGACGGAGTGAGGCCTAACCCCCTACCACATAATACTCCACTTTCCTACACACTCAAAATAAGCTCACCTTTTTTGAGGTGAGCAAAATTAGAGTGTCGCTGGTATTGTAGGGCGCCCTATATAGGAGTTGCTCTCCACCTAAACCAGGGAACTACCTAGAGTTCGCTCCTTTTTTTTGCATAATCTATGCACCACTCGTAGCCTGAAAGTGTATTGCTTTGAGATATTTATATATTGGGTCATCCAATTGGAAACACTTAGAAGCATTCTGGTCTAAATAGTTCAGCAATAAAATTATATGCCGTCAGTGACTGCAGCACCACACTAACAGTTAGTATTTTATGATTGAACTATTTAGACCAGAATGCATCTAAATTTTTCCAATTGGATGGCCCGATGAGAGGGAGGGGCCAGTGGTAGAAAACAACATCAGTTGCAAACGAGTGTGGTGAATTGCTGTCTGAACCCAATGAATAAGATTGATTGACCGAAATGCGTAGGGGAGGCATGTGTTGTTATCATGATCTGGCAGATATAGATCAAGATTGAAGCTTGCAGTCAAGTGGGTCTCCACTCTTTTGCTGGGCATGCGGGGACTTTGGTGATTAATTGGCGCCATAGCCCAATGCCATCAGGAACTGCACTACTTTGATAACAGTTAGAATTGCGCTGCCTAGAGAATTGCAGGCGATGCTACCGTAGATTTACTGCGTAGCGGGTCCGGTTTGTCTTTGATGGTGGGATATACATGGGACAGGAAGCTATGAATATAGAAAAGGATCATGACCAATGCAAACCCATTGAAGGGTTTTAATTATATCAGTGCAACTGAGATACCAGAGTATGTGTTTTTCAATTGGATTGCTCTTGGAGCGCGTTATAATTTTATGATGAACTATTTAGACCAGAATGCATCTAAATGTTTCCAGTTTGATGGCCCATTGAGAAGAAGTAGCCACTGGTAGAAAATGACATCAGTTGCTAACAAGTGTGATGAATTGCCATCTGAATCCATGAATAAGGTCGGTGGAGGGGGCACGTGCTGTTATCCTGTTGTTGCAGAAATAAGTCAAGATTTAAGCATGCAGTTGAGTGCATCGCTACTCCTTTGCTGGGCATGTGATGATTTCGATTTTTTATATATATATTATTTTTTTCACTGAAAAAAACAAAGGTGAAAGTAATGTTATAGTTTGATGTGATAAAAAGATTTGGTTTAACCCCTTCCCCATTCATGACGGAACCGCTCCATCATGAGCCACGGTCGCCGTGTGCTCATGACGGAGTGGTTCCGTCATGCTGCGGCCGTTGGCGGCCGCGCCGCCCACGCGGCGCTAATTCCCCACCTGTGCGGGCGATTAGCGCAGTGGGCGGAGTCATGAAGGAACCACTCCGTCATGAGCTCAGCTCAACCGCGGCTCACGACGGAGCGGTTCCGTCATGAGCATCGCGCCACCGCGCTGCCCCCCCACACCCCCCAGCGCTGCGGCGGAATTCCCGCCACAGCGAAAGGGTTAAAAAAAACTAAGGGGCATATTATCAAGAAACCGCGTTAACATTATCGCCGCTTTAGCGGCAGAAAACTGCCGCTAAAGCGGCGATAATGAGCTTGATAATATGCCCTTGAGAATTCCCATAGAAGCCCATGTTCTGGTGTCAACATGGGCTTCTATTGGAATTCTCTGCGGTATATCATCAAGCCCGTTATCGCCGCTTTAAGCGGCGATAATGTTAACGCCGTGCTTGATAATTTGCCCCTAAGAAACTACTGAAAAAATCACAGGTTAAAGTGATGTTTTAGTTAGGTGAATTTGTCAGTGACAACATTAAAGTTTTTGAAGAAAAAAATACATCGAGCAAAGTTAACTATAACGTGCGCCCCCACAATGCACTTCTTATGAGTCTAGTGACTTTCCCTTGTGCTGTATTAAATTATATGGATTGGACCTCTACTTTGGAACAGCATACACATTGTTGTGATTAGTATACGAGGGAGGACATGAGCTGAAGCTCTAATCCTCTGCTCCCCTCCTTAAATGGCAAGCATGAATAATCACATGCAGACCAGCAAGTGATCAAGTAATTGCTGTTTACTTTGGTTCGCGCTGCTGTTTTGAAAAAGTGGTCTGTGACTGTGAAACCCATCACGTTAGCTGTATATGAACTATATTGCTTTTAGTGTAATTCAATTTTCTGAATTGTCATTGCTAAACAAAATCGAATATTTGGAAGACTTTTTCATAATTTAAATTGTCAAATAAATAGTGATTTCTGTTTGAGTGTATTAACAAGCTCTTTATCTTGATTAAACAATAACTTTAAGAGAGACAATTGTGTTTTTCTTGTGGGTTCACGCAGGAATGGCTGGCTGGACCAATACCTCATAAATGACCCTTGTGCCTACATTGAGAACAGCCTTTTAATTCAGCAACTACCAACTCCATCGGAATTATGGGCCTCATTTATGAGAAGTGACGCATCGCTGCGCGAAAGCAGCAATGCGTCACTTCTCAGTGCGCCCTCCTTGCGACATGCTGGGTGTGTCATATTTACAGTATGATGCATCATGTCGCAAGGAGTTACAGATACGTCAGTATTTCTGACGTGTCTGTAGGCGCAAAAATGACGCATTGCTGGAGTGTGTCACAAAAGTGACGCAACTCCAGCAATAAGTCCTTTCAAATGGGGCAAGCCCCATTCGAAAGGGCCTGCGTCAGTCTTACGCCTGCTGTTAGGCAGGCGTAAGATATTGACGCATTTGCACCCTAGGAGTGGGGCAGTGAAATCTCATAGATTTCACTGCGTCACTTCTACGATGCTTACTTACGTTGTAACGCACACCCAGCATACATTATACCTGACGCAGGTATAATGTAGCGCAGGGGTTTACAAAGTGACGCATCTACCTAGATGCGTCACCTTGTAAATATGGTGAAACAAGGTCCAATTTTTACGCCGCTTGTGTGTCACAAAAAGTGACGCACCAGCGGCGCAAAAGTGACGCAAGAACTCATAAATGACCCCCTATGTTTTTTCACTTTCAGATGGAGACCTCTTCTGCTGAAAAACAGCCGATATCTCCTTTTAAAAGTCCAAGAAAAAATAAAGAATGAATAGGGAATCGATCTGGAATTACGAATGTTCTTACTAATACCTGATTTTTTAGTAGACCTTAAGGTTCCACCTAAAAATGGGTGGGTTTTATCCTATCCCTGGACATACTTGTACCACGTATACCTGAAGGTGGGGAAAACACAGGGCATTTTTCAGACAACTCCAAATGAGCGCCATAGTGTCTGTTTTCACAAATGAGTAGTATTTGGGTATGTACAAACTCGCACGGTAGTTGAGTCCTGGTGTACACATTCTCCATCCATAAAAGGGGATTTACTGACACTCGAACCCATAGAGCTTTAGAGCTTCCATTGTAAACATCACTTGCCCTCGTTAATATGAGCAAGTGGAAGCAAGAAGAATTCGTAGCTGTTGGTCCCGTGCTCTTAAACCAGCTCAGTGTAAGACTTTTCTACCCCAGTTCTCCTTTCTGTGCTCACAGTACAATACATTCATCAGAGCCCTGCGCGGCAGTGCCTCGTGCTAAGTTTAATGACCTGCTGTGTACCATCCAGGCGACACGCTGTGCTGGTTAATGTGAGGTGGATTTTTATTTTGACATTTTATTGGTGTGATTCAATGCAGGGCGCAGATGGGACAAGTGGAGCAGGATTCCCAGCTTCTTTTGTGTGTGCTGCGACATAAAAATAGCTCCAACAACCTTGCAGAGTGCTTTCCCAAACCATTACGTCATGAGACAGTTACAAAGTGGTTCAGGGCTAAGTCGTTCAGTTGTCAGTGCCGAACGCCGCTGTGCCTACTCTCAAACAGCAACAACGATTGTTCACTTCAGTGCACACCACTGTGGATTTAGAAAATACAGATTATCTGATAATTAGGACTGTTATTTCTCCTCCTATTTGATTGTGTGCATATTGGCAACTGGTGCTTGCTTGTGTGCACTGCTTGTTTTGAGTACTGGGCTGTGCACACACAACGTATAATGAAAGGAAGCTGTCGTATGAATACTTTTTTTTATGTATACATCAAACCATGTAACTATCATTGCCCAGCACATGAGGCTGCTTATACCACTTGCAGATACATACTCCCACTGAAACAGCATTGGCTATCAATTTTCTTCGAGAATAATCATTTCCACGTTGTACGTCTTCCTTGTCCCGTCCACTCCTGAAACTACTACTCCTGCTTCGACCACGGTACAGTATTCCCCAATGAAGATTAATAACTTAAAGAATGAATCCCACCAACATGGCTGCCCTTCCTCTACCTGTGCCATAATGTTGGGATTAAACCACATCACTTTTTTTTCTCTGTGGAATTTATGAGCGCTTCTGCCCCTATAAAATAAGTATACGTAGTGTTGTTCAAGTTTTATTAGTTCAGTCGGATAGGCCTGCTATTTTAGCTTACCTCTGGCATGCATGTATGTATATGCTAATTTGATGGTGCAAACCTAGCCATAAGGCCGTGGAGCGCTGTACATGGTCGCCAGCAAGCATAAAGTCAACGACTAAGAAGAGGAGAGGAAGCTTGGTTGTAGGTGGTTAATGCATTGTGATGTACTGTTTTTAGGTTGAGCCTGGGCAGCGCATGCGCTGCTCTGCGAGGTGTGCTGTAATCAGTTAGGGACTTGAAGCTCCGCCCACTCTCCACCCATATTTTTCATTGGCTTGTGTCGTTGTCCACTGTAAACTGTTACTGTTCATTGGTCAAGAGGGCTAGTAGTCCCTCCTTAGTAGTGCCTTGTCTCATTTGTAACGTCCCATGGTGACACCCCCTGTTACGTGTGCTGTTACTTGTTAGGCTTTAATTACAGCCTCCGAGCACTATTTTCTCAAATGTTACATGCAGGACACGCTCTCTCCTAATGCGTTTTAAAAAAATTGATAGCCCTGGCGCCAAATGCATTTGCAATGTAACAGGTCTTGCATTCGCGAGAGTTTAAGCTATTGGCATCGTAAATGACAATGCCTTTTATTTATCTGTTTTAAAAACAACACATAAATAAAAGGCATTGTCATTTACAATGCAAATAGCTCAAACTCTTGAGAATTCGTGACCTATTACATTGCAAACGATTGTTTCAAGAGGGGAGTATTTAGAGATCAGACATCAGGGTTTGAGCTTGGCAATAAGTAAAACAGTCTAGCTTTAGCAGCCTGCGTCTGACATCCGTGAAATTAGAAGAAGTGTTATTCTATAAGGACATTAGAGGTCACAATGCCTTCATAAGCAAGCTGCCAAATCTTTGTTTTCCATTCTTGCCCCTCCTTTAGTTTAGCCCCTTGGTTGCTAAGCCATTTTCCCTCTGAATGCTCAGCCATTTTTGGTATATTTGGGATAGTTTGTGCTTGGGCCTCAATAACTTTTTTTCCACACAAAATATCCTTGGCAAATTTGCATACTATATTTCCAACATCCTGTGTATTCTAAAGGTACCCCACGAGGACTCCCACTGTACCTTATATGATCTATTCCTCTTGAGGCACTAGGCCCAGCCATGCAAGTGGGACAGCATTATTGTTAGGGCAAAGTGGGGAAAGGTTAAATGGCAGGAATTTTGTGGTTTCCTCTGGCTTACATCAAATGCAGGGAAAATGCACACTTTTAGATAAAGTTTGGGGTTGGTAGGGCATTGTGAAGAAAAAAAACTGTGAGATCAGTGTGAGGCACACCACCTTGGACTTGCTGGGGTGTCTAGCTTCCATAAATGTCTTGGTTTGCTAGGTTTTCCTTGGTGGACGCTGATCACAGGCCCAACAACCAGTTACCCCTTTCGTTGATGTAACCGCATTGCGTTTTTGACCATCCGCACAGGTGAGGTACCATTTTTATTGGGCGTGCTAGGTGGTAGGAAATGTTTGCTCCCTGCAGATTCCAGTACTTTCACTGACAGAAATGTGAAGAAAACTGAATTTTTAGCCAATGTTTGCTGTTTGCAGTGGTTTCTGGGTAAGAAACCTTTGTGGGGTCCATGTGACGCACACCGCCCTGGATTTCCCTGGAGTCTAGTTTACACAAATATCTGGGGTTGGTGGGTTTTTCTTACAGACAACATACACCCTGGCAGTGAAACTCAGAAAAGACAAATATTACTGCACAACCATCCACTACTCAACTACACACATATACCAGTTGGATTTGGCAAGAGGATAAGTGAAAAGTTCGAAATGTAAATTTAATTAATAAAGGATTTCACATGAAGAAAGTACAAAAATCACTGTTAATAAGATAATTGAAATTTCAGAATACTGACCCTGTGACTCAGAGCTTCTGAGCTGTAAACCCACAGCAAGGCACCAATCGCTGTACAGGCCATTCACATATATTTCATGCATCACACATTAAAAAGACATTCATACTGCAAGCCGTACCACAAACACATTACAATACTCACATCAACAAATGGCTTCATTCAAGAGTCCTTCACTTTCAAATGCTCAGAGGACTGACACACCAATCACACAGCCAATATCCCAGACATCAACCAACTTACAAGCACACCAGCAGCAAGCCACTACACACACACTGTCAGGGAGCAAAGGCAGGGTTGAGTGATTCGAGAAGTAACACTAAGAGCCCGATTCCGATCTCGCTCGGGGTCCGAAAGGGATCCGTAGTGAGCGAGTCCGATTCGTAGCCCTGGTTTCCGAATGACTCTACCGCTGTACGTGCAAGCAAGTACGATGTGAATATCGCCTCGCGTTCCGTACCCATCAGCGAAGTTCTCCGGACGAGTATACCATTGTCGACTCATGCAGCGCAATGGGTCTGTGCGATGCACGCATCAATCAGCTGGATCGAGTCCGAGCCTCCGACTCGAAAAAGCTCCAGGAAGTGTACTTAGAGGGGCCGTAGCAGGCCCCCCTTCACTCGGGCCCTCTGAATCGGTTACAAGTCCATGTGTCTCCCCGATCGAAGCATGCACAGTGTGGTGGGCTCCATGGGGTGTCCACCACAGGGTGTACGCTTTTCCCCACCCACCCATTTTCTGCAATGGGAGCCTGTGTATGCGTCTGTACACAGGCTCCCATAGACTTTAATGGAAGTCCAAACAAATAGAGTCCGTATGCTTAAGGACGCATCGTACTTGCTTGCTCAGATGCCAGGAGCACGTTTCGTCCAGTAACTCTCCGGATCCGAGCCGTCCAGTGGGCTTGCCGGACGGGATCTCAATCGGGCCCTTAGAAGGGAGCCAAGGCAAGGTATACCAGTCTACTCAAAGTATAACTGATGACACTAACCAATACTGGACAGGAGATAGACAAGATCAAAGCATGAACAAAGTAAGGGGTGTACAGATACGTGAACAAGAGGTCTCCTGGTAGCTTAGGGAATCCCTTTGGACTGACACCACTGGATTGCTCTTAACAATAGTCATACAGCAAAGTCAAATTGGGGCTGCTGTATAGAGACTGATGTACTCAGTGCAGGGTGGACCTAGATTAACAACAACACTGAGACAGGTAAGACTCCAAAGGACCTGGGTGTAGGAACAGAAGTATTTCCCTTATCTGAGTGGAATGGACACCAAGACAGAGGTCACACTTTCAATAGATATGGACTGCAACAGATAGTGGGCCGAATTTGGAATGGGAAAAAAAACAGAGTGGAAAGAAAGAACCAGAACACAGGACAGACAAGACAGCAATCATACAAGGAGAAAAGAGCACAAGGAATTATGAATAGGGCTTCAGAAATCAAGAACAGGAATACAGGAATCAAGGGTAGGCTGTTCCCAACAGGCACTGGAACAAGTAATGCTCCGTTGGTACAAGGACCTGGAACTAGGATTCTGAACAAGGAACTGGAAGCAGTGTCCAACAGGCACCAGAACAAGCAATGCCCTGCTGCTACAGGGAAACTGGAACTAGGATTCACAGCAAGGAACTCAAGGATGTACCCAACAGGCACTGGAAAAAGTTATTTGTTACTGGTACATGGGTTAAACAGAGGAATTCAGAACAAAACAGAACACAAATTCAGAACAAGGAAATAAAGGAAGCCGCTGCCAACTCAGGGAATATGAGGTCAGAAGTAACCCAGGGCGGAGTTCGCGAAGTAGCACTTCGCGAAGCTACGCAAATTGCACTTCGCACTACGCGAGCTACGCGTAGCACTTCACGAACTGCGTAGTACCTTGTTCGCACTGTGCCAGATGTCGTTTTCAATGATTGCACAGTGCGGACAAGCAACCAGCACTGTGCAATCAATGAAAATGGCATCTTGCACAGTGCGAGCTGTCATTTTCTGCTGCTCGAGTAGATTTTTACTCGAGCGGCAGCTTTCTCAACGCGAACTGGTAGTTTCCAATCGCGAGCGGTCGCGAGCATACGCGACTACTCGCAATGAGAAACCTGACCTCGCTTCGGGAATCTCGCCGGGAGGTTTATTTTCCATGCTCGCGATCGCCAACTTGATGTTGCTGATCGCGAACAAGGAAAAAGTCTTGCCGGGATGTCATTTTGCTTGCTCGCGGTCGCCAACTTGACGTTGAGGACCGCGAGTAAGCAAAAAATGACGGCAGCACTACGCAACACTACGCTACGCGTGTTCGCACTGTGCTACGTGCAATTTGCATAGTGCGAAGTAGCGCAAACTTCGCAAACTACGCGAGCGTAGCGTAGTGCTTTGCCCAGGCTTAGTCTGAAGTCCAACAGGGAAAACACAGACATCTGAATATCAGGCTAGAAAAAAGGTAAGACTGAGAAATAAGAGAAACACATAAACACACTACTGCTCAGGGCTGCCACAGGAAGGCAGGACACTGCAAAATGTTGTAGCAGAAATCATAAACTCCTCGCAAAGTTTCAAGGATTCAGCAGTCCAGGCAACTGGAGAGGAAATTAGGAGCTTCTAGCAATTGCTGTTTAAGCATCAGTTCTGAATGCAGAAACCAGGCTTAAATCCCTCCTTTCAGCTCACAGCCACACCTGGTAATTTGAATTCAGAACAGGTGTGAGCAGGCTGCAGCACAGTGGAGGTCAGAGTAGTCAAAGTCCCTCCTCCAGTTGTCTGCCTGAAGGAACGCCCTTAGGTTCCAGGAAGCAACAAGTAGACAGAATGAAAACCCACAGTGGAATATGGATTGGTTCTAGTTTTGTAATGTGACCAGAATTCATGCATGGGAGCACAGGGTCATGCTGGAAGAGGTAAGACAGAGTTCCAAATAAAATATGATTCACCAAAAGTCTCTTCTTCAGCTACTATGGGAAGGTAAGGCATATAAGTACCATGATACATTAGTGGCTCATAAGTAAACTCAGTAGTGGAATCTGAAGTGGGTTTGATTTCCAAGAGGGTTTGAACACTGAAGTTCCGCACAAGTTCCAAACTAGTATTCATGATGGCAGCAAACTCACAGAAGGTCTTCAAATAGTGCGATCCGATGAAAGGATCACAGGATCCTGACACATGCTGCCAGCCAGCCTCCACTAAATATGCACTGCCAGTGACCTGCCACTATAGTCACACTGCCAGAGAATGGCCACCACACATTGCCAGCCAAACACCAGTGAACATACACCAACAGCCAAACACCAGTTCACACCCACTGCCAGTCAAATGCCAATCCACACACACCCTCAGCCTAATGTCAAGTCCACTCACACAACCAGCCAGACTCAAGTCCATACACACCGCCAGCCAAACGCCACTCAGACAACTCCATGAAGCTCCATGCCTCTTTCTTTTTTAAAACACTCAAAGAATGAACAGGTTACACACGCAAAGCACATACCAAAAAAGAAAAACCAACTAAAAACATCAAGCTAATTATTTTCAGGTTTTTCTTTTCAAATTTAAAATAACCCATATATTGGTACAAGATGAAAATCTTCTATTGTTGCATGCACAACAGGTGTAAACAAACTATTAGCAGCCTGGTGTCTAAACAGAAAATATATATTAATACAGAACATATAGTCAGTTGCCATTTTTACTTTCATAGTTGCTCCCAATACTTGAGTTGTATATGGTGAACTTTAGAACATGTGGGCACACATAGGCCTTCCCTTTCATATTCATCTTCAGATACAGACTCCACATCTATGACAAGCATATTTTTTTGGGTGTTTGAGAAATATATTCAGGAAGGTAGCAATATTTCAATCTGGCCACATCCTCACCCACTCCAATTCTATGATCACTTGCTTGCTCTACTGCAACAGGGCAGCTTATTACAGGCTGCTGAAACTGCAAAACTCTTCTTGGAATTTGGAGAACTATCTTTGAAAACAAGGTATGCACTGAAGGATGCTATATTAAATAAATGGCATGACTTTCAAACAGAATTGTAAGGCTCCAGCCTTTGATCTACTGTATCTACACCTCTCATGTGGTTGCTGTAGTCTAGAATGCACACATCAGTGATGTCATTTGAGATGTCATCAGTGATGTCACTGACCATGTCATGAGTGATGTAATATATGACGTCATCAGCAGTGCATTGCGGGGGCGTGAGTTATAGTTAGCTGAACTAACTATAACGGGGAATTTCTCTGCTTTTGTACGAGTGAAATGTCCAACTAACTATAACTTTCATTAAAATCTATGGTTTTTTCAGTGAATTTCTAAGTTTTATTAAATGCTAATTTCTAACTATAACATGCCTGAAACCTATGGTTTTTAAAATTACTTTCAAAGGTTTTTTAAATGCTAGTTTCTAACTATGCCTACAGAGGTAGGACATGTGAAGAAAGAAGAAAAAACGCACAGAAAGAAGTCAAACAAATGCAGAAAGAAGGCAACAGAAGTCCACAAAGATGAAGAAAAGTGCAGGAAGAAGCAAAGCGTGCCGAAAGAACCAACAGAGGAGCAGAAAGAGGCCTTGTTGCAAAATCATCTTGCACCTACAACCTTTTCAGACGGGTACTGGTGGTAACTGACTCTGACTAACCAGGCCTAGAGCCAGTTCTATGTTAAAAGATACTTAGAATACAGTGAAAACACCTACATACACAAAGGAACACTATGCGTTGGGGTACCCCTGTGATTAGCATGACCTCCTCTGTAAGGCCCTAGTATATAATAGGGCAAGGGAACTGGCTTAGAAGTGCAGAAATATGCTACTTTAACTAGTAGTTGCATTTGCAGAGTGGTGGAGAAAGGGTGCTGAGCGTCCAACCAATGCTCAGGAATTCCGCTTCATAGGACTTACAGGAGGTACCAGGAGGGATTCTTGGCCCCCAAACTCCCTCAGGACTAAATTGGACTTCATCCCCCATCCCGTAGTCTGCCACAAGGCACGTTTGCAGAGTGGTAGAGAAAGGGGGCCATGGCCTTCGAAGACATCTTAGCAATCCCACTGTGTGGGACTTACTGGAGGTAAAAATCTAAAAAGGAAAAAACAGGTCGCACTCCAAATGTATGCCAAAAAATATGATCTTCAACTGTCCTTTTTCAATTGTTAGGGTGCTGTAGAGAACCACCTCCCGACCTAGAGGTTTAGGTAGAAAACTCCGAAATAGACAATATGGCTATCACCACTGGAGAGACAACTCATATGAGCACTCCTGAATGCCAAATTAGTACGTCTGATAATTATTTTTAAGGAATATTTATTTATCCATTGTATTCAGGTTGATCAATCATCCATTGTATCACGTTGTTGTAATTAAACTCTTCATTACAAAAGACGTATGTAATCAAGTATCATTTCCATCCACAGGAATTATATATCAAAACCCCGATGCATTTCGGGTCCAACCCTTCTTCAGGGGTTAATCCCTAAAAAGAAAAATTAAGGTACTAAGTATACCTAGAGGAGAATGCGCACCTATAATTAGCTAAAGTTCGGAAAGATTATGTGTCATGCTACGAATCCTCCACCAAAAAATAAACACAATGTGCACTCTCCATGAGTGTCGAACAAGGGTGAAAAAAACTCAAAAGCCAGTGAAAGCTGCCCTGTAGAATTCGGCGGTAGATGGGGTAAATAACAGGTCTTATAAAAAGTGCAAAGGTTCTATTAATCAGAAGTGGGTAATATTGTGAAACAAAAACAAAACTGTGTGACTTGGAACAATCAGAATAAAACATGAAAAAAGTAAATAAGAGGTATCAAGTGTATTTGGTTCGAGAAAAAGCATATTAGCACGGCGCCATGCGTGCAAAGTAAACGAGCGTAGAACGTGCAACAAAGTAGGCTGAAAGATAGATACCTGTAGAAAATTCTCGCGAGCGAGCGTGCACAATTCGAATCCTTTGTCCCGGAAACGCTGCTGTCAGCGTATCTCAACCCGGTATTGATTAATGTGAAAAACCGGAAGTGAACCGCAGTGAATCATAGATAGTGACGATAGACGGGACGAGTGTGAGGTTTAAAAATAATAAGAAGAAAGACTCTAATAGAAAGCTCTATTATAAAAGAACGAGTGTGAGAAGGAAATAACAAGTTGGGCAAAACTTAGAAGTACGGACATAAACAATAAAACCATGAAAAATGCAGTACGTGAAACAATACATCCTCTCATTAAAACAGACAAGCGAATATCTGAAACATAACATTCTTCTGAAACATAATATGTTGGCATGTGGTTAATAAATCTAAAAAGTGTGGTGTACCAAATGATAAATATAGGTGGGCTCGCAATGAAAAATAATAAATGGTAGAGAGAAAAAAAAAGATAAATAGTTAAAAGAATAGGGAATAATAAACAATGCAATCCAATGGAGAACATCAAACATGTTTGTGAAAACATCACTTAGTGTTAGCAGAGTCTTAAAAGTAGCAATTAAATTCAAGGCGTTCATTAAGACCTTTCGGTTGTAACTAATTCAATTTGTGTATCCAGTAGAGTTCGCTCTGTAACAATGTTTTTTTATTATCTCTTGCTTCTTTGTAGGGAATCTGTTCCAGTATAAGAAATCTCAACTGGCTAATGTTATGATTCATGGTAGAAAAATGAGCAGCTACTGTCGATTTCATATTCTGCAATCGTATATTACTCTTATGCTCAATTAGACGTGTTTTAATTTTTCTTTCACTTTTCCCTACATAGGGTAATCCGCAGGAGCACTTGAGTTAACATAAATAGCACAAAGAGAGGCAAAAACTCCAAAGTGTAAAAACTGTACAGTAGACACTTGAGTCCAAATTGTTCATTAGTACAAAAATATTTTCTTTAATGTTGCACGACGATCGTATATAGCAGCAGCAAGACAGCCAACGCGTTTCGCCCGAAAACGGGCTTCCTCAGGGCACAATTTGTAACTAGTCCACTCTTGGGTCAGTTATTAATGTAAAATGCTCCCAGCTTGATTAGCTTGACAATCATATAAAAAATCTTCTTAAGGTTCCAGTATATACAAAAAAGCAAATTCTTCCACTCATCCCAATTTTGAGGTGGATGAACAGCAATTATATCCACAATTCACGTAAATGTGAGTCAGGTGTAGTGTAACGCACACAAAAATTCACTACGATTGGTGAATATCCCAAGCAATTCATATAAAAATTACTCCATGACTGGCCCTGTAAGACGCCGAGTTCTCGTGTTCAGACCCGCCGGCAGCCATCAAAACAAAACCGGCACTTGAGTAAATATACGACGTTGGTAGAGTCGCAAGGAGCAGATACTTGTAGTTTAATAGGTGTCAAGCAGTAAATCCAACTCCGGCTCCTTTTTTAGGAAGAAGCCAAGGTGTGCCCGAAGAACCAGGCGGGCAAGACACAACAGAAACAGATCTACCCATAGCAAAATCCACCAGAAGTCAGAGAGTTTAGTTATTAACATTTCTCAAGTTGAACTATCTACATTTGAGATACAAACTTTACAAAAATTGACATCTTTTGTCGCATCGTATGATTCTAATGAACTTGAATCTCAAATCAGTCTGTTCAAATTCATGCGATTATTACGTCTCAAACATTTTTTTCATAATGTTGTTGACCAACAAACAACAGGAGAAAAGGGAACACTTATGGATTTAAGACCTAAAAGCTCATTTCTAGCACCCGTAAGTCATAAAGTCCTTGATTCATTTGAAACAGTGGTACAGAGAGAACTTCATGAAGAGCATAGAACTAAAGTGATTAGGAAACCCAATCCTACAGCTCAAGAACGCGTCGCAATAAGACAACTAGCCAATAACGAGAAAATGTTGTTTTGCAAAGCTGATAAAGGTGGCGCTTGAGTTATTCTGAATACTGACTTTTACCTTAAAAATGTACGAGCTCACGTTTCGGATAAAACCATCTACATGGAACTTAATTCTAATCCCACACAAGAATTCACTCTTGTTCTCCAAACTATCATAGACAAAGCACTACATTTGGGAACAACCACTGATCGTGATAGGAAATACATAATCAAAGAGTACCCTAGTACACCGTACTTATAGATGATCCCAAAGATTCATAAAAGTCTCAACAAACCACCATTCAGACTGATTGTAAGCACAAGAAATTCTATTCATGAGCCTATCGGCAAATACATCGACCGACACTTACAACCATATGTTCAAAAGGGGGAACAACCTTTGCAACGCAACTTTTACAACACACTACCATTACAACGAAACTGTTACAACGCGAGTGCATTGACAACGCAGGACATTACAACGCAAGTCTTTACATCGACTTGCACTAGATGGCGTGCTAACATTAAAAATAGTGTAGTTTACTATCCCAACACCTTCCCTACTGTTACGTGGACTGGAGTTGGAATAGTAAATTACACTTTTTTAATGTTAGCACGCCATCTAGTGCAAGTCGATGTAAAGACTTGCGTTGTAATGTCCTGCGTTGTCAATGCACTCGCGTTGTAAAACTTTTGTTGTAACAGCATGCGTTGTAACAGCATGCGTTGTAACGTCATACATCCGTTAAAAAGATGACAACCTATCTTCAAGACACTACTGACTTTATCAATAAACTCAAGGACATTGATATCCATGGACATAATGATTTACTGTTGTGTACAATTGACGTAAACTCTTTGTATACTTCAATCCCACATGACTTGGGTTTACAAGCCATGGAATCTTTTCTTATTGACGCTGACATTGATGAAGATTTGAAAGTTTTCTTACTCGAACTTATGCATTTTACGCTTTACCATAGTTATTTTTCTTGGCAAGATTGATTTTATACCCAACTCTCAGGTACATCTATGGGTAATTGCGCAGCACCGGCGTATGCAAATCTTTTTATGCACCGATTCGAGTTAGATCATATTTTATCAAATCCAATCTGGCATGACAATCTGGTTACTTACCATTGTTATATTGATGACATCTTCTTAATTTGGAAAGGCCAAGAAACTGATCTCCTACAAGCCATCAGTACCATTAATACCATTGATGACTGCATCCAGTTTACACATTGTCTAAAAAAAAACACAATTTATTTTCTGGATGTTGAAATTACTTTACAAAACAACACGCTCATAACTACTGTGTTTTCCAAACCAACAGACAGAAATGACTTCTTAAATTGTTCAAGTTTCCACCAATTGAGTTTAAAAAAACACTTGCCGTATTCACAACTACTCAGAGCAAAGCGCATTTCATCTACCCCAGAATTATACTTGGAGAACAAAAGCAAAATCTTAATGAAATTCCGACAGAGAGAATACCCAGAGACAATCCTGAGACAAGCTGAGACAAGAACAGAACTAAATAATAGAACAGAGCTGCTTAAAATCAATACTCGTTCTAAAAAGGATGTTGATGTATCGTATTCATATCTAAATATTCTACACGCAGTAAACGAATCAAAAGCATTATTTGTAAATATTAACTGCTATTACAATCGGAACCTGATTTCAAAGGTATATTTCAACAATTACCTATTTTTGCTTATCAACGTACCAAGAACTTACAACAAATTTTACAGATGAAAACTGACAAAACCAACCAAGTTCACACAGGTACCATCCCCTGTCACAACTGTGGCAGCTGCAACAACATTATAAAAGGCACAACTCTTACGCATCCCACTCAAGGGACACCTATTAAACTACAAGTATCTGCTACTTGCGACTCTACCAACATTGTATATTTACTCAAGTGCCCCTGCGGATTACCCTATGTAGGGAAAACTGAAAGAAAAATTAAAACACGTCTAATTGAGCACAAGAGTAATATACGATTGAAGAATATGAAATCGACATTAGCTTCTCATTTTTCTACCATGAATCATAATATTAGCCAGTTGAGATTTCTTATACTGGAACAGGTTCCCTACAAAGAAGGCAGAGATAATACAAAAATGTTGTTACTGCGTGAACTCTACTGGATACACAAATTGAATTTGTTACAACCGAAAGGTCTTAATGAACGCCTTGAATTTAATTGCTACCTTTAAGACTCTGCTAACACTAAGTGATGTTTTCACAAAATGTTTGATGTTCTCCATTGGATTGCATTGTTTAATATTCCCTTTTCTTTTAACTATTTGTCTTTTTTTTTCTCTCTACCATTTATTATTTTTCATTGCGAGCCCACCTATATTTATCATTTGGTACACCACACTTTTTAGATTTATTAACCACATGCCAACATATTATGTTTCAGAAGAATGTTATGTTTCAGATATTCACTGGTCTGTTTTAATGAGAGGATGTATTGTTTCACGTATTGCATTTTTCATGCTTTTATTGTTTATGTCCGTACTTCTAAGTTTTGCCCAACTTGTTATTTCCTTCTCACACTCGTTCTTTTATAATAGAGCTTTCTATTAGAGTCTTTCTTATTATTATTTTTATACCTCACACTCGTCCCGTCTATCGTCACTATCTATGATTCACTGCGGTTCACTTCCGGTTTTTCGCATTAATCAATACCGGGTTGAGATACGCTGACAGCAGCGTTTCCGGGACGAAGGATTCGGATTGTGCACGCTCGCGAGCGAGCATTTTCTACAGGTATCTATCTTTCAGCCTACTTTGTTGCACGTTCTACGCTCGTTTACTTTGCGTGCAAGGCGCCGTGATAATATGCATTTTCTCGAACCAAATACACTTGATACCTCTTATTTACTTTTTTCACGTTTTATTCTGAATGTTCCAAGTCGCACAGTTTTGTTTTTCGTTTCACAATATTACCCACTTCTGATTAATAGAGCCTTTGCACTTTTTATAAGACCTGTTATTTACTCCATCTACCGCTGAATTCTACAGGGCAATTTTCACTGGCTTTTGAGTTTTTTTCACCCTTGTTCGACACTCACGGAGAGTGCACAGTGTGTTTATTCTTTGATGGAGGATTCTTAGCATGACACATAATCACTCCGAACTTTAGCGAATTATAGGTGCGCATTCTCCTCTATGTATACTTAGTACCTTCATTTTTCTTTTTAGGGATTACCCCCTGAAGAAATGTATTGGGGTTTTGATATATAATTCCTGTGGATGGAAATGATACTTGATTACATACGTCTTTGGTAAAGAAGAGTTTAATTACAACGACGTGATACAATGGATGATTGATCAACCTGAATACAATGGATAAATAAATATTCCTTAAAATTAATTATCAGACGCACTCATTTGGTTAAGCCATACCTCATCGCATTCAGGAGTGCTCATATGAGATGTCTCTCCAGTGGTGAGAGCCATATTGTCTATTTGGAACTTACTGGAGGTAAGAAGAGGGGTAGTTGGCCCCCAAGGACATCCTTGGGGGCCAACTTCCCAAACTTTTACCTCCAGTCAGTCCCACACAGCAGCATTGGTAAGTACTCGTACCAGGCCATGCCCACTTTGCCCACCACTCTACAAACGCGCTCCTTGGCATGCTCTTGGATGGGGATTGAAGTCCCCTTCACTGCTGGGGGTCCTTTAGGGGCCAACTAGCCTACATTTTACCTCCAGTAAGCCCCACACAGTGGGATTGGAGAGAGGTAGACAAAGGCCATGCCTGCTCTCTCCACCACTCTGCAAACACGCCCCCTGGCGCATTGTAAATTGGGGGATTAAGTTCCCTTGAATCCTGAGGGTCAATGGGGCACAACTAGCCCACCAGGTACCTCCAGTAAGCGCCAAAGAGCTGCATTGCAGAGAGGTGTAAAATAGGGGCGTGGCCTGGACCACCTCTCTGCAATGCAGCGCAGTGGCACTTACTGGAGGTACATGGTGGGCTAGTTGGCCCCCAGGAATCCTCAGGATTGAAGAGGAATCAATTCAACAACTTAAAACGTGCCACAGGGCATGGTGTTTGCACACATGTCACCTCAGGCCCCGCCCCCTACCTTCACCACTGTGCAAACGCGCCCCGTGGCGTGTTTTAAGTTGGGGGATT
Organism: Triturus cristatus; assembly: GCF_964204655.1. Taxonomy (NCBI): domain Eukaryota; kingdom Metazoa; phylum Chordata; class Amphibia; order Caudata; family Salamandridae; genus Triturus; species Triturus cristatus. Next base: position 381,003,473 of record NC_140595.1, read on the forward strand.
AAGTCCCCTTGAATCCTGAGGATCCCTGGGGTCCAACTAACCCACCAGGTACCTCTAGTAAGCGCCACAGAGCTGCGTTGCAGAGATGTGTAAAAAGGGGCATGGCCTGGACCCCCTCTCTGCAACGCAGTGCAGTGGCGCTTACTGGAGGTAGCTGGTGGGCTAGTTCATCCCCAGGGACCCTCAGGATTGAAGATGAATTAATTCCCCACCTTAAAACGCACCACAGGACGTATTTGCACACATGTCACTTCAGGCCCTGCCCCCTCCCTTCACCACTGTGCAAACACGCCCCATGGCACGTTTTAAATTGGGGGATTAAGTCCCCTTGAATCCTGAGGGTCCCTGGGGCTCAACTAGCCCACCAGGTACCTCCAGTAAGCGCCACAGAGCTGCTTTGCAGAGAGGTGTAAAAAGAGGCGTGGCCTGGACTACCTCTCTGCAACGCAGACCTGTGGCGCTTACTGGAGGTACCTGGTGGGCTAGTTGGCATGAACCACCTGGAGAATGTTTCTGTATCTCGGATCCTCTCAGAAGCTCCTGACCCCTGCTTCCCTCGTTAAGTCCAGTCCTGTACAGAATCTGCATATTTTTCCCCTTGAAATTTTAGGAAAATTATGAAAAAGTAAACAAAGTGTGTAACATTTTCTGACTAGGAGCTTAGCGTCTTATTACCGTTATGCTTCATGCTGTATTATGATATAATATGCAACAGTATCGTTATGTTAAGTTGTGCTGCATTGTCTTGGCGCTTGTGTAGATGACAACTTAACTGGTATGTGTCCTCACCAAGGCATGCAGGCACTAAGGCAGAGCATTCTAGAAGCAGGAGTTGCCACGTGTACAGAACTGAAGATCTCTCTCTTCTTTTGCAGTTTTATATAGCTCATACCCGACCCAAAGGTATCAGAGGCTTTACATGAGCACGAGTTGGATTACAGAGGGACAGATTCATTTCTAGGCACGGGGAGAGTAAGTGATTTGCCCAGAGTCACGGGATGTTTGAGCCTCCCGCCTGACACGAACCCGGTTCCCCAGGTTCAAAGTCGGCCATTCTAGCCGTTAAGCCATATCCTCACCAAACCAAAGGCATTTTTGGGGGTATTGATATCCCTGCATTGCTTCTGATGATTGGAGCTTCATCCTCCAGGTTTTGTCTCACGTGAGGCTCATTTGCAAAGAAAAATATAATTCCATGAAGGAGGTGTTGCACGAATTGCACCAATCTCTTTGACATCAGTGAAAAAGGTCTCATGCCAAAGCAGGTAGTACAAAATCACGTCATCATCGTTTACCAATTACCAATGAGTAAAACACCACAACCTCGTGGTTCTGCTCAGCAGTCTCTTTATACTACGCAGTTTGTTTTGAGTGGCTCATGTAGCACTGGGACTTGGAACTTTCTGCGACGAGAAAGATAACTGCGTTGAATGAAGAGGGCTCAATATTGCAAATTTTGGATCCACCGATTCCGACTTGAGTCATGACCCCAGTTACTGCCCATTATTATCCACTGGGCTCGGGCATGGGGACACCCTGCTTAACCAAGAGGAACCCAGTTTGCTACTAAATGTAGGTCCCCAATTCTGGGCCCTTTGCCGCTCACATCTACCAGATAAAGAAGGTGGTTTTATGAGGTACAATACCGCACAAGGGGAAGCTCGTGGTTGTGCTGGGTGGCACCTATCGCGTACAAACCTTGATGCAGGATTTGTAAAGGGTGGTTTTAGAGAAACGAGATTCATTGCAGATAAAAACAGTTTCCTCCACACCAGTCTCAAGCATCGATTATGGGACTTAGTGTTGCATCTTAAAAAAATATGATAATCAGTTTTACTTTTCTGATCCGTGCTACACACTACAGTGGCATAATGAAATGTGAGCCCACCTTACCACCCCCCCCTTGCAAAGTACATGGAAGATGGGCCCAATGCACCGGACCCAGTCAGGAACTCTAAGGACAGGGGCCCGCCGCCGGTGCACAGTGCAGGAGGTGGGCCCCCGGAGCTCTGCCCCGCTCCCGCACTGCGGGGGCTCCGGGGGCTATTGTTACGCCACTTCAGTGACACAATGCCAAACTATTCAATACACAAACGCCTGACATACATGCCATCTTATGAAGGGCGTTCCTTCTCGGTACCTCTGCTGAGATGCTGTTTGGCCCACCCACATGCACTTATTGTGCCGTACAAATGTTCTGCTAAAGGAGCGTGAATAAGTGGTCACAGTTACTTTGCTTCTCTTCTCATTGAACCAGGCCCACTTCACAAAGAGTTGATGCTGGTGTGTGATAGAGAAAAAAAGGGACTTAAGTGGTTCACCTGCTTGCCAGCCCAGCTGCCCTGCCCTCTTGTCACTCTTTGCTATCCCTCGACAATGCCTTTGATCGCGTGAAGACATCAATAGGAGTCACTGTCATCACCCCAGTTTCTCAACCTCCACTCCCTCCCCTGGCCGCCTTACCCCTCCTGCCCCTGTGATGGTGTCAGGTACACGTTTTATCCTGCATGTGCAAAATAAGCGCAGGATGTATTTCTGTTTAGTAAATTTCAGACAGTTTGCAGAGCAGCTGCTATTGGCCGTCCGCATGTTTACACTGTTTCAAAAATGCCTTGGAGGCCGGAATACATCAGGACTCCATGCTAACTATTTTCCTGTGATGTACATTCTAGACTTGTGTCTAAGTAACACTCAAATTAGGAAGGGCTGGCTGGTCTATTACAAAAAACTAACCGTGAAATTGTTAGTTCCCAGTTTGCAGAATTTTTTTTAAGGAAAATGATTCAGGGTATTTAAGGAAAGCCCCGGGGGTGGCAGTCCCTGGGGCTGTGGGGGCCTCCCTGGGACCCTGCAATAACATTCTCGCATGCCCCCGGGACTTGGCCCACCCGGGGGCTAAATAATAATGAAGCACGGGAGCCCACGCTTCTTTTTTTTTATTTTCGGCCAAAATTCATGCTGGGTTCGCGAATCTCGCCGATTTTGTCCTAAAAACATGCTTTTTTGAGGCCTGGGGGGTCCTTCTGGGACCCCCTGAGCAGGCCTAGGGGGTCAGGGTGTTTCTATCATGCGCCCTTTTCTTTTTTTACCTTTGTTTCCCTGTTTCCTTGTGCCTCGGTTACCGAGGCACAAGATGGCTGCCAACACATCCTGGTTTGGAGTGTTGATAGCCAATTAGAATAAAGCTTGTGGTCGGGAGGGTCCGCGGATCCTCAGTGCCTCTAAATATCGAAACTTTAATTTTTTTATTTTCTCAGCAACTACTTAATGGATTCCCACCATTTTTTTAAAAAAAGGCGCTTTCTGAACCAAGCACTACCTTTTTGCCAAATTTGGTGTAATTCCGTTCAGCAGTTCGAGCTGTAGCCGTGTCTAAAGTTTCCTATGGGAAATTCATTTTTTGACCTCTTCTTTTTTTAATTTCTCAGGAACTATTGAATGGATTTACACAATTTAAAAAAAAGGTCTCTTTCCGAAACAAGGGCTACCTTTTTGCCAAATTTGGTGCAATTCCATTCAGCAGTTCAGGCTGTAGCCGTGTCTAAAGTTTTCTATGGAAAATAACATGGAGAAAACACGTTTTGGGACCCCCTTTTTCTCGCCCCGCTTGGCTAATCACCCTGAAACTTTCAGGATAGGACCTGACCAGAGCGGGCCACAAGTTTTGAAAATTTTGCAAAGAATTGTCAACCGGCGCCAAAGTTATTGGGAAAAGAAAAAACGCTTTTCCTATGGAAACTAGGTCCTAACTATAACTACCTGCTGGCGACATATATGCTTGCAAATTATCCTCTGTTTGAAGACGCACTCTGAAACAGAATAATTAAAGCAACCCAGCATTCTGTATTTCAGAAATTGTTCAAAGTCTTACGTACTTCGGAGCAGCAGCTCCTTGGTCACAGGCATTTAATGAGGTTGCGCACTGTTGCTTGAAAGGCTTTCTCCCAGCATGTTATTTCTTCCATTTTGCCCTCAAGTGGGCCTCAAAGGTGAGTACAACATGTGTTGTGGTGAAATTTGCACTCATGTAAATAAATCTCTATTGAGTCAATCCATTCTCTTGGAGTGCGGTGAATTTTGATTCTTTTTGGTTATACATATATGCGATGGACAGTCCACCCTCAACACCACATAGTATAGGTTTGAATGTTATGTTTTTTGACCGTCTTTCAATATTTATTGCTAATGTCGCTAAAAAGGGTTCGTTCGGCCAGAAATGCATTGTTGCTAGTTAGGTCAACCCCAAAAAGCACTTTAAAACAACTGAAATGTATGTAAGAGAGGGGTTATGGAGAGATGAGGGGCACTGGTGGAGGGCAGTAGTGATAGAATCTACGGAGAAGGAGGTCATGGGGCAGGGGGCAAAAGAAAATTGTGGCACCGAGCACCATCTGTGATAAAGCCGGCCCTGTATGTAGACCTGGACTTTCTTTGGTAGGCTTCAACTAACAGCTGAGATCAACAATACAAGGTTCTGAATCAAAAAAGTCTGATTCAAAAGTAACATTTTTCCAAATCTTACCCAATGCATGCTTCTGCTTCTGACTCTCCCTCTCTTATTTTCACACATACATTTTCATCTTACCACTAATAATTGCTCCTTCTGATGTCACACAATAGTATCTGTAACTGGGGCTTTTTGTTTGTGTCATGTTTATAACTGACAACAATTGTCATAAATATCAAAACCTAAGTCTCAGGGTGTAATTCGTGAATTTCCCAGAGTAGAGCCCGGGTGTCTATAAAAACATTGAAGCATGAAGAATTTTGTTTGTCTGCATTTTTGTTCTTTGTGGGCAAATATTAAAAATGTGGTTTAAATACATTAATAGTCTCACTATTTATTGTCACTCTAGTTTACACTTTCATTGTAATTGTGGTTTAATCTGTTGATTTGTTAAAGTCTGTGAAAAACTCTCTGCCTTCAGAAAGCTCATTAGCAATCAGTGTCACAACTAAACATTTGTCAGCTGTTTCCTTTACTACAGTGACATTATGTGTTATTGGATTTCATTCATTTTTATGGAATTTTACATTTTTACAAGCAGGCAACGTGCACAGCCAAAAATGACTTGCGGCGTATCATCTACACATTTTTCCGAGGTGTCATTAAACATAACATCAATGCAGTGGAGCATAATGCTAACTTTTTTTCATATCATATTTTCAGCAACACCATTTTTTGATTGCAAATGATGTATTTGAATTTAACTCGCCTAATTTTCAGGTGTGAACCATACTACACACACCCTAATAATATGTTTCTTGTGTTTCTTTGCAGATACTGAATAATTATTATACATTCTACCAATATTAAAACAGAACTCGATCTATGATTAATTACCAACCGAAAGCCTCCTTTTATCATATAAATTAAGAGCTATATTTTCCTCATGGTTCTAGAAATGTTCAATACAAAAGGAATAACGGTTCATCTCTGCTGACCATTTTGGCTCTCCCCCTGCTTACAATTTACCTCTCCACTCATCACAAGCCATGAGCAAGATAAGTCAGTTTCCCATCTCTTGTGAATGAAAGAGGGCTAAATACTGCGTCATAAGGTTCATAATTTCTCAGTAAAACTGTGCATTTTTGAATAACATAAACACCATCAGGATATTTTGGCCATAGTCCTGGCTAGCTTCCATTGCATCATCTGTAGGGGTAACCTAGCAAGGTAACAGGTGATATGCGCAACCTCAGAAAATGACAACCCTGACTCCCAAAGGAAATCATGTAAACAGATCTGAAGCCCTTTTGTTTGGTAACTCATGCCTTCCCAAAGGGAAACAAGAAATACTCAAATTGACATTTTAAATATTTCTTGAAGCAATACGATTCTTGTGTAAAATACATGCACTGCAATTATCAATTAAAAGAGACAAAACAGAGTAATCACAAGAATGGTAAAGAAAATGAACAGTTCAACCATTGTGCTGTTACACAGAATATATGTTTGCATATGACTATAGTTATATTTGTGCTCCTACCTAGCACTCCCAATCCTAGCGTGCCTAGTGTGAGTGAATCTGCCAGAACTCCTGAGGGTGATCTAACTCTCCAGGTACCTGTGGGTATGTTTCATCTGCGAACATGTCTTGGTGTAGAGCTGGGCACCACCCTTCTCAGGAGGTAAACAGGATTCAGTTGGGCTGGAATTCCGTCATGGGGCGAACTCAATAGTATAAGCGAAAATGCTCCTCTAACTAGACAAAGGGATGATGTCATCTATATAACAATATTCACCCATGTTGCCATGCCAAAACTCCAGTCAGGCTGCCATTATTGATTCTATTCTTACAAAGCTGTCACCAAGCAGACAATAACAAACAACAACATTTATCACAGTGAACCTGTAAATATAAGCACACTTCAGAGAATATTATCCCATACAGGTGCACAAGTAAATGTGTTTCAAATGTCAACGTTCCAGAAAGATGGCATCTTTAAACGTGAGCATGTAAAATAGTGGTGTTCTTGCCCGGGCCTAGTGGGCCTATTGGGGCCACATAATAACTGAGGCAGGTTGGAAAGGAAGCAACCATAAATCTCTTGCACATGCTAGAAAACAGTATCAAGATGCAGTTGGTATATATAAAGAAAAAAGTAAAGTACATTCAAAGTTTAGGATTTTAGTAAGATAAACATAGTTGTAAATACAGATATACAGAATAATGTCAATTAAAAACTGCACTTAAGGAGTTTACAACAAAAGTAGAAATATCTGTGTCCAAATGTTGGACGCAGTGGTCTAACATAGTAAATGCAAACTAAAACGTATTTACAGAAAGTGATCACTTCAATCAGAAACTATTAAAAGAAGCATATGATGCACTGCAAATCTTTGTTTCTGTGTGTAAGAGATTACCCATAATTAGGCTTTTCTGTTTTCAGTTTATATTTTTGGTCAATTTCTGGTGGGGTTTTTTCAGTGTTTTCAAAACCTTTAAAAAACTGTGGCTATCAGCGGTTACACATTTTCACGCCCTTAAAAACCACAGAAACAGTATTTTTCCAGTGTTTATGGAATGTTTTGCTTTTATTATTGCTTGCTTTCTGCACTGATAGTGAGTGTGTAAAGACAGTGTGCGTACAGGGTATATGAGGTCTAAATACATTTTTGCAAATCAAACTTATTGTAGTACACAATACAAAACTTCTTTAGTGAGTCTGGTCTCGCTATTTCATTCCCATGTAAATGGTTATCTGTGAAAAGGCCCTCTCAACTTTGGCACTTGAGATGGGCAACACCAAAACAGTCAGTGCACAATCTGCTAGTTTAGGGCACTGACATAGCTTTCCATGCCAATACTGGTGAACCTGAAGATTGCGATTCTCTGGAATAGGTTCTGTAACATATGCATTGAACTGGGCTCACAAGGCCTCAATTATTGAAGTGGTCAAAAACGAAGCAGTACTTTTCAAAGTCCGTAGAAAATTCCAATTTACCTGTACTATTTTTCACAATTCTATCAATATGCGATCAAAGATCCTCACATTTCTTGCCTTTGGCATCATCACTAAGCAAAAATTCTTTAAACGGTAGCCTCATGGATAATATAGCATTCACAGCCTCTAGGACTGAGAACCACTGGCTAAATGACACCCTTGTGATGACTCTTTGATGCCACACAAAGCACAAAATGAGAAATATTTACGTTTTAGCTCCGGTGCATAATGAGCAGTGCACCAAAATGGACTACAAAGTCAAATGCATTCTCCATTAACTCTGAAGTTTGTAAAGATGCTTTCAACATACCATCTAGAAAGTCTCACAGGGAAGCACTTCCGCTCAGGTATCGATTTTGACAGGCCATCACACAACGTTTTCCTATATGCAGCTGAATTACTGCAAATACAAATAATATCACTCCAATCTTTGTTGAACTTAGTAAGAACTTTCTGCAGCAGCATCCCAAATGACACTGCGTTCCATGTTATCCACCAGAAGAGCACATGGGGAACTGCTATCAAGTAGGAGGAGATAACAGAAAGTGGTCTTGTTAGTTCAGGATCTAATTAATCAGATTTTGTTTTGAAACCTGATTAGCCTATGGTTCTTGTAATTGCAGTAGTTTAATTTTTGCTTTCGATAATATCCCAGCCTTGTAAACACGGTATTGTGACAAAGTGGTATCAGTAGCAGAAGGATATTACACATAACAGGCTGTTCAATCATATCTCAAGTCCCTGTCCTATTTTGTCCACTTCCGAGAAGAAAGACCCTTTGTCCTTCCCCCTACAATCTTGGGGGCATATCAACAACAACCAGCGATAATTATCGCTGAGCGCACTTAGCGCCAGGATAATTATCGCCGGCTAGAGCCGATTGTTATCGCTGAGATAGCGTGCTATTAGCAACGCTTATCTCATCAGCGATAAAAATCCTGGCGCTAACTGGCTAACGTGAGATTATCGCTGGAAACCCAGCGATAATCTCACGTTAGCCAGTTGATAGGGACTCACAAACTTAGCCATGATATCCACCCTCCATAGGATATCATGGCTAAGTCAGTCCTGAAGCAGGCGTAAGGAAAGTAGCGATAACAGGGGTTATCGCTACTTTTCCTGACGCTATGCTTCATAGCGTTAGGCTTGCTGATAGGAGAAATGTCGCTTAGCGACATTTCTCCTGTCATGCCAGGTCAGGAACGCCCACTTTGCATCTCATTAGAGATGCAAAGCTGGGCGTTAGGAATCCTGACGCTAAAGCAAGGTTTCACGCATTAGCGTGACCTTGCTGATTAGGCGATAAAATTATCGCCGCTTTACTGCCGAAAACGGCCGCTAAAGCGGCGATAATTTTTTATCGCCTGCTTGTTGATATGCCCCTTGGATTGTTCCCAACATCCATATCAGTCGATTTCATTTGAAGTTGGGATGAGGTCGAAACAAAGTTCCTTCTTCTAAACCTTCATGTGAGCCTGTTAGGTTTTGGCTCTTTCCGGATCTGAATAGGGTATAGAATATATTAATGCTCCAAAACTCTGTACCGAATTTCAGGCTTTACATGAAAATGCAAGTAACATAACGAAAGAGCTCCATTCCAGTTGACTTTTAGCCCTTAACGGTGTGATTGCGGGTGCTCTTTGTTTTCTTTGCTATTTTCTAAGAGTTCCAATGTGTACGATAATGCCCATACTTGCTATCTATTCGTAGATGAATAATGTTGCTCAGTTCAAGGTAAGGTCTTTCGGGCAGCAAAAGCAGGAGTAATGCTCTCAGGACAACAAAGTAATCTCCATATACTAGTTCATTTGCAAGTGCTTAGAAGTCCCCGGATCAGGACAACTTCACAGGTTATACAACAGACGTATTCAGTACAATAAATGTGTAAGCAGTTTAACAAATAGATCATAGACACCACTAAAGGAATTAAAAATGGAAGTTTAATGGTGAGTGGTCCAGCACACCTCACTGGGCACACGTGTTGCTTGAGACCAGAAAAAAGACTTTGCGTGTGTATTGAACCCAGTGGTCGAAGTGGGGGGAAAAAAGTAGGGGAACTGTGGGCAGAGAATCAGAGGGTGGGAATAACCCAAGGATTGGCTCAGTGGGCGGAGCTAGAGGTGTGGCCAGAATGCGCAAATATCCCAATTTTTAGTATTTGTTTGGCATTTCACTGCCCAGTTTAATCAACCAATGGATACACATGATTATATAAGGTTATAATGAGTTATTGACATTAAAACACATTCACAAAGTAGGATATGCTTCTAATCACAGAATGTCCCAAATACGATAAAATGTGGAAGCCCAAGCCATTTGTCTCCAAGCCATGGAGTTTCTGTCCTCAGCACTTCTCCCTTTTTCCACAACAGCAGTTCAAACATGAATAGCAAAATATCCTAGTTTGCAGATGTTTTCTATATAATTATAGCTCTGCCATATTTGCCTCATAATGCAAGATCTGCTGCATGATCTGACCATTTAAACTAATAAATTGTTTATAGCTCAAAGGTATCAAAAGTTAATAAAAAATGTGACTTGTTTTGCTGCGGAGTGGATGGCTTATTGCAAAGGTTGACTGATCACCTCTCTCACTGCTGCATTTGTATGTTACACTGGTACTAATGAGGCAAAATCTTTCCAGAGACTGTTAGCATGTGTACACATGTCAAAATAATAAAATATAGGAAAATATACTGCATTACGCTGCAGCCTTTTTTTAAATGCATAATTTAGTCAACACTGTGGCATAATTTTGTCCGCCTTTGCTGCATATTTTATTCCAGTGGCCCTACAGCAAGCAGCACATGTTAAAAGTGCTTGTGAATGAAGCAGAGAGACTGTGAAGTTTGTGAACTTAGTTTGGTGTGCGTCCTAATTCTGCATTGCCAATCCCTGGTGAGTTGCAGCTACTACTTCTGAAACAAGGCCAATGGAGCTACCTATGGGTGAGGCAGACTGGCCTCAAGGGCAGGGCCGGTCTTAGCACTGGTGGTGCCCTGTGCATTAATGTTTGGTATTGCCCCCCAATAACTACCTCTGCCATGGATTCCCTCACTACCACCCTTTACCAGTGCCCCTCAAGTCTCCATAACCACACTCTCTCTCAGATGCATTTAATTTGATTTACAGCGCCACTCCTACCAGTGTAGGGTGTCAGAGCACTTTACATCACACACATTACTCAGAGACAATCAATATGTGTGTAAATCACTGTATAGAAAATGTTACACAAGACTAAGGACTACAAGGTGTAGGAGTCACATGACAACCATACTACTAGGCCATATAGTTTAATGGTGATTGGTCTGGAAAAACATAAACTCAGAATTTTAAAACGTAATACCATGGTTGGGGGTTCTCTTTAATAATCAGAATTGATTTCTGTCCAAAAGAACAATTTTTGCAACATTAGGATAATCAAAGACTGGGGGGAAAAACATAACGCTCTAATTTATACCTTGCAGTTTGTATGCAGCTCTTAGATGAAAGTTAATAGCTCACTGTTGTATGTTAGGATTTTAACTTATAAACTGCAAGTAACAAAAGTATCTCTCTGACAAATGCAGTAGCCCACTGACCTATTTACATTATGTGCACTTTGTGATCTGTGTAGAAAGGTAGAATCTGACTGCATGGTTGCCCGCACTTTTTTCCTGGTGTTGTGCTGGTCTTCAACTTAGTCTGGCTGGGATCCTGCTATTCAGGACCCCAGCCTATCTGCTTTCTCCCTTAAATTGATTACAAGTACTATAGGTACACTCCAGATTGGATTCTGGGGTACCCTTATAAGTCCCTAGTATATGGTATACTATGTACCAAGGGCATAGGTACCCCAGAGGCCTACCAGGGGCTGCAGCATGTATTGTGCCACCCCTGGGAAGCCTTCAAAAATGACACCACAGGTCCGCTACTGCAGCCTGGGTAAGGTGGTGCATGCACCCCTTACTGAGATATAGGTTCACTATATCTCTCCATATCACTGCACATATAATCCTATCAGTCACCCCTACGGCAGGCCTTACCAATCCTGAAGGCAGGGTGCTGGGTTTTATGTGAGAGGGTGCCCATGCATGAGCAGAGCCCCTCTGCAGCCTTCAGAACCTTTATTCCGGAGTTGTTTGTGATGCAGCCAAACCATACACTCTTAAGTGCATTATAACCAAACTGTAAATGCTAACTTTGGGATGGCTGCACGGAAACATGTCGTATTTGGTGTCAAACACTTTGGAATCATACCCCCACACCAGTAACTGGTGTGGGAGTATGATCCCACTCGTCTAGAGGGAGAGACATGACAGCACCGGTATACCCGGTACTAGCTAACAGAGCCCTGGCATCACAAAATCGATGCTGCCAGCCACAGACACGAGTCTTCCCTCCTGCTGCTGGACGAAACTCCAGCAGGGGAGGCCTCGACAATAGGTTTCCTGTCACAGGGAGGTGTCACCACCTCCCAGAATTACTTTAGTGTATTGGGGCTGGGTGGGTGCACTCCAAGAGTTCTTTGGAGTTCAGCACTGGGGGATTATTTGGTGTCCCTGTGCAGAGTCCAGCTCAAACCGGTTGCAGGGGCTACCAGCCCCTGCTCTGGCGTGAAACTGGACAAAGGAAATGGGTGTAGTCACCCCTCTTTCCTGACCCTCCCATAGGTGGGTCCCTAGTGCTTGTCACACCCCTTCCTTGGGTATAAGAAAGGAACCCCTGGCTACAGGACTTTATATTACACCTGGACGAAACTCTGATACTGAATCCTGGAATTTCAACGATCTGCATTGAACTAGATGAGTGAAGAATCTCCCTTAGAGTAAAGGAGTTACTTCCCTGCAAGGCAGGCACCAAAGACACATCTGACCGGTTTGCAGCTCCAAAGCTCCCGCCAGCCTCCGAAGAATTTTGCAACACAGGAGGTGGGTTTCCATGGTCTTAGAGGTCGATCAGTGCCCACAGCACGTCTGAAGCCCGTATCCCTCGTGGCGACCGTGCAAATCGAACCCTTGGACACCACATCACTTTGCAGAAGCATCAGCTTTCCAACAACTCCTGCAGCTGAGCTTTGGATTACTTATAGCCCTGACCCCGAGCAGCATTTGCACTGAAGATTGCCCGTCTACACTCCACGTGTGTTCCGTGAGCTGGCCCTTTGTGTTTCCTCTCAAGGTCTCTTCGCGATCCCTAGTCCGTCAACTGGTGGGTCCCTGTGAAGGCAACTTTACCTCTAATTAGGGTTACCTGATTGCTCTAGACGTGCCCTGTCTCTCCATTGCTTGGGGAGTCCCCAGGAACTTGCTGGTCCGCACCGAAGCATCTTTTCTCTTCCTGCATGGGTTGCTGTTGCCAAGGCTTGTTGTATTCAATACGAGCACCGACACCGCAGCACTCGACATCCTTCATGGAACAGCTAAAATCCAGCTTCTGGTTGTCATCAACGCCTCCTGGTCCTCATGGCTGCAGAGTCAAGCTTCACCTCTTCGCACCTGAATCACCCAACATTGGTGGGCTTTCGACTACCGTGCCCCTGGTCACTGGCAAGTGACCCAGACTCTGTCCCCTCTGCTTTCAGGTTCTCTGATCTTCGATCCGGGCTTGGATCACACCGGACACTTTCCTCCTTCCTGGCAGCAGCACTTTGCTGCAGATCGCCTTTGAAATCAACGACGATCCCCGACACCATTTGACACCTATGCACCCGGCTTCCCTGGGTGAGGTAATTTGAGTACTCCGGTGCTCCCGTGGGTGCTGGCCGTAGAACCCCCTAAGTCTAAAGGGGTTTGCTCAAAGTCCTCTCCTAAGTGTCCTTAACTTCTAAAATTCCAACCGCGACTTTCCCATAAAATAGTACGGGTCTCGCGCCTGTGTTCTCACACTGCATGCGTCCACCGTGGGTCTCCTGTGTCACTAGCTTGGGTGGTTCCTTGGGGTACCAGCAATTCTACGTGCTTTAGGCACAGTGTCTAGTCAAGTTGTGGTTCTTATACCACTTTCTTAATATATGGTTTGGTCCGCCCCTAGGGCTCATTGTATATTGTGCTATTAACTGTCGTTTTAGAACTGTATTATTGTGTATCTTGGACTCTAATCTCATAAAGAGATTAGTAGTGAGTGTTTAGAAATAAATACATATATTTTATATATACCTTGTGTGGATCTCCTTTCATTTAGTAATTCAAGAGGTTATAATCTGGTAAACCAAGCTGCTTTACACTCCTTCTAGACTTAGCCTGAAGGCTGCTCTCCATAGCTACCACTAGGATAGCTTTCAATAAAGGTTGTCTTTAAACCTATCATCAATAAGGGTTGTTTGGACTGGTACAAGGTGCCCACTATAACTAGTGGACAGCATATACCAGGCCAACTTCTCACAATCTGTATGGTACTTGTTCTTTGCAGCAGGCATATTAACCCTCTGAGCTACCTTTCCATGAATCAAAACTTCCACTAGACAAAATGATCTATCTCTCTCTAGGAAGAACATTAAACACCAGAGTCATCATGACATTTTTATTGTTGCCGAAAATTGCTGGAGGCCAGGAAGGAGGCAGCAAGCGCTTTTAAAACCTTAATATACTTGCAGACATAATGCCTTCACCCAAAGTCAGCACCCGGTGTGGTCACACCGGTTGCACTGCCCTAGAGCTGGCCATTCTCAAGTGTCCTGTGACAGAGTCACTGTCGCTCTAGGATGTGCTGCTTCATAGGCCTGTCTGCAAGACTGGAGGTGAACTTCAGTATGGAGTGTGATGGACAAACCTTGAAGGTTAACCCACACTTGCCACTGCTAGGGTTCACCTGCTGGTGCTAAGACACCAAGGCTTCTAAGGTCTTGTACAGCCTTCTAAGGTCTAGCATATGAATGTGCTCCCTCAGGAGAGTGGTCTGTTGGACTGGTTATTAAGGCTGAATCTGGTTCCCCAGTTACAAATTCAGTAGCTCTGGCCATAGTGCCACATCCTCTCCCCCGCTGAACACCATACTGCCCCACTGAGAAAAACCCACACTGCCTTCAACTACAACCCAATTTCTGCCGGCTATAAACACCTGGATGCGGCTCAATTTAAATGACGCAATAGACAAGAGCAATATGCGGCCTACAAAAAAAAGTAACAACTTCCTGGAAAAAGCAAACCCTCATAGGGGATGTAAAATTGAGCAAACCATGTGAAATGTAGGCAAGAACAACATGGTTACCTTAATGCGTTTACACTCACTATTCAGAAATCAGTGAGTGCTTTTGCCTGAAAAGTTAAGGACATGACTACAGGGCCCTGAATGGACCAATTTCAATGTCCATTGCTTATATCCTTACAAAACGTAAGCAGCATGGTAAAAAGACCACATCCCTGGACGCAGGGCCGCAGTACACATTTTGTTTTCCAATGCACACTTTGCAGTACCTCCAGGACTGGTGCACTAGTTGCAAGCCCAGGGAAAACAAAGACAAGAAAACAAAAATAGCGCTTCACTGGCAAACTCTGTAAAAGTGGCGCTAATGTGTTTGGGTGTGAATAAAATCAATCTGGTCAGTTTGCTACCACTCTGTCTTACTTTATTTAGTTATTTTTCCTATTTATAACCTTTTATTCCAGATGCTGCACTTTGGAATTAAAATACGACATTTCCAGCAAAAATTATTTTCTTTTTTGGATCCATTTCACAGGGGAGCAACTAAAAGAAAGGAGAGGAAAGAGAGTGAAAACCCCGTCTTGAAATCTCGGTTTTCTGTAGGAGAAGAACTGCTAGACAGAAAGAGAGGGAAGAAGGAAAAAGTGTGGGGGGGGGGGGGCAACTGAAGCCACAGAGCAGAAGTGGACACTGAATTTTTCTTCTCTGGGTAAGAAGGCAAAGACAGAGTCCAGTTACTTCTCTTCCGCCCGTCCTCGAACGCCAGGAACGCCGAGCTTGATTTATAGGCGATGGTGATTTCCTGCGTCCCGGGACGCATTTTCTAAATAAAAAAGTAGGGGAACGGAATCCCTGGAATTGAAGAAGTAGGGGCACGCCGTGCCCTGCCGTTCCCCCCCCCCCCACTTCGACCACTGATTGAACCTCATTATGTTGCAGTTTGACGTGGCACTGACACCCAATACAGGTTTGCATGTAGCATTCTGCTTGCCGACCATTAAGTGGTAAAATCCAGACATATATAACCAAGAACTATGAAAATGACTCCCCTATAATTGACTTCTGTTTTCAATACATATTCATCATGGAATTCCTAACATTCTGATTGTTTTTTTAGAAAAGAGTCGACAAGCCCATCGCATTTTCAAAGTATCTGAGGTCGCTATTTACTGAAAGCAGTTAGTATTCTTGAAGAGACAACAGGCCCTGCCTCCATAATGAGTGCAAAGCTGAAGGGAAGGAAACAAATCTTTGTGAGGAGCAGAAATCATAAGCAAATGACTACTTGTAAATCAATAAAGTACAGAATCACATATATACACTTTTTGTGTTTTCATCAAAGTATTCACATGCGCATAAAAACACTTAAGAATCGTACCTGCATCAGCGTTACTTATTTTTCACATAGATTCACACATCATGCAGTGACTTCCATGTGAGTCAGACATCTTAAAAGGCCTGGAGTCTGATGAGTAAGTTCAATCCAATGAAGGTAGCCCTTTTACTGTTGCTATTATAGTGCTAAGTTAATTATATGAAACGCATATGTGAATGGCTTAATGGATGGTATATAAAGTTGGACGATTTGCATTTTTTCTCTCTTAACTGTGTCTATATCTTCCTCTAAAGTTTAATGCTGAGCTAAAACCTGGTTACTGCAAATCAATGTTTCAAAGTGCACAATTTACCCTAAGGCACCAGCCTGCTTGAAAAATCCTTGTTTCAGCTGTTGTACAAATAGTGTAAGGATGAGAAAGTGAGGAATGTCAAACAGCTCCTTATCTCCCCTAAATGACAGACTTGATAAACTCACCAATCTTGTGTTGATAAGTTTATGAGATAACACTAAAGGGCATGAAGGGTTAATGGAAATATTGATTTTGACGATCACTTCTGCACACATTGGATTAACCTCTATGCATTCCACGTGTGCAGAGCCTATGTTCGAATACAAAGGACTAGTAAAGGTTGGCATTTCGAATTTCAGCATCCAGAGTTCACAAGGTTTTTGTTGGCTAAAATATATTGACATAAACAGGAAGTTCGCCTGTCAACATCACATTTGGAGATGATTCTTTTTTACCATATCAATAGATAGGCATATTTTTATGTTTTTAAAATGTATGTGAAAGACAATCGGTAACGATCTGGATACCGGAAGTGTCTCGCCCTGAGTGACATGTGGAGTCATATCCCCAACAGCCCAAGAGGGGAAGGAGGAGTGCACTTGCAGACAGGTCTGCTACTCTCCCACTGCCAGCAGCAGGGCCTCAGAGCAAAGTAAACACACACACATCCACACACAAACTATGTAAAGTAGAGCAATTTAAGCCCTCTCTCCCTGTCTCGTTTGTGTCTATGAGGCAGCAGCAGGGGGAGACAGGCTCCAGAGGCAGCAGTGCGGGAAGAGAGTGTCTGCCAACAGTGGCCCCTTTCCCAGTGCTCAGTGTGAGAAAGAATATCACTTGTGTTCTTTGGCTGAGAACTCCCTCCCCTCAAGCTTTCCTTCTTCCTTCTGTATCCTTTATGCCTGTCCTGTATCATTCAACTCAATGTTGCCCCTGCGGCGACTGACCCACTGCATGTAGTTATTTGCCCTCTTTAGGCTTAAGGAGGTATAGATTCTGCTCTCAATTTCCATGGTTGGGGGAGGTCTGACACCAAGGGCCACATGAATGAAAGATTTTTGATTTTGCAAACGGTGCAATTCGGTAAAATCAGCAGTTTGTGAATGCAAAATATAACCTTTCATGATGTATGAAAGGCTTTGTAGTCACACTCTTAGGTAAAAATGGAGACTACAAATAAGGAATCACAAATTGTGATTCCCTTAGCAAATGTATGAAGCACTTTCCAAATGCAAACTGTGTATTTAGGAACATGCAATTACCATTGACTTCAAGTTGATGGTAACCAAGTGCAAACTTATAAAATTGCCAAGACTGCAGTTTTCAAAGGGCCATGTAGCGCACACGTGCCACTGCGGCATTTTTTTGGGGGTGCTTAAGAGGGGCCTCAGGCCCCCAACCACCCTTGGCTGTGCATGACCTAATTTGTGATTACCAATTAGGTAATTGCAAATTAGCTAATTCAAAACCATTTACACCTCTGGGCCTTTTGGGCCAGAGGGACAAGTGGAGTAATATTACCTAATAGCGATTTGCTATTTACCGAATTGCTATTAGGTAATATTAAGAAATTGCAAAATCTTTGGCAATTCCTTACATGCATAGCATTTGATGGAAATGTGTGTATGTACGTGTGTATGCGTGTGTGTGTGTGTGTGTGTGTGTATATATATATATATATATATATCACCAAAACAGTCCTTGGAGTGATACTCAGTATACACACACACCCAGTATACACACTCCACGCCTTACGCACAAAGATCTAATCCATTTTGTTTTGGTTATTTATTAAATATACCATTGCATTAAGTAGACTGTGTTTTTTCTATAAGTGTATCCATGTCATTCAATAACAAATAAGTCAAAACTTTGTTGATTCCAAACGTATATAACTTTCCGTGAGGAATCTCGTATAGTAGGCATATACCAACAACCCACATTTGCATGAATAATATAGATTAATTTTCTATATTGTCTGTTTCCCCACCGTTTCTGGTTTTCTTAATTTCACTGCTATTATGCAACTATTAAATAATGGTACAGTGTTTTCTTTTTTTCGTAATGTTCATTACTTTATTTTGTTCTGACACTAAAAGCCTGCTAGGTCGGTTCCTTTGGGTTGCCATAACAACAACTCCAACATGACCTTTACTATGTCTATGATTTTTTGTTTGGTTGCTGTGACAACCGCAAGTGAGTGACGAGCCAACTATGTATAAATAATTATGTTTGACCACTTGTTAATTGGATGCAGTGAACAAGGCGGCTGTTCCCGCCGAAACGCGTCTGTGCCACATTTGGAAATAAATCCTTCTCTGCTGAATCTACTCACGGTGTCGGTGCCTGTTTGTTGGACGCTGTCAGGATCGAAACATATATATATATATATATATATATATATATATATATATATATATATATATATATATATATATATATATATATATATATATATATATATATATATATATATATATATATATATATATATATATATATATATATATATATATATATATATATATATATATATATATGAGGGTATTGTCATGAGTGAATCCCAGGGATTTTGCCTTGTTCACAAGTAGCCGGTTAGAGCCAAGTAAGTTCAATTAGGATAGCAGGGCCTTTGCTAGTGCTTTGCAGTGTGATGAAGAGAGAAGGAGAAATTCTAGGCCTGATTTAGATCTTGGCGGGGCTGGTACCGCTGTTACTTTTTCAATGGTCTTCCAGCCCACCTCCTTGGTGGTCTGCCCGCTTGATTAAGATGTTGAATGGACACTGGAAGGAAGACTGCTGCACTCCCACCACCTCTGCCAGAATCTTTCTTCTGCTTCAATGGCATCAGAAGCTACTGTCGGAGGTAGTCCCACCAAGATTAACGCTGTCCAGATTACAATGTGCCTTTCCATTGAGGCAACTGTAGTGGGGAAACCTCAAAGCGTGAGTTGGCAGAATTGATGAAAAAGAGGTGAAAGCTCACCATTTTTGGGGTCCCACCACCAAATCCATTTTGAACACCATTGTACATGTCCGTTCTGTGCTGCTGCTACTTGACCGCGATGCTCAGCGACTCCGTTGTAGCCAGAATCTAAGGTAGGTTTTTATGTTGTGTGTGGGTGTACATTCAATAGCATGTGTATTTTGTTGGTGTGCCATGCTATAGGTAACTAACTTAGGCAGTACACATTACCTACATGTACATTTTGACTGATTCACAACATATATGTGTATTGAGATGAAAGTAAGTAGTACTTACCTGTCTCCAGACCACCATGGCCTCACTCCGTCAGGATTCCAGCACCAGGGCACCGCCATCACAATGAGAACATCTAACTCGGTTCAATGCAATCCCGCCGGAATGACGGCAATAAAGTAATGTTAGCCAGCAGAGAAGACCGCCACCACTGCGTCTCCTGTCTATTGCCACAGCATCTAAGCATGGCAGGGGGACAGCTGTCAGATTGAAAGGTACTTGGGACCATCACAGTGGTGGTATGCGGTACTCCTGCCAAGATCTAAATCAATAATATCACAAAAGGGAGAGACTAGGGAGAGAGGGAGCCTTCTCTGAATCCCCTATCAATCATGGAAACTCACTTGGCAGAGAAGAACTACGTACATAGGTTCAGCCTGTATTTGGAATTGAATCCATAAATATTTGATGAAATCGTAAGGCACGATCGGAAAATGAGCTTACTTGTGTAATTGAGAACTATGAACAGGTACGAGCAGCAAGAATAGAGCATTATGGGACATGTAGTCGAGGTGACTGCAAAATCGTGAAATGTGAGGCATACAAGGATGGTAAATTATGAATACTATATTCACAAAGTATGAACGTATAAACTGCGAACATTTTCCATCTATGCCCAAGTTATTTGAAATATTATCACAAAATTAATTCACTGCTGCTTTAAATCATGTGTGGGCGATTAGTCCCTTCTCAATGTCCATAGCTGTTGAATATTTAAAAGAAACCAATGAACTGACCCAATGATTGTGTGCATTTGACAAAGACTCGCATGAGTTGAAACGCGTTATGCCTTCTGTTTGCCTGAAAATAAAACAACTTCATGAAGCACTGTCGGTGTGGCCTGTATCACGTTACCTAACAGTACGTGTTTTCTGCTGATTTTCAAAGGTGTCTGGCGCACCCTGACAGGCCCCGACCCGAGAGGCTGTGGCGCTCCTTTCGTCAGGAGTTTGTTTGGAGTTTATCTTAAAGAGGCGTCCGCCGGCTGTCCAAACGGAACATTGATGGAGTACTGATGGCAGGGCCGTCTGTGAGAGGCCCGCTTTTATTCTGGATAATGGATCTTTTGAATTGGCCAGGGTTTGCGACTGAACTCCTGTGTGCTGGCTGTAAACTTGAACAGTGACAGAATATTGATGGCAGGGCCACTGAGAGGAGGCTCGCTTCTATTTTGAAAGGTGGACAATTTATCGGCCAGTATTTCGGGTAAGCCAGTTGCACGCAGTGCTTCCAGGAACATTATTTTTAAGGCGTGAATATGGAAAGATCTGAGTTGGAGCGGTTCAGCCTGTATTTGGAATTGAATCCATAAATATTTGATGAAATCGTAAGGCACGATCGGAAAATGAGCTTACTTGTGTAATTGAGAACTATGAACAGGTACGAGCAGCAAGAATAGAGCATTATGGGACATGTAGTCGAGGTGACTGCAAAATCGTGAAATGTGAGGCATACAAGGATGGTAAATTATGAATACTATATTCACAAAGTATGAACGTATAAACTGCGAACATTTTCCATCTATGCCCAAGTTATTTGAAATATTATCACAAAATTAATTCACTGCTGCTTTAAATCATGTGTGGGCGATTAGTCCCTTCTCAATGTCCATAGCTGTTGAATATTTAAAAGAAACCAATGAACTGACCCAATGATTGTGTGCATTTGACAAAGACTCGCATGAGTTGAAACGCGTTATGCCTTCTGTTTGCCTGAAAATAAAACAACTTCATGAAGCACTGTCGGTGTGGCCTGTATCACGTTACCTAACAGTACGTGTTTTCTGCTGATTTTCAAAGGTGTCTGGCGCACCCTGACAGGCCCCGACCCGAGAGGCTGTGGCGCTCCTTTCGTCAGGAGTTTGTTTGGAGTTTATCTTAAAGAGGCGTCCGCCGGCTGTCCAAACGGAACATTGATGGAGTACTGATGGCAGGGCCGTCTGTGAGAGGCCCGCTTTTATTCTGGATAATGGATCTTTTGAATTGGCCAGGGTTTGCGACTGAACTCCTGTGTGCTGGCTGTAAACTTGAACAGTGACAGAATATTGATGGCAGGGCCACTGAGAGGAGGCTCGCTTCTATTTTGAAAGGTGGACAATTTATCGGCCAGTATTTCGGGTAAGCCAGTTGCACGCAGTGCTTCCAGGAACATTATTTTTAAGGCGTGAATATGGAAAGATCTGAGTTGGAGCGGTTCAGCCTGTATTTGGAATTGAATCCATAAATATTTGATGAAATCGTAAGGCACGATCGGAAAATGAGCTTACTTGTGTAATTGAGAACTATGAACAGGTACGAGCAGCAAGAATAGAGCATTATGGGACATGTAGTCGAGGTGACTGCAAAATCGTGAAATGTGAGGCATACAAGGATGGTAAATTATGAATACTATATTCACAAAGTATGAACGTATAAACTGCGAACATTTTCCATCTATGCCCAAGTTATTTGAAATATTATCACAAAATTAATTCACTGCTGCTTTAAATCATGTGTGGGCGATTAGTCCCTTCTCAATGTCCATAGCTGTTGAATATTTAAAAGAAACCAATGAACTGACCCAATGATTGTGTGCATTTGACAAAGACTCGCATGAGTTGAAACGCGTTATGCCTTCTGTTTGCCTGAAAATAAAACAACTTCATGAAGCACTGTCGGTGTGGCCTGTATCACGTTACCTAACAGTACGTGTTTTCTGCTGATATATATATATATATATATATATATATATGAGGGTATTGTCATGAGTGAATCCCAGGGATTTTGCCTTGTTCACAAGTAGCCGGTTAGAGCCAAGTAAGTTCAATTAGGATAGCAGGGCCTTTGCTAGTGCTTTGCAGTGTGATGAAGAGAGAAGGAGAAATTCTAGGCCTGATTTAGATCTTGGCGGGGCTGGTACCGCTGTTACTTTTTCAATGGTCTTCCAGCCCACCTCCTTGGTGGTCTGCCCGCTTGATTAAGATGTTGAATGGACACTGGAAGGAAGACTGCTGCACTCCCACCACCTCTGCCAGAATCTTTCTTCTGCTTCAATGGCATCAGAAGCTACTGTCGGAGGTAGTCCCACCAAGATTAACGCTGTCCAGATTACAATGTGCCTTTCCATTGAGGCAACTGTAGTGGGGAAACCTCAAAGCGTGAGTTGGCAGAATTGATGAAAAAGAGGTGAAAGCTCACCATTTTTGGGGTCCCACCACCAAATCCATTTTGAACACCATTGTACATGTCCGTTCTGTGCTGCTGCTACTTGACCGCGATGCTCAGCGACTCCGTTGTAGCCAGAATCTAAGGTAGGTTTTTATGTTGTGTGTGGGTGTACATTCAATAGCATGTGTATTTTGTTGGTGTGCCATGCTATAGGTAACTAACTTAGGCAGTACACATTACCTACATGTACATTTTGACTGATTCACAACATATATGTGTATTGAGATGAAAGTAAGTAGTACTTACCTGTCTCCAGACCACCATGGCCTCACTCCGTCAGGATTCCAGCACCAGGGCACCGCCATCACAATGAGAACATCTAACTCGGTTCAATGCAATCCCGCCGGAATGACGGCAATAAAGTAATGTTAGCCAGCAGAGAAGACCGCCACCACTGCGTCTCCTGTCTATTGCCACAGCATCTAAGCATGGCAGGGGGACAGCTGTCAGATTGAAAGGTACTTGGGACCATCACAGTGGTGGTATGCGGTACTCCTGCCAAGATCTAAATCAATAATATCACAAAAGGGAGAGACTAGGGAGAGAGGGAGCCTTCTCTGAATCCCCTATCAATCATGGAAACTCACTTGGCAGAGAAGAACTACGTACATTAAAACTTTTTTTCCCAGGCAATAAGACAATGACAAGGAAATCATTTTATCCTTCACCGTCTAAAGACTTGGGCGTCAGATGCGGCCCAATGATGAAGCATGACACTGCAAAGTGTGTGAGGGCAGTATTAACATAAAAATGTTTTTTTCCTCTTACAATACGTCTGGGCTTTAGACGCTGAAGGATAAAATTATTTCCTTGTCATTGTCTTATTGCCTGGGAAAAAAAGTTTTAATGTACGTAGTTCTTCTCTTGCCAAGTGAGTTTCCAAGATCTAAATCAAGCCTTCTGTCTTTTGAGAGTTGAGTTTGATGTGATGGAGAGACAACCACAATAAGGCACTTACGAGGATGGTACAAATGTTTGTAATGCTCTCTGGAGACTTTTAGATATAGCTGATTGTCATTGGTGTAGAGATGAAAAGAAATGCCTGAGTATTCAAGGAGGGTGCACAGCGGTTCAGTGTAGAGGTTAAATATGTTTGGGATAAATAATTGAACCTTGGGGCACTTCTTGGTGTAGAAGCATCGAGTTAGAAAGAGAGTTGGAAAGCTTGACCTGTTGAGAGCAGTTGGAGAGATAGGATTCAAACCAGCTCAGTACGGTGCCTTTGAGACCCATGTGATCTAAGGTTCTTAATAGGGAAATGTGTTGAATATTGAAGATAGGTCTAAGAGAATAAGGAGACCGGATTCACCATTGTCCAGTATGTGGAGGGTCTCATGATTTTTTACATTGTTTTTCTGTGCAGAACCTGGGTCTGAAGTATGACTGGTGGACATTGAAGATGTGGTTATTCTTTTTATGGTTTTTGAGCTATTGCACGATGCAGCTTTCCAGGACTTTGGGGATGGAGATGGGGGAGCTGTGGAGGTTGGAGGAAACCATGGGTTTTGTTCAGCAGAGGAGTGACCTGGACAATTTGTAGGGCAATAAGGAACTGTAAATTAGGTTAAGGATAAGTTGATTATATGGGAAGGTAGGGGATGAGGGAGGGAGCAGTGGATTTGAATATTTTGGCCGGTTTAGGGTCTATAAAGTGAGAGGAGGGTTTGAGTACTAATATTGTGTTCTCTAGTGTGTGTGGGTTTTGGGATAGATTGATCAATTTTGTTAATAAAAAAGTGGGAGAGATTGTTGCAGATCTTTTTTTGGGGTTGGGAAGTTTGGAAGATTTTGGGGTTAGTGGACTCTTAACAATGGTAAAGAGCTGATTTGGTTTAATATTGGCCAACATTAGTTCTTCTCTGAAGAATTCCAGTTTGGCTTGGAAGATGTGTTGTTTGTATTATTCACGCTTAAGTCACTGGGCTTCAAGAGATTCCTTTAAGGGATGTTGTCTCCATTTGCATTCAATAGCTCAAAGGGCCTTCCAGTCCAATAGTAGATGTTTAGAAAATCTTTGTGTTGAGGGGGTGTTGTAGGGTTGTTTGAGCTTGAGAGGAGCATAATCATTGGAGACATCTGTCAGAATTGTGTTGAAGACCTCTACTAGTCATACTGTGTCACTGAATGTATTTGAGCACAGGAGTTTAGAGGTAATTCTGGATCTTAAAAGAGATTGTTCATTGTTAATGAAGTCCCTAATCCACACCTTGGGCTTTTTTGGTTGACCATATGAGCAGGTTTTAGTGTAGAGCAGGGAGAAGAGTACAAGAAGGCAGCATGACTTGTCCACAGGTGTAGGAGAGAGGCAATCAATTAAGTCCCTATTTGTGATGAAAAAAGTCAAGGATGGTGCCCCTTCATGTGGTTGGGAGAGATACATAATTGTTTGAGATCATTATTGTTCAAGAAAAGAGTTTGATGGGGCACTCATGTGTCAAAAAGCTCCCCCAGTGGAAGCTGAAATCTCTGAGATGGTGCTGGAATTCTTCAACAGTCTTTCAGCAATTATTTCTATCAAGTGTTTGACAAAAACATGGTTGTTCCCCTGGGGGAGATATATAGTGTTGAGGTTCTGTAGCGATCCGAACCCGTGTATTCGGTATCGTAGTACCGACACGATTTTGGTATCAATGAACCGTAAATGATCCATTTTATGCATGACAGTGTTTTCGCTGCGCTACGAGCATGAATTTACTGAGAAATAGGGCATTCTGTTGTAAGGTCATGGCATCCATTTTAGATACGGCACCCATTTTGTTTCTTGCCCTCACATAGTCAATGAACGAGCAATGACCCCGGCAGAATCACCTTGTTAAGGACACCTAAGCTCGAGCTCAAGGAAGCTGACGCTGCGTGACTAGGCAGAATCAAGCTGCCTCCCCTGCCTGAGGCCAGCCCTGCTATACTGGTTCTCGTGTCCATTGTCCTGATTAAGAGGCCGAAGACGGTAGCCATGCCCGTTTATGATCCATAAACACCTCTTATCCTACTTTTCTATCTCTTACACCTGGCTCTGCTCCTCTCCCTCTGGACTTTTACTATGGGGAGGATACGATTTTTATGATGGGGAGGATCGGTCAAAGAATGGAAAACTGACAGAGAGACTTGATCGAATACTGAAAACCTACGACTAATTATTGTTTGGTGTATGTTTATTGTCTGTTTGGGATACCGGGTTGGGCATGAAAGATATTCGTGTAATGTTGCCTGAAGACATATTTTGTGTATTTAAGGAGCAACCCACTTTTTACAATTCGAACAGTCTCGTAGATTCTGCCTTTGTGTGGTTCCTATGACTTCTGTGTCCCTGCAGTAAATAAATCTTGGTCTCTGACGCCACCATCGAGAAGCCCGCGTCTCTGTTTATTTGTGCACCAAGGCAGGAAGGAACTCAGGGGTCTTTGGGTGTTGTTTCCCTGACACCTCTGGACTCTAAAAAGTCAAGAACCTCAAATTGGCGCCCAACGTAGGGCGACGTCATCCGGTACCGGTCCAAAGCCTGAAAATTTCGAGGAGCTTCGTGTCAAGATTCCGGAGGGAGGTACCCCGCTTCATCGATCCCTTTATGTCGTAAAAGTGGCCCGACGATCTCTTCCACGAGGGTTCCCGTTCCTAGACGGCTACAGAGGAACGCTGCCCTGACTGTCGCCCTGTCTTGGACCCGAGGTGCAGACCTTAGTACGGCGAGACGTAGACGGGTTCTCCTTGGTGACGTCTTCCACATTTCAGTTAAGTATTAAGTGGGTTGCGCTCAGTTTGGTTGTTCTTTGTTGCTCTTGTTTTGTTCTCTGGATACGTTTGTTATTGAATTCGTAGATTATCATTGGTTGCTCTTGTTAAGATAATCTTTGTTTTTGTATTGGTTCATTTGGTAGGCCTAAGTTCTTTGCGCATTTTGGTTGGAATCTGTCCTTAGTTTATAATGACTAACAGTAGTAATTGTTTCCTGTCCTGGTTAAGTTGCAACGGGGATTCCCGGTTGGAGGATCCGTGTTCGGTTCCTCCGATTGGAACTCCTACATATGAGCTCTATTGTAAACATGGTGTAGGTCCTATGGCTTATAATGAAGTATGGGTCCGTTACACCAGGAAAGATGGTGTCCTTAGTTGGCCATCGCATGGCAGCTTTGAAATTGAAATTCTAGACAATCTAGAAATGAAGTTGTTTAAAAAGAAAGCCCGACCGGCAATGTTTTATTCTTTTCGCGTATGGCGTAAAGAAGCCAAACAGAGAGAAATTAGGAAGATGAAGAAGGAACAGAAAGAGAAAGGGTTGACATTAATGAGAATCTGCTGGGTTTAGATCTGTTGAAACGCCTGTATGCGACACTGTACTGTTCTCCTTCGGGAGTACAGCTCACGTTGGGTAAGAGAGTCATTTCTCCAATGTACATGTCAATGAATAAGCTCCCACCGGAGCTGCGTTCTCTCCCTGATACTCTTTGGGCGACTGGTCCTAATGATGTAGGTCTTTTGGAAATTCCCCCTTATGTGGTGAGCCTGAAAGCGAATGTTAGATTCCCACGAATCCCACAGTATCGGATTTCGAATGAAGGTGAACGTGCACTTTTACTGATCGTGAAAGACTTAATACAGAAAGATGTGATAGAGGAAACTAGAGGAAATGTCTGCAATAGTCCTGTTCTGCCGATTTTGAAACGCACTGACCCTTCCGAACCTCCAATCTACAGATTTGTGATTGACCTCAGAGAGGTTAACAAAATACTGATTCCACAGTTTCCTGTGGTACCAGATATCACTGCATTATTGACGTTGATTCCTGCCTCAGCCTCATGGTTTACAGTGATAGACTTGAAGAATGCCTTTTTCAGCATCCCGATAGCCGAGGAAAGTAGAGACATTTTTGGCTTCTCTTTAGGAGGTCGCAGTTTCAGGTTCAAGCGCGCTCCACAAGGTTATTGTGAGAGCCCTTCAATTTACAGCCAAGCATTAAAAAGTCAATTAGATGCTCTTGTACTTCCTCCTGGTGTTGCTCTAATCCAATACGTAGATGATCTTTTAGTGGCTGCTGATGACAAGGAAACTTGCAAAACAGCTACAATTTCCTTATTACGTCATTTGTCAGACTTACATCACAAGGTTTCACCTTCTAAACTGCAATATTGTTGCCAAGAAGTGACCTACTTAGGTCATCTTTTGTCAAAAGAGGGAAGAAGGTTGACCCCAGAGAGAATCAAAGCAATTTCGCAGATGACTGTACCAAGCACACAGAGAGAAGTGCGTGCGTTTTTGGCTATTACGTCATACTGCAGGCAATGGATCCCAAATTTTTCTCTCATGGCAAAACCATTGGTAGCCCTCACTGGAAAAGGTGTTCCGAGCCCTTTGCCATGGTCTGATGAATGTCAACAGAGCTTCTCTGATTTACGTGATGCGCTGTGTTCAGCTCCTGTGTTGGGTACTCCTGACTACAGTAAGCCGTTTACTTTATATGTCCATGAAAGAGAAGGTTGTGCGTTGAGTGTTTTAACGCAACAATTTGGTGACAAACAGCGACCTTGTGCATAGTTCTCATCCACATTAGATCCGGTAGCCAGAGCATTGCCAAGTTGTTTGAGAGCTACAGCAGCAGCTGCAGTGTCTATTCGAGAGTCTGCTGGACTAGTCATGAACAACATGTTAGTAGTCATGGTTCCACATGCAGTGGATACACTCATGAATTGAACGAAAACTCAACACCTCACCAGTGCTAGACTATCAGGCTATGAGCTGACGCTTTTGGCAAGTCACATTCAGATCAAGCGATGCAACATATTGAATCCAGCAACGCTGTTGCCGACTACTCAAGAGTCGAGTGATTCAGAGCCCCATGATTGCTGTTTTAGAACTGAGGAAGAGACAAAAGGTAGGATTGATTTAAAAGATACTCCGTTACTAGATCCAGATGGCACTTTGTACGTCGATGGGTCATGTTTTAAACTACAGAATGGTGATGTGACGGCCGCGTATGCAGTTACGACCTTGAGTACGATTGTTGAGACCGCAAGAGTA
Source organism: Triturus cristatus (assembly GCF_964204655.1). Classification (NCBI taxonomy): domain Eukaryota; kingdom Metazoa; phylum Chordata; class Amphibia; order Caudata; family Salamandridae; genus Triturus; species Triturus cristatus. Next base: position 381,032,149 of record NC_140595.1, read on the forward strand.
AGTCAGAATTCTGCCCAAGCTGCAGAATTAATTGCATTAACAAGAGCGTGTGTTTTAGCTGAGGGAAAGAGAGTGAATGTGTTTACTGATAGCCAATACGCCTTCGGCGTAGCACATAGTTTTGGACGTCTGTGGAAAGAAAGAGGTTTTCTCACGTCTCATGGAACTAAGATCCAACATGGACAGTTAGTCAATGACCTGTTGGAATCTCTGACCCTACCGAATGAAGTTGCGATTGTGAAGTGCAGTGCACATCGAAAGATTACAGATGATGTTGGCCGTGGGAATGCGTTTGCTGATGAAGTCGACAAAGAGACGGCCAAGAACATGATGAGTCGAATGTACGTTGCAACGTCTGCAAGATGGATTGCTGAATCAGGAATGTGTGAGAATACGATTGAAAGTGTGAAGGCAATCCAGAATGAAGCAACTAAAAATGAGAAGAATGAATGGAAGGAAAAAACGGGTAAAATGGATTCAAGTGGATGTTGGGTTGATTTGTCTGAGCAGCAGCGTTGGATGTTACCTGATGCGTATGTACTTGCGGTAGTCACGATGGCGCATGGAGCGGCGCACATTAGTTCGAAAGGGATCTGTAAAATATTAGCTCCAGTATGGAAAAACGATGGAATTACTAAGTGTACGGAAAGAGTGGTGAAAAATTGCATGATATGCCTGATGCATAATCCTGGCAAGGGAACCCCAACCCCAGCTGGTCACTTTGCTCCCCCTTCTTGTCCCTTTGAAGTGATTCAGTTGGATTTTATCCACATGGACAGGTGTAATAATCTTAAATATGTCCTAGTGGTAGTCTGTGCTTTTTCAAGATGGATTGAGGCGTATCCGTTAAAGGATAACACTGCTATGTCTACTGCCAAAATCCTCCTCAAAGAGTACTTCCCCAGGTATGGTATGCCACGGATTGTATGGTCGGACAATGGAAGTGAGTTTGTAGGGAAAGTTATGAAAAGTGTGTGTGCGGGTCTGGGAATCACCCAGAAATTCCACAGTGCGAATCACCCACAGTCAGCAGGTTTGGTTGAAGGGTACAATGGTACCTTGAAGCTGAAACTTGCTAAAATTCAAGCTTCCACTGGTCTATCTTGGCCAGACGCACTGCCTTTAGCTTTACTGTCCACCAGAGCGACTGTACACTCTCGAGTAGGGCTTAGCCCATATGAGATTGTGTTTGGTCGTCCTGCTAATGTTTGGGGAGTTTCTAGGCCAAAGGAATTCAAACAGATCGAATATCCAATGTTGATTGATTACCTTTTTGACCTGACTGCTAAATTGAGCCTTATTCATCAACAGGTATTTGAATCCTTGCCTAAACTGCCAGAGAGTCCAGGCCACACGTTGAAACCCGGTGATCAAGTTGTGGTGCGGAATTTTGAACGAACCCGGAACCTCCAGCCAAGATTCGTGGGCCCGTTTCAAGTGCTCTTGGCCACAAGAACTGCTGTACGCCTAGCTGGAAGGAAGAATTGGGTGCACGCTAGCCATACGAAGCGTGTCCCTCTCCCACTCCCCTACGACAACTGGGTTAGACAGGGATTTGGTGTATCCGAGACAGAACCTGTTCCTAGGCTCATCCCCTTCAGTGATGCAGAGTACATAACGGACAAACGAACTGAAACGCAGAACTCTGATACCAAACCAGGAACTGTTCCTTCGAACCCTGAACAGAGTGTTGTACTAGGTGAACATTTGTCACCTGTGGATTTGAACATTACTGCACCTGTAGATCAATTGTTTCAAGATCAGACGAGACCAAGAAAATTTAGATACAATCTACGTTCTCATTTTAGAGAACAATAACATTGCATAATTACCTTTCTATTTAAAAAAACTCTTTTCACATTTCCATTCAGTCAGGAAGTTTGCTCTGTAATTTTTGTCCTTTTTTGTTTTTTTTGTGTTGTTCTCTCACCTTGCCATCTGGGTTACCGTAGGGTGGTAACGTGTGCCTTGTTTTAACTTGCAGGGATCCAGACACAAGGTCGGTTTCTTCTGTTTATTTTGGGAACTCCCAGGGTAGACAGAGGCAATTTTTTAACAGGTACAAACCATCCGTTGCGAACGGTTGTAGAAGATGGAGCTTCCTGAACTGCGACGGGCTAACGTCATAAATGCTCGCAAGACAAAACTGTATGAAATATTGAATAGCAAATGTTTCCTAATGCAATGTGCTCTGACATTTCTGATTGTTTTAATAGCTCTGGTAGGCGGAATTATTTTTGGTATTCAATTGATCTTTGCACCTGTTACATCTACAGTATCTCCCCATGTTTCTGTTTCTCCGACTGATGTTTCTTTTCATTCTTTCCATCCTTTTCCTGCACATGAGCAAGCTCGACGCTCAGAGTTTATAAATAACACTTTCATTCAGCTCTTGCACCAACACCAACTAGTGGTAAACACAACAAACTGCTGGGTGTGCGGCTTGATACCACATACCATGGACAAGGGTATCCCTTATCTGGTTCTGCCCTTTAGTTATAATGGATCATTCTGGGCATTTCAGACCATGTTCGTCTATGCTCTAGAGACCTATTCCCCGCGACCTCCGCGTTCCACTAGGTATAACTCCGCTAATAGAGCCTTGGTAAAAGGAATTACTGACATGGTTAGAGATGTCAATAGCACTCCGTTTATTCCCAAGGATGAATTGCGAGTTTACATGGGTTGGAATGTTACGGAGTATGGCATTACTTTGGGTGAGAACAAATGTAAGAGCTCGACTCCGATCTGGGTCGTACCCCACCAAGGTCAGGTCTGTTTGCAAGGAAATGGGAGGAATCCGAAAGCTCGACTAGGCAAGAGTGACTGTACCGAAGCATACGTTTTCCCGTCACAGTCTTCCCCTGCATTCTTAGCTGCTAAGGGCACCTATTTTGTTTGCAAAGACAGAGCATATACATGGTTGCCTGCTGACTTTTCAGGCTCATGTTATATCGCTCAACTGTTGCCTCCGACATACACTGCTGCACCGGATTATCACAAAACTAGAGTTGTGAGAGGTGTTTTCAATAAGGAAGACACTGCTGGCCAAGAAGCAGGAGACTTCTTCAAAGGTTTCCTTCCGTTCTGGGGGCCTATGGCCAACAGTAGAAACTTACGTCAATTAACACGGGTAGTTGAATCCACTATTACCGAAACTGCGGGTGCCCTTAGTAACCTGACAGCTGAGCTTCAAGCGGATCGCCTCATGATGTTACAGAATCGTATGGTCCTTGATGTATTACTTGCAGATCGAGGTGGGGTATGTAAGATGATCCAATCGAGTTGCTGTGTTTCTATCCCAGATAATGCGCCAACGGTATATAAGGCCATTTCTAAGTTACACAAAATCTCTGACTCTATTCATGTAGAGGAAGGTGACTGGTCACTAATGGGATGGTTCTGGAATCTGTTATCTGCGTGGGGATGGAAGGTTCTGATAGTCACCGGTGTTGCGTTGGTATTTTTATTCTCGTGCTGTCTCATTGTTCAGTGTGGTCCTGCCTTATGTGGCCTTTGTGTTTCAACATGCGTAAGAAGACCACCTGTTTTTGGAGATACGCCACGAGATAGAATAATGCTCCAGCAACATATCAGTGACCTGATGAACGTAGAGATGGACTCTGACATAGAGTAAGTTATTGCCTATGTAAGGGCAAAAGGACGGTCTGAGGTTCTGTAGCGATCCGAACCCGTGTATTCGGTATCGTAGTACCGACACGATTTTGGTATCAATGAACCGTAAATGATCCATTTTATGCATGACAGTGTTTTCGCTGCGCTACGAGCATGAATTCACTGAGAAATAGGGCATTCTGTTGTAAAGTCATGGCATCCATTTTAGATACGGCACCCATTTTGTTTCTTGCCCTCACATAGTCAATGAACAAGCAATGACCCCGGCAGAATCACCTTGTTAAGGACACGTAAGCTCGAGCCCAAGGAAGCTGACGCTGCGTGACTAGGCAGAATCAAGCTGCCTCCCCTGCCTGAGGCCAGCCCTGCTATACTGGTTCTCGTGTCCATTGTCCTGATTAAGAGGCCGAAGACGGTAGCCATGCCCGTTTATGATCCATAAACACCTCTTATCCTACTTTTCTATCTCTTACACCTGGCTCTGCTCCTCTCCCTCTGGACTTTTACTATGGGGAGGATACGATTTTTATGATGGGGAGGATCGGTCAAAGAATGGAAAACTGACAAAGAGACTTGATCGAATACTGAAAACCTACGACTAATTATTGTTTGGTGTATGTTTATTGTCTGTTTGGGATACTGGGTTGGGCATGAAAGATATTCGTGTAATGTTGCCTGAAGACATATTTTGTGTATTTAAGGAGCAACCCACTTTTTACAATTCGAACAGTCTCGTAGATTCTGCCTTTGTGTGGTTCCTATGACTTCTGTGTCCCTGCAGTAAATAAATCTTGGTCTCTGACGCCACCATCGAGAAGCCCGCGTCTCTGTTTATTTGTGCACCAAGGCAGGAAGGAACTCAGGGGTCTTTGGGTGTTGTTTCCCTGACACCTCTGGACTCTAAAAAGTCCAGAACCTCAGTGTGGAGGAACATGGGTTTAGGATGTTGTGGCTTCACCTCAACTGAGAGACACATGAATCCCATTGGATAAAGACAATCATTCCATCTTATTTCTCTGTTCAGTCTTAGCAGATAATTGCAAATCCAGGTGGACCACCACACCGTCGACACCTACGCCCTACAACAGCACATGGATATCCCACACAAACCCCCAGGACCCGGACAGCCAAGCTACTCAGAGGAGAACACCCAGCCTGCAACAGACCACACAGCACACAGCAGGAAGCACCCGCAAGCACCGCTGGCCCACGACACTTCACCCACGCACACATTGCACCCCAATGCCATGTTCCTGCATGCCAAAAGGAGGTGGCCCAACAGGTGTGGGTGGGGGCCGGACTCATGGACTGCGAACCAGGACACATACGTAGGTGTCCACCACCCCTCAGGGGCCACCTACACCCTACTAAGGAGACCCACACGGCCATAGAGACACATGCAGTTGCACATTCACAGTACAGAACCACAGGCAGGGGTGTTCAAATTTTAGTCACACACCCATGTTGGCTCTGCGTACAATGGCCCTGGCCACTCCCCTTATGAATTGAATGGGTGACGACAAAGCTACATGTCCAAGCTCCAACCTGCTGCCTGCAGTGACACGTCTGCATCCAATGTACACAGCACAATGTAATGGCGTAGGGCCCAGGGCCCTCATGCACACAACAAGACCACAGGGAAACAAGCAGATACCATGTTGAACTGACTACGGGCACATGCGCCCGGCCCCTTTATTGGCAGGGCCACATGTACAGTGATGCCTGTGCTGGATGTGTGTGGGGTGAGTGTAAGCCAGCACCACGGAATGTCTGGTGCTGGCAGCCACTTGAGCATTGGACACCAGTGCAACGGAAACAGAAAACACATGCAGGAAAGAGTCAACTGCTGAGCAACATGGAGGGAACCAGAGAAAGTGCAGAGGACAGCCAACATGCAGACAGATGTGTCCGTGAGTTGCAGTGCACTGGGGATGGGACACTAGAGATGAGCGCGCCCATGTGAAGAAAAAGTCTAGGATTGTGTCCCTCCAACAGACACCTGATGCAGATGCAGTGGGGTGTGTCATACCTGCATCATCTTCCCCATCAATGTTATGTTATGTTATGTTATGTTATGTTATGTTATGTTATGTTAGGGATTTGTAGCCCACACAGCTTCTCAATAGTGTCCCGGGGCGAGCCCAAGAGTTAAAGGGAACCAAAGCATAGAAGAACTAAAAACAGGCCAATTGAACAAGAAAGTTTTGAGCTTTTTTTGTAAACTGAGAAGGATTCTTAAGATTACTCAGATCCAGAGGCAGGGAATTCCAGTAAGTTGCTGCAAGGTTGGACAAGGAGCTGCCACCCTTACATTTCAAATGAAATCTGGGAACAGATGCTAGAAGCATATTCGAGGAACGAAGACACCTGCCGGGGGTGAAGAACTGAAAAAGTTTCCTGAGATAGGCAGGGCCATACTCGTAAAGTGCACCATGAAACAATGGTCACAGCTTTAAACATTATCCTAGCTTTAACTGGCAACCAGTGTAAGCAATGCAAATGTTTCCTGTTGGACTTGGCCCTTTTTGGCAGGTTCACACCTGAACTTTTTGCCTTAAGCTCTGACATGGTGGTAGTGGTTTTAGATCTCTGGGCACTTTAGCACTGTGGCCCAGTGTAAAGTGCGTGCGCTCTCTGAGTACGTGTGGTGAGATTGGCCTGACCTCCCATAGGAATGCATGGGGGATATGTGTGTCCATGGAAATTCCTGGTATGGGAGGAGTGCAGGGTCGAGTTTAGTATGTATGAACTCGTGAGAATAAATCCTGCACAATGGTGTGCGCAGATTTATGGTGACTGGTGGAGAAATGCCACTTCAAGAAGTTGGCATTTCTCTGTGCTTTGTGTCTGCCTGCCTGATGTGAGTTGCATGTCTGGCTTGTGAGTGACAGGAGCTGAGGGGTGTGGGTTGCTCCAGGAGGGGCAGGGCGAGTTAGCTAGGCTGAATGGGACACCTGAAGGAACAGTGGTGGGAGGAGTAATCCCCTGACTCTGAATGGGATGGTGCTTCCCTAGTACAATGCTGGCTCTGCCCCCTGTGGTGTGCCTGATCACTGATCCCCCACCTGTAAAGGGTAGAGGAGCTGGGCAAAACAAAGTGCTCCAAAACCCCTCTAAACCAGTCCTGACTGGCATCCCCAAGCCCTGTGCTGTGACACAAAGGAAATGTTAGTATAAATATAGGGGCTGTGACTCCATGAAAATGTTCTGTACCTGATCCAAAACCTGTGGGGGCTTGCTAATGCTGGGGCCCAGGAGGAACCGCCATGGGGGCTGCCTCCCTGCTGGAGGCCCTGTGTGTTACCCTCCCTGGGCCCAGCTATGCCCCTTGGACTCTTGCAGGACTTAAGCGCCTTGGGAGCGCTATATTCTGATGCCTAAAGTACTTTTGGGACCCCTTTTGCCCTTCTGATCATCCTCCAGGACCCAAGACCTTTGATGCATCTTTAGCGCCCTGTGTGCACTTTATTTTTATTGCACCAGGAGAGAGGAGCTGGCGTTTGCAGCACTGAGCTGCAGGAGGAGAGTGAGGGAATCCCCTGCGTAGGGATTCCCCCGCATTGTGCACGCCGAGCGGGAGCCAACCCTGCTTTATGTTTCTTCTGTCCACATAGCCGCATTCTTTTCATGCCTAGTGGATGGATGCGTCCCGAGTGGGCGCCCACCCCGCTTATTGTTTATATTTAATATGTGGGTGCTCACCCTGCTGGTATGCTCACTAGCGGGTGCCCACCCTGCATTGCTGCCAGAAGAAATTATCACTGCTATGGCCTGAGCCGCGGCCGACCCGAAAGATCAGGCACGTCTGCCTGTGACGGGGGCGGGGCCTGCAGCAGGGCTGGAAGCAGCACCAGAGTTGTCGGGCCTATGTGGGGCTCCCGTGAGTGGTTGGGAGCCCAGGTGACGTAGGGAGGCGTTGGAGGCAAACGGGAGCCCACCCCGCCTGCGTGTATGCTGCCGAATCGGACGCGAGGCTCCCGTGTGGCTGAGGGATACCCCGTGCACACCCAGAACACAGCAAAGTGAGGAGGAGTCCCGGGTCCCAAGAGGGGGCCCGGGTGAAGAGAAGAGGGCAGCCTAGGTCACCGATGGCAGCGAGTGGCTCCCAGGAGCGAAAGGAAGCCCGCGCCGTGAGAGTAGTGCTGCCGGTCCCACAGCGCAGAGAGGAGTCCCGAAGCAGTGCCACTGAGCCGGTGAGTGGGGGTCGAGTTACGGTAGTGCCTTGGAGAGGCACAGAGTCAGAGCAGCCCCGTCTGGCAGCGGGCTGCTCCAACGCTTGAGGGCAAGTTCTTTTTGGTACATATTTGTTTAGGAGAGCCCGTGTGCTCCAACGTGGGGGCCAATTTTATTTAATAGCCCAGTAGCAACCCGAGGGCACAGATGTGCCCTGGCCCCTCCAGTTTGTGTATCCCAGCTGTCCTGCTTGCAGAGGGCAGCTGCACCGAGGGGGTGATTTTATTTATAGAGCCCCCTTCGCTTTGCTCACAGCTGTGCCACTCCAGCACGGGCAGCTGCAACAGTTGGCGGCCTTTCTTTATGATAGGAGTCCCGGTGAGGACCCATGCCTACAGTGAGATTCACAGCTGCGCAGCACTTAGTGCCAGCTTTTCCGTTTAGGCCCTCATTTGATATTCCCAGCTGCTCAGCAAGTAGTGGGCAGCTGCAACGTTTAGGTCTGCGCAATTGCACACCCCTGACTTCTGCTGCATTGACAGTGCGCCATGACATTCTGGACACAGGGCATTTGAGCCCCTTTGAGAAGGCCAGTTGGCCAGGGGGACTGTGAGGTTAATAGGGCGCCAGGCCTTAATGGGATTAATGCCTCTACTATGGTCTTTATTAGGAGACTATGTGCTAAATGTGATTTATGTGGTGCTAGGAAATGTGATTCATGTAGTATGATTTACGCACTCTGTTTTATACCACTAAATGTGTCTATTATGATTATGAGGTTGTTTGCATATTATGGTTTATGCTAGTTCCACTAAGATTATTTAATAATGTGAGTTATGCTTAGGAGGTGAGGGTCTAATGCTTTTAGACTTATGAGAGGATTGCATAATGTGTTTATGCTGGTGAGGTTGGCGCAGAATTTAATTTGCGCCTCATGTGATACTGTGCATAATGTAGTTTATTTTACAGGCTGATGCTAAGTACAGTGATTACCAGTGGTTACTGGTTGTATGTTTATGATATGTTTTACTAAGTTCACTCTGTGATGATTCTGACAGTGGTCCAGTGGGCCCTGTCAGGTGTATATAATCTCCTGTAAATATGACCTAATGCCAGGTGGCACCATGTATATTATGTGAGTACTATTCTAATGTGTTATGAGAATACAAAGGCTATTTTTGATATAACCTTGTGTGGAGTTCTTTTTGTGATGTGCCTGGGATGTTGTTGCTGTGTGCATGCGCAAATGCTTTACACATGGCCTCCGAGATAAGCCTGACTGCTCGTGCCAAGCTACCAAGGGGATGAGCAGGGGTTATCTTTGGCGTGTAACTCTCTTGCCCTTACTAGAGTGGTGGTCTCTGCCTGGCATTATCGCAAGCCTTAGCCAACCAGAGATCCCATTTCTAACATAGCCTAACACTGGAGCACTTAGGAAGTTCCAGTAGAAGACGAGCGGCAGTATTCTGAGCAACCTGTAACTTGTCCAAAAGGTAACAAATTCAAATTTATTTATTATGTTTTGGCTCTCAAAGAGGGCCACATAAACATGTACAGACAAAACAACACTGTCATCAAAAGTACAAAAATTATAAAAACATAGTATTCGAACCGTGATAGGTACACTGCAAGCCATTAGTCCCACAAGGCCGGGCCGGCACAATCTTCCAGAGAATTTAATAAATAGCTAAAAATCCTTTAAAAAAGTTAAAAACATAAGCACAGAACATTTCATTTGGTGGGCAATAAAGTGCATGAAGAAAATCTTGTAAAGTGACAATGCTAAGGCGTAGACAGATTACTTTAAGCCATCGCTTGCGCAAGCTACGTAACATAGGACAAATCAAAAGTACATGCATACAGTCCTGGTTGTTTAATTTACATAGATTGCACAACGGTGAAGTGCCATGCCATTTGGACAGCAACACGTTAAGAGGGATTAAGTCATAACGTAATAAAAACCAAAACCTACGTATCCCATGTGGCAAGTTCCACAGGGCATACGGTTGGGGCTGTTTAAACCTATAGGAGGAGATCAGCGGCTCCACATTCCTTTTATCTCCAACTGTTTTTTTGTCGGATAGAAAACAATACTCCCACGAAGCTTCCTTAAGGACCTGCTTTAACTGCGTGGGAGAATAGGAGAAAAGAGCGCTTTCATCCAGTCTGAGGATTTTCACAGCCCCTCTAAAATTACTAATAAGTTTAGAGAACTCCTTAAAATTGCCCAAAAGTTCATTTTTGAGTAAAACTCGCAGGGTTCCTTCTCTCGCTCTGGCTAAGCTGGCTATCCACCTTATTAAGGCGCATAGCCCCTGAACCCAGGCACTCCTGAGTCCAAAATCCAGCCTGCAGGCAGCCAGTGAACAGGCATTGTTAAGAGTCGAGAGGGATCTTAGGAGTTTTCCCTCAGTCTTGTGGCAAAAGTCCCAATATTTTATCTCTATTATTTCTATACCATACAAGATGGTTGCGGGGATTTTAGCTCTAAATACTTCTAGAAGGCTAGAAAAATGTCTTTTCCCCGTTGCTAGGTATAGGGACTTTAACCCATTGCCATGGGCAAGAGCTTTGCGAGAGCAGTGCTCTATATGAAGATTCTCGCTCATATTGGCCGAGAATATTTTCCCTAAAAAAGTATAACAGGTTACGACCTCCAATCTAAGCCCTCCAATAGCCCAACCAAAATTTGTCGAGCGGCATTTCTTCCTACCAGCAATACACATCACTTTACTTTTATTAATATTGATCTTCATATAATGCTCCCCAGCAAAGTCCTGAAGAGCCTGAAGCCGATTTGCCAGACCCACGGGAGTTAAGTCAAGCAATAACACATCATCGGCATACATCAGACAGGCTATTGGCACCCCTCCTATCAACGGTGCGATCCCCTCACTATGGGACACAGCAGCAGGGAGGTCAATTGTGTATAGGGAAAACAGCAGGGGCGCCAATAAGCAGCCCTGTTTAAGGCCATTCTGAGATGGTATTTTGGCCGACAGCCCCCTTTCACCCCCCATTAAGACCCTGCACCAGGTCTCAGTGTGCAGAGCCCGCACCAATTCCAGCAGGGGAGTAGGGACACCCAGCGTCGCCAATTTTCTCCACAGCGTTCCCCGATCTACTTTATCGAACGCTGTGGAGAAATCAATGAAGGCGGCGTATACAACACCCCCTCTCACCTGGACATATTTATCAGTTATAACCTGAAGGGCTGTCAGGTTGTCCAGAGTGCCATGTTCCCTTCGGAAGCCAGTCTGTTCCAACGGCAAGATGTTGCGCTCCTCGACCCAATCAGAAAGAGATCTCAGGAGGCATTTCGCAAAGACCTTTCCGATGGAGTCGAGGAGCGCAATCATGCGATAGTTACTGGGGCTGTCCCTTGCTCCCTTTTTGAAGATAGGGACCAGAATGCTTCCTCTCCATGATGCAGGGACACGTTTGGAAAGATGGCAAGCCCTAAACAGGGGGTACAAGATTTTACTCCAGATTGAAGGGTCTTGTTTTAGGACCGTCATCGGAAGCTCATCCGGTCCCATGGCCCCAGAGGATCGCATATTTTTTATAGCCAACTCGATTTCCTTCTCAGAGGGAAAGAAAACCGAGTCATCAGGGGCAGCATACATGAAATTATCGACACCTGTGGTCCCGTTTCCTGCATATAATTCTCGGATATGAGAGGACCATAGATCTTCTGGTATAGCCATGGGAGTAGGGGAGTGGCGTGTACCACATCCTTTCCCGATTATTGCCCAAAAATCTTTCATGTTGCCATAAGCAGCAGATTCCCTTAATTTAATCCATACTTCATCCTCCCTGTCCCTTTTAATTTTTAGCTTGAGTCTGCTTCTCTTTCTTTTTAACCTAGCGATATCTTTCCCACGTTCCGGTACCCTTTCGACGTACTGTGCACGGATTAGTTTGTTTAATTCCCTATTCAGGTTACGGAGAGTCAGAGGAACTACCTCTCCTTTTTTTTTCCTAAGGGGGACAATTTTTTTAGCATTCAATAAAATCTTTACCATGAATTCCTCAAAACAAGCTATTTCATTTCCGTTCCACTCTTCTATTTCCCTAAGGGTATCGGTCAGTAGCTCCTGCACCCCATTAATGGCAGCATTATACCAGAAGCATCTTCCAGATATCGAGTGGAAGGTAGCCTCCCTGCCATTTAGCGACCAGGATGCCGTATTCATAGATTTTAACGAAATTGATAGTAACAATATACTGTGGTCGCTCAGAGTCGTGGGTGTAATCTTTAAGTCAAGAATCTGGGGAAACAGACTGTAGCTGGCGATAGCATAGTCCAAAATTGATGACCCAAAGGGGGATTTGTGAGTATAATTTGCGGGGACGTCAGATGGAAATCTCCCATTTAGGATAATACCATCCCCGATCGCTAGTTCTTTTAACAAGATCTTCCCCCTTTTATTTGTCCTTAAGTTTTCAGGGAAGAGCGTCTGGGGGATGCAATGTGCTTCCTCCTTAGCTTTATCCCTGAAGAGTTTTAGACTAGCGTTTGAAACTTTACAATTCAAATCACCGATAAGCAAGATTACAGGAAAGGGAGGTGAATTTTTTATCTTATCCATATACTGGAGAACCCGCTGCAGTTTATTATTAAAACATTCCTCAGGCGGAATATACACATTGAAAATTACCATGGGGTATTTTACATTGTCATGGAACATATTTTCTAATGTTATTGTGTGGAAAAGTCTACTGGTGTCAATATAATGGGAAAATCTCCATTGAAACTTATTTGACAGTAAACAGGCGAGCCCCCCCCTAGCATGCCCTTTCTTAGAGGGCGCAGCCGGAACTTCCAAAACATAAAAATCTTTTAAAGGCGTTAACCTATCTATGCACCATGTTTCCTGGATGCACAATATATCCGCCTCCAGAGTGGATAAAAAGGTCATTTTCTCCGGGCTGCTATGGAATCCGGCCGCGTTCCAGGAGATTATATTTAAGGCTGGGTTAAAGATGGTGGAACAATTTGGGTTTATCCTTATTTTTTGTTGATAATGCACTATGGAGCCAATTCCACCGGTTATTGTCATCATTGAGTGTGAAATTCTCAACTAGTGGGAGAGGCTTCACGTGCGATACTGAACGTTTTCCCCTGGAAACCCAAATTTTCAGGTCTCTCAGAGGAGAGGTTACCCCGTTTTGCTCACCACCCCTCAACCCCTGCTTATCGAAAGAGTTTGGCTTGCCTGGGGTAGAGATAGGTAGAATATCAATACCTAAACGTTGAAAATTTTCAGCCTGTTCTAGTATCAAATTTGTTATGATAGGGGAATAAAATTTCACCCGAATACTCAAAACCCGACTTCCACCCAACAGAGTCACCAGTTCAATGTCTCTAGACTGAATGTGGTAGAGGCATTCAACCTCACTGAAACGCTTGAGAAGCCAGGCTCTATTTAATAAGAGGTCGGTATCAAATAATGGAACAAAATCTAGTACACGCACATCCACAGGGGCCTTTGACGTACTTCCAGACCGGGCCGGAGGGCAAGAATTTTCAGAGTCAGTTGTTAGCACAAAGGGGGGGGGCCAAAGGGTTTAAAATCCCAGATGGATAAGAAATTTGTCCTCCCAGTGCACTCCGGGAAGGAGAGCCTAGGAGAGAGCCCCCCATTTGTGGTAAATCTTCCTGGGAAGGCAGGCTGCCTTGTTCATTTTCCTCCTCCACTAAGGTTGAAGAGGTTAAATTCACATCCATGTCCACTTTTAAGGAAGTAGATAAGGATTCCCCATTCCTTATTTCATTCTCCTTTGTCTCTGTGTATTTTTGGAAAATGAGCCTCCGTTGCTTCTTCTTTCTATACTTTCGAATTGGTTTCCTCTTACTGGCTTTGGTACTTTTTTGATTACCATATTTTCTTTTTTCTTCATTGACCTCAGATTTGTCGGCCAGGAGGTCTTTTCCGCCATCCGGGACAAAGATAGGAAATAATTCCTGAACCGTTTTAGGGCCTGGCAAGACTTTATCCTCCTCCTCTATCTCCAGGACTATATTCTTGATACAGTTAGAGGCTGCAGTATGAGGCATCTCCTTATGGGGGACCATAGAAGACTCTTCATTTTTCCTAACTAGTTCGCTTCTAATGGCTTTGAATTTCCCCTCAGATACAGATTGTTCAGACTTAGGAGGAGAGGCCTTACTCGCATCCGGCACTTTCTGCAGCAATAACTTTAGGATCTGGGTAACTGATTCAAGGATACAGTCCGAGCTGCCAACAAATTTCCCTAGAAGTAGCAAAATTGAAGCAAGGAGTTGTTCCAGCGCGATCATGGACTCAGAGATCGGCTTTTCTCGTGCTTCCGCAGTGCAAATATTATCCAGGAGATTGAGGTCGGGGCTCTTGGAGGAGTTTAACAAGTCAGATATTTCATATCTATTTAACGACGGGGTGCTACTATACAGCATTAACCCTGATGGGGTGGCTCCCCCCTGAACTTTAAATTGCTCCAGCGATTCCACTTTAGCAGGGCTTACGTAGCGTCCCCATAGTTCCAAATCAATGGATAGTGCAGACAGGTCATCCCCCGGCCTGTCATTCATGGGTAACTGAGGGATCGATGGTATGTGCACTGGCTCACTTATAATCGTCAGCTTCCCGTCTGTAGGGTCCCGAAAGGGAGACCCTCCTACCATAGTTTGGGGGGCTCCCTGCTGGACCTGGGGAGATCGGGGCACAGAGGTAGTTGGTACGTGTGCTTCCAGGGCTTTAGTATCTGGATTATGTAGAGTCGCACATTTAGGTTTTTTTATGCCAGATAGATCCCAGAGTTCAGATAACTGACATTGTCCTTTCAAAGGTGGGTTATTTACTGACTTATTTCTTGTGCGGATGGTAGTTAATTTCCGGGCAGGTTTTTCTCCCACTACCCTTCCTGATCGTAAGATTTTAGACATTTTCCACAGTAATAAAAATAAATATAACAATATAAAACGTATAAAAGTCTGGAATTGAGTCAGTCCCCGGTAAAGCAGGTAGGACCAGGGTGCAGTGTAGCTATCACAGTACTTGCATCAAGTTACCCTTCTACTCAAGTGGGCACGAATGCAAACAAGTATTTACAATATATACCAATAAGAAATAAGGGACCAGGCCCAGCCGGCCTACCTCGGTCACTGAGGGCCACAGAGGGCCCGCCCTTTGCCCGGGCTTAGCCCGGCGCCGCCCGCGCGCGGTCCCGCGATGCGGTGTCAGCCTTCGTGTTTTAAGCGCCTCCAGGCGCGAAACCGCGTTCGGCGGCTTCCGGGTCCGCCGCTAGGGCCACTGGGTATTGTAGTTCGTGCTGGGCTCCACACAGGCCAGGACGGCAGCAGCAGGACAGGGAGCACAGTGCTCCAGCACACCCAGAGAGCAGCAAAGTCACAAGCAGCGGTAAGCACGGCAGTACAGGCTCTAGGAAAAGATCACCCGCTCTGTCAGTGACAGCCTTCGTGTTTTAAGCGCCTCCAGGCGCGAAACCGCGTTCGGCGGCTTCCGGGTCCGCCGCTAGGGCCACTGGGTATTGTAGTTCGTGCTGGGCTCCACACAGGCCAGGACGGCAGCAGCAGGACAGGGAGCACAGTGCTCCAGCACACCCAGAGAGCAGCAAAGTCACAAGCAGCGGTAAGCACGGCAGTACAGGCTCTAGGAAAAGATCACCCGCTCTGTCAGTGACAGCCTTCGTGTTTTAAGCGCCTCCAGGCGCGAAACCGCGTTCGTCGGCTTCCGGGTCCGCCGCTAGGGCCACTGGGTATTGTAGTTCGTGCTGGGCTCCACACAGGCCAGGACGGCAGCAGCAGGACAGGGAGCACAGTGCTCCAGCACACCCAGAGAGCAGCAAAGTCACAAGCAGCGGTAAGCACGGCAGTACAGGCTCTAGGAAAAGATCACCCGCTCTGTCAGTGACAGCCTTCGTGTTTTAAGCGCCTCCAGGCGCGAAACCGCGTTCGGCGGCTTCCGGGTCCGCCGCTAGGGCCACTGGGTATTGTAGTTCGTGCTGGGCTCCACACAGGCCAGGACGGCAGCAGCAGGACAGGGAGCACAGTGCTCCAGCACACCCAGAGAGCAGCAAAGTCACAAGCAGCGGTAAGCACGGCAGTACAGGCTCTAGGAAAAGGTAACAAGGCAGACCGACGTAAAGTGCGTTCGCATAGTCTATGTGAGAGGTAACCAAAGCACGGATAACCGTTTCTTTAGCAGAGAGAGACTATAATGGCAAGAATCTGCGGAGGAGTTTTAAAATACCAAAGCAGGTGCCAGTGAGTTTGCCAATCTGCTTACCAAAACTGAGTTTCTCATCAGTCCAGATGCCAAGATTTTTCACAGATGGCCAGAAGGAGAAGGGCAGGGGGATTCAGTCGGCCAGAAATTATGCCAAGACAATGGGGGAAACTCCCCAAAGAAAAGAATCTCTGTTTTGTCCGCGTTACATTTTAACTGAGCCGACACAAGCCAGCTAAATACCGCAGACAGTCAAGCCCTGGCATGAGATGTATCGGGCTCGTGTTTCTTCCAGGTCAACAAAAGTTGTGCATCATCGGCGTAGGCAACCACTTTGGCACACAGGTCCTCAGCCAGCTGAATAAGAGGGGTCATATAGAGATTAACTAGCAAAGGACTAAGAATAGACCCCTGAGGAACCAATGTCAGCAGAGCTTGAAGTGTAGACACAAAAGGGGGATCCAAACTTGTTGAGTCCTGTTTTCCAAGAAGGATTTTAATCACTTCCAAGCTGTACCGATGATGCCCAACTTCTGTAGACGGGAAAGGAGAAGTGAATGGGGGACAGTATCAAAAGCGGCCAAGAGGTCCAGCAGGACCAAATCGGCCCTGCCCCCAGCATCCAAAGTCTCACGGATAGCCTCCGCTACTTCCACAAGGGCAGATTCAGTGCTGTATGTGGCCCTGAACAAGATCAGCGGGGAGCGACAGTGGACATTCTGCTAAAGCTAGACAGAATGCAGCAGGCTCTATTTTAGGGGGTACCCTTCCCCAGCCATTAAAGCGAAGCCTGAGAGAAGGATGACCTTTAGATATCTGCAAGGAAAAAAGGAATCAAATTATGGTCAGACCAAGTGACTGGTAGAGGGGAAGACAGTATCAGAAGCAAACTACGGGACGGTGACTTGCGGTGCAGTCAGACGGGCCATGCAACCTGAGCAGGCCACCATCAATGTCCAAGGTGTATGTTGCGTAGAGTATCGTAGGACAGTGGAAGGTGTCCTCCAGGGCATGACGCCGAAAGGTTTGATTTTATCCGGAAGCAGCAAATGGAGGAGTAGAATGAGACAGCCTCGTTGCCACCACCAATTAGGTATCAGCTACATGAGGATGAAAACTGCCCCCTAGTCCATAGGCTCAGGCACCACCAAAGTTCGACCAGAGAGTGTCCATGATTGTCGGGGAACAGACTTAGTGGCACCGGGGCTGAGAGGGGATGCTGTCAGCGATGATGCTGGTACGCTGATATGAACTCAGCCATTGCAAATTGAAGACTCTGTGACCGCCTGGACCGCAGTGTAGGCCGGAGGCAGTTGTCAGCAGTGGCCCACAGCCATGTGTTGTTGGCTGGCGAGGCACAGAGTTCATGACACAAGGGCAGTTGTCGGTAGTGTCTGATCACCTCTGTAACGATGATCTTGTTCCCTCTGGACCGCAATGCGTCATCCTCTTACGCCTCTCCGTGCGTGCAATGACATGTATTCTGCCTTTTGAATGACCGATGTTCAGTTCCAAATGTGTGACCTATCTAACCGTGGTGTAGGCCTGAGGCAGCGGTCAGCACGGTCTATTCACCGAGTGTCGCCGGCATAGGTTGGAGGGCTCCACCGGCCTGCGTAGTTCAGGTTCCGTGGCACCACATGTTGGGACACCTCCGTGTATGTGACCCGGGTTTCGTCCGAACTGAGCTGCATCTTCCTTTTACTCCTCTCCATGCGACCACTGGTGTGGACTCTGCCATTCATGATTTGCGCCTAGGTGCTGGATGTGGGACCTACTGGCCCGCAGGGTAGTCCTGGTCCCTCATCCATGTATCGCCGGCTGGCGTTGAACAGGGTTAGGGGCACCACATGTCGCTGGCTGGCGTAGAACAGGGTTAGTGACACCACGTGTCACTGGCTGGCGTTGAACAGGGTTAGTGGAACCACGTGTCGCCGGCTGGCATTGAACAGGGTTAGTGGCATCACGTGTCGCTGGCTGGCGTTGAACAGGGTTAGTGGCACCACTTGCCGCAAGAAGCCCATATGGAACTATGCCTCACTGATCGAAGGGAGTCTGGTGCTGTTGCCGGTGGCCCGGATTTGAGGTCACTGCCATTCATGACTCAGGACACAGTTTCACACATGGGACCTCCTGGGCCGAGGAGTAGGCCTGAGGCGGCAGTAGAGTACGTCAATGAAAAAGGACTCAAGCAGGCCCGTGTCGGGGAGGCCTGTACGGTCTGAGGAGGCTGCCAAGGTCGTGGGACTCGGGCTTAGAGCTTGAGCCGAAACGTGGTGGGCCCTCCGTGACACACGTCGGTGTCGCCAGGTGATCAGTGAGGCCTGGCTGCGCAGGGGCAGGCCTGATGGGTTCGTGGTCCAGCAGGTGAACAGCATAGCAGGCAACTCTGCTCTAGAGGACGACATCGGCCTCGTGGCAGGGTGAGAGTCGCCACCCTGGCAGAGATGTTGGGCTTTCCAGGAAGAGGACCACGCCCAGGGCTACGTGCTACTTATTCACACCCCTACGCTGGAGTGGCGTATGCCGGGTGTTGGACTTGGCCCTTCTGGCAAGTTCACCCCTAGAACTTTTTGCAGTATCCTAGCCTTTTTACTGTGTGGTACTAGTGGTTTTAGGCCTCTAGGCGCTTTCACACTGTGTCCCAGTGGAAAGCGCGTGCGCTCTGGGTTACATTGAGTGAGACTGACCTGCCCTCACATAGGAATGCATGGGGGAATGTATGTGTTCCTGGTAGTTCCTGATGCCTGGGGAGTGCAGGTGTGAGTTTGGTATGTACGGACTCGTGTGATAAAATGCTGCGCGATGATGTGTGCGGCGTGCATGTATCTAGTGTGGAAGTGCCACTTCTAGAAGTGGGCACTTCTGTGTGCAGTGTGAAATGAGTGCCTTGTCTGGCGATTGGCTGCCTGAGGTCATGTGACGGGCTAGGGAATCCCCAGAGTCAGGAGGAGTCACCCAGTGGTGAATGGGGAGATCAGCAGCTAGATGGGTGGGAGGAGTACACCTAGTACCTGAATAGGGCTGGGCTTTCCCCACACAATGCTGGCTCCGCCCCCTGTGGTGCGACTGATGACCCTGGCCTGTGCTGTGAATAGGGAGAGGGGCTGAGCAAAACAAAGTGCTCAGGAACCAGTCGTATCTGGTTCGCCCCTTCCCTGCACTTTTGAGAACAAAGGGATTTGGTGTATAAAAGAGGGGCTGTGACCCCATGAAAATGTTCTTGCGTTTTGTCTTGAATCTACCAGGGGCGTGCTGCTGCTGGGGCCCAGGGGAAGGCTTGCCTCCCTGTGCCCTGCCCAGCCCCTGGATGCCCTGGACACTGGAGGACTTTACTTCTAGCGCCTGGGGAGCGCTTTATTGCTTGTTCTCCTTTGGATCCTGACAGAGGGGGGCTTGCTGCTGGTGGGGCCCAGGAGGGACCGCCATGGGGGCTACCTTCCTGCTGGAGGGCCCTGTGTGCTGGCCCCTGGGCCCTGCCTTGCCCCCCTGATGCCTCCAGGACTGCTGGGACCTTGGGCTCTTTATTATTGCTTTTGCCAAGGCTTGGCTATAGTCTTCCAGCGCCTGAGCGCTGTATTCTGCTTCCTAAAATGGCCCAGCTGAGGAGGAGCACGGGGGCTCCGCAGCGCGGCGCAGCAGCCTTTCCCGGGGGAGTCCCGACGTAGGGATCCCCCCCCTGATGGAGTGGAGAGAGGCGGGAGCCCACCCCGCATGTTGCCGCTTGTGATTGTTTATGGTGCGCGGGTGCCCAGTCCGCGATTTCCCGGGTTTGGCGGGTGCCCACCCCGCTGTTGCCTTTGTTTTATTGCGGGTGCCCACCCTGCGATTATTGAAGGAAAATCACCGCCGTGACCCGAGTAATGGCCGCCGACCCGGAAGCCAGGCCAGGATCGTCTCCTTCTGGGCGGGAACGGCGGCCGGACCGGAAGTTATCGATGCGGGGCTCCCATGAGGCAAGGGGAGCCCCGGTGTGCCAAGGGGGAGGACAGGAGCCTACCCTGCCTCCCCGAGAAGTGAGGACGAGTCCCAGGTCCCAGGAGGGGGCCCGGGTGAAGCGTAGTGCAGCGGGCTCTACATCGAAGCCCCGGTCCCAGGAGAGGGACCGTGGGAGAGCCTTGTGGAGAGAAGGAGCCCGGTGAGTAAGGGCTTCCCTTTTGATGGTGCCTTGTTTGCTATTCAAGAGTCCCCCGAGTGGGACTCCAACCTTTTGGGGGCATTATTCCTCGAGTCCATGACCAGGACTCCAACGTCTAGGGGCAGCCTTTCACTTTGCTGAGTCCAGAGGGACTCCAACAACGGGGCAAGTATTTGTTTAGAGCCCCGAGGCTCCAACGCTTGGGGACATGTGTATGTTTTAGAGCCTAGGTGGCTCCCACGTCTTGGATACTGTATCAGGGGCCATTGAGAGCCCATGCATATTTGCCTTCCCAGCTGCGCAGCACTTAGTGCCAGCAGCAGCGTTTAGGCCCTGTCCTTGTCCCCAGCTGCCCAGCAAGTAGTGGGCAGCTGCTACGTTTAGATTCTGGCACAACCTGGACTCTAATGTGATTTTGGTGCTAGGAAATGTACGGTGTAGTATGTTTTGCGCACCCTGTGTTCATGCTTTTGGTGCTAGGAAATGTACTGTGTATAGCATGTTTTGCGCACCCTGTGTTTTATACCTCTAAATGTGGTCATTTCTGCCTAGGAGGTTGTTTTACCTGTTTAGGTTGGTGTTAGGGAGATTGTACTTCCCTGTGCGATATACGCCCCTAGTGTAGTTATACTTAGGTGGTTAGGTCTAATGCGTTAGACTGATGAGAAATTGCATAAATGTGTTTATGCCCCTGTGATGGATGCAGGATAGGTTTTATACCTGATGCTAGTGTGATGACGCTGAGGTCATTATTGCGCCAGTAGTTACTGGTTGTGTTCTACAGTGCTAATTTGTGTTATGTTCTACATGTACACTTGGTGATTTGTGCTAATTCTGACAGTGGCCCATGTGGCCCTGTCCCGTGTAAATAGTCCCTTGTAAAATTCTGCCCAGAGCCAGTTGGCGCAGTGTAAATTATATGAATATTATCTAATGTGTTTTGGTATAATACAAAGGCTATTTTTTATATAATACCTTGTGTGGAGTTTCTTTTGTGGTGGGCCTTGGGTGTTGTTGTTGGGTGCGCGCGCAAACGCTTTACACATTGCCTCCGGGATAATCCTGACTGCTCGTGCCAAGCTACCAAGGGGGTGAGCAGGGGTTATCTTTGGCGTGTAACTCCCCAGCCCTGACTAGAGTGGTGGTTTCTGCCTGGCTTTGGCGCAAGCCCTAGCCAACCAGAAATCCCATTTCTAACACCGGGCCATCCCACTCCGGTCACGCTTTGGGGGCGTAACAGGCAAGATTTCCATGAGGTCCCCCACTGGCTGTGTGGAGACATGGTTGCGTCCACTGTCCACTACACTCCATACACCAGAGGGGTATGTTGCCATGGATATGGGTGTGTGCTGCATACTGCGGTCTGTCCAGCACATCTTCGCCACAATTGGCATTGTGTACTTTCCCAATCATGGTACTACTGCCTCCTTCACACATGCCTGTTTGCCACCTCTCCACACATTCGGCTGTTGTGTGGCTGAGGTGCCATGCCGTTGATGGATCATATTCACGGCTAGGCCAGGCAACGATTGAGAGTTGTTATTTCGTGTCTGGTGTGTGGTCATGTTGTTGTGCATGTTGGTAGTGATTTTGGGATGTGTGCATTGCCAGAGTTGTGAGTTGCATGGTTGTGGAGTTGAGGAGAGTAGGGTGTCCATTTGAAACTTACCATGGGGCTGTGCATTTCCATTGTTGCCATCCTGGGTAGGCTGGTTGCTGATAGACTGTTGGAGGGTGAAGGAATCGCGCACAGTGGCAGGGTATTTGGAGGCAACATTGTTGGAGGTTCCACGGTGTTCTGTTGTTGCCTGCACATTGATGTGAGACGTGTGCTTCCTTCTTGCAGTGATTGTGTGCTGTGTCACCAGGGGGCACAGGTGGGACATGTGTGCTGTGGATTGCCGCCAACACGAGTGTGCATCCTGCTATGGCGTATGGTCCTTGTTTGGTCTCCAGCAGATCATGCGCATTGTGTTGGACGTATGGGGACTGGAGTACCAGGGTGATGGTGATGTTCAGGACAGGTGTGGGGGACTTGGATGTGGCTGGCTGTGAGACTCCTCCAACTCTGGTGGGTGTTGTTTGGGGGGTGCCAGGGGCCAACAGGTGCAGCCAATCCGGCTGCTTGGTGTAGGGTGGGATGTTGTTTGTCCGCTGTGTTGGTGCCGTAGGCCTGTTAGGCGATGATGGTCAGGATGCTTAGGATGGTTGTCCCTTTTAGCCTGTGGTGGACGGTGACATTATCGCATGTTGGGTCTGTGAGGCTGGTGCGTTTCCTGGGGTCCACTGTCTTTGTCTGCATTTCCTCTGTTGTTGTCCGGGGGGGTGTTCCGGGTGGGGGGTGGGGTCCTGGGGTGGTGTAGGTGTTTGTTGTGGCCCTCTTGGTTGTCCAGGCCGCATGATGAGTGGCTACTTGGCATCTGTTGCCCTTCCGATGTGGCCCTGGGCTGTGCTCCCTTTTGTGGTGCTGGCTGCCGTCCGACTTAACACCAGGTCAGAGCAGGTGAAGATTTCCTGGTGCTAACGCACCTTATCACCTATTTTGTGTTTTTATCGCCGATCTGTCTGGTCGTTGAAAATGGTGTGGCCGCGGCTTTTGGCACGGGAACGCCCACTCTGCATCTCATTAGCGATAGTTGCATGGGTCATCTGTGGTGATGTTTTTTGCGGCTGCTATCACGGGTAAACTGGTGCTGTGGGCTGTTAGCACCAGCTTGTGAATGGGGAGGTAAATTTATCACGACTTTGGCTGCGATAAAGTGCCGTTAATTCGGCGATAGCTCCTTGTGAATATGGCCCTAATAATATTAAAATAATACAGTTTTAGTACAATAAACATCCCATTGCTTTACTTAACCATAACAAAGAAACCACATAAATTCAAAGCAGTAAACTTGTAAATAAAGGCTAAGTGCATCTCCATAATCAATGGTAATTTAGCAGATACCACATGGTTTTCCCTTATCGAAGTAGTTATTTTCATTTTCATTGAAAAACATAGTTACCTGTAATATTCATTCTGTATCATATTTCCAATTGCACAATTCAAGCAAACAGTTCAGAACATTTGAGAGCCAAGATAAACGTAGTAATTTTCCCTCCCTCACTTCTGCCTTTCTTGTAGCCATATGAACGCTCCTTTGAAATAAACAAAAGGAACCGATTTCAAACGACGAGGCTTGAGCAACTGAAATCTACGCATCAGTGTAAACATTCAAAATCTTCCCAAGTGTATTAATTTATTGAAGTCCTCCAAATATTTTCGGTTTTCGCTGCTCTTGTCGGATCATGGATTTCCATGTTGGTAATAGGGCAACTTAGCGTTATAATTGTAAGTAATCGTACTCTAAGGTACTTTAGCCCAGCAAATGGACATGCCACAAGTAGGTTAAACGCAGTGCTCTGTGATCAAATATAATGAGGCCGATATTAAAGAATGTGCATTATTTGAGAAGTAACTGTTAGCCCTGAATCTGTTTGCCCCATATGTCTGAATCGTTCTTCCAAATGAGATGTCCTTTTCCAAGAATGGTTTTCCGTTGACGACATAAAATGTGCCCTTTGGTAAGCATTTTAAAGACTTCCAGATGGTACCATAAGGCAGAAGAATCAGCTTGTTCAGCTGGAAATAAACAGTATTATTTCATTTTGTTTCTCATCATTGAAGACTGGCGTCGATAAATATGAATTCTAGAGCAGCATTGTTTCCTATTTGCATCCTAAAGAGAGGTCTGTGTTCCATATTAACATACGCATAATATTAATACCAAATCAAACAGAGAACAGAAAAAGGCAATAAATGAACCCATCTGAAAAGATTCCATCGCTGCTTGTCGAAGTCTGATGGCTATTTAAAGGTGTGAGCCAATTATGGGCACCTTTTCTGCACAGCATTTGTGGTTTACAGCTAGAGGTGCTCACACAAACCCCCTAAAAGTTTGTAGATGTCGGTAGTGGTGTAACAAAGGCCCCCGCAGCCCCCCCCACCCCAGTTCGTGGGTCACCCGCGCTTCAGGGGGCCCCCTCAGCACAGTACCCTGGCTATGAGAGCTCCTGAGAGAGTAAAGGGGATGGGGTCTCCATGTACTTTGCATCGGGCCCCCTCAATGTTTCGTTACGCCTGTGAATGTAGGGTAAGAAAACTAAAACACCTAAAACTGCAACAGCAGACATATATATTGACAGCCAATTATTGTTCAAAATAACATATGAAAAAGTATTGGATCTCAAGCGTGTGTTACCAATTAATATACTTTGAAAGAGTGTGATATAAACTACAGCTCACAAATGTAAAGATACTTCTAGAACTCAGATTTATTATTTGCCACCATTTTAATCAAGCTCTCACTGGTCACCTGATAGATGTTTGTCAAAGCTATTGTACGGCAAAGGGGTACACTGTTATCTGTGGCTGGTGCAGGATTAATATTCAGGCATCTTCCCTTATTTCTATCCCTGCTCTTGGTCTAGAATAGCAATTTATCTGCCCCCTGACATACTACTATCTAAGGGCCTCATTACTAGTCTGGTTGTCAATGGGCCACCAGACCCGTGGGGGTGTGGTGGTGGCAGTTTTCCGACCACCCTATTGTGACCAGGGCATTCAGGCCGCCCAGGCACTCCTTCAAGCGGCAGTGAATAATAAATGAGCTGCTTATAAAGCTCATTCATTATTCATATTTATTTAATTTATATTTTGGGTGTCCCAGTGCTCATCCGAACCCTCAGTGCTTTATTTTTTGTTGAGGCCAGTGGAGGGAGCCACAGGGCCCTCGCAGCACCACTGGCTTCACTGGCAGCACCCATCATAGGTGCTGGTGAGAGCAGGCAATTCTTTGGGTTTTTTAATTATTGGAAAGAAGGGCATGTGCCCATCTTCCCAAGCCAAAACTGGCACCAGGAATTACATTCCATGGAGACTCAATCCCCCAGGTCCTAATTAAATTGAATGGGGAGGTAGTGTGTGGCCCTCCTCCCTGAGCCTTTACAGGCTTTTTAGGACCTGTGCCGTATTCTTTTTGTGGGGGGGAGGAAATCTTGTTAATATTTCCAAATAACCATGCAGGCATTGCATATACCAAACCGTTACCTTTTTTTAAACTTATTCAACCTAAGGCTTCCAAGGCAGGTAGGTATTGGTAGGGGATCTAATCACATATATAAATTACAACACAGAAAGAACTATACTTTTATGTCCACATCAATACACTCCACGGTTCCGTGACTCCTCAATACAGTTCCTCTTCTCTGGCCTGGTCCATGCTGTGGGCCTGCCACTATCTGCTCTCCTCGTGTTCATTGGTCCCCTCCTATGGGCCAAATATTATATCAAAATTGCTTAGGGCATCCTCTGGCTTTATAGATTAGCCACTTCGCCTTCATGCACCAGTCCATATTGTGTTCCCATGCTTGAATGGTTGGTACTGACCTGCCCCCCAGTATCTGACCATGTCTCGCGTACCACCACGAGTGCATCATTGCAAAAGGCCTACACATATTTGCCCAGAGTATGCTCTTCCCATACCCCAAATATGAACAGCTGAGAGTGAGGCCCAACTGGATATTGATGCTTGCAAATATCCTGTTGCATCAATTGGTTTGCACCCGAAGGCCGCCCCACAGTATGTGCAGTAAGTAAGGAGCCCTTCTGCCTACAACCCCTCAGGCACAAGTTGCTGCCACACCTACCCATTCAAAAGAATCTAGTTCTCATGCTGTAAGTCCTATTGAAGTTCTTCAACTGGACTAGACTAAGCCATATTTTTTTGAAGGGGAGAGGAGCATGTGGGCTCCCTCCTCGAGCTAATACTGGCTTGGGGATGCCAGCCCCATGGTTTGTCTTCATTTTTAAGGGGAATGAGCCACACAACCCACATCCCCTAGCCTTCACAAGATCCGAGGACCCCATTCCCAAGAGTGCTATTCTTTTTTAAGGACAGAGGGGTCTGCCTTCACTAACCTTGGGGACCCTATCCCCTGGGGCTTAAGGTGGGTGCCCTGTTTCCCACCCAGGGCAACCACAACACAAAATGTTGGGGGCCTTGGAAAAGCAACAGGGCCCCCGTGGCCACTCCGGTTTCCTCCTAGGTGCAGCGGGAGCTAGACGGGAGCAGAGATATTTAGACACATTTTAGCAGAATAATATCTTGATACAAAAATATTGTGTCCAGAATATAGGGATATCAAAAATATCACAACAGGAACATCCAACTTAATATTATAATTTTCAGTGTCGTTTTTAATATCGTTGTATCAATAATCAATGTAGAAAATATTGTTGCATGTAATATCGTTTGTAAGTGTTAATTAGTATATAATTTATTGAAGTGTTTGTCATTGTTTATGTTTCCTATTTTTATTTATGTGGTGTTTTTAGTAATGACATTTTTTAGTTATGAACTTGTTGAAATGTGTACTTTTAGGTTGTATTAATGTATAGAAATAATTGTTACAATTTATTTTTAGTAGCAGGATATTATGTTTATAGGGAATAAGTGTTGGGATATTTTAAAAAAAGTATATTTTAAAGGAAATTTATAAGTTAATAATTTAAAAAATATGCAAATTAATTATTTTGAATTTTTAAATGTATTTTGTATATTACTAATACACTTTAATTCCATTTTAATAAAGATATATGTTAATGGTATTATATAATTTTAAAATAAGTATAAAATGTAAAACTGTATAATAAAGCGTTTAATAAAGATAAATATTTAAAACATTTTTTAATTTTTTTTAAATTTTTTTTTTTTTTTTTGTCCTCATCTGCCATACAAGTTTCAATATGCAATCTTGCTGATGTACAGACCTTGCGCTGCCTCAGTTACTAGAACTGGTTGGAGCAGTAATGGAACGTAGGGCTCACCCCTCAGCAACAATGTTTTCAACCAGCAGTGATCACTAATTTATAACCATACAGGCAATTGCCAAATTCACGTCACGGCACTAAACTTAGTACCGTGAAAGAAGAAACCCCCAGAATGAGGATAATGGCATAATCATTGGACCTGGGGAAAAAAAAAAAAAAAAAAAAAAAGAACCCAAAAACCCCAGGAGACCAATTCAATGAGACCAATTCAGGAGATGCCAGAAAGATCTTGTATCTGGATTACCGGATCTAGCCAAGTCCAACTGAGAAACCATCAGAGCAGAAGCATACCAGTCATTAATAGAAGGAGATGAAGAGTCTTTCCATTTCATACATATTTCCCTCCTTGCTAGCAGAATGGTATAGAAAATAAGCTTTTTTGCCAAGGAGGGAACCCCTTGGTAGCAACCAAAAATTACTGATGTGAAATCCAAGGAAATGTTGACTCCAAGAGATAGTGAAAGAGTCTTACTGATAGCTTCCCAGAATTGGGCCAAATGCGGGCACTCAAAAAACATATGAATGTCAGAAGCAGCCACCAAACCGCACTTCGCACAAGCCACACTACTCCCCTCAGTAAATTTAGATAGACGAATGGGTGAGTAGTATGCTTGATGGATCGTGAAAAGATGATTCCTGCGTAACCATGCAGGTTTAACAATATCCCACATCATCATGCAAGATGACTTCCAAAGATGTTGCAAATCAGAATTTATGACATGTAGGGACCAAAGGTCGTCTGGGAGTGAAAAAATTCCCTCCATTTCCTCTAAGATTAAATTATACCATAATGAAATTTCCTTCTTGGCAGACGGCTTATCTAGCAAAAGTGTTATAAGATAACTATATACACCCAAGGGAAATTTAGAACTATATGGTGGTTGAACGGAATATTCCCGAGCCCAGCTTGACATTTGAAGATACTTAAGCCTAGAGAAGTGTGGGCCAATCTTTGTGCAGAGATACTCCCAGGGTAACAAATCCCCGTCAACAAATAGGTTACCCCACTCCTCCAAGCCAGCCTCTCTCATAGGTATAGCTAATGCATCTCCCAACCATGATGGCCCATCAGGTAGGTCCCACAGCGGTGTCCTGCTTCCATAGTACCCCACTTTAATTACTTTAGACATCTGAGCCCATATTCTTGCCATACCCTTTAGGATTTTCAGTTAAATTTTTTTGAAGAACTTGGGGTTCCCAAACTTAAAAAGGAACCCTGACTGACTTACACCTTCCACATCCAATAACTTTGAATAAAGAGACCACACTCCCTGCCCCACTGGCCTCTTTAATAGGATCCTGGCATGTGATAGCTGGAAAGCCCAGGCATAAGCCTGGAGATCAGGTGTAGCAAGCCCTCCTTTTTCCCTCCGCCTCCTGATTTTTTTCCAGGAGATTCTTGGGAGATGTTTATTCCAAATAAAGGTACTGATATCAGACTGCAATTTCCTAATAGAGGTGGGCTCAAAATATAAAGGTATCGTATTAAATAAAATATTAACCTAAGGCAAAATAAACATTTTAACCAGGCTGATCCTACCCAATAGAGAAAGTGGGAGATGGGCCCGGGTCTGGAACAACTTACGACACTCCTTTGCAACCCTTGCAAAGTTAATAGTAGTAGTCTGATCAAGATCCGCTACAATATCCAGACCTAAATATCTCATACGATTTGCTGGCCGGGTTTCAGAAACAAAGATGCTTTGATCAATATTCCAGGTCATCATCTCAGTTTTTAAGGTATTAATTTCGTATCCGGAGACCATCCCAAATTCTGAAGCCAACTCGAATATTACTGGGAGAGCCTCATGAGGATCAGAGGTGAATATAAGAATATCGTCGGCGTAAAGGGCCACCTTTCTCTCCCAGCCCCCGCACTCAAACGCCTTGATGTTAACACTATCCCTCAAGTTCTGAGCAAAAGGTTCAGCATATAAGTCGAACAAGAGCGGGGAGAGAGGGCAGCCCTGTCTGGTACCCCTCGAGATTTCAAATGGGTCAGAGAGTATACCATTAACCAAGACTCGAGCACTCGGGTTACAATAGAGAAGACTAATCGCCCGACGAAATCCAGCCCCCACGCCAAATTTTGCCAAGGCCTCCGACAGGTACAACCAATTAACTCTGTCGAAGGCCTTGGTGGCATCCAGCGTGAGAACCGCCAAGGGTAAAGACCTCAAACATGCCATGTCAATTGACCCAAACTAGTCATACGTCAATTCAAAGAGCTGTTGTCCCTTAATAAATCCCTTCTGGTCAGTATGTAGGATGGAGGGAGCAACCAAGGACAGTCTCTTTGCAAGAATGGAGGTAAAGATCTTATAGTCTCCATTCAATACAGAAATTGGTCTATAAGAACCACAGGCAGTTGTAGACTTCCCTGGTTTCAAGATAACGGTTATGGATGCGTTATCCCATGATGTTGGTGGTCGAACTCCGTCCATCAAGATCTGATTAAACAATACAGCCAGAAAGGGAACAAGTTCCTGCTGCAATGATTTGTATATTTCAGCAGGCAGCCCATCAGGCCCGACGCCTTGCCCTTCCTGGCATCCTGGATGGCTTCCCTTACCTCCTCTTCCGAAATTTTACTATCTAATGATCCTGACTGGTCAACTGAAAGTTTTGGTAGATCTACTTTCCCAAGCCAGTCATTGATCTTAATAATATCCACATTCTTATCTTCATGATAGATGTCTTGATAGTAATCTTTGAATGCTGCTCTAATGTCTGCATCAGAGGAGAGAGGAACGTTATTGACATGGATCTGGCTAATGTTGTTACGAACCTGATCAGTTTTTACTTTCCATGCCAATAACTTACCAGCACACTCTCCATACTGAAAGTGTGCGATTTTACTGGCCTCCCATCTTTCCTGAAGCCGCCGGTTAAGGATCGAGGTCAATTCACCCCTTAGGCTCAATAATTTAGCCCGTAAAGGTGTTAAGACATCATCTGTGGAATCCAAGTTGTCATCGATTTCAGCCTGCGTTTTAATCAGATTTGCCTCAACTAAGGCAATAGCCTCTCTGTATTCCCTCCGTCTGTATGAGGTCTTAGTTGTGATGAGACCCCTCAGAAAGGCTTTAAGTGAGTCCCAAACCACACCAGACTCTGCTGAACCCACATTCACCTCTAAAAAAGATCCCACTTCAGTTTTTAAAAAAGTAACATCTTCAGGGTGAGAGAGCAAAGAACGGTCAAAAGACCATGTCCTTACTACATCAGAGGTAGGGACCATAAGATCCAAAAACACAGCAGAATGATCGGATAGATGTAGCGGGAGATAGTAAATATCCTTAACTACGTCGGATAAACTATGGCTAATTAATATAAAATCTATCCTAGATTGATGATTGTATTTATAATTTCTAAAGGACAACCCCTGTTGCTGCCTAGCCCTTAATCTCCAGATGTCAACATATCCGTATTGTTTCATTTCATTCAACAGAAAAGATCTTGATTTAGAAGGGACACAGGATCTACTATTATTAGATTTATCCAGGACTGGATCTAGAACGATGTTAAAATCTCCAGCTAATGTAACTGGTTCCGGGAAGGACAAAAGATGAGAAAAAACCACTTCCAAAGATGTAGGGTCATCCACATTAGGACCATAGTATCCAACCATGGTGAACGAAGCACCCAAAATTATCATAGAGGCAATAACCCATCTTCCCGCAGGGTCAGCTTTAAAATCTAATACCCTGGCTCTAAGCTGCTTTTTAAAAATCAAAGACACACCACGGGAGGTCATAGACTGAGATGTAGATAATATAAAATCAATCCATTTATTCCCTTTTACCAGGGTATCGATTTCAGACTGTATCAAATGTGTCTCCTGAAGAATGATGACCTGGGCATCGGAATCCCGGAGATATTGCATCAATGTCTTAGCCCGAGGTTTGGTTCAGAGCCCATTAATGTTCCAAGACATAATTTTTAAACTAGCCATTGTTTAGCATTTTTTCATCTTAAATATTTGGAGCAGATTGTATAAAATTGTAGAAATATTTAAATTGTTTTGGTTTTAAAATTGTAATGTTATTTTGAAAATAATTTGTATTTTTAGAATTTATCAAATTTAATTAAATATTTTTTTATGATTTTTAATTTGAGAATATTTTAGTATTTTGTGGTTTAAACTTTATGAATTGTAGTGAATAGTTTGGAAAATATATACATGTTTAATAGTAATTATATGTACTTTTAATATTTTAATATTTATCTAGGTTTGTAGTTTTGGTTAGTGTGTTTTTAAATATATATTGTAAATGTCACCTCTATAGCATCCAACACGTTTTAAGATACCTTAGATTTGAGTGGAAATAGTAAATTCCAACCCTTTAGTGTCCAACACCTTCCCTCATTATGGTTAAATTGGAGTGGGACTATTAAAAGTTACCCCTTATTGTCCAACACCTTGCTCAAATTGGTTTGGATTGGAGAGGGAATAGTAAATGCAACCCTTTTAATGTCCAACACCTTCTCCAAATAGGTTTAGATTGAAGTAGGGCTAGTAAGTATCATCCCTTCAGTGTCAAATACCTTCACCAAATTAAGTTTAGATTTGAGCAGAAATATCACCCCTTTAGTGTCCAACACCTTCCTCAAATTGGTTTAGATTGGAGTGGGAATAATAAATGTCACCCTTTAGCATCCAACACCTTCCTCAAATTGATTTAGATTGAAGTGGGAATGATAAATACCAACCCTTTAGGGTCCAACGCCTTCCCCAAATTGGTTTAAATTGGAATGTGAATAGTAAATATCACCGCTGTAGGGCCTAATTATGACACAGGTCAGCCCGCAACCGACGGATGGACCGACCGGCGCTTTCCAACAGGCAGTCGGAAGCTCACCATAAACCCTTAAGGAAGGCATTTCCGCTGTCGGGATTATGATGTTTGTTGCTGACAGCCATTCCATGTCAGAAAGTGACATTGGGGGCCAGCAGTGTCCCTCCGCGGCCTCCGCTCTTGGGTCAACATCCCTGCACTGTGTGGCAGGCCCCTCACGGAACCTGCCGCAGAGTGCAGGGATGTTCACAAACTTCCATTTCTCAATGGCCAAACAAGCTCCCATAGAGAAATGGAAGTTTCCGACCTCACTATGTGCGTCACATCTTAATTAGTTGTTCGGAACCGCCAACTTATGGTCGGGCAGTTCCCTCACCAAAACAATGTCGGTTGAAGGCAACTCTGACCAACATCATAATGAGGCCTTAATGTCCAAGGCTATGCCAAATTTGTTTACAATGCAGTAGAAATAATACATTTCACCCATATAGTTTCCAACACCTTCCCCCAATATGGTTAGAGTGGAGTGGGAATAATACATGTCACCCCTTTGGTGGCAAACAATTGTTTTAATGATTTATGTTGGAGTGTGAGTCTTTAAGTTTATTTATTTACTTGGAAATATTACATTTTACTTTTATTTGTATATAGTAGAAATACTTTGTGTTATTTTGTAGTATTGTTGGTGATTAAAACTACAATTAAAAAACTTTATTGTATGTTTGTGTCCAATAATTGTATTAATTATATTTGTTTGTTTAATAAATACATGTGAAAAATAATTTTCCTATTTTTTAATAATAAAAACATATATATTATATTTCAATACTATTTTCAACTTTCATATTCCAGTGTTTAAAGTTTCTTAACATTTTTATATCCATTTATTCAACATTATTTTAAGACTCTTTGTTTAGCACATGTTAAATAATTGTATATATTATACTATTATTTAATTCATACTTTCATTACAACATTGTTTGACATGTTTTACATCTTTAATAATTTGTACATGTTTTATTCATTTAATCATTGTTTTACAATATTTCCCATTCATTTCTATAGGGAAATAGCATTTTTTTGTTTCATTTAGGTGCCATTATTTTACCACTACCTTCTATTTTGTAACCTAATTGTTTTATTTTGAGTCTATTTTCCCAGAACCAGATAATGGTAAGGTGCTACTGTCTGTTGGAACAACTTAGTCCTTTTTTTAGGATTTTGTAAGGGTTTTGTGGGTAGGTGGGGTTATGGGGGACATCTACAAGTTAGGGACTCATCACGATGTCGATCAGAAAGGCTCCGAACGTCATTCAGTTTGTCCGAATCCGTGTCGGAACCCGCGTTTCCGACTGATTCAGAAACATTACCGACTGACAGATTACGATGTTTGGTAACCGCTCGGTCCTTCAGACTCCGTTCCAATTGGCATTCGGAGGAAAAGAGTCAGTCGGAGCCAACTTGTTTGGCTTTATGGACCATGTTTACGACCGACAGATTAAAATGTCAGATTCGGATAGCCTTTCTGACTCGGTTTGTCCAACATGGATCGGCTTTTGGAAACCGACTTTGGGGGCCCATAGCAGGCCCTCCCTTCACCAGGAGGCCTCAGGTTGGGGCCCGAGGCGGTACCCACGGGACCCATCTTTGTAACCATGCACAGTGTGGCAGGCACAATGGGGTGCCTGCCACAGGGTGCAAGATTATCCGCAACCGCCACTTTCTTCAATGGGAGCCTGTGTTGTCGGTCGGAACACAGGCTCCCATTGAACTTAATGGGAGTCCAACTGAACGGTGTTTGGAACCATCGTAATCATTCGGTCGGACTCCCCGAATCCGAGTCGGTCAGAAACCGTTCCGACACTGAGTCGGTTGGAATGCTTCCCAACTGACATTGTAATGAGGCCCTAAGTTATAGTGTTGTTTGTGGGATTCTTCTGCGATTGGATGTATTAGTATTACTGTTTTACACTGGTTTGCAGTTGTGGATCTTCGTACAAATATTTGTAATATTTCGCTATGTTATGTTAAGTAGCGTTATGCTACTTATATTTTAATGACTAACTGTTATGTATATGTATTTTAAGAAATGTAATGTGTTTTGTGGTTGCGAGCTTTAATTTACTTTACAGAGTATGTCCTTTATAAGGAAATAGATTTTGGTTTAATATAAACCAATGCTTTGTACTTTGATTTCCTTTTTTTCAGGTTTTCCTGGAGTGTTTATTTTTCAAAAACCCTTTTTGGGGCTTTTTATGATATTTAGATACTTTGAATTGCTTTGAGGGATTTCTATTGAATTCATAAAATGTTTGCTTTCTGGGCTTCTTGGACAATATTTTTCCCATTGTTTGAGGTTTCTTTTTTTATCACTTGGATACAGAGAAAAATCTGTACCTCTGAAACATTAAGGGCCTGATTCTGAGATCGGTGGTCTGACAGCGTTATACCGTCATTGTGGCAGTCGGGAGAACGCCTCCAAGCAGGTGACATCCCAACTGCAGTATTCTGAGTACACTGCAGGGATGGGGGTGTTATGTAGGTGGTGCAACATCAGCAGCATGCTTTGGCTCATAGAGAGCCTCAAGGATATGCTGCTGCCGAAGCAGTGTCTTTTGAACGTCGGTGCACTTTGTACCATGCACCATGTCATGTATGGCGCATAGTACACGCACAGCAGTACAAGCAGATTGGGGCACAATGTCTGCCTTCATATACTTTTCCCAATAGGCAAAACCGCTCTGGGACCCTGTTTGAGGCCCTTCCTTGCCTTTCCAGCATCCTTTCTGGCAGTAAGGCAGGTCATAATCTGCACAGCGGTGCCAGCATCAGCACAAAAGCCTGAGACTGCCACTTTCCCCACTGCTGCAATGTTGGGATACAGGATCCTGATGGAGTCAGAAGCTTTGTGGCTATCTGACTGCCCTTCCCTTATTCGGGCGGTCGGACCGATGAGGAGGCAGTGGTTGGACCTCCACTGAGGCTACGGCACTCTCAAATTCGCCTTACCCGGAATCAGGTCCTAAGTTTTACATATGTATTTTGTTTTTGGTGGGAAATCTGATAATATATTGTTTGCGTAAACATTATGTAGGTATTGTGTGGAATTGTTTGTTTTATGCATTTTAATCATTATATGTGATAGATTGAGTTAATTTTCAAATTTCTTGGTTGGTGATGGCTACATTTTAAAAAACAAAATTATATAGAATTTGACTATATCAGGTTTCTTTGACATTGGAGTTTTAATTAGTTTTCTGACTGATATAATACAATATATATTATTGTAAATTACAAATATTTGGTATATTGGCTACAAATTTATCATAGTTTTTGAGAAATTTGGTAGGTTACAATTTATTTTATAATATTCTTGGGTGAGTACCCTTACCATATTATTATTATCACAATGCTCAAAGATGATTCTTGGATTCACAACAATAATCCTTAGCTCAGTCCTAGTAGTGTGGCTAAGAGCAGCAAGGCATTACTGGAGGAACAGGTGTTAAGTATTTTACGTTACCATAGGGATTCATGAGCAATTGACAAGGCTTGAGAAAACCCAACACCAATTTGACAAAATAGAGTATTTTGTGTATGTAAATTTAGACACCAAAATGAACTAAGCTGTATACATATAACCAGGGTTATGGATTTTCAAAGCATTAGAAAATAAATGCTTTAAATAGTGAAGACATTTCACATTGCGATCAATAGGAAAATCTGCTAGTGACAATCGGACACTTAGGGGTCAAGTTACATTATACCATATCAGGGTCCCAGGACTGAGGAGCAGCAATCAGTTCAATTTTACCTGGCCGGTGGAGTCCGGGTGCAGTGGTTGTCGTGGCTGTCAGTGGTCTTTAAACGGGAGTAGCACCCAAGCTGCTTTTACCATGGGAAAGACGCCACCAGAAAGGGGATGCAAATACACAAGAGAAGGTTCATTGCTTAAATCAGTTGCAGTTGTTCTTAAGAGCCCTCTTAATGTAGCGTCTAATTAAGAGGTCAGTTACCTGAATGATAACCAACAAGCCTTGTTACTGTTAAAAGTAAGGAAAAGGAACTCCGATGTCTTGCGGGCCAAGAGAGTGCTGTAAGAGATGAAACTTTGGTGAAAGCCAGACTACAACTCCCAGAATACACTTTACCATTTAATTTTGGGTGATCACTCACAGAGCCTGATGGCTAGCAACTCTTTAGATGCAGAGCGTTGTTTTACCTGCACTTTGGAGGAGACTGGTCCTGCCAATTCAGGGGAGTATGAGGGTGCTTCTAGAACCCACAAGAGTCCCTGACTTTGGGAGTGTTGAGGTTTAGCCAAGGATGAGGGTCGTTCATCAGTTCCAAGTCTGTTGCCTCAGGGGCACAATATCCCTCTTTTGCTTTGTGCTTGTATACAAAGTCTTGTTGTTGGTGACACAGGTCTCCTCTTGGTCCTTCTTTGAAGTAGATAGTTCAGATCTGAGGTTCTGGTGTCAGGGGTCCCTTAAATGCTAGATTTAGGGTAGTTAGGGATGTGGGAGCTAATTGCCAATGGTCAGCTAGCCCCTGCAGCTAGTCCATCCCTGAGGTGACCACATCTGGTGGTGAAGGTCACCTTTTCTACCCAGAGCCCACTATTTCTGCCATCCTAAAGATGACAGGAATTAACTTTGGGTGTACAGATCAGGTTGCTTACCCTGAAGGTGTGGCCAGCATTCCTTGAGGTAGAGATCCCAGCATACCTAATTTCTCACCTTGCCAGGGTCCAAGCGAGCCTGGGGCAAAGGGGAGGGCTGTGTCCTCATCAGGGGGACAGTCCAGGTGCATATAAGAGGTGGGGCAGCCTTTGACGCTCACCGCTCTGATGTGTCACTTCACTAGCCAATTGGAAGGGGAGTGGTGTGACCTTCTTCCTGCCAAAGCCTTTGTTCAGACTCTTGGGAGTGCTCACAGTGCCTGGCAGGAGGTCAGAAACTTGTCTAGGTGGCATCTGGGGCAGGAAAAGATTAGGCCTGGGCTAAAATTTTGATCCGGTCGCGGAAATTGCGATAATTTGACATTTTCGCGTTCCGCAGCTTAGCGATAATTTGTTTCTTGCTCGCGCTGTAAAATAATACATTCTCGCGTGCGCGCGATCGCCTTACCTGAATCCCCGCGTTCGCCGACAAGTTTTCCCGATCCGGTTGCGTTCTCCATGAGATGTTGGATTGTTGGTAGCCATTTGTGCTGTCTCGCGACAGTTCGCGCCCGCAGTGACGTCATGCGTCGCAAGATCACGTCTTTCTTCTCGCGATCATGCACCGCGAGACAACTGAAAACAAGATGGCCGCGCCCGCGAGCAACCACATGGGTAAGTTGGCGAGCCGCGAACATGCAGAAAATACCGCAAATGGGCAGGAAAGAAACTTCTGCATCTTCGTGATATTTCTGCGTGTTTGCGGAGATTTTTAATATTTTCGCGATAATTTGCGAAAGTGGATTTCGCAAATTCCGCCCACCCCTAGAAAAGATGGGCTTGCCAGCCAAAGCACATGTCAGCTGTCAGCTAGGTAGCCTCATGGGTGAATGCCAGCCTTCCCTTGGAACCAAATTTATGCCAGGGGAGAGAATGCATTTTTTACACCAAACTTGACATATTTTTTCATACCATAAGTTGTCCCATGCTATCCTATGGACTGCCTATCACTTATAGTGTACTACATGGTGTATGGTAAAGCCATTATAGAGACATATACACTTGCACTTACATGGCTACACTCTTAATATACTGCAACCTGCCTCCTGGACACAGGAGCCCTTATCTAGAGGTGAATGACATCTACTTAAGATTAGTTCTGTGATCATGTCACACATGGTGAGAACAAAGTCATAATGGAGCAGTAAACACTATTCCTGCAGTCTGCCATGGCAGGTCTGCTGGCATCTGTTTACCTGGGTCACGCAGGGTGGCACACAAATGCTGCAGGCCCGGAATACCCCTTTACCACCCATGCCCTCGGTCCCACAGTACCACTTACCAGGGGGGTATGGTCTCTGTCAATTGGGGATGACAATTATGCATGTCAATTTTAAGGAGAGAGCACTGGCACTGGAGCCTGGTTGGTAGGATTCAGTGCACTGTCAGAGTCGAAAACCAGCCTCTAGTAGTTTTTTCTTATTCTGTGTAATTGTTAAATGTTCTGGTATGTGTGTGTCTTGGTATCTATTAGGAGCAGGATGGGCATCACTGGTGTTTTTTTAGTTTGTGCAATTAAATGTTTTCAAGTGGGGATAGGTGGTGGTTGTCCTTCTATGTGTTCAGGGAATTTAGGTAGTATATCTTTAAGGATTTTGGTTGTGGGTTCCTGGGAGCTAGCGCTTGCCTTCTTAATATCCTGCAATATCTCCCTTACTTCAATTTCTGTCTCATTTGGGGGTGGTTGTGCTCTCTTACATGAATTACAACATCATATGTTGTAGTTGCCCTGCCATAGCATGCATTAGAATAATCTTTAGTACATTTTCAGTTTATATTTTCTAATGATGCACTTTCTCGTTCATGTGATTCTGTAACTGCCGTTCCTTCTGTGCAGTGATATATTTTACAGGTTCTGCCATTGTATCTGCAAGTAGGGTAATAGTATAAAAATATATAGTATTATAAAGTTTGTATATTTGTTATTTACATGTAAAAATATGCACCTGTTTCTATTTTGTAAACTTACATGTATGCTCTGTGTATATGTTTCACACTTTTTGGAGCTTTTCCATTGAGGGTGTTCTAATGTGGAGCAGGTGTTTTCTTTTCTGTTTGCTGAAAAAAAAAAACTATAAGTTTCTTTATAAATGCTAAATTGTTGGCAGTTTCTAAAGGTTGAGTTTGTTCAGTTTATTTTTGCTTACTTTTTGAGATAATAGTTTTTCTTAAACTAATTTATGTATACTTACTTTTTTATCCTGTTTTGTTAGTTTGTGATAGTTATTTTCTGGCAGTTTACCAGTTCTGCATGTTGTAGTTATTTATTTTATGATGTGTATGTAAAATGATAGAAGTTGGAGATTGTTTTAATATTTATGTGCTATTTTGAGTTTTTAAGTTTAACACCAATTATGTTTCAATTTAAATATGCGTTTACTCACTTGGTTAGATAGTTGTTTAGATGGATATATTTCTGAGGAGACACAATCACCAAGAGGGGACAGACTACAAGCCCCAAGTGACCTTGCAGCAAGAGAGCCACTGACGCCACCAGTTCGCACATGGAGGCACTCTTTAAAACTCACTGTAGATTACCGTGGCAAGGAGACAGCGTCCCCGCAAGGGGGTCAGACCACAAGCCCCAGGTGGCCTTGTGGCAGGAGAGCCGCCAATGCCACCAGTTAATGCCCAGAGGTGCTCTTTAAAACTCACTGGGGGTTGCAGCTGCTCCCAGGGAAAGGAGACAGCTTCACCATGAGGGTGGCAAATCACAAGCCCCCAGGTGACCTTATGGCACGAGAGCCATCAATGCCACCAGTTCACGCCCGGAGGTGCTCTTTAAAACTCGCTGGAGGTTTCTGCGGCTCCTGGGGAAAAGAGATATCATCACCGCAAGGGGGGCAGACCACAAGCCCCAGTTGACTTTGTGGCTGGAGAGCCGCCGACGCCACCAGTTTGCGCCCGGATGTACTCTTTAAAACTCGCTGGAGGTTCCCACAGCTCCTGTGGTAAGGAGACAGTGTCACCACAAGGGGGGCAGATCACAAACCCCAGGTGACCTTGCGGCAGCAAAGCCATCGATGCCACAAGTTCACGCCCTGAAGGCGCTCTTCAAAACTCGCTGGGGGTACCCTCTGAGCGAGTCAAGAGGGGGCCCGTCAGACACCAGAGGAGGCTGGGCCACACCTCTTGGTTTCATCTTGTAATTTAATTTGCATTCATCTCCAGTCATTATTCCAACTTATTTGTGCCACATTTTATTTAATATAATGAGGAAGAGAAAGGTTAGAGGCCCCCTGATTTTATCTACGCCTCCCCCTACTTCAACGTAAATTGACAGAATGTTATAAAGAGTGATAAATGTCATCTGTAATGAAATAGATCATACAGAGAGAAGACTCTCCCTTAGTTTAATGAATATGGCTACATCTCTGCCACTCTACACCTGGACTCAGCCACTGTAAGGCCATCAGACTCCCTGGTTCAGTTACCATCCATGGCCAGGGAAAAGACTGTTTCAAGTTCTATGCCAGTCCCCAAATGCTCATAGCAGTTGGCTAAATCATGCCAAAGGGGAATATCCACACAGACGGATGTCAACAACTC
This sequence comes from Triturus cristatus, assembly GCF_964204655.1. NCBI lineage: Eukaryota > Metazoa > Chordata > Amphibia > Caudata > Salamandridae > Triturus > Triturus cristatus. Next base: position 381,072,266 of record NC_140595.1, read on the forward strand.
CTGTACCGACCATAATTACCTCCTGTGTTGACTTCCCTCCCCCTGCAGTGGGAGGTGTTTCCATTGGTCTGATGCCAAACCTGCCAGAAAGGGCGTTCTTCCTGGAGTATTGCTTGGAAAACTTTAAATTTCTGATGTAGGTGGCATTATCACCAGTTATTACACATCTAGAGGCTATTGAACATTTGCTTTGGTCTTCCAATTGCTGAGTGCCTATAGATTGCCCAAATTCCATTGAAGTACCAGCTCCAAATCCTGATTTGGCAGAGGGTCTAAGGCGGTCTGAAACCATCTAATGCCCTCTTGCCTCAGAACAGGGTAATCCACCTGTTAGGGCTCCTGTTACAATCCAAAATCCAGAACACTTTCTCTCAGCAGCTGCTGGTTCTGCTCCTATTCAAAGTAGGCATTGACAAAAGGAGGCACCTGAGCGTCACAATATAAGGAGACCTAGTCCTATGGGGTGCCCAGCTCAAACAATCAACCAGCCGGTGATTAATCTTCTCCCAGCTTCTTGCCAATACATCCTAGTCCAGACAGGAATTACCTCATTACGAAAGGACCAGCAGCAGTCACACGTAGATCTGCTTATTAAGACCTTGTATTGGCTAACCAGGCACAGGAACTTCACCCCTAAGTTGAAAAGTAACATTTTATTGACAAGAAGGATGAGCTGGATTAGTTTCGGGCCTGTGGACCGGAAAAGTGACTTTATAGTTGTACATTTTAAGTCACTCTTTTTGGTTGAGCATCTGCTCTTTGGGCAAGAAAGAATCTTCCAGGCCGCCATTAATATCGCTCCCTTTGGGCTACTTTTATAAACCTAGTCTGCCTGCATTTAGGTCTCTTTGTGACCAAATTGCTGTTCCTAATCGTTCATTGCCCCCTCTTTTTGGTATTCCGGCCCACAACCGTTATGATGCTTTGGCGGATGTGGACTGACATGAAGATTTAGAGAAGGAAAATAATTTAAGCCTTGGTGTTACTGATAACACGACTTTGACCCCAGCCTCTTCTATCAATTTGCTTTGTTGGAAAATTGCAGGATTACAGTCTAAACTTTCCAACCTGGTGTAGTGTAATTTTATTGAGCTATATGATATATGTCTGTTCCAAGAGACCTGGGCCACTGTCCCGCTTGTTCGACAAGAGTTTGCTTCTTATAGTGAGTTGGCCATCTCCTTAGAGAGAGGAAGGCCATCGGAGAAGATTTGCAATTTGTGTTAAGACTGTCCTTTGTGCTACTATGAAACAATTTAAGCAGGGCTCGCTTGATGTACTCGGTGTTAGCCTTGCATTTCTAGATTCTGCTTTATGTCATATTTATAATGTATATTGCAGGCCGAGGGGCAGTAAGCCAGAGTCAAATGCAATCACCTTATTATCTATGCACTTAGCTCCTCTCACAACTGATGCAATGAAAATAGTTGGAGGTGACCTAAACTGCCAGTATGAGCGACTAGACACCCATTTTAGACTTCACTCCCTTGAGGAGGATCAAGAATGGTCTATACCACAACTGTCAATTACAGCAGCATTCGAAATAAATGCTTTTACTTTAAACCAGGGCTTGAGGGCCTGCAATAGTAGGTCTAATTCAGATAGGGAGGAAAGTCATACATTTAATTAACTCCAGGGTTCTAGTCTTTTGGATTATATTTCATTGAATGCCCGGTTGTGGCCTATTGAAATAGATATGACGGTGATTCCCCGTGACAATAGCGATCACAACCCCTTATTGCTAGAGCTGATGGTAAAAGCCTACTATAGTATGTCTTACCCATGATAAACCTTTTGATAGATAGTTGGCACTGTTTACTAAAAAACGCAGAGTCAAATGGAGTACTATTTCACTCTCGGAAGAACTAACCGGGCAGAATCCATAGATCTGTTGCTTGGGGATAGGGTGACCTCCTGTGGACTGACCTTGCTAATGTACAACTACAATTGTTTTCTAGATTGCCTGAATTCTTTTTTGTAGAATCTCATAGTTTGGGCAAGTGGCTGTAACTCCCAACCTGGTATCTCCCCTAAATCATTAAATGCACTGCCCTTTGGCCCTGTCCTGATTTATTTTGATGTGCAGGAGCCCAAGATTTTCAAACATTTTTAGAGCAGATTTACAGGGCCACCATTAATTCACAGCAACAATTCTAAAAAAATATATATTTTGTGCCCCAGTGGGGGTCTCTCTGGGACCTGCCCCCACCAGGACCGATGGGGCATGGTATCCCTACCACTTCCTCCTTATATCTCTCTGGAACCTATCCCCATAAGGGTAAGCTATTTGTAAGGGCTCAGTGACCTACTGCATTCTAGGTAAGGACTTGGTACAGGGAAAATGCACTTAGTCTTCAGGCATAAGTACAGTGGATGCATTCTTGGAAGGAAACAGCTAGGTATTAAAAATATTGATTTCAAAATCTAGTACAATTGTGTTTTATGTATAGAAAGATGGGCAAATGTTTGGCAGCGCTCATTAACAGGTAGGAGTTTTTTGAAGTCTTAGTACAGAAATGTAAGTGACTAAGGTAGGACACTTAACAGCAGAGGATTGGTAGAGTTCCACCAAGAACAAAAGAACACTACAAGAGGGACCAATTTAGATATGTTTTGATAGAAATTACTTGCAAGCAGATTGTTAGGAAATGACTTGAAAATGATGTACAAGCACATTGGTAGTAGAGCTGTACTGCATGTAGGCGTTGAGAGACACATAGGGGCCAATTGCACCTTTGGCAGTGCGGGACCGAATCCACCACACCGCCGCACCACCAAAGCGGTGGTCAGACCACCCACCAGATAAGGAGTTTCCTCCTGTCTGGCGGGCATTTTATTGGCGTTCCCAGGCCTCTAAAATCGGGCACAGCATTTGGAACGCCAAAACCAGTACCTGCATGGCATGGACTGAAAATTCCATGCTGTGCAAGAACTGGCGTGCATGCACACAGGGGGACATATGTTGTGCTACCCTGTGTGCATCTACTTGGTGCAGAGGCAAAAGGGCGCCTTGTCTCCAGCCCACCAGGGTTTTCATGGAGGAGGTACTGCAAATGGATGATTCTAGACAGCCACAACACCTTACAGTGACTTAGTCACCTCCTTGGATGGTTTACAAGAGTACCTGACTCTCTTTGCCTTTTTGACTGCCCTCCTCTTTTTATTCCAGTACGGCGTGCTTCCCCCCCCGGCCTCCTGAGTTTGGTGGCACGGTATATAATATACACCGCGTTTGGACTTTATGAGCATGGTGAGACTACATTTTGAGTCCCGCCATGTCGACTTGGCATTTTAAGTAGGGGAGGCACTATAGACAGGGTTGCTACATATTTCATTGACCACGTGTTCGTGTTTGGCGTCCACCAGGGAGTTACCCTAGTCTGCCCTAGTATTGATTTGTGTCCCACAAGTCTGAATTTAGTTTAAATGTTCACACTAAGTTTGGAGTGTAAACGATGGGGCCGATTCACAGAATTAACTTAAGACAAAATCCTAAACTTACTACTTTTGGTATTCACAGAAGTTAGGATTTAGTCTTAAGTTTGTCTTAAGACAAACTTAAGACAGACTTAAGACAAACTTAAGACAGACTTAAGACAGACTTAAGACAGACTTAAGACATACTTAAGTTTGTCTTAAGTCTGTCTTAAGTCTGTCTTAAGTTTGTCTTAAGACAAACTTAAGACTAAATCCTAACTTCTGTGAATACCAAAAGTAGTAAGTTTAGGATTTTGTCTTAAGTTAGTTCTGTGAATCGGGCCCAGTGTGTTTAATTACTATTTTTCACCCGTATGGTCCCTTGAGAGACCAAGCCCGTACCGACCATGGGTATTGGCCATCAGTGGTACTGAGTCCTTCAACGGATATTCGTGAGGGGTCACCTGAATATGTCAATTCTGCCCTTTTGCCTTATGCGTCTTTGTGAGTGTAATTGTGTGCACCAGGGACCATCACAGCAGTCACACCGCCTGCCCAGCATATCTACGTGACAGGAGGTGCTTAAAAATCAGTCGGGAGTCCCACAGCACGGGAGCCTGTTTGTGCCAGCAGCAGGGGGAGACCACAACCCCCAGGGAACATCGCGTCAGTCACGCCGCCCGCCCAGCAAATCTACGCACCAGGAGGCGTTTATAAAATCAGCCGGGAGTCCCGCAGCGTGGGAGCCTGTTTGTGCCAGCAGCAGGGGAGACCACAACCCCATGGACCATCGTGGCAGTCATGCTGCCCGCCCAGCAAATCTACATGCCAGGAGGCACTTAAAATTCAGCCAGGAGTCCCACAGCATGGGAGCCTGTTTGTGCCAGCAGCAGGGGAGACCAAAACACCCAGGGACCATTGCGGCAGTCACACCTCCCGCCCAGCAAATCTATGCACCAGGAGGCTTGTAAAAATCAGCTTGGAGTCCTGCAGCATGTGAGCCTGTTTGTGCCAGAGGCAGGGGGAGACCACAACCCCCAGGGACCAGTGGGGCAGTCACGCCACCCACCTAGTAAATCTACGCGCCAGGAGGTGCTTAAAAATCAGCCGGGAGTCCTGCAGCGCAGGAACCTGTTTGTGCCAGCAGCAGGGGGAGACCACAACCCCCCTCGTGGCAGTCACGCCGCCCACCCAGCAAATCTTCGTGCCAGGAGGCACTTAAAAATCAGCCGGGAGTCCCGCAGCGCGGGTCAAGGGCAGGCCCTTCCATGGCCATCAGAGCCCGGAAGAGGCTGGGATGGGCCACCCCTCTGAGCTGCTGCCTATGAGCTTAAGCAAGGGAAGCAAGGGAAGTGCGCATCCGACACCACTCAGGTACTTTGTTTTTGCTCCAAACAAGCTTTAGTGTGCATATTGACATAGCGGGAAAGTGTGGCAGGATGGGGAAACGAAAGGCCAAAGAAAGCCCAACTGGAGTGTCCAAACAAGCAAAGAGACCATCAGCAAGTGCCACAGCCAATTGTGTAGTAGACGACATAGACTCGCTAAATGAGGAGGTAGAGAGTCAGTTAAGTGGCCAAAATAAGCATTCGCAAGCGGGCCCCAAAATGGCAGCTATTTTTCAGAAAGCAATCCCAAGAGAAAAGCAACACACTCAGACCCATCACCCAAGGATATTGTAACACGTCAAGTGCCTACCTGTAATACAAATAACCAAGATCATAAGGCACCAAGCCTGGTGGCCCCGCCCATGTCCCTCCTAATACCATGGCAGAGGGAATGGTAACTGTGAACATTGCATGCTCCAACCGCTTTGATCCCCTGGCCACCCAAGGCCCAGATCCGGCAGACATTAACAATAAACTCATCGTAGGTTCTCTCACGGACCGTATTGCGGCCAGGACTGTTGGGGGAGGAGTTGGAGCCCTGGTGGATGGGGGCATTGATGCCCTCCTCTCCGAACTAGATGAACTTAAGATTAATGTCAAGGACTTAACATCTGAAGTGTCTGTACTTAGGGAAATCATAAGGGGCCTGATAGATCAGCTCAATAACATGCACCCTACTACGATTCATGCTAGTATGATCATCCCCAGCACGATTCAAGGGATAGGTGAGGACGCTGAGCTTAGTCACATGTATCATCATAGCAACAATGGGGAGATTCGATGCGAGGGAAGTAGGAGCAGGGGCCATATCATGCATCCCTGAGCGCAAAATGCCAGAAGTACATGGCAAACAAACTTAATCCCCAAATGCACCATCAAGCACCTACGCCCCTGTTGCCTACCCAAGGAAATACTTTAGATCAGACCACAACGCGTTATAATTCAACCAAGGTGGGTGGTCACCAGGGCCACAGCCATGGACTTGGAGGGACAAGAGGTAAAGTGGGTCTCATGGTAGGCACCTTGGGAGAATCGATCAATGCAGGGGCTTCTCCATTTGGAAACACTTGGCCAAGGGAACTTGGCTCTAACCATCTACATAGGGATTTGGGTTATAGAAAAGGAGAGAGATGGATCACAGGATGGACCCTTAAGGAGGTCAGTAGTATAATGTACTTTATAAATGTACCAAAACTGACCAACGACAAACGAGAATCAAGGGACGCCTTTTTGAACGCAGCCATCCACTGGATAAGGCAGGTGAGGCATTGCAGCTCGATTATAAGATCTGATATACAGAATGCTAAGCGCTACCCCACAATCCAAGGTTTCGACCACATGGTCTCTAGTGATTTGGTTATGGGGTTGGTTAATTTGGAGCAACGCACCCTGCCCCTAATTAAATCACAAATCCAGTTCAAGTTCCCATCACCAAGAAGCGTCCCATGCACTAGTCAAAGTAAGGAGTATTTTTTAATTAACATCACTAATATCAATGCCCAAGCTAATACCAATGTAGCCACTGTGAAGAGGCCCATCTGACAGTTTGAGAGGACTGTTTTCATACAGCGCTATCTCGATTCCACGATATGAAGGCAACTTTCATCTTATCCCTAACCAGCCACCAGGGGTTAATATGGCTAGTGTTGAGGGGAGAGAGTCTCTGAATCATCAAGCAACCACACAACCCTACTCAACAACTCATTTGAAGAGGCAAGGGTCCAGCAACCAATTAAAGAAAATAGCAGGAAACTCAGGTTGTTGTCTTGGAACCTAGCAGGTCAAAGGTCAATGATTTCTTGTGACGACTGGGGGAAGCTGATAGATAGTTATGATATCTGCCTCTTCCAGGAGACATGGGCAATTAACTAAAGTCATGGAGTGGGATTCACCAATTGTAGTATAGAAGCTACTTCATCAAAAAAAGGTCGTCTTGCAGGTGGATTAATAATCTGGACTAAAATCAATTTGGGGATCCACACCCAAAACATTGAATTTGATAATCCTAACTTAATAGTTCCGATTATTAAAGACACCAGCTTGAAAAGATCCATTCTATTGGTGAATATTTATAACAGGTTTGCCTCGCAACACCATGATTTTCCAACTATCACATACTCAGATAAAATCATTGAGAAGGAAAGAGCTTCCCATCACATGGTTATAGCAGGGCACCTCAATGTAACATTTGAGCCCCTTGAAGCCATTAAAAACATCACTGACGAAGAAGACATAGAATTAGGCATCCCGTCATTCGGCTATGAGAAGTTAGCAAAGAACATGAAAGTGGCTTTTCAAGTCGCTTCCCTTACTTACAAATACGGGATGCGAGCCGTAAATGGTCGCTCGATTTCAGATCTTAGATTACACCACACCTATAAGCATGTGAACTCTAAAACAAGAATAGACTACTTCCTGATTGACATACCATTATGGCCAAACCTTGTTGACATGTGGGTAATAGAGAGGCAGGACAATGATCACAATGCCCTCTCGTTGGAATTAAAAGAAGATCTTGGTTCCCTTTGTCTACTCCGGGAACTAAAACCCCCTAACTATATTGTCACCAGCAATAATAAAAAAGGATTGAATGGCCACAAATAAAGAATAGTGCTGAGACCTTGTCAAACATGTAAACCATCGTCGTTGACTCCTTGATGACCTTAGGGTCTTACAACATGGAGATGCAAGCCACTGTAGATGCATTTAGGATTTTACTAAATAATATCAACATATATTTTTACAAAATCCATAGCAAGACTAAAACAACAAGGTCCAAATCAAATGAGTGGTTTAATGAAAACTGCAATCTAGCTTGCCAGTCCCTGATGGGTGCAATTAAGTCTGGCCAAAGAGAACTTCTAATTACTTATAGAAGGGGCTATAAAAACGCACAACATGAGGCACACAGGAACTGGTACATAGGACAGTGGGAAGATCTACTAGCTGTCGCTCAAACTAAAAACAGTAAAGAATTCTGGCATTTAATCTCGAAAGGGACAAAAAGTTTAGTTGTGGAAGACAGTTTCCACATCCCTCCGCAGGTTTGGGGGGCCCATTTTTTTACAATTGTATGCAGGACCAGTGGAAAGTGTGGTAGTATTTAGGAACCCTGCCACCAGGGAGCAGACACTGTCTGTCTTTCCTTCTCAATAGATGAAACCCTTGAAGCAATTACAACCATGCAGTGGGGGGAAGCTCCAGGCCTAGATTTAATAGCAGGTGACCTCTACCTCTCTGGGCCCCAAATATGGAGTGTGATTTTAAAGTATACAAACTATATATTCAACACCATATTAGAAGGAGCAGATATACCAGACTCATGGCTGGGTGCTGCAGTCGTGACCATCTACAGAGAGGGAGATAAAAGTGACCTAATAAACTATAGGCCGATTAGCCTCATCGATATTGCCCAGAAAATATTCTGTCAGCAATTGTTGAAGAGAGTTAATGAATGGATCAGTGAGGGGGATCTACTTTCACCCCTGCAGGCAGGATTTCGAGGGAAGACAAGCACTGTAGATCAGTTACTCCGCTTCCTTCCGGTCCTGTGGAAATATGTAAAAATAGGCAAAGTCTCTCTATACGTGGTATTCATAAATCTCTGCGCTGCTTGCGATCTAGTATCGCGGGGAAAACTCTGGATAGCTTTGACTAACCTTGGGATGCCATCAAACCTCTTGCAAATCATTATCACACTCCACACAAATAAATATGCCTAAATTAAATGGGAAAATGAAAGAGGACTAACTAAACGGATTTTAGTGAGTAAGACAAGGATGCATTTTAGCACCAACCCTCTTTACACTTTATATAAATGGCTTGATTAATCAGCAAATGGATTGTAGGGTTGATCACCTAACAGGGTATGAGGTGCCCGCATTACTTTTTGCAGACAACACCCTACTCATTTCAAGGTCACCGATGGGGCTCCAAAACTTAGTGGACCAATTTGGGAGGGGGTGTGAAGAACTAGGATTAGAAATCAATCACCTAAAAACAAACTTCATGTTTTTAATTGCCACAAGTCCTTCAACCGAAGTATACAATTGGGTTCAGCTACATTAGAGGAAGTTAAACAATTTGACTGTTTAGGAGTGAGGTTTATTAATACACTATCGTGGTCAACCCAAATACAAAAAAGCCAATTTTTGTTACAACATGTGGGGATGGCTCTATGTAAAAAGTTAAGGAAGTTAAACTATAGACCACTGATCCCAATCACCCAAGAGTATCAAGCAAAGGGATTAGGGGCAGTGCTATGTGGCACAAAGCTATGGGGGAACGCAAATGAATCAGCCATCAAGAAGGTCGAATACAACTTCATCAAATTGGTACTGGAGCTTCCCCGAAATGCACCACTCACAACCATGTGCTTAGATCTGGGAATAAAGAGCGTTGCCCATGCAGTCACTCTTCGGCCATTAGTTTACAGGATGCGCATATGGGTGAACGAGTCACCATTGCCCTTGAATGAGTCAATTAAAGATATAATATTATTAGACACTAAAGGGAGTATTGAGTGGGTCTGACCTATGGCTAACCCCCGGCAAAATTCAAAAAAGCTCAGTAAACCATCTCAAAAAGAATCATTGGAATTATGTTAAGGATAGCTGGCTCAACAAGAGTACTGCAGGGGAACTGACATGTAGGTTTCTCAATATTAAAAATAGCATGCAACAAGAGGAATTCTTGAATCGAATAGAGTCGCCCTTCGCTAAAACATTGTACTTAACATTTAGGTATGGTATTCTTCTAATCAATAGTTTTGCTAGCAACTGGAATGGGGTTGATATCTCGCCTTGCTCCCAGTGTGTGAACCAGCACTTGAGTCAGAAGAATATGGCAAATCCCAATTTGTCGGATTCTAGCAGCAAACCGCTTAATCGAGATTATCACAATCCTGAAAAGTGACACCTCAGTATACCTGTTTTTTGGCTATCTAGATACCTGATTCATGCATGTGTCGTAAGAAGCAGGATACTTAAAATCATGAATATATACAATTAGGCCAGGCCTGAAGAACTATAGTGAATGGAAGATGAAGATAGTATGTAGAAGGCATTTTTTATGGCATTACAATTGATGGAATCTATGTCATGCTAATGTTATTATTAGTAATTCGATCACAATATGTTAAAGGTGTAATATAAACTGCTTACAAGAGCACGGCACGTGTAGGGTAAACTGGCAATGTAACATATCACAAATTAAATGTAATTGTATATATTTTAACCTAAGTATCATTTTATTCTAGATGTTATATGTTATTTGCACAAGCCACTTTATCTAACTCTAATATATGCATGGTTGTTACTGGAATGATATAAGATGGTTCCTGGTTGCACCACAAATGAAATAGCTGCTTGGGGATGCTTTCTATGATTTACGACCAGGATCCAGGTGCTAAACACCACATGTTTAGTAGTAATCCAATAAAGATCCCGAAGAGAGACTGCCTCATTTTCCTCCCTTAATTCTTTTTTCTTTCACATTTTTTAATGAATTGTATATGATATGCTTTTATGTTTTTTTAATGGAAAATTGAATAAAGCTATTTACTACTACAACTATGTGGAATAGTTAACACACTGGTTACCAACTACTCATAAAAGGACGTCAGAAGATTTTTCAGAGGTCCATGGGACAAGAAGGAATAACTAGGCTTGTGTGGAGGTTTTGACCTTTTACTATTCTTGTTATGGGACTCGACCTACTATAGATCCTGATTAACTGGGCTAAGTACTACCCCTTGCAGCACTTTACCCAGTCACAGTGCAGGTCGATCAGCCCAAGGCTCTTTGAGAGAGGTAGGTGTGAGGCCTACACAGCCCCAAGACTCAAAGTACTAACATTAAGCTGATTGGCCAGTCAACTACTTCCTTTTGTGAAAAAGTAGCATTTTAATATAAGCCCACAAAGCATAATTCTCTAATCTCCAAACAGCATGTGTCGGTATTGGACATCTTTCTCCATGGCTCATTGTAACTGGACAGTGTTCTTCTTAGTAGCCTGGGCACAACGTTCCATGGAAATGGCCTTGCCTCTAGGGTCACTTTTTCCTGGCACATGGGAAGTGCTGGTATCTTCTGCACAGGAGTGACAGCCTTTACTTCACGGTGACCCTCAACTGGCATTTGGGTATCACTGGCTGGTTCTGCACAAAGGTGACGTCTACTACTTCATGGTGGCCCCCACATATCACATGCAATCTCCAAATAGTTCTGCACAGGGGCGATGGCCTTTACTTCATGGTGCCCCCACCTGGCACATATGGGGCCTCCACTTCAACAGTGCAATGGTTCTGGCCAGACTGTGCATCTCACAGGGATCCACTCAGAAGGATCCACCTCACTGATCCTCGATCCCCAAAGACACCCTCTCCGACCTTGGTCCCCTGTCCTGGTTCGCACAGCTAGAAGTCTTGGTGATCTTCTTCCCTGATGAACATTACTATTGAATAACTCATAGAACTCATGCTCCCACCTTTATACTCCAAATCGAGACACAAATGTGATTTAGTGTCTGGTGCTTTGAAATGCAGGTTGTGGGTATTGGCTTCTTTGAAGTGCCCTCTCCTCTGCCCTTTTTCAAAGGGATAGTGTGAGTATTTGGGTGTATTATATGGTATGGCTGGGTAGCCTTACAATAGAATATACTCACAAATACTGACTTGGGTCCAGAAGGTTCATTTGAACAACCTTAAGCTCAAACCTGGGTAGCTGTGGCTCTGAGCAGAAAGGCTTGAACAAAGCATTTAACAGTATCAAACAATGAAATAAGAAAGCCACATAACACAGAAGAAACACAACACCAATTTATAAAAATAGATTGTATTTTTGTGAATTGTTTGAGTCCTTGATGAGCAAAATCCACCAGAGGTTTTGGTGATACAGTTTTTTAAAGGTTTTGTCCCTTTTAATTTCAACCTCAAACAAGTATTGATCAACAAAAAGTTTGGAAACTTTTTAAATGTTTGTAAAGGTCGGGTCTGCTACTCCTGGCCAGCTTGGGTGACAAAATCCGACAGTACGAAGGGCTGGGGGACAGAGTAGATTTGGAAAATTACCTATACACTAGAATATTTTCCAGTCCAGTTCCAAGCTTAATGGCATGACCACCGTAGACTTTAATAGAGTGTTTCTATGCTAAATTTTCAGGAGGAAAAGATGCTCAAATATGCTCCAATTATGGTGTGGTCAATGGGGATGCCTTTGTGGTCATTCCTCAGTCCACATGTCAAGTGGGGCGACTTCAGCCACAGAAGTCAGGTTCCCTCAAAGTCCTCTTTAAGACCCTGGAAGGCCAGCTGTGGCTTGGCTACCGGTCTCCCAACACTGTGTACTTTAGTGGGGGCTAGTGTCCCTCTTGGGGGACCAATCTAAACTCTGAAGACACTCTTGGGTCCAACAGACTAAGGTGCAACTTTTGGCTGATGAGTATCTATCCCAGTGGCAGTCAGCGGCGAGTTTGTGGAAATGGCTACCAACTTGCCTGTTTGGGTTTCTTCAGCTCTTTTGTACCTGTAACTGGCTCCAGGAGATTAACCCACAAACCACAACAGGGTAGGGTGCTGGTGTCAAACAACCTTTTAGGATAAGTATTGAGGGCAGAAACATGTTGGCAAATAAATGTCGGGCATGAGTCATTGCACTCTGTGACACCCACCATTGGATTGGATTTTAGTATACCTATTTAATTTATTTATTTATTTTAGAGGTTTTATATAGCGTTGGCTGGACCCAGAGTTATCAGAGTGCTTTACATGGGAAGAAGGTGGTCACGGAATAAAACAAAACAGTCAATAGCATAAAGAGCAAACATGTCAACAGTTTATGAACAGCTTGAGTTGACTAAAAATAAAATAACCATGTGGAGAGGGCAGGTGCTATATACATAAATAAAATGAGGAGGTGGGAGATCAGATTTCGTAGGGTGTTATGGGGAGAGGAAAGGCATGACGGGCAACAAGGTGTAGGCGGTTAGATTTGAGACATGGAGGAAGCAAGGGGGAGGAAATTAGGTAGGAGGGGTGGTGGTGGGAGAGGATGAGAGAAGTGGGAACGGGGGGGAAGCCCGTACCAGTAGAGTGTAATGGGATGGGAGAGGGGAAGGAGAAAGGTTGGGGAGACGGGGGACTGGAGACATGCGAGTTCAGTGTGGTGGTAGGGATCCCCAATATTTATTAAGGAGGTGTATTTTGAAGTCCTTTTTGAAGATGGAGTAGGGAGGGTTGCATCGCAGGTCTTTAGGGAGAGCATTCCAGATGTTTGGGGCATTGCCTGAAAAGGAGCAGGACTGAGTATATTTCTTTGATAGCAGGGACGGAACTAGGAGGAGAGGGTTGGTGCTTCTCATGGGTCGTGTGCTGCCAGCTTTGCATATTTTATTGGCCAGATATGGCGGAGTATTTGATGGAGGACTTTGTAATGCAAGCAGTTTTGCAGGCGGATCTGCCTTCAATGGGGAGCCATTTAAGGGTTTTGAGGGCAGGTGAGATGTGGTCAAACCGCTTGTAGTCGGTGATGAGCCTGGCTGGAAGCTTGAGCACAGATTTGAGTGGGGCAAGGTGGACCTTGGGGATTCCTGTGGGGATGGCGTTTCCGTAATCAATACGTGACAGGACAAGAATTAGGATGACGAGTTTAAAGTTATCAGTAGGGATAAAGGGCTTAATTTTCTTAAGATGACAGCGTGAAGAGGGGTCCTTTAGCTGAGTTTTTAATGTGAACATTGAGAAATAGGCTATTATCGATGGAGATACCCAGGGATTTTACTGAGTTGGATAAGGATAGGGAGCAGTTGAGGGCATTCAGGTCGGAGATCCAGGTTTGGATGGGGAGATGGTTATTTTTAGGGGAGAAGAGAATGATTTCAGTTTTTGGGGGGCTAAGTTTGAGATGATTTCATTGGAACCAGGATTGAATCTTAGTAAGGGTGTTGTTAAGGTGTAAGATTTCAGCATGAGTTTTGATCTTGTGGTAGAGTTGGGTATCATCGGCATAAAGGTGGTAGTTGATATCGGCTTGTTTTAGAATGAAAGTGAGAGGTTCCATGAAGAGATTGAAGAGAGAGGGAGAGAGAATAGAGCCTTAGGGGACTCCTAGGGAGACTGGAGTGGGGTTAGATAGGCAGTTGTGCATTTTGATTTGCTGTGATCGGTGTTGGAGAAATGAGACGAACCATTTATGTGTCTTACCATAAAGGCCAAATCGATCTCTGAGAACATTAAGTAGGGCAGAGTGGTTGACTGTATCGAACGCAGCAGAGAGATCAAGGAGGATCAGAAGCAAGGGTGGGCGGAATTTGCGAAATTGCCTTTTGCAAAATTTTGCGAAACGGCAAAAAATTTGCTCGAGCACACGAAATTTCGCATGCTCGTGGAGATTTTGTGCTGATTAATGCGTAACTGAATTTGACCTTCAACTTGGACACCTGCTTTATTTATATCTGTAAGTGATTCCTGTTGAGGTTTAATTTTTGTGACAGGAGCATCGTGCCAGAAGGAATCCTGCCCTGCATATTTTACAAGATGATGCCACCGTTTTGTGCAATACTCAACTGGAGTACTTTCTACTGGCTAATCAGTATGTGCTACCTCAGTGGGTAAATGAATAGTGCTTTCCCTACACTACAGCTGCATAAAGGGTCAGAAGAGTTGTCTCCAGCGACCATGTGTGTCTGTAACTTTTGCCACCGTGCCGATGGCCGCCAGGGTCCCTCGAGTGAGCTGTCCATCATAGTGGGGAAAGGGCAGGAAGACGTTGCACACTGCTGGTGTGTGGGCTGGGGCCAAACGGCGGGGCTTCTATGCAGTTCACATCATCATGCCTCTTGTTTATAAAGGGTCAGAGACCGACCAGCACAGCAGATGAGGAGACAGAACCTCCCGGTGTCAAGAACTACACAGGGATTGTGCTCGAGAAACTCATGGATGCATAGACCTCCATCAAGGATTACAGCAAATTGTTGACGGTAGATATGGGGAGAAAGCACACCTGCCTAGCCTCCACCATGCTCACGAATCTTTTGTGCTGATTAATGCGTTACTGAATTTGACCTTCAACTCGGGCACCTGCTTTTTTTATATCTGTAAGTGCTTCCTGTTGAGGTTTAAAATGACAGGAGCATCGTGCCAGAATGAATCCTGCCCTGCATATTTCCGTTCTGCCGCGGATCGCGGAAGTTTCAACATTTTTGCGTTCCGCGTGGAACCCAAAAATGTCAAAATTTCGCAATTTCAGCGAGCGGAACGGAAATTGTCGCCCACCCTTAATCAGTAGGCAGGTCTCACCATTGTCGAGGGAGTGGTGTATGTCATCGACAATGTTAAGCGTGGCCGTTTCGGTGCTGCAACCTTTCCTGAAACCTGATTGTAGAGGGTCCAGTAGGTTGAAATTTGTAATGTCTTTATGTAATTGGAGCAGGAAACATTTTTCGAGGGCTTTGGAAAGAAGGGGGAGGTTAGAGATGGGGCGGAGATTGTTAAGGTAATTGGGGTCAACCATGGGATTTTTGAGAATGGGAGTGATTTGTCCAAGTTGAAGGGAGGTAGGGATGCAACCCATGGCAGGGGAGGTGTTGATGATAGTGGTCCAGGATGTGGTGATGATGTGTTTAAGGTCCTGGACAAGGTTGGAAGGGAGGGGGTCTTTGGTGTGGGAGGACGGTTTAAGTTTGGCAATGATGTTAAAGACTTCATGCTCCATTACAGGATTAATTGTGCCAGGAGGCATTGTTTTTAGTGGCGGGACAGGTAGATTGATTGTAGGAGGTGTGGTTCTGGGTAAGTGCGGGGAGGGTTAAGGGGAGTTGACGTAGAGAGAGTGTGAGCAGAAAGATAAGAGAGAGGAGAAGTAGAATGTAGGTTTGAAGTGGGATCAGGGGGTGTGGGGGTTATGGAGTGAGTTTTTGAGGAGTTGTCAGGAGAGAGTTGGGGGTGGTTAGGAGCGGAGTTGAATGGAAGGATTGATCTATCTTCGCGATTTTTTCAGAGAAGGAGTGGGCGATTAGTTCACATCTAGTCATCGAGCCCATTGGGACTGGAGGTGCGGAGGAGGTTTGGTTACGAACAATGTTGAACAGTTCTCTGGTTCTGTTCTTGGCCCGGTCGAGTTGAGTTCGGAAAAAGGATGTCTTTTTATTAAAAATTTGTTTTTTGTAAATTGATCTGGCTAATCTGAGGAGAGCTAGATGTGAGGGAGAGGAATGGTGTCTCCAAGTTCTTTCAGTCAGTCTGAGTGTATGTCTTTCTTTATTGAACTCGGAGTTAAACCATGATTTGGAAGGGATATTTTTTAGATTTTTTAGTTTTAGTGGTGCCAATTGGTCTAAGGTATCAGTGACTGCTCTGTTAAAGTGTTCAGTAAGCTCATTAGCATCTTGTGAGGGAGGGATGAGGAGAAGCTGAGCATGTAGTTTATACTCAAGTACATCAGGGGGGATAAGATTAAGATTTCTCGTTCATTTCTTAGGTTTAATGATTTTAGTGAGGTGGTTGTGTTGAGGTAGCTAAGGCGAATAGTATGAGGTGGTGGTCAGACCAGTCTATGGGGACGATATTGGATAAGAAGGCTATGTCTTTATTTGTAATGATAGCGTCCAGGGTGGCTCCTTTGGTGTGGGTAGGGGATTGACATAGTTGTTTGAGGTCATTGATCTCAAGAAGATTGGAGAGGACGGTGATTGAGGGATCATTAGTATCATTCCAATGGAGGTTAAGGTACCCAAGGAAGAGATTTTTAGAGTTGGATAATGAGTCTTGAGTCAGAAGGATGGATAATTCATCCACAAAGGACTGAGGATCTCCAGGAGGGTATTATGTAGGCGAATAGGGTGTGAACCTTGTAATTTAAGTTCTGCTTCAAGGTATTCGAAAGTGGAGTATTCAAATTTGTTAACAAGGGAGAGCTGAATTTCTTCTTTGAAGATGATGGCTAAACCACCACCTATTCTGTCATGTCTGTCTTTCCTAAGGATAGAATATCCTGGTGGGGAGAGAAGGTCAAGTATGCTAGTAGAATGGTCATTAAGCCAGGTTTCCGTGAGGAATGCGATATCAATTGATTCAGTAAGGATAGTTTTGGAACTTTCAATGGCATGTCGGACCGCGGATCGACAATTGACAAGCATGCATGCGAGTGGTTTAGGGTTGCATTTGGGGGGTGGGCAAGAGTGTATGGTGGTGAGTTCAGGAGGGGGTCTGGGTGAAACGAGAGAGAGGGGGATTCTGTTCGTCCCCAGTATAACGGGATTGTTCGAGTATTGTGATGGAGGGTTTTTGATTGAAGAGCTAGTAAAGTAGGAGTTGCATAGGTCAGTAAGGTCGGTCGGCGAGAGATGGTTGGAGGTGTGGAGGGGTCTATGCATATGGCTATGGAGAGGAGTAGTTCTCCACGGTTTGTAGTTGGTGGCTTTTTTTGCCTGGGTAAGGGGAGTTAGCCCTACAAAGGTGGGTTCTAGAGCTATGGGCATTAAAATCTATTCTGAGACGAGTGAGATCTCTCGTCAATGTGGAGAGGTCTCATTCAATGTTGCGTAGAGACTGGAGGAGGGACATGGTTGGAAGGGAGGAAACGGATAAGGGGTGTTCAGTATTAGTTGTAGCAGGAGATCTGCCGTTTGTAGGGACAGAGGTCAGTGGGAGGGGTAGGAAGAGTGCAACAGTCAGAGGGCGTGGGGTGATATATGAAGGGGGACAGGGGATTCAAGACCTCAAGGGAAGAGGTTTGAGGTGAAGGAAGGGTGAGATGATTGCGGAGAGCACCAGGGTTAGGGGGCGATGTGTATTTCAGAAAGTGAGAAGGTGGCTTCGGGGAGGGAGCTGAAAGGGTCAGAGGTGGTAAGGTAGGGGATTCAGGGAGGAGAGGAGGGGGTTCAGCTTGTGGAGAAGGTAGGGAGGGAAGGGGATAGAAATAGAGGTATTAGGGGAAGGAATGGATGGGACGGTAGAGTGCATGTGGGGCCGGGAGCGGGAGTGTTTAGGTGGAAGTTTAGGAAGAGGGAGGGGCGTTGGGGGAGTGTATATAAGGAGGTCCGCATTTGAGGTGTGGCATTAGCTGTAGAGGTGTCAGGGCAAGGAAGGAGAGAGGTTAAAGATTGGGGGATTGTGTTGTCTGAAGGGAAGGTATGGGGAAGGGGGTGGGATGTAATAGAGAGAATGGAAGAGCGTTGTGTGGATGGGAAGAGGGAGGGCTAGGAGAGGATTTATAAAGTTGGAGGGTCAAGGTGTTGAAGTGGTGTTCAAAGGTGGTGAGGTGGGATTCTGCAGCTTGAATGAGGATGTTGCCCTTTTTGAAAATGGAGATGTCGATTTCACCAAGAAAAGCTGTGGAGGGCGTGGAGGATGATTTAAAGCCATAGGGGATTTTAATTGAGTTGGTGACTGGGAGAATTTGTAGGAAGGTGCTTTTCCATTTGGAGGGGTATTGTCAGGATTCATTCCCGGTTGCGCGCTGGCTGTACGGCTAGCGTGAACCAGGAAGTAAAGAACTAAAACACTTCAACTCCCAGCATGCTCCACAAGTCACGCCCCATGACCGCGAGCAAAGTCGGAAGTAGCGTAAAGGCGGTGGTCCGGGAAGAGGATGCTGCCGATGATTCAGGTTGACATCAGACTTCGCTGGAGGACTACTCGACAAGGCGGTAAGAGTGCTGTATAGCACGTTCCAGGTACCGCTTTCCTCGAGAGCTTGAAGCCACGAGAGTTGGGGCTTGACTTCTTTGTTAGACCCTCCTCTTCTGTTGGAAGAGTCCTGGGCCGGGCTCGTGCAGAGGAGGCTTTAGACACCCTCAAAAAGGGACCTTGCCTAGGGGTGTTGTGTTTGGGGAACGAGACCAGTAAGCAACGGTCTCTTGGATATGAAACATTGCTCATGGTCATTTGATGAACTATTGCGATATTATCCTACGTCTTTTCTGTCGGCAGCAACCAGACAGGTTTGGCAGTGCCCGGACAGTCGAGTCGTTTACTGTACTTCATTGCAAGAGTTGCGGGGCAGGACACCTGATTGGTGACCCCCTTCTCTGACACTCAAGCCGCTCTTTTGTGCATCACAGGGGTTGTATTGGTGCCAAGTCTTTTAAAGTGCATGTTCTTCTGCCACAGGGAATTGAGGAGTATTAATTTGTGGGCTGCTTTCTTATTCTATAGACTGTGAATGCACTGCTACCCTTCAGTATACTCAGCAACTTGGTTGTCCTGTATTTTGCTCCTTTTTCTTTATCCAGAAGAGAGAGAGAGCATAGGGCGAAGCCCACAGTATTCGCCTGAAGCCATACCAACCTATCACTGTGGTACGTGTTACAGGGGTTTCTGTGAAGTAGACGTTCCACTGAGGGGTTTAGGGAACAGGGTGTTACTCAACGTACTTGTTCTTCTTTGTCATCCCTAGTGCCTGGCAGAGGAATACGCAAACGCCCTACTCTCTTCTGGTGTTCATGGTTCTGGTTATTTTCTTTTACAGGTAGGGGTAGGCGGACTGCTCTAGAGTCAATTTACAATCGCATCCGTTTTGAATCTTGGCAGGGAGGCTGTGATACGCATACTGATCTTGTTTTCCTGTGTCATTTCCAGGTCTCCCTCCCTGCTGTACCTACCCTTTCCTTCCCCCGCTTGATAGCTCCAACAGTCTGTGTGTATTACATTCCAGACTTGGTGTTATCGGGAGGCGGACCCCCATAGAGCATCGACACCACTCCGAGGATTTGGGAAGGAGGTGCGTGACAGGTATTTAGAGTAAAAGATGTAGTTGGTTTTAATGGGGGAAGTGAGGCTGGTGTAGTTATCGAAAATATGTTTTTCAGGGTTTCGGATGAGGGTTTTATGTTTACAATTTTTCTAAGCGTTTTTGATTAGATTGTGGGGGTAGAGAATAAACCATGAGTTGGGGCCATGTTTGAAGAGAGTAGAGTCCTGGGGGGTGAGGGTACGGTTGAGGGGGGCCATGTTGAATCAGTGAGGTGATGATGTGAGTTGCGAGAGGGAGATGCAGGAAATTAGGGGTTGGAGGACCAGGGCGAGTTCAGCACTAGAATGGAGAGGGTGGTAAAGTCATGTAGGGCGACAATGGGAACAGGAGGAGAGGGGGTAAGTGCAGGAAAGGAGAGGGGAGACAAGTCGGTGAGGTTTATTGGGAGACAGAGAGGGACTAAACAATCGCTATAGGCCTTGTAAAAGTGGGAGGTTCGGTGAAAGCAGATCATAGGAGGAGGGGGGTCGGTGTTAGAGGAGGAGAGAGGGGGGAATGGTGAAGGGGGATGAGGGGTGGGTAAATATTAAAGAGGGGAGCAAGCGGTGTTAGAATAGGGCAATAAATTATAAAGGCATTTTCAAGCATGAATAATAAGAGAAGGCAGGGCATAACTAAATAAAGATAACAAAAGTATTAGGAGTCCTAATCATTCAGTACAAAATGCAAAGCAATCATATTCATAAATAGTCGTAAAAAGTTGAAGGTGATGGAAGTATAAAGAACATTAGAGGGCCTGATCAGTAGTCAAGTATTAATTAGTTAATAATACTTAGGATACTTATTTAGAAATTCGCCGTTGTGAATGTAGCCGGGATGGAGGAGGAGTGGTCAGGCTGGAAATGACAGAGGTGTCTTTCTCACAGGCACTCTCCACAGACATTGACTGTGCAAAACACAATTGGTGAGTTATGTGTTGTACGCTCACACTAATAACGATTTTCTGCATATTCCATCTCACCATGCAGTGAGATACCAAGAGTTATTAGTTTGTGCAGCTGTCCTCTTGAGAGAGAGAGGAAAGTGCTTCTGCGAGGAGCAGAACTCTTTTACTTGTCAATATAGGAGTAGTCTGGAAAAAAAACATAGGGTCCTCATGAACAAAAGTGATAACTGAGGATCCCGTTCCTGCCCAGTAGTTTATACAAGAACTCCCTCCAACCACCAAGTCCTCGTGGAGGTTGTGTACGCCCTGGTAGTCCCATCTTACCGGGGTGGGGAGAGCATGCTGATGATGAAGCATGACACTATTATATGTGTGAGGCACCCTCTTTCATTAAGGATGGCCTTCCCATTCAGAACGGTCCCCCTTGCGACTCATAGTAGGAGGTGCTTGACCCAATCCGGGGTCATGTGCCCTATCATTTGACACTATAGTAGCAAAAAGACAACGTATCAACTGGTAAATCATGTAAGGGAACTGTTAAGCATGAGAATTCATCATATAGCACAGGAAGGGACAAGGGAGACCAAGGGGAGGATGAAGGGTTGTTATTTGTAGATAGAAGCACGAAAATACAACTAAATTACAGTAACCATAACAACCATATGTGCACTGGGGGTGTAGTGGTGAGTGAACGGCGCAGTGACATAAGTGTATAGGCATCAACGTAGAACGGCGAAGGACAATTAAACCATGGGGGTCAAACAAAGGTATTTACAAAGGAATTTACAGTCACAAACATAATTTCATTATTTGTGAATGACCCTTTTCAATGCCGCAATTGGCGTTATGGAGTCGACGGCATTTCAACCTCTTTAGCTTGAGGTCATCATCAGGACTATGGTTACACGATTCAATGGTACTTCTATAAGAACAGGAGGAAAGGAAGAGGAAAATGGATTGGTCGTGGGACCCAAGGAAACAATTGAAAACCATGGAAAGGTAGGTGTAAGGATACCTTAAGTCAAGGGATGGAGAAGGTCCGAGGAAAGTAAATCACACGGAGCATGGTAACGTCAGGGTGAGAATAGTATGTTGACTGTGATCGGTATCTGGCCCGGGAAGGAAGATAATGGGACGAGTTACATATTGAATGAGGCCATAGGGCAGACAAAACAAAACAATAGAAGAGCGTTGCGATCTTACCAGTAGTGGTGATGGTAGTGGAGCGCTAGAGCGTGCGTGGTGCTAAGCAGCGCTCTGAAAGTAAAAAGGAACAGAATAAGTCATCGCTCGATGGGGCGCTAGAGCGTGCGTCGTGCTAGGCAGTGCTCTGAAAGTCAAAAGGAACGGAATAAGTCATCGCTCGGTGGGGCGGGGGTAAGGGGTAAGAGTAGGTATAGCGCAGTCACCATGGAGGAGGTCAAGGGTGCCGAACCTGACAACGAAGAGTTGGGAGCTTACCCTGGACGTAGATAATGTCGTCATTTGGAGGGGAGTCTGTCTGGAAGTTAGTCAGAGGTCCAGGACACAAAACCGGGATCAGTCCGGAAGAGCGCAGTCGTGGGACGATTGAAGCGTCTCAGGCGTTCTGCGTGGCAGAGACAGAAGGAGTTGGTGCCGGCAGTGTCACGTGACCAAGTATGGGTGGGTCCAGTGCATACATCAGAAGGGGACTAGAACGGGAAATGGCGGTGGTGGTGCCCTGGGGGTATGAAGTAAGAGCGGCACTTAGAAAGATGGCCGAAAGCACCGAGATCGGTATAGAGAAATAGAAGTATAGGACATTGAAAGTATAACATTACAATGAATAAAGCTGTAAAGCGACATTGCTACGAAACAATAGAAGGGTATGAAAAACGTGGAAAATGTAAATTGCAGTGAATCAACCTGTATAATTAGAAAATCACGATCAAATTGAAGACAAGAAGAAAAGGGAAAACATTAAGGAATGTTCCAGCATTGTATATATTGCTAGCAAGGCAAGTCTAGAATTACAATGAATCAAATTGTAGTTAGGCATTCACTAAAATTGAGAAGGGCATGAAAAACGTGAGTTTGCAATGAATAAACCTGTAACACTGAACAATAATGGCAAATTACAGGCAAGAATAAGGTGGAAAGTGTTAAAGGCATAGTGCAAATCACTTGCAAAGTAAAAGAATACTTAGCGGTTAAACATGCAGTTATGTAAAAGTTAAAATAAGCATATAGATGTAAGGCGGTTGCTAGAAAGGTAAAGCAACCAGTGGGTGTATCGGTCAGCCATAGTAAGGGCTAAAATACCTATGGACTTGAAGCAGCAGTTGACGGATGCTATGTGTTGGTAATAACTGTATTCCACTCATAGAGCGAATTCAGACCGTGTGACACAGAATTACAACGTGTGATCCATCTACATTCACAATTGTTCAGTAGAAGTGATGGGTAGTAGTGGACGGTCTATGACCTGCCATGTCATGTAATGTACTACCAGTGGTGCAGTAGTGACGTTGCATCTAATGCGGCTCTTGTGTTGTGAAATGCGTTGTTTAACCATCTGCGTGGTCTGACCTATGTAAAGTAGATTACAAGGTCAACGGATCGCATAAATAACATTGTTGGTGCGACAATTAGAGAATTGTTTAAGTTGGTACGTGCGTGCAGTAGTGACAAATACTTTGGTGTTACTGGTAAGGTCACAGACATTACAGCTCTGGAATTTAAAGTGGCCTATTACGGGTGGAAGGCCCCACATGGCTGTAACAGATTGGTCATGTCTTTCCTTAGAGGGCCATGTGATGGCATGAACCAATTTGTCCGACAAATTGTCACCTCTTTTGTATGATAGCAAAGGGGTATCCGAGAAGTGCGGAAAAGTACGAAGCAATGTCCAGTTTTTTACAATTATTTTTCCAACCTGAAAACTGAACAATTGAACAATTGTGAATGTAGATGGATCACACGTTGTAATTCTGTGTAACACGGTCTGAATTCGCTCTATGAGTGGAATACAGTTATTACCAACACATAGCATCCATCAACCGCTGCTTCAAGTCCATAGGTATTTTAGCCCTTACTATGGCTGACCGATACACCCACTGGTTGCTTTACCTTTTACTTTTACATAACTGCATGTTTAACCGCTAAGTATTCTTTTACTTTGCAAGTGATTTGCACTATGCCGTTAACACTTTCCGCCTTATTCTTGTCTGTAATTTGCCATGATTGTTCAGTGTTACAGGTTTATTCATTGCAAACTCAATTTGATTCATTGTAATTCTAGACTTGCCTTGCTAGCAATATCTACAATGCTGGAACATTCCCTTTTCTTCTTGTCTTCAATTTGATCGTGATTTTCTAATTATACAGATTGATTCACTGCAATTTACATTTTCCATGTTTTTCATGCCCTTCTCTTGTTTCGTAGCAATGTCGCTTTACAGCTTTATTCATTGTAATGTTATACTTTCAATGTCCTATACTTCTATTTCTCTATACCGATCTCGGTGCTTTCGGCCATCTTTCTAAGTGCCGCTCTTACTTCATACCCCCGGGGCACCAGCACCGCCATTTCCTGTTCTAGTCCCCTTCTGATGCATGTACTGGACCCGCCCATACTTGGTCACGTGACACTGCCGGCACCAACTTCTTCTGTCTCTGCCACGCAGAACGCCTGAGACGCTTCAATCGTCCCACGACTGAGCTCTTCCGGACTGATCCCGGTTTTGTGTCCTGGACCTCTGACTAACTTCCAGACAGACTCCCCTCCAAATGATGACATTCTCTACGTCCAGGGTAAGCTTCCAACTCTTCGTTGTCAGGTTCAACGCCCTTGACCTCCCCCATTGTGACTGCGCTATACCTACTCTTACCCCTTACCCCGCCCCACCGAACGATGACTTATTCCGTTCCTTTTGACTTTCAGAGCGCTGCCTAGCACGACGCACGCTCTAGCACCCCACCGAGCGATGACTTATTCCGTTCCTTTGACTTTCAGAGTGCTGCTTAGCACCACGCACGCTCCAGCGCTCCACTACCATCACCACTCCTGGTAAGATCGCAACGCTCTTCTATTGTTTTGTTTTGTCTTCTCTATGGCCTCATTCAATATGTAACTCGTCCCATTCTCTTCTTTCCCGGGCCAGATACCGATCACAGTCAACATACTATTGTCACCCTGACGTTACCGCGCTCCGTGTGATTTACTTTCCTCAGACCTTCTCCATCCCTTGACTTAAGGTATCCTTACACCTACCTTTCCATGGTTTTCAATTGTTTCCTTGGGTCCCACGACCAATCCATTTTCCTTCTCCTTTCCTCCTGTTCTTATAGAAGTACCATTGAATCATGTAACCATAGTCCTGATGATGACCTCAAGCTAAAGAGGTCGAAACGCCGTCGACTCCACAACGCCAATTGCGGCATTGAAAAGGGTCATTCACAAATAATGAAATTATGTTTGTGACTGTAAATTCCTTTGAAAATACCTTTGTGTGACACCCATAGTTTAATTGTCCTTCGCCATTCTATGTTGTTGCCTATACACTTATGTCACTACGCCGTTCACTCACCGCTACACCCCAGTGCACATATGGTTGTTATGGTTACTGTAATTTAGTTGTATTTTCGTGCTTCTATCTACAAATAACAACCCATCATCATTCTCTTGGTCTCCCTTGTCCCTTCCTGTGCTATATGATTAATTCTCATGCTTAACGGTTCCCTTACATGATTTACCAGTTGAGACGTTGTCTTTTTGCTACTATACCTACCCGGTCTCAGCTGGGTTAACGGGTTTACTCCTGTTTCTGTTTTTCTATCATTTGACACTGGCACCCTACCCTGATGTGGTTTGTGAATTTTTGACTCTGAGGACTGTAGAGGTACCTTTTTCCTCCCCATCTCTCTTTTGTAGTAACGATCCAGGAGATCTACCAACTGATCCTTGAAATGACTGCATTGGTCTGGGGCACCACCTTTTCCCATGCCAGCACTACACACACAGTCCCAACTTTGCTAGCCCAAGGTGCAGCAGGTGCAGTCAGCAGATGGTGCAATCTCTCTTTCTGAGTGCCAGGGGTCAGGAGGGCAGTCCTTCTTTGGTTTTTCTTACAGTTCCGATGTGCTCTGAGGTACAAGGTGCCATGGGTGCCATATTTAACCACAGAAAAAGCCTTGAGGGGACAACGCAGTCACTAGCCAATGGGCTACCAGGTCCCCTCCCTCTTGGTGATGATTTTCTGGCAATGTGTGACATCTGGAAAAACAGAGTGCACTATTCTGACCACTCTCAAGATATCTAAACCTATTCTCAACAGTAATGAGCTTGGTGGCCCACTGTAGAGGTGGGGCCACATGCCCACAGAAAATCTGGTCTGGGCACTGGTCTTCCCTCTCTGGCTCTGTCTCCATCCTGTCTACCTAAATAAAGGGCAGCCCATCAGAACTGTTATCACCATTTGCCAATCAAAGGCAGCTTCGCCTTTAAAGCTCGCCTTTGGGCTAAAAGCCTGAGTGGTTTCCTGCAAGTGGGAGGTGACACCCCTCCCTGCAGTGGGCTGCTATTATTGTCAAGCCTGGGAGTCGTTCACATGACTCTGCAGGTGAGCAGAAATCATGTCTGTGGGTTAGTGCCCATATAAGACTACTGGACAAGCTGGGACATAAAGTGGAAACTTTCTATAAGTCCCTTTACTTTAAAAGTGACACTAAATTCGACTTGAGACTCAGGTTAATTCCATGATTAATTTGATTCTGTTATATTCCAGAGTTAGGCCCATGTAGTGAGGCAGCTTATTTCTTACATTGTCCTCACAAAAAACATTTTCAGCTGTGACCTTTTGCACATATTTGCATGTACGACAATGTTGGATTAGTTTCTCTGAAAGTAAACTTGTTTTTACATCTAGCTTTGCACAACATTATCACAACCCCCTGATCATTATGTACAAGGTCTCGTTTCGCACTACGTATAAATGTCATCACTATCTTCCTCCATGTGGTTACAGGTCTATCTACATATCCATAACATCACTAATCTATGCACACATCACAAGGCAGCTTTCTATTATAAAAGATGAGCATTCTGATAGATTAGCAGAGGAGACACTTCCGCTGACACCAAGGGATCTTGAATGCTAAGAAATCACCAAGCAACCTTCTGACATCTCGTGAGGGGTGTCCAGTTCATGATTAAGAGGGGGTCCTTCACTCTATACCATCATCATCATCATCATCATCATTTTGCACCACTCGGTGCATAAAAGTACACAGATCAAACATTTCAATGCAGATGATAAATATAAGGTAAAAAACAGTGCAAATTGCAATCAAATGACTGGAATGGCACGATCATAAAAGTAAACCAATAAAAACATTACAGTGCAAATAATAATTGCAATGTAAAAACAATACAGGTACATAACCTTTAACCAGTAGCAGCATTTATGAGTTAAAATAAGTACCAACGATTAAAACAGTCACTCTTAGGATACTATGGATAAATTATTAAAGGTCTTGTAAGATCTCACAGCGGCCAATAAGAAGGAAGCAAGTACATAACAGACAAATGGGGTTTCTAGTTGATAAAATAGAAAGAGAGCTGAAGCTGGGTTATGAATTGAAAATTTCTTTAAAAGGGAAATAATAAAAATCTTCCTTTCTTGGCTGTACAGATGGCAAAAGAACAATACATGTGTAGTTGCTCTGTAATTACACGGGCAAGGTGGTAAAAGATGAATCGAATATAAATTGTGTGGGTGTCCCAGCATTAAAGGAAAAAAATTGAGCCAGAATCTACTCAAAATTAAACGATGCTGTTTAGTCTCAACAAATCCTAAATATGAGTGTGAATTATTTGGCAACTGAAGTATGCTCTCATAGAACTTCACAGACTGCTTATCTCTTTGGCTTTCCCACCCGTCTCGTGTAACTTTCTGTAAATAGATGTCTTTCAGTCTAGTATTAGGGAAGTGTATGCAGAGAGTAGGAGTGTCGTATAAATAGGCAAGGCCCAAGGAAGTTAGGGTTTGCCTAACATACGAAAGCCCAGGGACTATGTGGGCATGAGTCATATTCATAATGTCTTTCGAAATTTTCTGATTCAGGTTCACAGTATCCCTTTTCCATACAGATAACCAGAGTGAAAGTAGGGATAATTTTATGGCATTGGTAATAAAAGTCATGCCGACTTCCATATGGGCCACGAGGTTATTACAAGCATCTTTTGATTAATTTATCTTCCAAAAGTTGAAGTGAGGTTACAATTATTATCCCCCAGATTGCTGGCCCATATGTCGCCATTGGTAAAGTTTTAGCCAGGTAAATTTTAACCATCTCATGGACTGGCTTACAACCCATTTTTTGGGCAAATCTAAAAATTGCTTTAATACTTTGGAGCATTACATTAGCACTGGTTTGCAGCATCTCTTTCCAGTTTTGATTTGTATAAAAAACAATGCCTAAATTATTAAAATGTTGCACATGCTCGATTTTTCTTCCCTCTAAATATAACCCCATCATTTTCTTTTGCGGACCTTCTATTACCATAGTATATGATTTGGTTTTGTTTACATATAACTCCAAATTACGCATAAAAGCTGCATATTGTGTAATAAGGTTTTGCAGTGCCAGAGGGGTCCTTGCCAAATGACTGCGTCATCCGCATATAAAAGGATAGGGAGAGGGAACCACAAAGCTATTGGAGTATCCTTCACAAAATTGGCCAGGGTGTCATTAAGATTGTTAGTGTATAGGGCAAACAAAAAAAGGGGCCAGCACACACCCTTGTCTGACTCCCCTTTCAATTTTGGATGAGGTGGTACATTTGCCTAGACTCCCATAGCGGTGGTGTCCCTGTAGAGCTCTCTATAAAATTTGTAATGGCATCATCAACTCCCATATCCTTTAAAATGATCCAAAGTTTATTATGTACCACACAGCCAAAGGCCTTTGAGAGGTCCATAAAGGCCATATGCAATTGAGTCTTTTTTACCATTCTATATTTTCCTTAAATCATAATTAAGTTAAGACATTGGTCTACAGTACCCCGCCCCTGTCTAAATCTGTACTGCACTACCGAGAGAATATTCTTCTCTCCTGCCCACTTTTCCAATTTGTTTAACAAAAGCCTGCCCATGAGTTTGGCTGTGCTGTTCATCAAGGAGATAGGCCGGTAATTGTCAGGCAAGGAGGCATTACCTTTTTTGAAGATCGGAATTATGACAGATTTTTTCCAGGAAGGGGGGGGGGGGGACAATGTATTGCTATAGAATTAAAAACCACAGTTAACAGGGGGGACCAGAAAGTGATATCTGCAAGAAAAATATCCATAGGAACCCCGTCAGGCCCTGGCGCTTTCCTGCATGGGGAGTGTAACAGAGCAAGTTCGACTTCCTTAAGATTAAATGAAAAAGAAGTGGAAGCTTTAGTAACAAAACTTGCATCTGCAGTGGATGCAGACCCCGTATTTTAACAAATTTCCTGAAAATACTTTACCCATGTATCCTCATCGGTATGTACCTCTAATGGAGGCCCACTACTATCCTTCAAGAAAGGCGCATTTATTACCTTCCAGAAGGCGGTGCTGTCTCGAAGGGCTGAAGCTTGTTTTAAATTATCCCATTCTTCTGATTCAAGCTTTCTCGGGCTGCATTTTTCTTGCTCGTCTTTAAGTTTTCCACAATTCGCAAACCCGCACTTTATCTCCAGGTTGACTATTAAGCGCCTTACGTAGATTTGAAAAGGCTACGGAGCAGTCCTGGTCAAACCATCTGTGTGGGTTACTCTCTCTAGTGTGTAGTGGCTGTAACAATTGTAGTTTAAGAAAGTGTAATAACTTCCTAAATGTGCTTGTAACCTCAATTTGACTAGCAGAGGGATCCAGGCAGATTGAAATATCCTCCTGATTTTCCATGACGAGATCCTTCACTCTATCCCATCAGGTAATCAATCAATCAATCAATGGTTTATAGAGCGTGCTACTAACCCGCGAGAGTCTCAAGGCGCTGGGGCTGGTAATGGGGTTGGATCATCCCTTGGAGGGGTTTCTTGGCTTTACACTTAAACACACTCTTGGTACAATTAGAGTAGGGTTTGCATAGTAGGAGTATGCTAGATTACTGCCTTGTTTTTATGCCTGCATATACATTGTTTAGCACCATGGAAGAACTATATCTACTATTTACCCTTTTGGTGCTTGTAAACAGTTTTATCTGCTTTTGTCTACTAATGCAGCACAAGTATTTTATGCAAGAATAACGTTGGTTCAATAAATATTATTGATATTGTCCCACTGTGTATTCTCTGTATATTGCTCTGAGAATAAGTGAGCACGAGTGACAGAGCAAAAGTTCCTGTACTGTTTCCTTGTTCCCTAAGGGGTCAGTGTTGTCATGTTCAGTGTTTGCCAGAAAACCATTCGCTGCCTGGGAGGTTGAGGAGCTTACGGTGGCACTGTGAGCTAGCTGTTCTGTAGCCCAACATATGATGCAGGGGTGTCCGGAATCAGTCTTGACACCAAGCCCTTAGTTTATATTATCCAAACAATGCGCAGGTCCTACGGATTAGTAGAAACTACACAACAGTTTCTTACAGTACCCAGTTACGTAATCCCATTCAAATGTTAGCCAGGCTGGGGTACAAGTCTTTAAGCCTGTAGTAGCTAATAGAGCTAATAACTTTTCCCCAGCAAAGTGACCAATTGAAGGGTTTTGCTGCAAGGATATATATAAACATACATTTACCACTTAATGATATACAGCTCCCAGCCGTATGGTTATTAGGTCTTCCTTAGGGGACACATACATATGTTGTTAAGGGAAAGGGTGGCTTTGACATTAATAGTAATGGCAAAATTGAACTGGCAGTGTGAAAACTGCCCTTCCAGTCTGCAGTGTCAGACTGGGAGCCACTGTGTACTTTGTCACACACAGGGTAACACAATCAATGCTTCAGCTATGGGTTGATACTCTGCCTTACATGCTCTTGGTACCTGAAGTTACTATATACAAGGGACTTAGAAGTAATTCAGTACTTCCCAATAGGGGATAGCCAATTCGACATGTACTTTTAATGCATAGGAACACTGGCACTGTGGTCTGGTTAGCAGGCCTCAATGTTCTCTCAGAGTTGAAAAAAGAGCCGCTAATAGTAGGGAAACCTGCACAAAAGGCTGTTTCCTCATATAACCCCCCCCCCCCCAGCTAGTATGTCCAGTAGAACTCAACTCCATTCTTGGTATGTCTCCTTGGTCATTCAGCGAGGAAGGATGTAGGAAAACGGTCTGACTTTTGCAGGGCTATTCTGCCTCACATCCTCCTGTCAGGATCGATGTAGGAAAGTGTCCTTTTTGGATAGTCAAGTCAAAAGATACTTTATTTCGAATTTAGAATATAAATTCATAAAAAGTCACAAACAGACACAGTTTAAATACACAACCCAGAAATAAAAGGATCCATTTCCATCGATATATTTAACAATCCATATCCAATCTGGATTTCAGAGTAGATTTAAAAAAACGGACAATAAAATATATACAATCCGTATGCAGTAATTGTAAAAGATTAAGGCAGGTTTGACTTGAGTGAAATTCATTTTCTTTAATATTGGAATCAAGAAAGATTTTCTTGGAACTGAATAAAAAGTGCAAAAAAACATAAAGTGTTCTAAATTTTGCGGCAATTGACCATCACAAACACATACTGGTAGCATCTGCCCTCTATTTCCCCCTTTTGGTCTAGCCAGTAAAAAATGAAATGTGTTACATCTGAACCTGGTTAACAGAAATTTTTCGTGAGATGTAAGGGTGGACAGCAGGTAGGGCTCGGCAGTGGGGGTCGTAATTAAGGTGAGATGTGACCGGACACTGGGTTTCATAATCTCGATCCCTTCCCTTTCTTGCCTCCTATGATTCAAGAAAGAGGTTTTGATTAATGGTATGTCCTTTTTAAGGATTTCTTCAGGCTTGGTAAATAGTGAACCCCTTCCCAATAAGTCAAATCCTTTTTTAATGTAATTAATCCAGGGGATTTGTGCCATGTTCTCTAATGCCAAGCAGTCCCTAAGTATAGCTTGAGTCAGGGGAATATCCGGGTTGAGCCAACACTGTAGCCAAAAGATCATAGGGCGCAGTGTTAAATGATCGGCTATGTAAGGTACTCCCAATTCTTCATGAGCCACCAGGTTCGGAGTACTTTGCGAAACACATAGTAATCTTTTTAAAAACGTATTTTCCTCGACCTGTCGAGGTTTAATCACACCACGGCCCCACAACTCACTGCCATAGCATGCTATGGCAACACTCTTGGCTCTATAAACCTGAAGCATGGCCCCCGTCGGGTTCTTCCCAATTTTTGAAGCAAAATTAAAAATTGCAGCATTTGCCCGGGCCAACTCCCCCTTTTTTTATGTATCACGGCCTCCCACTTTAACTTGTCATCAAATAAAACTCCTAAATAAGAGATCACCTCAGTACTAGGAATTATGTCACCCCCTGTTTTAAATTGGAATGCCTTTCTAGAACA
This sequence comes from Triturus cristatus, assembly GCF_964204655.1. NCBI lineage: Eukaryota > Metazoa > Chordata > Amphibia > Caudata > Salamandridae > Triturus > Triturus cristatus. The sequence continues at coordinate 381,104,208 of NC_140595.1, forward strand.
TTTACCAAGTCTCATGGTATAAGACTTGGTGCTGTTAAAATCTTTAAATCTAGATTGTTCATAAATTCATAGAAAGAATTTAACAGAGTTTGAAGCCCGGTTTCTGTCCTAGCTATTAGTACAGAATCATACGCGTATAGCAAAACGGGGATACCCCGTCTGGCTATACGCGGGAAGTCTGCACCGGTCTCTATCAAGGACCTCTCAAGATCATTTATGTAAAAATTAAATAAAAACGGAGCCATGATACATCCCTGCCTTACACCTTTCTTGGTTGGAAAGTCATTCGTAACTTTCAAATCCTTACTGTACCTAACATTTGCTCGGGTTGAAGAGTGTAAATCCCGTAAGAAATGTATCAAACCCGCGTCTACCCCTCTCGCCTCCATGGACTACCAGAGCTTAGATCTGACACAGTCAAATGCTGATGAAAGGTCCATGAAGGCGAGGTGAATTGAACCGGGGTACACCACGGTATATTTATTAAGCAACAAATACAGATTAAGGCACTGTGTGATGGTTGAACGCCCTGAATGAAAACCATATTGACAGTCTGATAACGTCTTGTTGTTGTCTGCCCAGTCCTTCAGCCTGTTTAAAATAGCCCGCCCCATTGCCTTCACGACCGAATCAATAAGTGATATCGGTCTATAGCAACTAGTGTCACTTCTATTGCCCTTCTTGAAAACGGGCACTATAGTTGACAATGCCCAACTATTCGGACACCCTTCTGTGGCGGCCGCATTAAAAACCGGGCAAAGGATAGATGCCCAAAATTTGGGGTCTGATTTAAATAAATCTGGTGGAATCCCATCAGTGCCAGGGGCTTTATTACTTGTCAAACCTGTGATTCCGTCTAGAATCTCAGATTCGGTAAAGATTATAGCTGGGATGTCAAATCTGTGTAAGATAGCGCACACCAAATTTCAAAAAACTATAGTCAAATGTAGTTTACTTATAAGTGAATGAAGCGTGCAACTCAGACACGAGGTAGCCCTCCTCGTAACTCAAAAGTAAACTGCTGGTGTGTATGCACCAGTATACTGAGTGCACTGCTGAATGTTTGTACAACACAATTACGACATATTAGCTAATGAAGAAACAAAACTCGACCAAAGCGATAAACGATCTGAATAATGTGACAGTTTGACAGTCCTTTGAATCACGGTAATTTGTAATAAAGCTGTATTTGTCATTCAATCACATAAAAGACATAAAGATATGCAAGACAATGATTGAGAAGTAGCTCAAAAAGAAATCCACATAAATGAAATCAGAATATCTGCACTAAGGCAGAGGACTTAGTCGTCAGTTCTTGCAAGAAAACCCAATGCATTTCGGGATGTTGTACATCCCTTCTTCAGGGGCAGCTGTTGAAAAAAAGAATGCATTTCAAACCTTGGAATTCAAGACGTGACTAAATGTAACATGAATGGATAACAGTGCAATACAGGGTGCAGCAAGGCTGCGGCCAAAGCGGAAAAACTACTGGTCTGTTTCAAGCTGGAGCAATGGAAAAAATAAATGGAAAAAATAGAAAAAATAAACCCAGTGTCATGCTAGTTGTGCTTTAAAGAACCACCAAAGGAGTGGAAAAGAACTGAAATGGAACAGAAGTGGTTCAGATAGTCAAACACCTAATCACCAGAGTGAACCACCAAGTGCATAAATGGAAAAGAAACGATGTGACGAGGTAAATGGTAACGAAAATAAGCTGATAAAAACCTGGAAGGTTCTTGCCAGATGAATGGAGCGACTGTGACAAGGACGGAATACACAGGAATGGATGAAAAGGACTGAACAGGGGCTGTATGCCTGAAGCGGGGAAACAAAGGGAAACTGTGAGTCGGAAGCTTAATTTTTTCCGACTCACAGTTTCTCTTTGTCGCTCCATTCATCTGGCAAGAACCTTCCAGGTTTTTATCAGCTTATTTTCGTTACCATTTACCTCGTCACATCGTTTCTTTTCCATTTATGCACTTGGTGGTTCACTCTGGTGATTAGGTGTTTGACTATCTGAACCACTTCTGTTCCATTTCAGTTCTTTTCCACTCCTTTGGTGGTTCTTTAAAGCACAACTAGCATGACACTGGGTTTATTTTTTCTATTTTTTCCATTTATTTTTTCCATTGCTCCAGCTTGAAACAGACCAGTAGTTTTTCCGCTTTGGCCACAGCCTTGCTGCACCCTGTATTGCACTGTTATCCATTCATGTTACATTTAGTCACGTCTTGAATTCCAAGGTTTGAAATGCATTCTTTTTTCCAACAGCTGCCCCTGAAGAAGGGATGTACAACATCCCGAAATGCATTGGGTTTTCTTGCAAGAACTGACGACTAAGTCCTCTGCCTTAGTGCAGAAATTCTGATTTCATTTATGTGGATTTCTTTTTGAGCTACTTCTCAATCATTGTCTTGCATATCTTTATGTCTTTTATGTGATTGAATGACAAATACAGCTTTATTACAAATTACCGCGATTCAACGGACTGTCAAACTGTCACATTATTCAGATCGTTTATCGCTTTGGTCGAGTTTTGTTTCTTCATTAGCTAATATGTCGTAATTGTGTTGTACAAACATTCAGCAGTGCACTCAGTATACTGGTGCATACACACCAGCAGTTTACAGTATAGCTGGGATGTCCCCATGGCTTGATGTCACAATACCGGAATCAACTGGGCTATCAAACATTGATTTAAAATGATGGACCTAGTCACCTTCACCTATATGAGCCACCAAACCATCCCCCCCCTCCTGTTGAAATAAAGGACCGTTAGCAACTTTCCAGAACCTAGCGCTGTCTTTTAAGGTACTGCTGTCTAATAGTTCTTCCCAGGCTTTATCTTTTAATGAAGCCTTACGGATTGCTAGGGCATCCCAATACTCCCTTCTCAGGGAGCGCACTACAATCAAATTTCTAGGTTTTTTTGCCTGTGCTTCTCTTAACCGTTTGGCTGCTTTGGTACAGTTGGTGTCAAACCATTTGGGGCCCAGGTTGACAGTGTATCCTGACTTTCCTATCAGTAGTTCACTAATTTTCCCGGTCATATTAAGGAAAGCATCCAGGACACTACTTGCGGTTGCTCCATCTGTAGTACAGATAACTATTTCTCCCGAGCAGTAGGTCTTTACGTTGTCATTAAAGACAACAGGTGATATTTGAGTCCACCTTAACCTCCTCTTACCGTCTGTAGTGCTTAACACTCCTGTTACTGGGGTGTTACAGGTAAGATCGGTCAGGATACCACCAAGATAAACTAACAACGGGTTGTGGTCGCTATATTCGTTAGTTGTGATGGAAAAATCCCCTAAAAGGGGAGCTAAGGATGACGAAATAAGAATATAATCAATAAAGGTACCATTCCCCTTACCTATAAATGTTGGGATCGAAAACATTGTGGCGGGGCTCATATAGGACATAGCTACCCCATGTCATTATCACTCAAGAGGTCATTAAGTTCCTCTCCCTGCAACGTGTGTTCAAAATGCAGGCCTGTTAATCGCGGACATCCTAAGTTAGCTAGACAGGTGGTAGTGGGGTTACCACACGGGTGGATGTTAAAATCCCCCATTAATATCAAGCTGTGTAGTTTGTTGGCCATATGTTTTTTAATAAAATTAGCCAAAAACTTAATGTTACCTCCTTCAGCTGGGGTAGTTGGGGAATTATAGAAGTTTATTAGACCCCATTCAAATTGCCCCTTCCTTAGTGTTATTGCCAGAATTCCTGAGTATGAGTGTGAAATCATACGCACCTCACATTTGATGTCAAGTGAAACATAGATTGCCAAGCCTCCCTTAGGCCTACCACTGGCCGAAGGGGAGGCCGGGACAAAAAAGACCCTGTAACCATCCAATTAATAGTTACAGTCCGTAGCCCACGTTTCCTGGAGACTAATAATCTTGTACTGTTTGACAAACGCAATCCAAAGTGGATCGTTACTTTTCCTGGCCAGCCCTGCAATATTCCATGATAAAATATTATTGCTAGGGGTTGACGGTCTGTCCTTTACTACTTCTTTAATAGGGTCCTGTGAGGGAGCATGTAAGCATTTTCCACTTAATACCTGGGTGCTTAGTCAGTCACACTCTTCTATATCCGATAGAGGTAGGTATCTATTTCTTATTTCTAGTCCTGGGGGGAAATGAGCACTGACCGTGTCCCTAGAAGAATGAGAATGGGTAAGAGGTCGATATCGGAGGTTCTGTCCCATGGTATCCCTTGTGTGTGTGTAATCTTTATGACAGGTGTCAGTTTTGTACAACCAGGGCTCTTGGATGTAGAAGTAGCCCAGGGGTAAAATGACTATATTGGAACTAGAACTCAGGTAACACTTTTGGGTCTCCTGCAAGATTTTCTCAGCAGTGTACGGGTTATCAAAATTTACAACAATACAGTCACCATGATATGATTTAGTCCTTTTACCAATCCAGTTAGTTCTACGAGCCATTATTATGTATCTGTTAACATCCTGACCCAAGTGTATATTGTTAGTAAACCATTGGTTCAATTTATTTTTAAGTTGGCCAAAATCCTCTGTAGCCCCTTCCTTTAATTGGGGGACATTTCCCAGGATTACTGTATATGGTGTAGACTCCATTGGTAAATCAATTGTCTGGGTTCCCTGTAGGTGTTGATCAGGCAAGTCCCTCTCCCGATTTCTCCTTGGTCTATCAATGATACTATTGAGCTTTCTAGGTTCTAGTGGCCCCAGGGTGGATGTGGTTTCAGTAGATGAATTGGGATGAGGAAATAAATTAGCAGGAGCCTCTCTTGATTTGCATATATCACCATTATGTACCCCATTCTGGTCTTTCTTGGAAACCCTGGAAGTACCACTTATCATCACTTCTGCTATATTGTTGGACTGATTGGCAGGTCTGATATCAGTTTTACAGCCACAATGCCACTCTAGTAGTGCTAATCTATCTTCTATGTTGTTAAGCTTCTTTAAGATTGGATCCAGTAGCTTTAGTAACATAGTTTCAAGATTTACTAGATTGCACTCGTTCACCTGACCCACGGACGGGACACACTTAGGTGCTTGTTTTCCCCTAGGACTAATTTCAAGTTTGATTATCTCTGAACTCTGGACATTGTGTATTGTCCCAATCTCACTGTCCTGACCACCCACTTGCTTTTTTTCCCGTGTTCCCTTCATTTTAGGGGTATTAACCTTAGCTGGTTTAGCTTTACCCTGTCATCATCCCTTTTTCCACTACCGTTGATTCCTCTACAAGTGGGATAATCATCTCTATGGGCGGCTGGGATATCAGTGTGATGGCGGGGGAATCTTCTGCAACACTGGGTTGTGGTAAGGAGAGAAATTCAGGAGTTAGGGATAACCTATTAATTGAACTTTGATGATCCAAGGAGAGTCTACGTTCAGTTTCTATTATTTCCTGAGTCAATACTGTATTAGCCCTGGTGATAAAAGCATCCAATGTGCCCGCCACCCTGTTCCCCAGTTTAGCCTTGGCCTTATTCATTATTTGCTATTGTGTGCCAAGAGGTTATTCAAACGATGCTATACTTGTGAGTAGAAATTAATTAAGATAAGCAGATCCTCCGACCTACACAATCATACTAGCGTTTATACAGGATAGGCCAGGGTTTTCGAATAAACCTTAGTAACAGTACCTTAGCTCTCCTGTGTCCAATCCATTTGTCCCTTATTGAATGAAAGGATCAAATAACGTGGCCCAGCTGCCGGTGCAGCGTTAATGTAGGCAGGTGACGCCTGCCACTGACGTCACCCGCTTGCGCCTGGTCAAAGGAGCCTGGGAATTGTAGTATGCTCTCACGCCGTTGCCCTCACGGCAGACCTGGAGGTCTTGCTTCTGGCGATTGCTCCCTGCTCTGGGAGCCCTTCTGTACTGTGTGCCGCTTAGCCGGTGTCCCGTTGTCCTTAGGGCGCCTCAGATAGAGTCGAACCAAAGCCCTCTGTAAAAGCGTCCCGCGCTGCGGGAGGCGTGCAGCGTTAATGTAGGCAGGTGACGCCTGCCACTGACGTCACCCGCTTGCGCCTGGTCAAAGGAGCCTGGGAATTGTAGTATGCTCTCACGCCGTTGCCCTCACGGCAGACCTGGAGGTCTTGCTTCTGGCGATTGCTCCCTGCTCTGGGAGCCCTTCTGTACTGTGTGCCGCTTAGCCGGTGTCCCGTTGTCCTTAGGGCGCCTCAGATAGAGACAAACCAAAGCCCTCTGTAAAAGCGTCCCTCTTGTATAGTCACCCCCGCAATATTTGCTCCAAATTCTGATGGTTATGACACTGATAATGCATTTGAGTATGCTGTCCAGAACCCAGTGCCTGTGCGTTCTCCCAAAACTGTTACGTTCAACTTGGTAATCTCAAATTGGCAAAGAATCTACCCCCTTACAAGTCCCTGGTATATGGTACCAACGGTACCCAGGGCATTGGTGGTAAAGGGGTTCCCAGGGCTGCAGCCCAGTTTTGTGCCACCCTGAGTGATCCAAGTAAACTACTGATAGCAGGCCTGCCATTCAAGACTGCAGGAGCAGTGCAGACTGCTTGTACTCAACTGTGCCCTGACCATGTGTGGCACAGTCAATATTCTATTTTTACTATATATCAGCCATCCCTAACTCCTAAGCCCAGGAGGCTGGATGCATTATAATAAAGGTGAGGACATATAACTGCAAGCCTATTTGTCCCTCTAGTGGTGTTCTCTATTGGAAACTGCTGTAAGTGTCAGCTTGTCAATAGGATAACATGGGCTGCTACCCAAGCATTCTCCAGGTTGGTCGCTCAATTATTGTACCGTAGAAATATGTCATGTTTGGTATCAAACAATATGCCTTCTCATCCCTAACATAAATCTCGTGCTGTGGGTGATGTGGCATGCACCCAGGAGGCCACCTTAGAGGTTGCCCACTAGGTTGCCCCAGCTTCTCTGTGCCTGCTGCCACCAGAGTAGGATTAAGACATCTTGCCAGACAATGTGATCACTCCCAGGAGTCAGGAACAAAGGCTTGGGCAGGAAAGAGGTCACAACTCCCTCCTCCGAAGCAGGCTAGTGAAGTGGCACATCAAGGCGGTGAGCTCTAAAGGCTGCACCACCTCTGGTATGCATCAGGGTTGACTCCATAGGAAGAAACAGCCCACCCTCTGTCCCAGGCACATTTGCACCTGGGCAGGCAGGAAATTACTTAGTCATGGAGGTGTGTACCCCCAGAAGGCTAGCTACTCCTCCAGACTGAGCAGCCTGGTCTGTACACTATAATTTGATTTCTGGCATCTTTAGAAGTGGCAGAATAGAGGGTTCTGTGTAGAAAAGGTGACCTACACCACTACATGTGGTCACCTCAGGGGCAAACTAGCTGCGGGACTAGCTGACACTGACTACTAACTCCCACCACCCTAACTGCCCTAAATCTAGGATTTAATGGACAGCCGTGACACCAGAACCTCAATTATCAACAATCTGCATCAAAGAGGACAGAAGAAGAGACCCGTGTCAGCGACAACAAGACTTGCACAAAGCAAAGGAAGGATATCCTGTACCTGTGGCAATGCTCTTGGAACTGTCTGATAAAGACTCGTCCTAGGCTATCTCTCAGTTCCCCCAGACAGAGAGACCCCTCTGGAAACCTGAAGCACTCTCAGACTCCCCTGGAATAGTGGCACTAGTCCCCTGCAAACTGCAGTTAAAACGACATACTGGATCTGAAGAATCGCTGGCCATCTGCCCTCAAAGGGATCACCAAAATCCAGATGGTCTAGTGCATTGTGGGAACTGTAGTCCTGCCTTCCACAAAGTTACAAGCAGCTACTGTGTTCCCCTGGCTAACCATACGTTGAAGTTACTTTCTGCTTTACTAACTGCTGCCAATGCTTGTTAGTTGCAAGTCCTTCAACCAACCCCTTTTTTCGACCCTGCATTAAGAGAAAATTCCATCCAACTTTCAACTGATGTCAGCAACCTCTTTATTTTTTGTATCTTTTTCCCTGCATCACTGTTACAGTGGTAAAAGCATCTCTCTCACAGTTCGCATTCAACATCAGGGACAGCCAGGACAACATTGCAACTGGGCTCCACAGGCCAGGTAAAATTGAACTGATTGTATTGGCTTGGTCCTGGAACTTGCATCACCTTTACCTTGCAAGAGTGCAATGCAACTTAACCTGCAAATGACCGATTGTCACTAGAGGTTTTTCACTTGACTTCATTGGTAAATTTTCTATTTATTATTTTGCATTGATTTTCTATTACATCTAAAATCTATAACTCCAGTTGTATGTATGCAATTCCGTTTGTTTTGGTGCATCAATTAAGATAAAAGTACACTTATTATTTTTATAAATTGGTTTTGGATTTCTCTTGAGTCTTGTCAATTGCTTACCGGCCATGTTGGTACTCTGAAATGCTTTACACATGTTCCTCTAGTAAAGCCTGACTTCTCTTTGCTACTCTAAGAGAACTGAGCTAAGTATTTAGTAATGTGAAACCAAGGACCATCTCTGGGGTATCATGATAACAATACATATTCAGGACTAACCCCCACACCACAAAATACTCCACTTTCCTACATTGATGTCACAGTGGTGGATTTCCTGAACCTGTGTATTGCAGTACCACTTGGTCATAAGTGATTTTGATGAGAAATCCACTTAATCGACTTTAGCAGCAAAAATATATTTTTCTGAATCTTTTTGTCTTTTTTTCTAATTGGATTGTTAGGTCTCTGTGTAGACCCCAATTCCAATAATGCATTAAAAGACTTAGGTGAGTCATGAAAGACTTAAAAGTTGTTCAAAATTATTAAGAAGATCCAAAATGCCAAGTAAAAAGTTACGAACAATGGAGACTGATCAGTATCTTGAGCTGGCAATCATTCCAGCCCTAAGGATCATGGATCTAAAAGTTTTGCCCAAAGTGAGGGGTGTTAGCTACCAGGTGGCTGCTAAAAAGTAGGAACTTGAGAAACTCCTCAGCTCCTATGAGAAAGAAAATCTAGAGAGGGACGGCCATTCCTCAGTGGAAGAACCTGAAGAAGGTGAGGATGATGCCCTAGCCAAATTGATAAGTATGGGGAAGAAGGTGAAGACCTCAACTCTCCACTCTTGATAAGTATGGGGAAGAAGGTGAATACCTCAACTCTCCACCCTTTCCCAAACCCCCTTCATCAGTGATAGCTGTCAGTGCTCAGAACCTCAGCCTAAGATCTCCACTGAGAGATGGATGTGCTACCTTAGGGGCTAATATGGGTTCTTAGAGCCTCTCTAACGTTTCAGTGTTAGAGTGGGGAGTTACCACCTCATGTGGCAGACATCCTTCTTTCACTCTTTCTCCTGTCAGTTCAGGGGTGACTCCCAGGTTCTAAACAGTTGCATGACTCATCAGGACTTCTTGGGGGTCGGGTGAGGCATTTCCAGTGCCATCTTTGGGGTTCTCCCTTACTGAGGTAGAATGCCCTTAGCTTCTTGGGTCTCTTGCTAAGAGTAGCCTTCCTTCCCCACGTTTGCTCTTTTCACTTTTCTTATGGGGCCTAAGTCTCTTAACCTTAGGTACAGGACCCCAGTTAAGGGTACTCCCCTATTCATAGGGTGACCACAGCCAGGGGTCGGTTAGTAATCTCCCCAGTAAGGTTAAGAGACTTAAGCCCCATAACAAAAGTGAAAGAAATATTTGCTTCTCCTGGCAAATACTGGACTGGGGACACTAATCTGTCAACCACTATGGTATAAGTGGCTCTCAGGGCAGTGGTGTGGATCCCATTCACCTTGAGGGAGTGTAAGTGTTTACTACCACCCTCAGGGATCACCAGCTTACCATCTTGACCCTTTTCCCAGTTCAAAACTATTAGGACCTTCTCATTTGCGGTATCCTCTTCTAAGGCTACATTGGCTATCCCAGAGGTATCCTTTCTCTTGGGACAAGCTAAATCCCCTATGTGGTGCAATGGCTGCTTCTGATAATCAGAAGCATAACCTTATATCTAGGAGTTTCTTCAGACCCGGGTCCCCACTACCCTGCTTTCTAGAGGTGGATTGGGTTTTGACCACCTCATGAGGATTTTGGGGTTCTGAGGGATTTTCTTTGGCAGGTTTACAAACTCCCTTCTATCCCTTCTGTGGGCATGACCCCCGCTTCTTTGCACCACGCCACAGAGTCTTCTTGAGTAGTCTTACAAATCAGAGATCAGCTATCTTGGATAGATGAATCAGTAGGAGATCTATTATTTTTGCTTAGCATTTACATTGCTTATTTTGTATTTTGCCATTCCAGCTTTGATTTAGAGTTTGACTTGTATTTATAAATACAAAACTATGTAATTCAATACATTAAAACTAAGGAATAAAGTGCTGAGTTTTCATCAAAGCTCATTCCTAATCTCGCACACACCTGACCTTCTAAAAATCAGAATGAAAGGACTGCCAGCAGCATTATATATTGGAATTTGGATCTAACTAGCCCTTTAAGGCACATTGCTATCTTCCATATCAGCTTAAATAAAACCCAATCAAAGATTTATAAAAATTTAAACTAATACTTAACATGATCTGCCATGCCTAGAGAAAGGTCTTTTCTCATCAGGCGAAAAAGAAAGTGCCTGATTTGGTTGGTTACCCATTTATACCTGTAGAAGAGTGTAATTAAATGTTCAGAAAGATTGGCTCTGTTTTGAAAATGAGTTTTCTGAATCAGTGATTTGCCTGGCCGTATCCTCAGAACTGTGCTCACATTCTAGATTTCAAAAATGCCTTTAGTGTTCATAGGGAGAAATATCGAGCTGGACCGAAAGAGGTCAATTGAATGTGACTTCTCTTTGAAAACCCATAAGCAACACGTTAATACAAAATGTAATGCAGTGTGAAGTGATCTGGCGAGGTCTTCTGAATGACCCACTCTTCATATCTGTAGATATTATTATTTTTTACCTATAAAAAGTGGTGAAAGTAGTTGACGATTTTACTTTTAAAATATGTTGTCTCCTGAATGTAACACACGTTTGAATTTGTGGTTTGGGAAACTGCAATCAGTGGCAATATTCAAAATATTCTAGTATCTCATTCATCACTCGGAAAGCAATTTAGAAAACTACAAAAAAGCCACAAACGTACGTACGTCGGCTGTCCCTGTAGTATATAAAAACTAATGTTATGATATTACCCGTGCTTACAGTCTTCGGTGTGCCTTCAGGGAGCCCTGAACAGCCCTTTTCACAAGCAGAATGTGAACAATATAACATGAATGATTCCTTTGTTTTAAATGCGATTACGATACCCAATAGTAAAATTACTCTTTAAAAGTATAACACATAAATGAGCTGCTTATCTGAAAAATACATCAGAAAAAATGACACATACTCATCACAGCAGAGAGTGAAGAACACGTACATTTTTGCAATTTGAACACAAGGTGTTTTTTGACAGACATGCATAGACGAAACTGTGACCGCAAAATTCCTAAATAAGGTCCACACGATAGTGTACATGGAAGAAAAATGTACTACAGTGAAAACGTTGAAACAGCATCCAAAATTCCCCCCGGAAAACTGATTGTGATGGAGAGCAATCTACAATAGTCTTTCTTTCCACAGAAACCGCCCCAGTACTGTCTGACCGACAACCTGTGACTTGACACTTAGGGGCATATTATCAAGACAGGCGATAACATTATTATTGTTAGATGTGAAGGACTTTTAACATAGGCTTCAATTGGAATTCCATAGAGCATATTATCAAGCCCATTATCGCCTGTCTTGATAATATGCCCCCAAGGGTGCAGCAGTAGTTCCTTTGACATGTATCAATACACTGGCAATGAATGCCCGTGCATAAGATCCAGACACATACGACAGCACTTCTAATCAATGTGCACTATCTTTGGAGCACGCGCTGCTCCAGGATCCTGCTGCTAAAAGTGGATGAACACCCATTCTTAAACAGAGTATGCAGTGATGGCTTAAAATGACAGTAACAAATGTGCTATACCACACCGATGCAATGTGTGACACAATTATTCATAATTTTTCATGATAATAAAGAAAGTAGTTAACTTATACTCACAACAACGTAAGTAGCGAAATGAAGAAGCACATATGCTCAATAAACAACGAAGCAATGGTAGGAATGATTGAATTAATTACAATGTCAGGAGCAGCCGCGGCCCGTGCAGGTAAGAGGTGTGGGGTGATTTTGCCAGATGGGGCGGGGGATTTCGACAGAGGACGACGAGGGAAATTTTTATTATTTATTTAATTGTCCTTCGTGGTCGTCTTTCGAATCTGCCTCAAACCAGCCGCACCTCTCTCACCTGCACGGGACACAGCTGGTCAGGAGTTTCTCAGATTAGGCCCAAATATACTGGTGTGTTGTCTAACCTAGAAGGTGTAAAACACACAAGAGAGTTTGTCATGTACACCAAGGGGTATATTCACAAGAACATGAGCTAAACATCACCAAAAAATGTCAACGCAACTTTACACATCGCATCCTATTGTGGGAAAATAACCCCGTGTCAACGTGGAATTCACAACAAGGTGGTACCTTGCGATAGTCTGCCGAAACCGCAGACAATGTCCGCTATACAACCACCTCGATGGAGATAAAAACACAAACAACAACAACAAAAAACCTGCGATGGGCCAAAGCACGTTGTGGAAATCAGCGATAAGCAGCGCCAGGACTGCAACACACACCTGGCCAGCGAGAAAAATCACCATAAAAGAAGAAAAAACCCCCAAACACAAACTGATCAACACCTAAGCACCATGGAGGCAGCCGGAGCAGGCACAGAGGACGAGCGCAAACCCACAAGCACCCCGGACGACAAGCCCAGGACCTAGGGGACAGGGAAGGGCAAGGACAAGAAGAAGAGGAAGATGAAGTTCAGTCCGCAGGCGAACAGGATCATAGTCACGGAGGTGATGGAACACCATCAACAACTGTTTATCACCACCAACGTGTCATTGGGCACCAAAACAGGAATATGGCCGAGCATCGTGGACAAGGTGAATGCCGTTGGAGAGCACAAGAGGACAAAGGATGAGGTCAAGAGGCGATGGAATGACATCAAGCGGCAGACCAAGGAGAAACTCGCAGCCAACCAGAAGACAGCAATGCAGACTGGAGGTGGGTCCCAGCGCCACAGTTCGAGCTGGATGACATGGAGGAGCTGGTGTCGACAGTCATCAGTGTGGATACTGTGGCCGGAGTTGGGGGACCGGACACTGCTCGACAGGACACAACACAACCACAACAGGGTGAGTGACCACCAGGTACTGGGGGGACAGGTGGAGATGGCCATGATGGCACACATGCACAATCAAGCAGAGCACAGTGCACACCCTCAATGACTCTGGGTCATCGCCCAGATCCATAGACTGTTACAATGTACAATGCCATGCTGTCTGAATGTCAACATGTCCCATGCGGCTACATACATGTGGGCACATTTCAATACACCATCTCCCCTTCACATTGCAGGGCCTGCGTAAACCCCCCCCTGCAGAGCAGTCCCAGCCACTCTTCACTGATGACGAGGAGGATAACCCCAGAATTGACAGCCAAGCCCTCCTAGACATCATTGACATCATCCGCGACTCACCTCCAGGATCTGGGCTGACCAGCTGCAACGAGGAGACCCCACCCACCACCCAAACCACCCAGCAGGAGGCACCCACCGCCCCGCCACTCTCCCAAGACCCCCAGGAACAACACATGGCCTTCCAACGCCGTGTGCTGGAGGCCCAGAGGGAAACGGCTGAGCAGGTGCAAGAGGGGTTCGACCTCATGGCTACCAAACTGGACGCCATCCATGGGTGTCTAGACCCGCTCCATGGCCTCCAACGAGCCCTGACTGACATCGCTGGAATCCTGACACGGAGAGAAGAACACCTGTCGGCTCAGAGTGGCTCCAGTGACACCAGTCATGAGCTGGTACACATGCGGAGGCTCATGGAGGACATGGTGCGGATAGAGGCAGAAAGGATGGCAGCCACTGCTGCACGCCAGCGAAATGTAGCTGGGATCTACCATGACCTGCAGATCATCATCATGGCATTGCTGCCACAAGGCGTGGCGCAGATGAATGCTGCTGACCCCACACCATCCACATCTCCGCCCCCTGGTGTGTCAGTGCCCCAGAGTGCGGCAGGCGTATCCACTCCGGCACATGATGTAACACTGCCACACAGTGCGACCGACAACCCTCCTCCTGCCCCTGATGTGTTAGTGGCACACAGTGCCCCAGCCGGTACTGCCACCCCCACAGGTGGGGCAGAGCACACATTCAGGGACAATGACGTGGATGGGATTGTGATCATGAGGCGCTAGCTTTCATTTCCGCCACCTGGCCTGTTCCTGCTTGGTGCCGCACATGGCCCCATGACCTTCCACATACCCCTGATAAACTCTAATGCACTCACCTTGGACAGCGACATGGACTGCCATATCCTGTTTGATGGCCAATGACATCGTTACCTGACAGCGGACAGTACCCTTCCTCTTTCGCAGTACTTGTCATCCCCGGATAGTCTCTGGCTGGCCCTCCACGGACCCATATTGTGCAGTGTGCTCAGCATTGCCCTGTACCGCTCCACCTGCAGAACTGCACTGGATGTGCAATAAACATCCAGTGACGCACTGCTGTGTTTGGCTTCCACCATTCATGTATGAATGTGTGGGTGAATGTAAGGACAGTGATGTCCTGTGCATCAATGATGCTCATCCTGTGGGATGCCAGTCAGAGGGTGCTACACTGCATATTGTGTGCCGGGTCCCGTGAACACTACAACAGGGACACACGCATCAGTCACTTCCATGTCCGGACATGGACTGAACCACGCCCAGATCCCACAAGTCATAGTTGCAAGCCCTGCGCTGGTCCAGCATACGGCAGGCCAGATCACTCCGCTTACGCTCCGAGAGGGGTCCTCATTGCTACGCGTCGCAGGCAGACTCGCTGGTGGCGTGCAGGTCAATGGTCTAGTTGTCAGCATGTCACAGCCACTCCCTGAGGGCTGGTGTGCACGCACACCACAGCCATCCGGCACAGGCACCACAGGCCATATGACTCCACCAACATAAGGGACCGACGATGTCACATTCCCCTCTGCCGGTGGTGAGTGGATAACGGACGCTCCACAGTTCTCAATCATAAAGGGGCCATGAGTTGCTGCGCACAGGGTTAGTGGCACCCGAGAGCTTGCGGCCGTCACGGGCCTACCACCACGTGGCTCTGACTGGAGTTACACAGGGTTAGTGGCACCTGGAGCATTGCGGCCGGCACAGGCACCCCACCACAGGACAGTGACTTTGGGTGCACTGAATTAGGGGCACCTCGAGCTGCTGAGCGGGTGTGCAGCCTGCGATGATGCCCCGTCCCGGCGGTCCGGACAGCTCAGGTTTTGTGTACCCTGCTGGACCTCAGTGTAGGCCAGAGCCAGCGGGCAGCGCGGGCCTACTGCCACATGGCATGGCCTCGCGGGTCACAGAGTTAGTGGCACCTATTGGGCTGAGCGGGTGTGCAACCTGCGATGATGCTTTGTGCACTGGTATGTCCTCTGCCATGCAGTAATCAAGACCCAGCACCAAACGTGAGACCTGGTGGCCTGCGCAGCGGGCTGATGGTGTGGAGTGTGCCATGTCCGTGGGCCCCGGGCTTGTGGCTTGCAGCGGCACGTGGTGGGACCTCCTGTCTGCACGCCGGTGGCGGAAGGTGAGCAGTGTGGCCTGGGTGTGCATGGGTGGGCATGCACCAATGGGCGGCAGGAGGGGCTGTGGTGCCTCTGTCTGGGTGTGCATGGACGGGCAGGCAATGTTGTCTTGTGCAATGGTGTGTACTGTGCCAATCATGTATTTGGACTTTGCTTCAGATAACGGGTCTGTCTCGGGTGTGTGACCTAATGAACTGCACTACATACCGGCAAGTGGTTGGAGATACACCGGTGGCAGCAGGTGAGCATTATGGCCTGGGTGTGCAGAGGCGGCACTCTCTCTCTCTCTCCAGCTCTCTCTCCCCCTCTCTTCTTCTGTCTCCCCCTCTCCCCCTCTCTTCTTATCTCTCTCTCTCTTCCCCTCTCTTCTTCTCTCTCTCTCTTCCCCTCTCTTCTTCTCTCTCTCTCTCTCTCTCTCTCTCCCTCTCTCTTCTTATCGCTCTCTCTCCCCCTCTCTTCTTCTCTCTCCCTCCCCCTCTCTTCTTCTCTCTCTCTCTCCCCCTCTCTTCTTATCTCTCTCCCTCTCTTCCTCTCTCTCCCCTTCGCTCTCTCTCTGTCCTTTGATATGCACAGCACACCTCTCCCATCATGATTTTTGTCTTGCAGGCTGTGACCTACAGATTGTCTTGAGGGGAGCTGCCATGTGTCTTCATTTCCTTCATTTCATTTCGCCTGTTTTGTGTTCTTATCGCAGTTCTGGCTGTTTGTTGTGAATGTTGTGGAGTGGTGTTGTCTTTAGCATGGGAATACCTACTCTGCATCTCATTAGCGATAGTTGCTGGGGTCATCTGTTGCGATATATTTTGTGACTGCTATCACGGGTAAACTGGTGCTGTGGGATGTTTACACCAGCTTGTGATTGGGGCGATAAGTTTATCGCAACTGTGGCTGCGATAAAGTGACGTTAAGTCAGCGATAGATCCTTGTGAATATGGCCCCAAATGCCTTGATACCTAGTAAGAGGGATGGTATGGAGTACCATCAAATGGAAGCTGCAGGATAGAAAGACTAGGTAGAACAGCTAAATGAGATGGTGTGGGCAGAACTTTATGGGTTGATTTAGCATTTGTGGATCATTCAAGTTTGGGTCTGTATTAGCTTTCCCACTCCTAACTAACTTGACTTCAAAATAATTATGTGTTGTAATGGCTGCTTGCTTCACTATAGTCGGTCACCCAAACTTTGTGTCCCTGCATTTTTAATGTGCATATTTTTTCTAAGCTTCTTGTGCTAGGGTTCTGTTTCCTTTGTGTTCTTTTTTTACTGCCTTTATTATCTATCTGTTTTGCAAGCATTATGTCAGTGTGTTCAGCCATGCACAGTCTCCTGGGGTGTCTGATGAGGTACCCAGAGCATTGGAGATATTTGTCACAGCCCATCCATATGCTGTGTTTTCATTTTCATACTACAAGACCACTAAGCCACTTTTGAATAGGTGAAAGACCAAAGTGCTCTCCTGCTAGCAGCTAAGCCTCTGTCTCTCTCTAGAGCTCTAACTTCTGCTAGCGGAAATGTTTTAATTTAATCAGTTAAACCCATGACTTACAATGGAGTCTCCAGCTCCACACTGAAATCTTACCCTTGCAATGGATCTTTGCCACTGTTTTAGAGTGGATCATCAATCGAAAACATCTCAATAAACAATTTCAATTTAGTCATTTAGTTCAATCAAAGATGAGAGTTTTGGATCAGCTCAAAAACCTTTATTTATTGATAAGAGTTTAGTATATTGCCTTTTCCCTTATTCAAATTAATATATCAGATAGATCCATTTACAGAAATATCAAGAAAATCATGGTTAGAGTGAATCAAGAAAATTACAGAGTGTTCCATAAAGAAATGTAACTCCTATTCTAGCCGAAGCAGACCGTAACCTACCAGAACCCATAGAGCCCCTTTTGGAAAAGAGCAAGATTTAAAGTAGTTTGAAGTCGAACTCCACATGAAGAGCAGTTCTAGAAACTCATCCCAGTCTCTTCTCACAAAAAGCATCAGCAAACAGTCGCAATAACAACTGTGGAAATTCAATATAAGGAAATTGTCATGGTAGTAGCCATCAATGGAAAAAAAAATAGACTCCCACAAAGTAGAAGGTGACCAAAATCACCATCAGCAGCAGCTCACAGGGGATATGGCAAAAATCACTAAGGGAAGGAGGGATGGTTGTAGAAGAATAGCCTGTAGCAGTCTGGGCAGCACACATATATTGTAAACTTAAAAACATATGTAAAAATCCATGCTGGTGTTAGGTTACCTCAAGCCAATTAAGAAGTATTGTCCAACTGCTGCTTGTTCTTTCGTTCCCACGGAAAACGTAAAAAGTTGGCAAGGTGCTATCTACAAGTGTCAACTTAGTTGCTAAACATTCATGTGTGTTAGCTTCACTCTGAGTTTCCACGAGAACTCTGCAGTCTAGACTATTAACTATTCATTATTCCACTGCCTGACAATGAGCTATTCTAAAGCAGAAACATTCTAGTTTTAACCTACAAGATTAAGTCATGAGATTCATGTCTCAGCAATGTCACAGCACAACTTGTGGGCTTCCTGACCATGACATATCATGTGTCTGAACATCACAGCATACTGAAGGTGTACACAGCAGTTTTCAGAGGTCTTGGGAAGCTAGAAGACACGCAAGCCACCCTTCATATCAAGGAAGCCATAAAACCTGTAACTCAGTATTACCGCTGAGTTCCAGTGCACCTCCAACTCAGAAGAATGTAGGTGCTTACTAGCACAAGACAACATTGAACTGGCCGAAGCCCACTTCATGGGTATCCACCATTGTTGCTGTACTGAAGAAGAATGCACAACTAATACACATCTGTGTAGACATGAATCTGCCGAATACAGTCATAGAAAGGGAAAAACACTCAGGTCCTCATCGGCTACAAATGGCTAAGCTTTGAGGTGTCATTCGTGGCTGAGTTATTTCAAGAAATGATGCAGAGAGTGATAAGGCCCGTAACAATGACAGTGACTACATGCTGGTATTTGATTGCACAAATGAAGAGCACGACAAGGCACTCAGGGATGTGTACAGTCCGCTGGGCTGACATTGAATAACGACAAATGTGAGCTGGGTCAAGAGGAACTCATCTTCTTTGGACTCATCTTCTCCCAAAAGGAAATTGAACTTGATCCAAGCAAGGTGGAAACACTGCACAAAACATGGGCCCCCGTGGATGTGGCAGAAATTCATCCTTTCTAGGAATGGCAAGTTACTGTGCTCGCTAAATCAAAGAATTTGCCACAGTAAGCACTCCACTTCGAGAACTAACCAAACAAGTATTCATCTGGACCGCAGAGTACGAAAATGCATTTACCGGCATCAGGCATACAGTCACAGCAATGGATCACTTTCATGTGTCCCTATGCACTGAACTCACAGTGGATGCTAGCCCGGTTTGACTAGGGGCAATCATAGTGCAACACAAGCCTGAACACAACTCACTGAGGGGAATTTGTCATGTATGCAAGCAGGAGCCTTGTGGAAGTAGAAAGGGCTTACTCTTGACAAGAAAAAGACAGCCTAGCCATGGTGTGGGCCCCTTTATGGGAAGCCATTCACAATTGGGACGGATCACCAGGCACTGGCTACGATATACGGCAGCCCGAATGCAAATATTCCACCACACATCGAGAGGTGGGGGATACATTTGATGGACTGAGACTTCAAAATTGTCCACAAACCATGGAAGGAACACAATCCTGCTGATTACATGTCATGGCACCCTCTGACGAGCACAACACAGACACTTTCCATGGCTGAAGAATACCTCAATGTTGTGCTGTGTCAAAACACTCCAACTCAGACTACGGAAGAGGAACTGATACAAGAAATAATGAACAATGTCAGGCTGTAAGCTGTAAAAGAGATCATAAGGCAACAGAGGTGGAGATACATAAACAGCAACACCCAAGCTGGCTAAGGAGTCAAGAGAGAGGAACTACTTGCATTTAAAAATGTGCAGGAGGAACTATCTGAAACTAAGTGAGGGATACTCCTTGGAGGCACCCGGATGGTTATGCCACAAACTCTCGACTGGCAGCCTAGCACATGACAACCACTGAGGAATGGTGGCAACAAAAAAAATGCTGGGGCAAAATATATGGTTCCCAGGCCTTAACCACCTAGTGGAGGAAATAATCATGAACTGTCACCCCTGTCAGACAACAGCGAGGCTCTCTAATACGGAACATCTAAGTAGTCTGACCTCCCTAAGGCAGTGCGGTCAACTTGGGCCACAGACTTCTATGGGTCCTTGGACACGGAAGGCTACCTACTGGTCATCATTGATTAGTACTCTGAGTTCCCCATAATACGCCATGTGCCATCCACTTCAACAGCAGCCACACTAACTATCCAAGATGAGATTTTTGCAGCATGGGGTGCTTCTTTCATGCTCAAAATGGGCAATGGACCCCCTTTCTCAGGAGAAGAATTTTGCAGGTTCATGGCCTACCTAGGTTTACACCACTGAAAAATAACGGCACTATGGCCATAAGCCAATGTAATGGTGGAGAGTTTCATGGGCAACACCAAAAAGGCATTTCAAGGAGCCAAGCTGATGCAGATTTCAGTTGGCGTAGCCCTGTTCCAAGTACTTTGGCACTATTGCAACACCCCACACAGCCCCACGGGGTGGTGCCCGTCAGAACTAGCTCTTAGAAGAAAAAGGAGAACTCATCTGCCTCAGCTGAAGGACAAGCCCCACCAGAGCACCCCGCCATTGCTGCAGGTGACCAGGAGGCCAAGGAAAATATGAAAAGGCAGACAGACACGCGACATCACGCGACCACCTCCAAACTCAAGTTCGCAGACCTGGTCCTAATGCACCAATGTCAAACACGAAAGTCAGATAGTCTCTTTTCCAGTTAGCCACTGAAGGTAACACATGTCAAAGGGACATTGATCACAGTGGTAGTGGCAACTTACTCCATCACAAGGAATAGCTCCCACTTCAAAGAGTTTCGGATGTCAGACAACAATAAAGGAGACAGAAGCACAGATGCTGAATGGCTGACCCAGGGAGCAAAGGAATCTGCTCTGTGCTCTGGGGATGGATCACTCAGTGACGAGGCAGCAGGGGAGGAGCCAGGCTGCCAGCCCCATCTTGTTACAGAGAGCCCACGCCCATTGAGAGTGACTCTGAAGCCCAAACGACTCGTTGAAGAACTGTGATGCATGGTTACATGGCATAGCTGTCTTTGATACCAACTCTCTCTCTCTCTGTCTCTCTTCTTTTTCTCTCTCTCTCTTTCTCCTCTCTCCCGCTCCCTCCCCATCTCCAGTGAAATGTGCTCATTTGAGGAGGGAGATGTCATAGTGACGGGATGTGGCAGGGAATTAGGACCCTGCACATCGGTCACTGCCCTGGACAACAAACACTGCTTCTGGTTAGGAAGACAAAGGCAACTGTTTTCTATTGCTGTGGACTAAAGAACTCCTTCCAAATACCTGCCGATCTCCACATGCTGCTTCCTGGGCCTACAAATGGGGACACAACAGGTATCCTCCATCATTTGATGTAGGACAGGGCTGCACATCAGGGAAGCAGTGGGATCCTGGAGGTCTTCGAGAGGGAGGCCAAAAGGTGGTAGCTAGGAAGCAGGTTGTGAATGCCTCAATGGTTTAGTAGAGATGGCTCCAACAGCCAAGCAGATTCTTGGTGCTCCATGAAGATCCACTCCCCTTACGGGGCCATCTGGGCTGCCCAGTAGTATAGCTGACATGCACGGCAATGCTCACATACTAGTGCAGTGCATTTAGTGTATGATACTCCATACTTTCCTTAAGCTCTGCTAACAATCAGAGCTCGCAGGCACTGTAGGACTTCGTAATTTCATCTTCACTAGGGCTCAACCCACATCCAGAATCTGATCCACCACAATTTGCCAACTTGACAAAAATTTCCTATGAACAAATCTTAAAACTTCTCTTAGCCACTAAATCTGGTTCCCCGTTGGATCCCTGTCCTCCCAAAGTAATCCATATGAAAGTGGAGACAGTTGCTCGCCCACTCTTAGAGTTACCTAATACTACCATTGAATCAGGGATGTTTCCCAAAAGGTGGAAGAAAACATCTATTCTACCTCTGTTAAAAATGCCTGGATAAAACAGACCCAGGGAACTACCCCCTATTTCCTGCCTACCTCTGCCAGCAAAACCTTGGAAAAACATATGAACCAAGAATTAGCTAACTTCATTGAGATCAATCATGTTTTGGATTCTACCCAATATGGTTTTAGAATAAAGCACAATACTGAACTGGCATTATTACGGCAACAGAGAAAAAAAGATATGCGGTTGACAATGGAGGTTCGGCAGCACTGATATAACTAGACCTGTCAGCCGCCTTTGATACTGCAGATCATAACATCCTATTAAATTGGCTTCAAGAGGCAGGGATAGTAGGCCCAGCCCTTGCACTCCTTAGTTCTTTTTTGTCAAACTGAGAACAATTTGTCGAAGTAGAAGGCTTTAAATCACAGTGTTTTAGGCTTCCATGTGGGGTGCCACAGGGTTCATCTTTGAGCCCTACCCTGTTTAATATCTACGTCACAGCCCGCTTGATCAAAGCCCATGGCTTCGACTTAGTATCATGTGCAGATGATACCCAGATTTTTGTATCCATCTCGAGCAAAAATCATGACACAGCCCACAACTTCGAGGAATGCATGAGATGTATAGGTGATTGTATGGCAGAAAATTGCCTCAAATTGACCTAAAATAAAACAGAAGTTCTACTCTTCGGCAGAGACACATCATTCTGGTCCTCAGAATGGTGGCACGCGGAACTGGGGATCCCTCCCACCCCAGTCACCAAGGCAAAAAATCTGGGAGTCATCATTGATACTACCTTATCCTTTTCACATCATGTAAAAATGCTCACCTCGTCAATCTCTTTTACTTTAAAAAATCCTGAGGAAAATTCTTGCATTTATCCCGATAGAATTACAGAAAACAGTGGTGGCAGCCTTGGTTCTATCTAAACTCGATTACAGTAACGGTATATTGGAATGGAGTAAACACATTAGTAGTGGCAAAATTGCAGGTACTCCAAAACTCTGCAGCTCGACTCCTCTTCAGCTTAGCCAAATATTAATCGGTCAGACAGGCACTTAACACCTTGCACTGGCTGCCTGTGGAGAAGATAATCAAGTTTAAGGCACTTTGCATCGCCTTTAAGGCCTTGCATAATCTTGGTCCTGTTTACCTAACAGATCGCTTCCAATGGCATATTCCAGCACGTACACTTCGGTCGGCCTCTCTGAAGTTCGTGAAAGAACCCAAGTTCCGTCTTCATAGATGGTGCGGTAAAAGGTTCACACGTGTCCCATCCAGATGGTGTAATGAGATGCCAATAAAGTTAAAAAACTCCCCATATCTACTCTCTTTCAGGAAGGGACTTAAAACTTGGCTTTACACCCATAACCTCTCTTACACAACTCGGACATAACATCTCTCGGTTTGCTCTATGTGTTGAGCTGCAAGCGCCTAGATGCCCTCGAGTAGTAGTGCACTATATAAATATATAAATAAATAGTAATAAAAAAGTACTCCAGGGAACTTCCTTGTCAAAATAACATTGTGTAAAGATACTAAAGTTCCAAGAAGAAGGAAAGAGGAAGAATGTTTGGGTGGTTTTGCAGCATGAGAAAGTGGCGAATAACCAACATCTTTTGGAGAGCCACCCAGCCAAGGAGATTGAGGGATAGAGGGGTCCAGGAGTCAAAATCGATGTGCACACGCTGCATAATTGGGAGTATGTTTAGCTCCCAGGCTGTCTGCGGATTGTGGGCAATAGTGACACTTAGATAGCAGAATGGGTCATGTGTGGCCTGTTGTCTACCATCTGGCCTGGATGAGGAAGGTGCTCCATGTCAGATGTGTATAGCAGGATTTCTCCCTGTTGACGCACAGTCTATATGCATCTCCATAAACCTCAAGCATATGGATGAGGCAGGCAAGGTCATCTGGGGAGATTGCACGTATATTGGTGCGGGACCAGAGTGCATCTCTATTTTGGCCTCGTGGCTGACTTCCCAGCAGAAGCCCTGTATTAGGGCATCCATCCTGATTCATGTTGCTAGTGGCTCAATTACCAGTAGAAAGAGGAGGGGCGTGAGGAGGCATCCTTGTTACATCCCCCAATATATGGGAAAGAGGGAGGAAAGTCTCCCATTGATGCAGACCCTAGCACATGGGAGTCATGTAGGATTTGACTAGAGTTAAGAATTTAGGCTGAAATTCATGAAGCAGAGTATTTGGATGAGAAAAGGCCAATGGACCATGTTGAATCTTTTTTTGTAGTCAACTAGAAACAGAGCCACCAATTCTCACATGCGGCCAAGTTGGGAGAGTGTAACCTAAAGTCTGGGTAAACAATGGCTCATGCCACTGCTACGCATGAAATCATTTGATCTTCATGCACCAGAAATTGATGACTCCAGTGGGTCTAGTGACTAGAATCTTGGCAAGGAGTTTATACTCTATGTTTAAAAGTGAGATGGGACAAGAAGAGGTCAGGGGGTTTGCCAGGTTTGTGTATAGTAGTGATCATGGTGATCCTGAAGTCTGGTGGAAGTGAACCAGTGGGACTCCCCTCTTCAATGTTTTGTAGCAGATTCGGCACAAGGGGGGAAGAGAATCACTGGTAAAATTCAGCTGGGAACCTGTTCGAATGTTATATATCTCTTGAAGGGTGTTGGATATCAACGCCGGGGGTACATGTATGCTGCCAATGGGGATGCAGTAATAGCTGCCTTGATTTCTTCCAGAGTAGGTATTTTGCTATTGGGTGGGATAGTTCCAATGTAGGAGGCAACCTAAAGCTGTGTAGTAAGTGGTAATAATCCACAAATGACTCCACAATCTAAGTGGCTTTGTAAATCAAGCCTGTTTCGGAAGTTCGTATTGCTGGGATTATTTATGTCCTTTCATGCTTCTGGGAGAGCCAACAAATCAGTTTCCCAGCTTTGTTGCCTTGTTCATATCAGTGGTGTTGGGCAGGAGATCCCGCGATAATAGCTGTATCATAGAATTTGCTCCTTGGCGTCACCTGAGGCTCCTCCAGGCAATGTGTGTGGTCAAGTTTTCTAGACTAAGTATCTGAGCCTCTAGCAAAAAAATCTATTTTTCTCTCTCACACTCTTGACCATGTACTGCCTCAAATGCTCTACCATGGACCACTGACTTGAAGGCTTTCTGTTCTGGAGGTCTCTAGTTGGCAGGTTGTTACCCTGTCCAAATAGGGACACTTCTTCCTAATCAGAATACGGGGGATACAATACTGAAATAACCCCTGATCATCCCATTGGTAGCTTGGCACGAGCAGTCAGTCTTATCTCTGAGGCAGTGTGTAAAGCATTTGCACATAATATACAGTAATACAGTGAGAACACTACAAAGGACACCACACCAGTTTAGAAAAATATCCAATATTTATCTGAGTAAAACAAGACAAAAATGATAAAAATCCAACATACAATAATCAAAATATATACTTTGCAACAATAACTTCAAAAATGAAGTTCCTTGAAGCCGGTAGCTCCTTATGGTGCTACTGCGGTGCTGAAGACAATCAAATCCCTTAGTTTCAGTCGACAGTGTCAGTGTAGACAGGTGTTGGTGTGAGGAGACTTTGTTAACAGTACATTTTGTACTGGTGGTGTGGGCCGGCGGTCGTCGAGGCTGTGGTGTGAAGCAGAGCAGTGCGGCGTGTGGTGCCTTCAGTTCGTGGCGCAGGCAGCGTCTTGGTGGCAATTGTCCAGCAGCGCTGGTGAGACCAGGGCTGCAGTTCAAAGCAGGGCGTACTCGTCATTGTACTGATGGTCCTGGTGCAAGTGGCAGTTTTCATCGAATGTCGGCGGTCGAAAGGGCTGGCGTCGGTGGCGTTTGTGGCGTCGGTAGGCTGCGCCTGTGGTGTAGGATGTGGTGGTGCTGCGTGTAGCTTACATGCAGTGCCCCAGACCACGGTGCAGACCACTGTGGCGGTGTCAGCTCCCAACATCGGTGAGACCAAGGTAGCAGAGTAGAGCTAGGCGGTGCAGAGTGAGGTGCCCACAGGTTACGGTGCAAGCAGCGACTCGGTGACGGCAGCAGTCATCGTCGGTGAGATCAGGGTTTCGGTGCGAAGTGCAACAGTGCCCTCTGCAGTGCCTTCAGTTCATGGGACCGCCTGCCGCTTGGTGATGGAATCAGGTTGCAGTTTCCCTCTGTGGCAGCTGAGACATGCGGTCCCAGAGTTGGTACCCAGAGGGAGGTGAAGTCTTTGCTATTTCTGAGATTTCTTGAACAGGGGGCAAGCTGTGCCTCAAGTCCTTGGACAAACTCAAAGAAGTTGCAGAAAGTTCAGTCCAGTCCTGTCTCTGCTCAAGACAGATGCAGCCACTGCAGGCCAACACAGTAAAGCACACAACAAAGTGGTAGTTCCTCCTCACAGATTCTCCAGCTCTGCTTCTTGTCAAGTTCCTTGATCCAAAAGAGTTCTAAAGTCCTGGGTCAGGTCCCCAATATTTATACCACATTTTCTCTTTGTTCCTATAGTGGCAAGGGACTCTGAGCCCAGTCTGAACCAGTTCTACCCTCTGTGGCCCAGCTTTACTACAGGAGGTAGATACAACATTGTGCAGAGGAGACACTGACTAGTTAGGTGCAAGTGAAAACTCCTCCCACCACTGTAAACGCAGACCAGGCCTATTCAACCCAACTATGAGTCACCAAGGAAAGGAAGAACACACCTCAACCCTCCCAGTGGCTGTGGGCAGTGAATGCACACCTCTAGCCCCTGTTACTCCAAAGCCAGACAGTCAATCCACAACCTAGCAGTAGTAAATCAAAGAAGCCAAAGATAGAAAAAGCAATCCATAAACACAATTTACATGGAGAGCATATTCACTTTAGGACTGAATAGCAGTGGTAAAGTGCTTAGAGTTCTAAAACCAACAAAATCAGAATAAAAATAAGAGGCTAAAAAGCAAAAAGTCTGGGGGTGCACCAGCTGAAAAAGTCAAGTCTAATATTCCCATAGTGTCGCTAGAGAGTCAACTGGGTGATGGTTTCACACAAAATAGTCTCCAATGTTTGCTCCAAGGAGGACGACTAATGAGTCTTCTTTGAGACACCGGGAATTAAGTTGCCAAACTTACCTCATTCCGGGTGAGGCCGTGTTCAGCTGCACCTCCACTGAAGCTTGGTTAGAGAAGCTGCGAGAGAGTATCAAGGGAGAGTTTTATGCGCATCTGAGTAGTGGGTGAATGTTCCCTCAAGGAGGTGCCACCTGTACCAGATGCTGCCTTGTCCTAGTGAGTGTCACCCATCTACTAAAGGACAAGGATCTAGTGGAGGTGGTGGATGAAGTTGTATCTAAAGCTCTACTCATGATGTTGAAATCCCCTCTAAGAGTAGTGTGCCAAGGTTGGTTTACAGTCAGATAGCTCTTGTAGGGTGTTGGACATCAACGTCTGGCATACATATATGCTGCCTATGACCCATGGCTTTCCTTCTATGGTGCCCTCAAGGATCATGTATCTTCTTTGTGGGTCTTGTTACAACCTATGGGCATATTTGGCGCACAAGAATTACCACTCTTCTTGCTCCCCTGCTGAAGCCAGCATTGAAGACCTTGATGTAGCAGTATCACCCAAGGAGAGGGCATTGCCCACCCAGCAGGTGGGTTTTTTGGACTGGCAGGATGGTGGCACTAGTCATTTGTCATATCTCAACACAGCACCCCTCTTAATCTTATCCAGGAGCCCATTGATATTCCAGGTCAACACTTTAAGTTGCGGGTTCATGAGAATAGATAGTGTACATTGGAAGGGAATTGGGTGTTGATGCTAGGAAATTAGTAGTGGTGTGTGCCTTGTGAATATGTGAACTGAACAAAATAGAGGAACAAGAACATTCCCCCCAAAATAAACACCCACACTACACCTCCCATCCAGAAGCATCTGTCTACTCAACATTGGTAAATAGCCCTGACACTAGCACAGAAAAATATAGGGGCGTGCCTATGTAGCCGGAGTGTGGTGCTCTGACTGGTCCTCTGAGGACTCTTCTGAGGTTTCTCTGTGGTGATTCTGGTGGGGGGGGGGGGCATGGCTATCATTAGAGTCGTATGAGATCTAGGCCCATGGACCACCTACAGGCTTTGGTCTGGGGTTAGATCTTTAGCACCTGCATTGTCTGCTCCCCAGTGAGAGAGCTTCTCAGGACCAGCCTAGTGTGATGCAGAAATATTAGAATTTAGCTGAGCATAGGCACAAGTCTCTGTAATTGAGGAAGTGAACAGGGATGGCCCAGGAAGCCGGGGGTGTCCCTATGACACCACCCAGTGATCCTGCTCAATTAGGAATCAGTGAAATAGCTGATCCCCTGGAAGGGAACCCATGAGGTAGGTCTCAAGGAACTTCTCAGGGCTATCCCCTTCCACCTTCTCGGGGAAGCCCATGAAGCAAAGGTTATTCCGCCTGGAACCACCCTTCACAATGTCAAGTCTCGCCACTATTTCACCTCCTGCACTTTGTAATTGCTTCACCGTTTGTACCAATTTTTTCACCTTGCTATCCGGGGAAGAGATGAGGTCCTCCACCTCTGAAACTCAGCCCACTGTGTTACTCAGGTCTTGGCAAATGAATGCAATATCAGGCCTACTTCATGGGCAAGTCTTTAATCTTGTAGGCATGCAGTAGGACTTAATTACTGATGGCAGGGTGATTCTCAGATTCTTTAGAGTCCATTACACCAAACACTGTGAGCTCCAAGGGGCCCACCTCATGCCGAAGCAGTTTGATATATTTTGTCCAGCTTGCTGTGCTGGGATAGGGGCTTGTCCTTGGCCATTGTTACTCCTGTCTGGTCGTTACAAGGCACATCTGTGTGGTCCCGCCTGTCCTTTGGTAAGGAATCAGCACAAGCAGTCCTGAGTCCGCAGTTACAGTGACTCTGCCATGAGGGGACAAATCATCCACTTCTCAGCCACGACACAGGTGTCATCCAAAGGGGCACTCCAGCAGTTGTCAGGCCCGATGCCAGTAGCCTGAGGTCAATCCATAGGGCGTGTGAGTGCCTGCGATGTAAGGTGAAGACTGACTGGGTTGGGATCTGCTCTTGTCCGGAGATGCCTAGATAAAGCCAAACAGGGTGGGACACCATAGATCAAGGCTTTCAGTCTCTCTCGCTGGGCAGTAGGCCCTATTAGAGTAATCCCCAGCTACTGAGGGGAAAACAGCAGCTACTTGCCTCAGGCTGTCAAAACAGCATGGTAGAAGGCCCACCGTTGCTATGCATCCACAAGGTGCCACTCATGGCACTCAGGCGATCACCACTCCTAAACCCGTGGCACTGAGGCCTCAGTCAAGAAGGAGGCGAGGAGCATCATTGCTAAAAGTCTGCAGCACAAGGGATTGGAGTTGCCATTCCTGAATTCGGGGAACAATGTCGTCTGCGAATGAGTGGGTGAGAGGGGCGCCACTGCCAGAGATCAGCGATAGACACTCCATATGCACCCTGCTCATACTTCAGCCATGCTGCAGCTTCCTTGCTGGTGGGAGCACTTATGGGTGGCCAGCAGTCTCTCCTCCTCCTGTGGCATCTGTCCCTTTGCCATCAGCATACAGCAGTTGAGGCCTGTTTGGTCCTAGAAGAGGTGCTGGCTCCAGCTCCAGGAGGTTGCGGGAGTCCAAACTGGTCTCCTGCACGCCTCTGCTGTCGTGGTGCATCCACAAAATGGAACAGAACCCTCTAGGTAAGCAGATTGGTGTTGCAAATCAGGATAGTGATGGACTATAGGGGCTGGTCGGGAGCTTCAGCAAGATGTGACCACCATCTTGCTCTGTCTGTCACGCCCCCACTCATTCAAATGTTACCCCTCTTTGTGAAGGCTGATCTGTTGGAAACAGAGCAGTCCTGATATGGTCTGTGATTTGCATCATGACTTTTTTTAAGTTTGTGAGTATGGCTATAATATTCTGGTCCTGAATGGTGTGATGTGAGAGACAAATCAGTTCAGTTTGGAACCTGAATTACTTTTAAGCACTTCATGCAGAATTTTTGGGCAACCAGAATGTTGATATTTGCCCAGTACGTGTGTCCACATTATATCTTGCAAAATTACTGATCCACGCATTCTTATGCAAACTGTGTTCCTATACGCGCCCAAGAAACATTTCTATGGTTTGTGGGGCTTTTTGCATTCTGAAGTTGACAGGAATCATTATTCAAGAGATTTTCTAAAATAAGGGTGTTGTTCCTAACACAGATGTCCTGTTGAAATTAGAGATTTATCCTTGAGTCAATATTAAAATGCAAAAAGTTGTTTTTGTAGAGAAAATGGAGCTGGTGGGTACCTCTTCAAAATAGCAGAGATATGAATACATATTTGATTATGCTAAGGAGGAAGCATCCGAAAAGAACAAATATAAGCAAACTATGCACAAAGCAAACATATGTTATTCTAAAAATAGCGGATGGCACTTCAGCTTGAAATACTATAGAGAATACAGCAATATGAGCATCTCTAAACAAAAAAAGATTTTCTGCGAAGTCTATAAAATAGTAGGTATGATGTTTTGAAAAGAATCTGGACTTTTAAATAACTCTTCCATAAATAAAGCTTAGCAAACATATTCTTCTTTTCAAAGTGACTCACTAAATGTTCTTTAATTTTTAGACATATTCTGTAGACCGTTAGCCTTTAATGATGATGCACTTGATTAAATAAAAAGCGAGAAAAATGAAAGTTCTTTCAGACGTTGGAATGAATAATGAGTTTAGACTTAATCCAAAAGCAATTTAACTTTAAACATTTATATGAAATTAAATGAGCCATTGAATTTGCTATATAAGCAAGCATTAATCTTATCATGCCTCGACTACTGGAATGTTATACAGTGACCCATTAATTTCAGAACCTTGTACAAGGTCTGTTGAGCGCCGGCAGTCCATTACAAAGTCTTAGTCCACAATAAAAGTGATTTTTCATAAAAGTTCAAACCCCAATTCATTTTTTACTGTTCTAATCATTCGATAATCTTCTTTGACAGGAGTGTGGCTGCAAATCTAAATGTCCCTTTAGAAATAAAACAAACAATACACCCAATATGCGAATCAAATACAACGAAAGAGCATTGTATGTCCTATATTTACTGGATAAAGCAGCAAGTGAAAGTGTTCAGTAACAGGCCAAACTGTCGATGCGTGATTTCAAAACGAAAGCCACACCATGTGCAAATTTACTGAATTCTGTACAGCTCTGCAAAGTGCAATTATTTGATATCCAGAACTGTACAGAAGGAAGTCGTGCATCTTGTCAGTGCATTGCAAATTAAAGGGTATATGATTCATCTAGTAAAATAATTCAGTTTCAAAGCAGCCTGATCCTATATAGGTCGACAAAGAGGGTCGCTTATAGGCATGAAGCAGTTGCATTAGTGGTAGTTGGCCAAGTGAAAATCGTACTCAATTATCTGAACAAGGACTGATTGTGGCAAACTGGGCTTATTTCTGCCCCCCTCAACTTTGTGCCCCCATTTGAACTGCAAAATGCTAATTTATGATTGTAATAGTGCACTGGGACCGTCAACCAGACCCCACTGGCAGTGCTCTTTCCCCTAAAGTAATGTGAATTGGCACACCCAACTGGCAAGGTACTTTGCCATACCTAGAAGTCCCTGGTATATGATACCTGTGGTACCCAGAGTAAGGGATGTAAAGAGGACACCAGGGCTGCATCACTGTATTGTGCCTCCCTGTGCGGCCCAAGTAAAAGTGAGTCTGCAAGGCTGCCATTGCAGCCTGCACAAGCAGCCTGTCTGCTTGAGAGAGACCTTGCACACCCCACATACTGTAGGGTCATTATTTCTGCTTTAATGTAAGTAAGTCACCTCTAAGGTAGGCTTCCTATTTACCAAGAGGCATAGTGCATAAAATTAAAGGTGTGGATAAATATGTTCAGACATATATATCCCTACAGTAACTCTGTAAAGCAAGGTTTACTGTAAGTAACCGACAGTCTATAGGATAACATGGGCTGGCTAACAAGCAAACTCGAGATCGCCAGCTCCATTATGATACCAAAGAATTGTGTTGTGTTGTGTTTGGCCTCAAACATCATTCTTTATTACCCCTGACACGACTCTCGTATCAAGGGTGAGCTGGCATTCACAGGGGTGCCATCCTGAGTGGGTGAACCCCTAGGCTGTATTACTCTGAATTCCTTTACCACACATTTTCTATCCTGCATTCTTTTGGAACGCATATGCTTTTACAACATATGTCTTTACCACGCATTGTTTATATATATAGTTATATATATTGATATTATCTACTGGCGGTCGCCAGTAGATAGTTATAGTTAGGACCGTGTTTCCATAGGAAATCCGCAACATTCTATTTGGAATAACTTTGGCGCCGGTTGACGAATCCTTGCAAAATTTTCAAAATAGGTGGGGCGCTCCGCTCCGTTCCTACCCTGAAAGTCTCGGGGTGATTCGTCAAGTGGGGGCCGAGAAAAAATGGGGGTCCCAAAACGCGTTTTTCCCATGCAATTTTCCATAGGGACCTTTAGTCCAAGGTACAGCCCAAACGGCTGAACAGAATTACTTGAAATGTGGCAGAGAGGTAGTCCTCAGGTCAGGCATGTGCCTTTTGCAGGTCTGGTGTCAATCTGTTCAGTAGTTCCTGAGAAAATCAAAAGTAAAATCATATATATATGTGGGCGGAGCCTAACCACACATCTCATCCTGAGATCTGATTGGCTGTCAGCACTTCATCCAAGAAGTGTTGGCAGCCATCTTGGGACCAATATACATGATAGCACCTCATTAAAAAGCATTGCAGTTAATAGAAGGTTTTAAGTCTTTAGTTACATTATAAATCATTTGTTGATGGTACCATACTCATTTTAGGAATTGTGGTATGTTCTAAGGCAGAGGTCTTCAAACTTTTGGATGCCGAGACCCCCCTGTCAACATTTTGAGGCGTAAGGACCCCCTCCTGACAAAAATGTCTAAACCTGTTGACTAAATTGCGTGGGATGAAAATGTAAATGAGGTTATGTGATGCCGCGTATTTTGGGATAGCATTGCTTCATTATTTTGATATTTGTTCCACACAGTAACGCTGAGGAAAGATTTCACCCAATCAGTACCCATTTATAACCAAAATACAGCAATTATCATCAGAAAGATTTCAAGTCAACCTTTGTGAAGGGCCTTCCACTCTGCAGCAATACGTGCTGCCACATTAGAAGCTCACCTGGCCCTGACCGGAAGAAGCAGGGGTCCCTTAAAACCCTGGCGGTTTTGTGTAGAGTTAAGCCGTTTACCCATGCAGCTTTCCTCTCACCCCCTCCCTTCCATCCCTCTCTCTTCTCCTAACCACGGATCCCTTTCTCACTTTGCAAGTCATTTTCTTTCACCCCTTTTTACAACTTCTGAACTCTCCCCATTCAACCTCTCACTTCACCTTTAATCACCTCTTGCCATTCTGTCCTTTCACTGCCCTCATCTCTAACAGTCTCTCACATTTATCTCATGGCCTCTCTGGCCCTGTCACCTCCCGTGCCCCTCAGCACTTCTCATTCACCTCGTCTCTTCATTCAAATTTTTGTCTATTTGTATCTTACACCTCTCCAGTCCCCCCATTCCTCTTTCACATCTCCCCTTTGTTCTAACAGAAGCCCTCACCTTTGGATCACACTCACTTCTTGCGTGTCCACACTTCTCTTCCGCAATTCACATTTCTCCTCATCCCTGACCTCTTCAATCAAATTCTCTCACTCCCTTGCTGTCCTCTCTCATTTTGGGTGCGGATGTAAGTTCAGAATGGGATGAATTAATGTATGATTACTGATGGGCTTGTTTGAGTGAGTTGCATATTGAGTAGTGAGGGGGACAGGTGAGTGAAGTGTCACATGAGTGCAGGATGAGTAGTGTACTCGTGTGACTGCAGGTTGAGGTATAGTGTGAGCAGGACAAGTGCATTTTGAGTGCAGAGTGATCACTGTGAGTGCAAGGTGAGCGGGTGAATGGTGCAAGTGCATGGTGATCAGTGTAGGTGCATTGTGATCACTGTGAGTGCAAGGTGAGCGTGACAATAAAGGGCGAGAATGAGGAATGAGTTGTCTGAATGCAGGGTGCATTCCCAGACCCATGAAGTAACTCAGCATGTTATTGACGGGGGCGTAGACTTTAAGATCTAAGTTAAACTATTGCGGCATTAATCGGGGATCGAGGGTGAAGGAAATAAATAATGTGCTGATCCTGCAACAAACTTCCAGTCCTATGGTTAGGGTTACCAGCAGATTATTTTGATGGCCCAGTCGGTACAAAAAAAAGCAGTCACCTAAAGCGGTATTTTCAGCGCTTATCTGTGCATACTTCCCAGGGCCGGCTTTAGTGCTGGTGGTGCCCTGTGCGACCATGTTTGTTGGTGCCCCCCCAATGACCACCCCCACCACGGATTCTCTCACTAGCACCCTTTAACAGTGACCAAGTCTCCATAACCCCACACTCTCAGATGCATTGAATTAGTTATATAGTGCCACTCATACCAGTGTAGGGTGTCCGAGCACTTTGCATCACACACATTACACAGAGACAATCATAAGTGTGTAAATCAGTGTATAGGAAATGTTACATAAGCCAAAGGACTAAAAGTATAGGAGTCACATGTCATCCATACTGGTAGGCAGTATAGTTCAAGAGTGCTTGGTGTGGAGAAGCACAAACTCAGAGTCGAAAAAGAAACAGCATAGTTGGGAGTTTCCTTTAATAATAAGAATTGATTTCTAGCCAAATTAACCCTTTTTGCAAAATTAATCAATGGTCTAATAATGTATTCTTTGTAGTGTGCATGCTGTTCTAGGATGAAAGTTAATAGCTCACTATTCTATATTAGGACTTTAAGTTATAAATTGCAAGTAACAAAAGGATGCCTCTTTTGAAAGCAGTAACCTGCTGATCTCTTCACATCATACACACTCTGTAACCTACTTGGTACACGTTCTTTGCAGCAGGCATATTAACCCTCTGCACTAACTTCACCTAAGTCAAAACCTCAACTATACAAAATTCTGATCTCTCTCCAGGAAGATAATTAATCACACAAGTTATCTTGACATTTATGTGAGGCCTGGTAATTGCCGGGGAAAGAAACGCTGCAGCAGGTGGTTCAAAAGCACAATAAACTTTCACACAAGGCGCCCCCAGGAAGCCAACTTTGTATTCCTTTCCATGAAATGCATTCTCACACTACGGCAGTGAATGTAAAATCCAAATGTAAGGAATAGGCACAGTGGGGACCCAGGGGGTACTGGAACCAGCAAAGTTTACAAAGGCATGTTAAAATGCAAATGGTCTTTAAAGACCTGTGAAACGGAGATAGGAATCCAGACACTGCCAAGCTGAGCCCCCAGCAGCTCAAGTTTCACTGCAGCAGCCCGGCCGGGGGAAGTGTGGGGGGGGGGCTGAAGCCCTTGGGCCTGGGCAGAAGTGTGACTGGGAAGGCGCGACCCCCTTTGCATCACTCCACGGCCCCCCTGGGGGTCGCGCCCCACAGTTTGAAGACCCCTGTTCTAAGGTGATTTCACCATGTGAAAAAGCCTTCTGCTGGGATATCATGATTGAGAGAAAAATATTTTCTCATGCTTTTCCCACAGAGGTTTGGAAGGTGATCTATAAGCTAAACTGAGAGCTTATTTTCTGTAAATTCACATTATCTTTCTCAGTCATGTGAGAATGAAGTCTGACATTCTCAGTAAAACATGTACATCCAACAAGGGCAGAGACTGTCAGTTGATTCCATTGTGTTCTACTGCAGCTTCCCAGAGTGTTCCAAAGAACAACTAGAGCGCTAACAGTCCTACTTATGATAAACGTATGGCACACCTGAAGCCATCTTGCTTGGATTAAAATGGTAACTCTTAAAACATTTAATTTAAAAAGGAACAAAATGAGGGGGTTCATTTTTCCATAAAAAGTATGATTAGTGCTGCAGAAAGAAAAATTAGGGCACATTTTGAGTGACTTCTCAAATCCTCTTCTATTTCATTAAAAAATTCTGACATACAGACTGAAACATGCACTTTCAATACCAGCAGCAGTTTCCCCTGGTGAGCAGTAGCTTTACTACAGTGATCTAATGAGCAAAAAGAGTGCTAACATTCTGAATTTATGGCAAATGTGTGACACATCTGAATGCCTTCTTGATGGAATCAAAGTAAAAAACTGAAAGTATTTCCTACTGAGGAGACTGCAGTAAATGAGAAAATTATGAAAATTCATAACAAATAAGTCTCCCAAGATGGCCACCAGAGACAAAAGAGCCCAAATGTAGCCCAAATATCACCCAGATGTAGCCCAAATATAGCCCAAGGACAGAATGTCCCAGAGTGTTCTTAAAAACAACTAGAGCGCTTACTGTCTTCATTATGACAAAAGTATGGCACACTTGAAGCCATCTTGATTGGAATAAACTGGTAACACTTAAAACATTTAATTTAAAAGGGAACACAATGAGGGGGTTCATTTTGCCATAGAAATTATGATTAATGCTGAAGAAAGAAAATGAGGGCACATTTTGAGTGACTTCTCAAATCCTCTTCTATTTCATTAAAACATTCTGACATGCAGACTGAAACATGCACTTTTAATACCAGGAGCAGACTTCCATGGTGAACCTTAGTTTTACTACAGTGATCTAATGAGCAACTAGAGTGCTAACATTCAGAATTTATGGCAAATGTGTGACATATCTGAATACCTTCATGATGGAATCAAAGTAAAAAACTGAAAGCATTTCCTACTGAGGAGACTGCAGTACATGAGGAAATTAGGAAACTTCATAACAAATAAATCTCCCAAGATGGCCACCGGAGACAAAAGAGCCCAAATGTAGCCCAAAATCCCCCAGATGTAGCCCAAATATAGCCCAATGACAGAAGTGTGCAAAACACTTATTATTTTGTGTTTTTGCAGTGTTATATAGTGCAGACTTGTCAGGTATTGGAGTGCTTTACATGAGCATTGGTTACATCACACAAGAACAAATTCATTTTGGTTGTAGACATGGGGAGACTAAGTGATTTGACCAGAATTACAGAATGTCGAGCTGAAGCAGAAACTCCAACCTGGTTTCCCAGTTGCAAAGTCTGCAGTTCTGGAAGTAACACCACATCCTCTTCCCTAAGTGCAACATTTAATCAAGTGGTCAACTGGATAAAAAAACATAAAGATAACAAATAATTTAAAAGTGCTTTGTCGCTATTTGAAAACTCAGAAAATATGTCCTTATTTTAGTCTTTTAGAGCACTAACCATAATTTTGATGCCAATAAGACCCTCTCATATATGTAATTTCTAAATGCTCTAGGTATTACAGTTTTGATTACATCAAGATGACGTCAGGCGTTCCACACTTTTGTAATAAATATAGAATGTTAGCAATCTAGTTGTTCATTAGGATACTGTTGAGAGGCAGAGGCCAGGGGCACGGACTCTGAAAATTGAAGGCAGGTAGGAGGGTGCAAAGGCAACAATTTAACCACACTGAGCAGGCAGGAAGGGCCGTGGCAGCACAACAGACTTTGGAGGGCAGTGGAAAGGGGGGCAGGGGCAACAAACCAACAATACAGGACTTGCAAGAGAGGCTGTGGCAATGTAATAGACCATTGTGGGCAGAAGGAAGAGGCAATGGTAGTACAACCATACATGCCAACAGACCCGATTCAGCCAGGAAACGTCCAATGTTTTTAAGCTCAAATGGGCTTTATTTGATCTGTCTCCTGTCTACAATCTCCTCTTTTTCAATGTAACTCAAAGGAGAAAATCAATACCCCAGTTTTTTTTCAAAATCTCCCTCTTACCAAGTTCAAAATGTTCGCAAGTATGGTACATTGGATCATGGCAGGAAATGGGGTAGGGACATGGACTTGGATAACAGAGGACAGGAGGGACATGGAGAGGTGCACCAAACTGACCCTGCAGGGCAGGCATCAGGGTTTGCAGCAGCACAACACACCACACAGGGCATGCGGAAACGGGAGTGAGGCACAACAATCCATAGAAAGCAAGAGGGAGGGGACAGGACCATGCACATGGACAACAGAGAACAAGAGAGGGGCAATAGGCAATGGTAGCTAGCTGACCATAATGGACAGACAGGAGAGAAAGCTGCAGCATAACAGACCATAAAGGGCAGGAGGGACGGATCAGGGGCATTACAATGGAACAGACAAGCCAGGAGGGAGGGAGTAGGGGTCTGCACATGTAAACAGAGGGCTGGGGGCAAGGGGGCAGGGCAGGAGCAGCAAGATAGCCATGGAGGTCAGGCAGGATGGGCACTAGAAGCAAGACACACAATGAAGAGCAACAGTGAGACTGTGATGGCATACACACAGACCATGGAGGGAAGGTGGGAGGGGGTCGGGGGCAGCTAACTGACCACACAGGGAAGGTGGGAGGGGCCATGGCAGCACAGAAGACCATGCATGGCAAGTGGGAGGGTTAGTGGCAGCACAATGGCTATGATGGGCAAGAAGGAGGGTGCAGGGGCATGCACAAAGGACCATGGAGGATAGAAGGGAGGGTCAGGACCTGTGCACAGACAAGAAAGTTCAGGGGAAGGGGCCTCACAACAGACTGCATGGGGCAGGCAGGAGGAGCAGTTGCAGCACAACAGACCAGGGAGGGCAGAAGGGTGTGGCAGTACAATGGACCATGTAGGACAGGAGGAAGAGGATAGGGGCATGGCATGTGGACAGGCAGGGTGGAGGTGGCAGGGACAGGTTACAGTCATCTGACAATGCTAGGCAGGTGGGAGGGGAGTGGCAGCTCAACAGAACACTCAGAGTAGATAGGAGTGGCAGCTCCATTGAACATGGTGGGCAAAAAGGATGGAGCAGGAGCATGCACAAAGACATCGGAGGGCAGGGGGAAGGAGAATAGGGGCAGCAAGCTAAGCACAGAGTTTAAGCAGGAGGTCAATGATGGGGCATAGAATTGGGCAATGGAGGGCAGGAGTAGTGGACTGGTAAATCATACTAAATTGAGGGCAGTGGCAGCACATCAGACCATGCATGGCAGGAGGGAGGAGGCTAGTCCATGGATTCACACAACAGAGGATAGGGAGGAGGAGGATGGGGCAGCAAGCAAACTGTTCAGAGAAGGCGGGTATTAGGAACTTTATTGTTTTTAAAACGTGTGTCTGTGCGAACTACTTAAAATATGAACAAGTATGCAGCATAATCTCACTTTTATTCAGGAAGAAGAGGACGTTTGTGACTGTGACTCCGGGCTCACTTGGCAGAAACACCCCCTGACCCTCCACCCCTATCGCAAAATGTGATGCCCGTGAAAAGGGTAGGTGAACACAGTGTTATATAGAACATAGTCCTGAGAGCACGATTGAAAATGAAAACTAGATATAGTGTATGGTATAAACTATGCACCAAAAAGTGTGATATAAGATGAACCGGTCGTGAAATATAATATGCAATACATTGTGCACAATGACAGATTCATTGGAGAGCGCGAGATAGCACAGGCACTAGCGCGTGCTATGCGATATGCCCCTTGGAGTGTAATATGCACAGGGCAGTGTTGTGTAACCTAACTAGTCTCTAAAGTTGTAATATAAAATATGTGCTGGGGATTGTAACGTTGCATATGCACTGTGACAAAGATATGGATCCCAGATTGTAATATGTATGGCATAGCACTGTGCGTTATAACATAGGCATCGAGGAAGGCACGTTAGATGGGGCAATATAACCCGTGCGAAGACAAGTGTGGCATGACATATTCACGGGGTGGTGTTACAGTGCACATGGGCTAGAGAGTGTCATAGCATATGCACTAGCTAGTGGAATACAACACAGAGGTGTGTGGCACTCAGCAGGCAATGGTGGGTGTAACACAGCATTGGGCTCTGCCAGGAGCGCGCTGTGGCTCTCAAGTTTTGTTCGTCCCCTTTCCAGAGAGTAAAATAAAAAGTATTACACATCCGGCAGTGGATGTGTGTTTTATTAACCGTGAGGGGGGTTTCTTGCATAGTTTTGGTCGAATTTTTGTTGAATCCCCTTTGAATGGCTTGGTGTGCATGTGTATTAAATGTGCCCGTCAATAGCTACCCATGTTTGTATAAATAAACGACAAGGGTGTCTACCGGGATTAGGCACGGTAGGGCATCAGACATGTCAGAGCTTCACTAGTGGTGTAAATACATTCCACGTGGATTCATTGTATGCATAGTCGCCTTTTAATGAATATCACGCAAATCGTCATGGTGATAGGTACGTACGGTTTGTCCAGCATGTCCTAGGTGTGTCTAT
The DNA here is from genome assembly GCF_964204655.1 of Triturus cristatus. Lineage (NCBI taxonomy): Eukaryota > Metazoa > Chordata > Amphibia > Caudata > Salamandridae > Triturus > Triturus cristatus. The sequence continues at coordinate 381,144,234 of NC_140595.1, forward strand.
AAATATATATTTTTTAAAAATAATAAAAAACAGTGGCCGGCCCTGGGGATTGGGGTCAAAAAAATATAATTAGAAGACAGGCCCTGGGGTACGGGGTCATCAGGGCCAATAAATTAGAAGAAGAAGGGGAACCACACAGCCCCCCTTCTTAAAAAATTAAAATAAATAAAAGACTGGCATCGCGCCGGAGGCCATGCCCCCTCCTTGCAGCACTCTGCAAATGCGCCCCCTGGCGAGTTGTAAGTTGGGGAATTAATTCCTCTTCAATACTGAGGGTCCCTGAGGGCCAACTAGCCCAACAGGCATCTCCAGTATGCGCCAGGGAGCTGTGCTGCAGACAGGTGTTCTGAGGCCAAGCCCCTTTTCACACCTCTCTGCAACGCAGCTCTGTGGCGCTTACTGGAGGTACCTAGTGGTCTAGTTTGACCCTAGGGACTCTTAGAATTCAAGGGGACTTAATCTCTCAACTTAGAACAGCCACAGGGCGCGTTTACACAGTGGTGAAGGGAGGGGACGGGGCCTGAGGTGACGTGTGCAAACACGCACTATGGCACGTTTTAAATTGGGGATATCATTTCCCTTCAATACTGAGGGCCCCTGGGGGCTAACTAGCCCACCAAGTGCTTCCAGTAAGCGCCACTGAGCTGCATTGCAGAGAGGTGGTCCAGGCCGTGCCACTTTTTACACCTCTCTGCAACGCAGCTCTGTGGCACTTACTGGAGGTACCTAGTGGGCTAGTTGGACCCTAGGGACCCTCAGGATTCAAATGAACTTAATCTCCCAACTAAAAACGGACACAGGGCGTGTTTACACAGTGGTGAAGGGAAGTGGTGAACGCACTGTGGCCTGTTTTAAGAGGTAGTTTTAATCCCCCTGCCCTATTATATACTAGGGGCTTACAGAGGAGGTCATGCTAATCACAGGGGGACCCCAACGCATAATGTTCCCTAGTGTATGTAGGTGTTTTCACTGTATTCTAAGTGTCTTTTAACATAGCACTGGCTCTAGGACTTGTAAGTCAGACTCAGTTACCACCAGTATCCGTCTGAAAAAGTTGAGGGTACAGGATGATTTTGCAACAAGGCTTCTTTCTGCTCTTCTTTTTGTTCTTTCTGCACGTTATCCTTCTTCCTGCACTTTTCTTCGTCTTTGAGGACTTCTGTTGCTTCTTTCTGCACTTCTTTTTTTTCTTTCTGTGCATTTTTTCTTCTTTCTTCACATGTCCTATCTATGTAGGCATAGTTAGAAATTAGCATTTAAAAAACCTTTGAAATTCACAGAAAAAACCATAGGTTTCAGGCACGTTATAGTTAGGAATTAGCATTTAAAAAACCTCAGAAATTCATCAGTGATGTCATTTGAGATGTCATCAGTGATGTCATGAGTGATGTCACTGACCATGTCATGAATGATGCAATATGTGACATCATCAGCAGTGCATTGCGGGCGCGCGAGTTATAGTTAGCTGAACTAACTATAACGGGGGAATTTCAATGGTTTTGTACAAGTGAAAAGTCCAGCTAACTATAACACCCCTGAAACCTATGGTTTTTTCAGTGAATATATATATATATATATATATATTCACTGAAAAAAACATAGGTTTCAGAGACGTTATAGTTAGAAATTAGCATTTAAGAAACCTTTTGGAAAAAAATATTTAAAAAAGAATATCATATAAATATATTAAAATAAAAAAATAAAACAAAAAAATTAAACAATATTTCAGTTTTAATTTTTTTTTGTGTGCAATTTTCAGAAAAATATATAATGTTATTTAATGAATACAATATTTATAAATAAACAGTTAAAAAACTGTAGAAAATCAGTACAAAAAAATAGGTATAACTACGATTACACTGAAATATTTGCATTTAAAACACCTTTGAAATTCACTGAATAAACCATAGGTTTCAGAGACGTTATAGTTAGAAATTAGCATTTAAAAAAGCTTTGAAATTCACTGAAAAAACCATAGGTTTCAGAGACGTTATAGTTAGATATTAGCATTTAAAAAGCCTGAGAAATTCACAGAAAAAAACCATAGGTTTCAGGGGTGTTATAGTTAGCTGGACATTTCACTCGTACAAAACCATAGAAATTCCTCCGTTATAGTTAGTTCTGCTAACTATAACTCGCACGCCCGCAATACACTGCAGATGATGTTGCTGGAGCGGGTAGTACAAAATTTTGTATACCCCCCCCATTCTGCATGTTTATATTAATTCGAATAATCAATTCATGGTAATATTATTAATTCATTTGAAGTGAAAACTCACCAATTATATTAACAAATGAATTACACGTGGGATTTGCATTTTGCATGGCTAAACTAATTGTATACTAATATATCTACGCATACTAATGGTAGAAAATTAGAATATTGCATGATATATTTTGCTTTTGTGATGTAATTGTAAGTTGCACCAGATGACATGACTGGGTGAATTTAAACGCTTTGAATGTTGCTATTATGCTAGATAATTACTTACACATAGGGGAATTAGTGAGGGTTTAACATTGTATTAGCCATTTCAATGTTTTAATTACGTTTTTGTGTTTGTTTTGCTTAAGTTGACCATTTGGGACTTCGTAAAGATGGCCGACTGAGACGTACGATGTGATTGTTACTTTCCCACGAGGATTTGGGTGAAGTGCGCATGCGTCACCGCCAGCAATAATGGCCTCGTCCTGACCCCAGGAGAGATGTACCCACCAAGGTCATACTGGGAGAGTTGCCAGGACCTCAACAATGAACTGTCTTTAAAACCGGAACCAGCAAGTGCGATGACTTAATCTTACGGACTATGTGAAAACTTCACCGAGTGACCCCAAATTCACCAATCAGGACTGTCTAAGACTCATTCTTGATACATTTTGACATTAAAATCATTATAAAAGACGGTAAAATAATGAGTTTGGGGCTCCTGTCGTTCAATTTGTCTTGCTGCGAATTTCCTGACGTTATGCTGAAGGAGAGGACGGTGACACTGCCGGACAGCTGTTATCCTGAATCTTTGAGAGACTGAATTGCGGCCTGACTTTGATGAATTTAAAGGTTTTTCCACGACTTGACTGACTTAGAGGACGACTAATAGCCAGATTAGGTAAATATGATGTTCTGCGGTTTGGACAATGATCTTATAAATTTTTTTGCAATTTAATTAGATAAACTATGTTTTGATTAATTGACAAACGTGTTGTGTCGATTATTTGAAGAAATTAGATTAAGAGAAGAGTATAAATAAATTAATTGAATTGCTAAACCATAAAACAACTAACTGATTCATCACCAAATGAGGGGAATATCACGAGGTTTGAAGTTAATAAAAGTATTCAATGCGCATTAGGGTTTAGGTAAAATATATTCCTTTCATGTCAGCATTTGGAAACTTATCTCTCTAGGGAAACAGATCAATGAAGTGTGAGTGTTGATGTTATGGGCCCCACCACTAATTGTATTTGAGTGAATGTGTTATTGCGATATTTGGTCTGTGACAAAGGGGGAATTTGACATTCCACGCTGCATCAGTTTTTCTGGTAGCAGAATGATGGTTGTTATTGTTTTGGTTTGGTGAATATAGCTTGTAAATTGCTTAGTGATTATTGGTTATTGATTGATATTGGTTTATGTATTAACACTCTATGTTGAGTCGCGTCGAGTTCTATCTTGTTTGCACGGCTTCTGGGATGTAGGAAGTCGGAAGTTTGTAACGGTTCCGTAGTAGAGCAGAGGTAAGCGCTGCTCTCGGGAAAGACGGAATTGTTGTTGCCCTGTAGGTACACAGGGAAGAACGTGTAACGATTGATGTTGCACAACGCATTGTCTGGGTTCGATTCGGTGACATCGTCGTGTGTTGCCATTAGAGACATTTTCTGTGTGAGAAAAGTGTGTATGATAGCGAAGGTCACCTGTGAAATTTTGGTCTTAGGTACCAGTAGTCCAAATGGCATTCCGATAATGCTTATCACTGGAAAGGTAACAGGTGTTCTCTGAGCTTGCTAGAAGGATAAAGTAGAGGGAAGTGCTTTGTTAACATATGTCATAATTCTGTAGTAGGACAGACTGTTTGCTGTTCTCTGGAAAGACGGGATTCTGTGTGAATGTACTACATTTTCTCGTATGAAAGTGCGTGAATGTAAAGGCATTCGGGTTAATTGTGAAACTCTAGTTTTAATTCTCAGGAGCATTGGGTCTCCAACTATGTGTCTTAATTCTGGAGAAACGGTTAGCGAATGCTTGATAGAAGGGTAAGGTAGAGGGATGTGCTACTTTATCAACGGAAGTAGCGATTCCGTAGTAGGGCAGAGGTAAGCGCTGCTCTCGGGAAAGACGGAATTCTCATGAGAAAGGTCTATTACTATTTCTTGGTTAGCAAAGCAGACAATGGTGGTGTTTTTGTGTTGTTACTAACAGAATTGTAAATTCGAAACAAAACTTACCGAGTCGATTTTGTAAAGGAGGGGTAGACAGGAGCAGGAGTTGCGGCAGCGGCTGTTGACGTCAGAACGACTGCGCTGAGATTGGCCAGTCAGTCAGAAACGTAGACGCTCCGTATTGGTGCGTTAGTGTGAGTCGCACTGGGATTGAAGAATTGCCAAAGTGACATAAACGCTCCGGATTGGTGCGTTAGTGTGAGTCACGCTACGATTGGACAGAATAGCGGTACAGTTGTAAGGAGAGACTAGCGATACACGGAAGACAGGAAAATTTTTACGATCCACTAGAAAAGGAGAAAAAGTCCTGGTTTGGTAAAATTAAAAAGTGGTTTAAAAAGGACAAACCTATTGTAACTAGGGAAGGACAGTTACTTCCTCCACTGAAAACCCCCGCATCCTTTATGGTTGCGAAATATGGATATCACACCTGTATTTGGTTAGACAATTGGGTCAAGTATTCTGAAAAGGAGGGAGTTTTGGCTTTTCCAGAACATGGTTCATTTAATTTGGCAGTTTTGAGAAATTTAAGAGAGAAAATGATTAATTTAGAACCAAGACCTAGACCAACACAATTTGAAGCATTGACAGAATGGGAAGATGAGATGCATGACCGAGAAAGACAGAGAAGTGGCGGAAGGTATAGGTACATGTTTGGTAGGTTGTACGGACATGAGAATCATGATGATCGAATGAGAAGGTGGCGGAATGCAAGTATGACTGAGGGTTTGTTACCCGTAAGAGCTGCAGGAGAGAATGAAGGAAGAAAATTCGTAGAAAAGAGACATAATGTGGAATCGAGAGGGTATGGAGTGAATAAATCAGAGGATGATGTCCTTGATGACATGTTCTATAAAAATCCACCCCCATATCGGCCAGAACCAGACATATTAACCCCAAGTGCCCCAATGAAAGAAACAGTACGAATCATAAAAACGGAACCAGAGTTCCAAGATTTGGGAAAAAACAATTCCATTAGAGAGGTAGAAAAGAAGTCCGGAGGTAAAATAAACAATGAAAATTCAGCAGAACTAGCAAAGACGACCCTAGAATTAACAGAGAAAATAAGAGAATTGACCAAAAATCTGGAAGCTGTAACAGTTCCAGTAACGATAGGTCCAGTAATGCCTATTTTTGATAAACAGAAAGATAGCGAACATTATTTGACGGTCCCTTATAAAAGTAATAAACAGGTTGAACAACCAAAAATGAGTCAAAATGATAATCCATGGAGACAGACAATAAGTATGATTGAACCAAATGTTTCAAATAATCCGTTTGTAGGCCAGAACTGTGCAGAAAGGCGTATAACACCAGTGGAGTCAATATTAGAAACACAAAAGGATTTTGGACAAGGAAATGTAGAGAAGTCAGTAGGGCCATCTACAGAGGAATTAAGTGAATGGTTGAGAAGCTTACAGAAGAAAGACAAAGAATCTCAGTCAATAGATGTGGCTAAACTACGAATGGTACTGGAAGAGTTAATAGTAGGAACTATCCCTACAGTGAAGTTAAAAACCTACCAAGATGAGGAGTAGTTATTTCTGTGTAAAAGCATAATGTGGAGAGCAAAAAGTCTCCATGAAAGATTAGAAGAAGTAGCAAATGAAATGGGTATAGATATTGAAAAGGTAAAAGCACTACAGAAACCATATCGGGTAGATTTCACTAAAACGGACATTGAAAATATGAATACCACAGGACGAATGAGTCAGATTAAGGAAATAATTATTTTGTTGAGAAAATGGGGAGATGTGGACAAATGGAAAAGTAGATGGTATCGAAAACGAGATGATGTTTCAGATAAAACCTTTTCAGCTTTCCCTGTTAGAGAAAAAGAGAAGGTCGTGACAGAATGCCCTATGAGAGAAATTCCAGGAGGAGAATATGTACATGTTCCCATGGACTAGGCAAGATATTTTGTCATTTACAAATGACTTCCCTCGACTACGTGAAAAACCAGTCGAGTGGTATAGACAGGTGGACAGATTTGTAAAATTGTCCAAAGTATTGTGGATTGATCTGAATAGCTTGTTTGACATAATAGTACCAGCAGATCTATGGACAGAGTGCAAAATCATGATAGATTGGCCAACACAAGAATACCCAAGGGATCCAAAAACAGGGGCTCCTGACCCCGAGGTAATGAAGAAATACAAACAGGTTATTGCGTTTCTGAAAAACAAAGTACCTCCTAAAGAGACAGACTGGGTAAAAATTGACAGAACACATCAGGAAAGCAAAGAGTCAGTACACGTATATTATGAGAGGTTAATTTTGGCCTTTAAACAATTTAGTGGGGACGAAAATCTGAGTGAAAAGGATCTAAGTCATTTTGTATACAGATTTGTATATGGTCTTCGTCCAGAAATTAGTGAGATGATAAAACAGCATACCGTAGACTGGCAAAATAAGAAAATAGACGAAGTACTGAGACATGCGAAATATTTCAAATATTTCAGAAAACAGCGAAAATTGATAGAAAAGGCTATGTGGGCACAAGTAAAGGTAGCGGAGAGACAGGAAGCTCAATTAGCACAACAAGCAGGATCAAGACAAAAATTTAATCCTGGGAAAGGTAAAGGAAATATCGAGGAAGCTAAGAAGAAATTTCCGTGTCATAATTACGGTAGGATAGGGCATTGAAAATCCGAGTGTAAATTTCCCCCGAGTACTAACGATGAAAATGCATCATTGAATCCACAGGTGCAGAATGAGGTGAGTGGTCAACCGCAGCGACAGCAGCAGGTTGTAACACAACAGAATCAGGTGCCAAAACCACCTTTTCCACAGAGCAAAAATTCCCAGAGGTATTGTAAGGAAACGGGATTCTACAACGAAGAACAGGTAAATAAACCGCCGCGCGCTAGTGCTGCTTCGCAGTATTGGCTGCAACGCGATGAAAGTGATTCAGAAGAGGGTTATTCACGGTGCCGAAGGGAGGAAGAAGAGTGCGTACTTTGCGCAACTCTAGAAGTAGACCAGACAGGCCCATTTGTAGATGGAAAAGTTAATAATGAAAATATTACTTTCCTAGTTGATACTGGTGCTACTTGATCAACTGTTAGATCAGCTGATGTCAAGAATCTTCCTCTCTCGGACGAAACGATCCAAGTAGTTGGTGTATCCAACAGGCAGATTAAAACTTACCTTACAGAACCAGTGAAAGTTAGCATAGGGATATTTTCTGAAATGCACCGCTTTGTCGTGTGCAACACTAGTCCTGTGAACTTGTTAGGTAGAGATTTGTTGTGCAAGATGAACTGCACTATATTTTGTACCCCAGACGGAATAGCATTTGAAACACCAGATGATGATGTGCTATATAAAATGACAAGGGCTTACAGGGAGAAGGAGGTCACTGAAACCTATGCTGTATTTAACCCTGACAAATTACCTAAAGAATGAAAACAATCTGTTAAAGCAGAAGTTTAGGATTTCACCGGAGAAGATGTAGGATTAATGAGAAATGTAGATCCAGTAAAAATAACAGTAAAAGAAGGAGTAAGTTATCCAAATGTCCCTCAATATAAATTGACACCTGAAATAATCGAAGGAGTTACTCCTGTGTTTGAAAAAATGATAAAACAAGGTATTTTGAGAGAAATAATGAGTAGTCCATGTAATTCACCAATAATGGGACTGAAAAAGCCTAGTGCGAAGTTCAGGATAGTACAAGATCTGAGAAAGATAAACAAAATTGTTGTGTCATGCTGTCCCATTGTACCGAATCCATCTGTAAATTTTATATTAGATTGCCCATGACGCAGAATGGTATACAGTAATTGATCTATGCCATGCTTTTTTTTCCATCCCATTGCACCATGATAGTCAGCAAAGTTTTGCATTTCGTTTCGGTGAGCGTATTTTGTCTTGGTGCCGAATTCCACAGGGGTATACAGAAAGCCCCTCAATATTTAATCAGCTATTGAAGAAGTCCTGGGAAAATCTAGAAATGCCAGAAAATTCAGTGTTAGTTCAATACATTGATGACCTACTTGTGGCATCGAAAACCCATGAAGCATGTGAGGTAGACACGATAGCCTTGCTGAATCATTTGGCAGATGGAGGACTAAAAGTGTCACCATCGAAATTTCAATTTTGTAAGAAGGAAGTACAATATTTAGGACATAACACTGAAAAAGGACTGAGAAGAATAACAATAGACAGAATCAGGATCATAAAGAGAATGAGTCCACCTATGACCCAAAGAGAAGTGAGAATGTTTCTGGGAATGGTTGGATATTGTCGTCAATGGATCAGCAATTATTCGTTGATCGCAAAACCTTTGGTACGATTGACAAGAAGTGACGTGAAAGATCCCATTGATTTGAACAAAGAGGAATTGGCAGCATTCAAAAGATTGACAGATGGGTTGTGTGAAGCACCTGCATTGGGTATGCCTGATTATGAGAAAGAATTTGAGTTGTATTGTAGTGAGAGAAATGGATGTGCACTCTCTGTTCTAGTACAGAAGCATGGAAAACTGAGGAGACCAATTGCATTTTTCATCAATGTTGGACCCAGTAGCTGTAGCCCTACCTGGGTGTTTGAAAGCAGTAGCTGCTACATGTCGGAGTTTGGAACAGAGTGAGGGAATTGTGATGGGATATCCTGTGAAAGTGTTTGTACCTCATGATGTGGCGATCCTTTTAACAAGGAGTCGTACTCAGTATATGACACATAGTCGGCTGACTAAGTATGAAAGGGTCATATTAGGTGCAACAAATGTAAGTCTTGTAAGATGCTTGAATGTGAATCCTTCAACATTGTTGCCTGATGCAGAGAATGTGGAAGTAAGAGATGAAGCAGATCATGACTGTCTGGATGTACTTGATTTCTGTACGAAACCATGACCTGACATAAAAGACGAACCCTTACCAGAAAGTGATTTTGTTATGTTTGTTGATGGGTCTTGTTTGAGGACAGATGATGGAGTGTTAAGTGAAGCATATGCAGTATGCACAGTCGCAGCAGTAATGGAAGCATCTTATTTGAAAGGAGTAAAATCGGCCCAAGTAGCTGAACTTGTTGTTTTGACGAGAGCATGAAAGATTGGGAAAAGTGTGAGAGTGACTGTGATAACCGATAGCCAGTATGGCTATGGAGTTGTCCACGACTTCGGCTAGATATGGCTGCAGAGAGTATTCTTAACCTCAAGTGGAACTCCCATTAAGAATGCTGAAGTGGTTGGAAAGTTGCTTGAGGCGATACAGCTGCCTAGGCAATTGGCTGTTGTAAAGTGTGCTGCCCATAGTCGCAGTGGTGATTATATCGCTACTGGAAATAAATTTGCAAATGACATGGCGCAATACTGTGCACGAAATCAGAATTCAATCAATCGGGCTAAGGAAAAAGAGGTGATTTCTTGCTCTTTGATGTTTACTAACACTGTGGGAACATGGGAAGAAGTAAGACAATTGCAGGAAGAAGCAGGAGAGGAGGAAATAAAACAGTGGGTAAAAGCAGGATGTGCACCAAGAGAGAAAGATCATGTGTGGGTCTATCGAGATGGAAGACCAGTCATGCCTGATAGCATGATGTCTGCCATGGCACGGATATATCATGGACAGGGACACATAGGGAGAGACGCTATGATCAGGTCCTTTAAGCAAACCTGATATAATGCAAAGTTCAGACTTGTAGCAGAAAGTCTTTGTCAGAGATCTCTAATATGTCAGCAATACAATCCAGGAAGAAAGACAGTAGTGAGTCTAGGAACAATAGGTCGAGAAGGAGGGCCTTTTACCAGAATGCAAGTGGATTTCATTGAGATGCCTCCCTGTAACAGGTTGAGGTATGTCTTGGTTATGGTCTGTCTATTTTCCAGATGGGTGGAGGCATTTCCAACAAGAAGAAGTGATGGGATGACAGTGTCAAAATTACTTTTTAGGGAATTTATCCCTAGATTTGGGTTCCCAGTGACAATTGAATCAGACCGAGGAGGACATTTTCATAATGAGATCTTAAAACTGATTTGTGAAGCATTGAATGTACGACAAAAACTACATTGTGCCTACCGACCAGAGGCTTCTGGTGTGGTGGAACAGATGAATGGTACTATCAAAAACAGGATAGGGAAAATGTGTTTAGCCACAGGTATGAAATCGCCTGATGTCTTGCCTCTAGTACTCATGACTATTAGATCAATTCCAGACAGAACTACAGGGTTAAGTCCTCATGAAATCATCATGGGACGAGCCATGCGCCACGTGTTTATACCAGTCAACAAGCTGATGACTATAACTGATGACATGGTGTTGGAATACTGTAAAAGCCTGGCTGACGCAGTTCATTCTGTGTTTCATCAGGTTGGAGCGGATGCAACCACCCATGATCTAAGCCCAGGGGACTGGGTAAGGATAAAAGTCCACAGAAGAAGAAACTGTTTGGTTCCCAGGTGGGGAAAACCAAGACAAGTCATCTTGACCACAACAACAGCAGTAACGTGTGCTGGATTGAAGAACTGGATCCATGCAAGTCATACTTTGAGAATTCCATATCCCGTAGACAGCACAGAAAAGGAGTATTTTAACGAATCAGAATCCAGTACTGAGTCAGATGACGGAGAGCCAAAAGACAAAGAAAACCCTGAAAGGGGGGAAACAGAACCAAGTTTAACTTTTGTCCCCAGAAGTAATTCCCTGAGGAGAAGGTTACAGATTTCTGATACCAGTTCAGACTCAGAGACAGAACAAAGAGCACAATCTTCCAGGAAAGAACAAGGAAAGAACAAAGAAAAGGACAGTGAAGAGACGATAAAAGAGATTCATGAGAAGGAAGTGCCAGAGGAAAGATTGAGAGAAATTCCACCTGAAACAACACATTTAGATGGACAGGTGACAGATACAGAGAGAGAGGGAAAGATTATTGCGGATGACCCCCGAGGAGGTGTATGGAACACCAACATTCAGTTAGAAGCAGGGACCAGTAGTCAGCAGGAAGATTGCGTGTTGGAGATTCGAGGAGGGACAGAAGTAGGGAAAACAAAAGAAGTGGTGGAAAAGGAAACTGTTGAGAGTAAAAAGCAAGTTGAAACAGAGTCAGAGGAAAGCGAAGATGAGATACCTGAAGGTCGAGTTCTAAGAAAGAGAGCTTGGTGAACTGAAAAGAACGATAAAGGAAGTAAATTGAAAAGAACTGCAAAAGATGACATTTGGCCGAATAAAATAAAAAGATAGAGATATCGACTGACACGAGTAAATTCACCAAGGGCTGAACAGGTGAATGAAGTGACGAGTCAGGAGAAATCAAAAGAAGAAGAAACAATTGTAGTTAAAGAAAGCACAAGAACAAGGAAACCTAACCAGAAGTATAAATCACCGGAATGGACGTATGTGGCCCTGCCTGAAGTAAAAGAAGAGGCGGCTAGCCAAGGAAATCCAGAGGTGGTTGTACCGGAAGTGGTTGAGGAAGACGGAGAATCGGAAATCCTGAGAGTTATCCTGTCCGATATTGGAGAAGAAGCGGATGTTCAGGACATTCTGTATATCGAAAACGAAGGAAAAGTGAAAAATGATGGAATGCCAAACTGAAATGAGACAAGAACCCAACTGAGAGAAAGACAATTAAAATATTGAAAAAGACAAAAACTGGTAGAACCAAGTAGGTGCTAAGAGCCTTGGGTTAGAAAAACTAGTTGTGAAGTAAAAGAGGCTAAGTCAAAAGACACGGTCCATTTTAGCAAAGATGGCAAACATAGATAGTAGCAAAGGTAGATGTACATTTTTGAGGAGATGGTGTAAAATGTGTTGTTGTTGTACAGGATTATTGATGCTTCTATGGAGTATACTAGCTCTACTGATCTCATTTAAGGTTACTATAGATACATTAGAAGGACATAGTGAAAACATAAATAATATAGGGAAGATTCAAAGGGTAGCTCCGACTAGAATAGATAAAAATTATTTACATAAAGACAGGTCTATAACAGATTTTTCTAATAATGTGTTTTCAAAATTGTTGTATGAATATGTAAAGACAATGGACGTAAGGGACTGCTACGTGTGTATGCAGTTACCTGCCTCTGTTTCGAAAGGGAGTGACTTATCACCACCTTCCAGTAACTTCTGGAATAACATGTAGTGTAATAGCTAGTTTATTTTATCACACAGCTAAATTAGAGTATTATTTTTCAGATGTAGATGCTATATTTTTACAAGTACCGTCAATTAACAAACTAAACAAGGTAAAACCTGCAAAGGTATTGGGTGAATTTTTCTCAGAGACTAAAGAACTAACATTAGAATACATATTTAGAAATAATTTGGCTTGCAGTTTAAAGAAAGAGGAAAAGACATGTTTAGATATGGTTGAAGAAAGGAGATATAAAATGCAAAGAAAGGCTTCAGAAGGAAAAGTGGAGAAGACAGTCTGGGATGTAGAGATGGAAAACCACTTGAAAGGGGAAACGAGTCCAACTATGACTTTAGATTGGCCTAAGAAAGGGAAATTGTGTATTAGAAGAAATCAAACAGCATATGATAATTATTTTGTAGGGAATAGCGAGTGCCATGATACATACTGAATTATTGGTGGATGGGGATTTAAAGGTGGACAAGATCCAGTCTTTCCTGGACTATATTTCATTTGTGGGAACAGGGCATATTATCGTTTGCCAGACCATTGGTATGGCACATGTTATGTAGGCCTGGTTTTCCCAAAGATTTTTCATATGGATAGAGGAGAAGATGGTGTACATAGTTTAGGTAGTTATTTAGCACGTAGCAAGAGAAAATCTTGGACAGAAATTGTGGGTGACATTTTTGGAGCATTGATACCAGCAGTGGGAATATATCTGAATGCAAACAAAATTAGAAGACTTTCAACAGTAGTGGATCGCTTGTCAACAAGCACCGCTAGAAGAATTTTATTGGTAAATACTGAAATGGTTGCCATGCGCGCTATGGTAATGCAAAATCGACTTGCCCTTGATATAATATTGGCAAAAGAGGGTGGAGTCTGTTGAATGGTGAAAGTTCAACACTGTTGTACTTACATTCCTGACAAAAGTAAAGATTTGAAAATTTATATTAAAAATATTACAGAATTGCATGACGAAATTGCACCACTGGAGGTTGAAGGTGTGTGGGAAAAGATTGGAAAGAAATTATTAGCTATTAAAGATTTTGTCGTAAAATTAGGTAGTACGTTTTTAGGTAAGATATTATTTCCATTAACATGTGTGATTTTCATAGTGTTAATAATTAGATTAGGGTGTATCTGTCATAAAAAGGATAAAAATCAGAAAAAGTTAAGAAGAGAAAATTTAAGGAGAAGAGATAAAGAGAATTTGAAGAAATAGAATTGGAGGAAATCAAGGAGAGTATGTATAAATCAGCAAAAAGAGAAGAAACAGGAGAAACTGAAATATGAATAAAAACAAGAAATCACTTTGATATTCCGTAAAAGGGATACAAAATGTTGTTGGTGTGGTGATATACTCACCAAAGGGGGGATTGCTGGAGCGGGTAGTACAAAATTTTGTATTCCCCCCATTCTGCATGTTTATATTAATTCGAATAATCAATTAATCGTAATACTATTAATTTGTTTGAAGTGAAAACTCACCAATTATATTAACAAAAGAATTACACGTGGGATTTGCATTTTGCATGGCTAAACTAATTGTATACTAATATATGTACGCATACTAATGGTAGAAAATTAGAATATTGCATGATATATTTTGCTTTGTGATGTAATTGTAAGTTGCACCAGATGACATCACTGGGTGAATATAGACGCTTTGAATGTTGCTATTATGCTAGATAATTACTTACACATAGGGGAATTAGTGAGGGTTTAACATTTTATTAGCCATTTCAATGTTTTAATTACTTTTTTGTGTTTGTTTTGCTTAAGTTGACCATTTGGGCCTTCGTAAAGATGGCCGACTGAGACGTACGACGTGACTGTTACTGTCCCACGAGGATTTGGGTGAAGTGCGCATTCTTCACCGCCAGCAACAATGGCCTCGTCCTGACCCCAGGAGAGATGTACCCACCAAGGTCATACTGGGAGAGTTGCCAGGACCTCAACAATGAGCTGTCTTTAAAACCGGAACCAGCAAGTGCGATGACTTAATCTTACGGACTATGAGAGAACTTCACTGAGTGACCCCATATTCACCAATCAGGACTGTCTAAAACTCATTCTTGATACATTTTTACATTAAAATCATTATAAAAGACGGTAGAATAGTGAGTTCGGGGCTCCTGTCGTTCGATTTGTCTTGCTGCGAATTTCCTGACGTTATGCTGACGGAGAGGACGGTGACACTGCCGGACAGCTGTTATCCTGAATCTCTGAGAGACTGAATTGCAGCCTGACTTTGATGAATTTAAAGGTTTTTCCACGACTTGACTGACTTAGAGGATGGCTAATAGCCAGGTTAGGTAAATATAATGTTCTGCGGTTTGGACAATGATCTTATAAAAAAGTTTGCAATTTAATTAGATAAACTATGTTTTGATTAATTGACAAACGTGTTGTGTCGATTATTTGAAGAAATTAGATTAAGAGAAGAGTAGAAATAAATTAATTGAATTACTAAACCATAAAACAATTAACTGATTCATCACCAAATGAGGGGAATATCACGAGGTTTGAAGTTAATAAAAGTATTCAATGCGCATTAGGGTTTAGGTAAAAGATATTCCTTTCATGTCAGCGTTTGGAAACTTATCCCTCTAGGGAAACAGATCAATGAAGTGTGAGTGTTGGTGTTATGGGTCCCACCAATGAATGTATTTGAGTGAATGTTTTATTGCGATACTCGGTCTGTGACAAAGGGGGAATTTGACATTCCACGCTGCATCAATGTCACATATTACATCATTCATGACATGGTCAGTGACATCACTGATGACATCACTGATGACATCTCAAATGACATCACTGATGACAACAGACATCTTTCCATTTCCATTGCTGTCACACTTCCTCACAGGGAATCAGAGTCAAAAGGAAGGAAGTATGGGCATGCTGGGAAGGGGGGTGTAGCCAAAAGCATGATGGGAGTTGCAGTCACAGACATTCCCCACCCAACCACATGGCCCAGCAAGCTCACACTGAACCATGTTCGCCTCACTGTGAGTGGGAATGGACTGACAAGATGTCTGACACTGGGCTCTGTTGTGGGGAGCACAAGGCCATGCTGGGAACTGGGCACCAATAAACACCAGGACTGCACAGGCAGCCATCTTGCCATTGCTGTCACACCCCCTCACAGGGAAGCAGAGTCAAGAGGAAGGAAGTATGGGCATGCTGGGAAGGGGTGTGTAGCCAAGAGCATGGTGGGAGTTGCAGTCACAGACAATCCCCACCCACACACATGGCCCAGCAAGCTCACACTGAACCATGCTCGCCTCACAGGGAGTGGGAAGGGACTGACAGGATATCTGACACTGGGCTCTGTTGTGGGGAGCACAAGGCCATGATGGATGTCTGACACTGGGCCTGAGAAATGATGTGGCTGACAATCACACATGTGCACTGGCCAAACAAAACCTCATTGTCTGGGGATGCAGTGTCCAGGGGTGCCCCCTAGCCGGGCTGGGGAGGTGTGTCTTGCAGATGACAAGTGTGGAGAGCCATATATGGTACATTGAACAAAACACAGGAACTCACATACACATCATTGACAGGGACATCTGACAGTGAATGGAATGTACACACTAATATAGCCGACACCATAGCATGGTCTCATTCACACTCGGTGCTGTTGTGAGCTGCATTCCACTCCTACATCGTGCTGAAACATGTGCACCCTTCACACAACACACCACTCACTGACATAGACACTGTAGACACAAGGTCTAACCTGGACTGCATTGGAAGAGACATGCTACTCACAGAAACCAAACTGCAACACACACACCACCGGCCCTCCCTGTCATGAGCATTGAAAAGCCAGAGTGCTACCTTGCCCAATCCATGTCACCATGGAGATCATTGACAAGTAAAATCACATATGCACGTACAAAACTCAGTACCAGACTCATTAACAATGGTGACATCATCACTTGTATGAAATGAGATGGGAACTAGGAACACTGTAAAAAAAACACTACCTCCAAAGAGATCACAGGCATACCGGACTGTGACCATGTCGTACCAATACACCAATGTGGCACACAAAGACTAGCAAAATCTGCTACCCCACATGCCCCAATACTACAACATATCCTCAGTGGAATAGCATGTATGTCTTTGTTAAAGCTCACATGTGTACAGGGATAACACACCTGTGTCAGCAACGTGATGGCCCTTGAGTAGTAATGGTCATGTACAGACAAATCTATATATGAGCTGGTCATGCACACACTTCGACATGCACATTGAAATGTTTCATTTTGGCTGGGCAATGTGCAACAACAATATCAATCTCTGTCTGTGACAACCCTGGACAAAGCAGTGTACAGGCAGGCATCCGGACGTACAGTAGAAAATGTTATGTCTGTGAACCATTGATGCCTGTAGAAACCTAACCTACATTGTGTGTCTTTTCCAAACACAGGTGGTGCTGGGGACACAGCCCCAAATGAAGAGGAGTCCCAGTCCCAGACTCTGGTGGACCCTCAGGTCTCTGGTTTGAATCTGTCTCTGTCCTCTTCGGATAACGATGAACAACCTGGCACCTCCGGTGTGAGTCATCATGCAGCAGCACCAACATCTGCACCCCCTGTACCCCTGCCTCCAGCATCTGGAAACAGACAGTGCACCCCTGCCAACACGGACAGACCAAGGCCACAGAACACCGACAGCACAGAGACACAGGACCCCAGGAAGCTACAGACAACAACACCAGCAACACCACCTAAGGGGTCCCAGTGCCACCTGTGCGTGCAGCCGCTGGTCCAGCCCGTGTGGATAGGGGTGCTGGGAGGGGTGGGAGGCAGAGGGCGCGTCTTGCAGAGGGGTCTGGACTGCATTATGACCCCCAACTGGCACACATCATAGATGCGTACCTGGATAGCACCGGAGGATTTGGCCAGGTAGTGGGGATCCTCAAGGACATTTAACAGGAGCAGGCTGCCCACCATGCCCGCATGGAGGCAAAGTGAGATGCACTTACTGTGGTGCATCGGGACATACTCCAATACCTCTGCCAGATCAGCACAAACATGTCCACACCTCCCTGTGTGGCCACAACATCTGTTGCCACATCATCTGCCAGTGCCACAGGGAGGGAGGATGACTCTGGTGGAGAGTCCCCTGCACCGCAGAGGCCTGCACCTGAGGATCCCCCCCCCCAAGAAGAAGAGGGGTCGTCCGAAGAAGGACATGTGAGACACAGATGCCCCAGCACATCCCCCAGGGCCTCTAAACCTGTTCTGGACAATGTTCTTTGTGAGCAACCCGTTCACCTTGTCGTATCTGACACAACTCGCCTGCTTACATGACATGGAGGGTTCATGTTGGTCCAATGTAGCAGATGACTGTGGACTTTACTCTGGATATTTCATCTACCAACACTTCCAACTCTACTGTGAACTTTAGATTCAAAACTCAATGTACAGCACCCACCATCCTGTGCACTATCCTCACACATATTTGTAAAAAACTCACCAGTCACCACACCTGTCTCTGTTGTGATTCCAACTTGTCATGTTTCATGGAGATGTTGATCTGCTAAACAACACATTGCATGCCAAATACTACAACAATGTGACCATCGTTATGTGAGTCATGGTGATGTGACACATGTGAGGGAGACATACCACTATGGCACCACAACACATACTCACCATGTACATGTAACTCATCGCACACAATGATGTTGACCTGAAACACATTAGTATGCACAGACACAACACCTATCCACAGTCAGTGGTAACAAGTCCACAGGGAAGGTAAGCAAATGTCACTCAGATGTGGGAAGACAGACAACGCACCTAATAAAGCATAGGATAGGTTCATTACACATCAGCAACATGTTTATTCCAAAATAGTTGCAAGGTAATTGTACGTTACAGTGAACACACGGTCACAAAGTGTTGGGGAATTGAAGTCCAGGGGTGTGTGGCACATCACTTGATGGGAATTGACAACTCCCACACTTGTGTTGGATTCTGGGTGTTGAGGGTCAGTGTTGACCAAACAACAGGCAAAGTACCCTGGGAAGGACAGACACAAGACACAGTCGAAAGCAAAGCAGAACAGGAGAGAAATGCAATACATATGCATAAAACATGTCAAGAGAAACCCACACAGAACCAAGTTAGCAGTTCTACACTATTGTGGAGTACAGACCACCTGAATGGACACATCACTGCACGCATCCAGTCAAGTGGCACACAGACACACTCAAACAGCAACAGAGCAGCCACAACACATTTCAGGCTAACTCCATACATTGACATAACAACCATGTAAACTCACATTCAGGTAAAGAAGTTGTTGATGAGCTTTGTGCGGACGTCACCCTCATCATCATCATCACTGGCATCGTGTCCCAGGCCTGGATCCTCCACAGGCGGCGGAGGTCTGTCATCGTCATCCTGGATGAGAGGCAACTTCTTCTGCACTGCCATGTTGTGTAGCATGCAGCATACAAGGATATTTTTGCACACCTTTGCAGGGAGGGCCCCTCCGGTCTTGTCCAGGCAGCGGAAGCGGGTTTTCAGGAGACTAAATGTCCTCTCAATCACCCTCCTGCTCCGACCATGTGCCTCATTGTAGCGCATCTCGGCTGGTGTTATAGGGTTCCTGAGGGGTGTCAGCAACCACAGCATGTTGTGGTATCCGGAGTCATCTACACACAAACAATTGAACAATTAGCAGAGTTTTGAAGGAGGGCGGAATACAACATTGCCAAACACACACAATGGTAAGCAGTCGGTACACACCGACAAGCCAGGCACGCTGGTCTGGCATCTGTGACATCAGCGTTGCAATGTGACTCCTCCTCATGATGTAGGCATCGTGCGCAGAACTGGGGAAATGTGCACACACATGTGTGATACACATGTCTGCAAGACATACCACCAGAGCATTGATGGAGTGGAAATGTTTCCTCTTCTGGTATGCCTGCTCATGTGCCTGTGGTGGTATCAGGGCCACATGTGTACCATCAATGGATCCGATGACTTTTGGCATCCTCCCCAGTGTATATAAGGCATCCTTTATTTCAGGGAGTTGAGCTGGGCTAGGGAACTTGATGTACAGGTCAAGGAAATGCAACATCCCCTCCAAGACATCGCGTAGCACACGACTAAACATAGTTTGCGACATACCACCAGCAGTAGCCACAGTGCACTGGAAGGTACCAGTAGCAAAGAAGTGCAGGGCTGCCATCACCTTCACCTCTGGGGTCTGTGCTGTAGGGTATGTCCGACCAGGTAGCAGATGTGGCGCCAACTGTTCTGCCAACTCCTCAATCAGTGGGCTGGTGAAGCGGTACCGTCGGATGCAGTCGCGTTCCTGCATGGTTTCAAGGTCTGGAAACTGTCTATGGACAGCTGGTACCCTGCAGAACAGAGATGCACAAAGGACGATTGTCGGTTCATGCACCCATGTGGCTATGACCAAGCAAAATATCACATGATACATCATGCCAATACACAATGTACTGAGGTGTGTGCTGTTGGGCATGGACACATGTGTCACCTACATGGCCATCACCTCACATCTCAAGTCCACATAAGTTCCATGTAGTGCCAATCATGGGGCTGTGTCACCCTACCGATGTACTGCTGTGACATTACAAACACACACAACAGTGACAAGTGAGGCCTGATGTCTCCCAGGCATCAAATCTTTGCCATGCAGATACCCTGGGTCCCTGTATTGCCACATCGACACTGGCATGACTTAATGTATCACGTACATGCCACAGGGCAACCGTGAGTCCTGCATGTAGTGGCCACTGTTGTCTCTGCAGGCCCTACATGTACGTCTCTTAGACACACACACAACATCAAGGTTGATGCACAAACAACATGGATGTGGAGACTGTCTCCCATTGGCCATATTTGATCAGCCACATCTGAGACACAACATGCACATAGACTGTGGGTGTACATCAGATTGTGACTACAGGTCTCATTGTGACGTACATGCCATCACCCCCAGGACTCAGGGTGTATGTGACATGTCCTAAATATCCAACCTGCAACTGTGTCTATGACTCATGCCCATAACTGTACAGTTGCACATCACAGTGGTAATGTGCACAACACACAAAGGAATCTGCCCCCATGAACACGTGCACAGCCTGGGAGTGGCTGAACAAAAGTGCCACACAACAAACCAAATGTTGCCCCCCCAACACACAGGGAATGCAGCCTTACATGCCATGGGACACTGTGTGGCCAATGCTGTAGTGTGACAGGTGTGCACCTGAGTCCCTGGCAAGTAATTGTGTTTTGAAGCCATCAAATAGTCGCACCAATGAGGCTCGACGCTGTGGATAATGAGTACACATTGCACGATTCATGACCGAGCCGTGCGTACGCTTTGCCATTGACTGCAATGAGGCCCGATGCGGGTGACAATGCGTACACATTGCACGGTTCATGACCGAGCCGTGCGTACGCTTTGCCATTGACTGCAATGAGGCTTGATGCGGGTGACAATGCGTACGCATTGCACGGTTCATGACCGAGCCATGCGTACGTTTTGCCATTGACTGCAATGAGGCCCGACGCGGGTGACAATGCGTACGCATTGCACGGTTCATGACGAGCCGTGCGTACGCTTTGCCATTGACTGCAATGAGGTCCGACGTGGGTGACAATGCATACTCATTGCACGGTTCATGACTGAGCCGTGCGTACGCTTTGCCATTGACTGCAATGAGGCCTGACGTGGGTGACTATCATGCATGCGCGTCGGGCAGGCATGGTCCAAGACAGGCGTACGCCTTGGCCATTGAATCATATGGAGACGGGTGCATGTGTATTTTCAAAATACGCGTTGTACAGTCAGTTGACCGAGCCAGGTGCACCCATTGGCTCTGGACTGTCATGGAGACGGATGCAGATTCAAAACATGTACGAGTTGTGCGCTGAAAATTCAGTTGGATGCCTACAACAATGTTGCAATTCCTAGGGTTTTATGAAGGTGAAGATTTGTACGATGCAGAAGATGTGTACGAGTCATACATTTCCATGGATTGGCCAGATTCAAAGAATGCAACCATGTTGGACCTATCACTGGGTACACATGGCACAGAGTCTGCCTCTGCAGCACAGATATAAGGCTGGCTGCCCCCCAGGGAGCTCACTTGCCTGCACTACATGCAACTGGACCACATCCCTGCTACCACTGCTGCTGTTTCTGCATCCTCTGGCTACTGCTATGGCACGTACTCTGGAGAGGGCCCTAGCCTTCACTGAGGAGGAGAACCAGGCCCTGCTGGACGGGCTCCTTCCACAGTACAGCAAGCTGTATGTAAAACCAGGGAGCAGCTAAAGTGCATTAGTGCAAGCTTAAACTTCCCAGGCATTGTTAACATGTCAGACATGCAGGGCATTTGTCCTTTTCCATGGGTGCACTACCTGTATCACTCAATTTCCTTGTGATGATGACATGTCTATCCAACTGTGTGCAGCACAAATATGGGGCATGTGCGTTAATGGACTTTTCACTTTGTCATCCTCACAGGTTGATGCCCACCAGAAGCAGCAGATTTGGCTGACCATCGCCCGGGCAGTTCGATCAGTGGGGGTCTACAAGCGCCGGATCCGCAACTGTCAGAAGAGGTGGCAGGACCTTCGAGCTGCATCCGAAGGATCGCAAGGGTCCAACTGAAGCTGTCACCTCCTCGCAGGAGTGGCAGACACCGGACCCTGACCCCCCACATGCTCCGGATACTGGCGGTGGTCTTCCCGGACCTGGATGGGCAGCTGAAGGCCAGACAGCAGCAAGGAGGGGGTAAGTCCACGCCTAATCTGTGTGCTATGTCTGACATGCTAATTGCAGTCTTTTGGCCTGGTCACACTTCCAGATTACGTAGGTCTTGTAGTCCAATACTCATGTCCCTCAATTGTGTGATGTATCCTCCTCATCTGATCCACAGGTGTGGCCCCTACAGTCTGTTGCTTGTGTCACTAGCATGTGAAACAAGAAAGGCTTGGGTCCTGTCACTTCCTGGCCTAGACCACTGGAATTTAGAAAAGAAGAAATTGGCCAGAAAGGTTGTTAAACAATTATTTAGCAATGCCTAGCCATTAAATCCTAAGCATGCGTGATTTGTTTTATATTATTTTTCAGTTTCAAATTATTGTGCATAGAAACATTTCATCATGTCTTAAAAAGAAACACAAATTTTGCACATTTAATGACAAAAGTACATATAAATGCAAACACAAGATGCTTAATGCACACATATACAAAACATAGACACCATGTGAAATGCCCAATTGCCTCCTAAAAGTCTTTAGAGGACACCAGTCCATGTATAACACATGAAGACACAGGCGGACATATCTTGATTCAAACGTTCTGCCTGTTTGCTGAGCTGAAGGCTACTCTATGTACAGAGGGTCATTGCCCCATAAGGGGAAACATCTCTTTTAAAACTCCTTGGGGTGCCCCGTAAATGTCTTGGCTTCAGCTCAGAGTCAACGCGTTTCAAACCCTGAGTTATTCTAGGGTTCTCCTCAGGACGGGGACTGGCAAATGGCCTTAACTGTGAAACATAAAACAAAAAATATGGGGTTGGTGTCAGTGATTAAAAGAACCTCATAATCGAGGAATGTAGTCTATCTGCATCCACTAAATCGCCTAATTATACCTGCAATAGTTTGGTGCTCCAAGGTATTGTGGAATTTTCAAGGTAATAAGACCTTAGAATTCTGTGAACAAAGAAATAAAACAAGAGGAAGGGAGGAATGAGCAAGATTTACGTTTTCAGCGTTTATGTGTGACAGGGAAACTTTAATATTCGTACCTCTAAAGAAAGTGTAATTCTTCCGAGGTCACCATCTGATGCTCGATACTTAACGTAATGTAATATCCAAGATTTTTGTATGAAAAGAGGCCCTGATAAAAGAGAGCAGTTGGATTGGATTCAGCGGATGTAAGCCAAATATGTCAGCCTATCTCGTAGTCGCCTGTTGCATTCTTACGACTTCAAATTGCTTCTTAGAAATACCCTGCGTAGCATTAGAGTCAGTTTTCTCTCATATGGGGCTCTAGAGAGAGAGAGAAATGCTCATATTATATTTCCAGCAAGCATCTTCAAAATCGTTCAAACGCCGCACACCGCGCGTGCAGACCAACGCGTCTCAGCTGCGATGGTAATGTGAAGCGTTATTATCGCGTTTGTGTAACTTGCCTGTATCTGCTCGAACTCCCATCGTTTGACCGCCATCACGTATCTGCTAGGCCACAAACACTTTCCAAGTATAAAACTTTTCAGGAGGTGATCTTGGTAAAACGCGGACTGGATTGCGGACCGCTATGAATTATGGGAACTGTCGTCAATTTCCCAGATTGCTTGATTCAGTCAGTTCATTAAGACCTCTGATAGCTGTATTAAACTTCATTATTAGAAATGCCTCCTTTTGCGACAATTGAAGTGCAGGGTCGCCGCCTCTTGGTGAAGGTTTAATTATGGCCAAGATAGTCCATTTGAAATCACTCGAGGCATGATTCATTTGAATGAAATGATTCACAAGGCGGGCAGTCATTATTTTATTCTTAATGCATGAACAATGGTGGATGATTCTTTGTCGGGCCTCCTGGGAAGTTTTTCCCACATACACCTTTTGACACGGGCAGATGATTGCATAAATCACGTCCTTTAACTTGCAGTTACTAAACCCATTTTGTCGCCAAAGTTTCTTACCATCAGTGAAGAGGGTGCCCTCAATTGTTGATCCACAAGCCGAACATGTCCCACATTTATGGTGGCCTTGTACTGGTTGCAGATTAAACAAGGTACTTTGATTGTCTTTCTTTTGAATTGGAGATGTACTCATAATTTGCTGGCCGATGCTCCTGTTCTTTTTTAGAGCGAAAAGCGGTGGTCCAACATTGGGAATAGCGCCCTCAATCAGGTGCCAGTTATTGCGAATGATTTTCCGTACTTAATGAGTATGTGGTCCAAAGGTAGAAACGCAAACAATGCATTGTGTGGGAGATTTTTGTTTCTTGCTGAGGAGGTGGTCTCTTGGTGTCCAACGTGCTCTTTTCATGGAATGTTTAAGTAGCTTACGTGGGTACCCTCTCTCAAGCAACTTGTAGAATAAAGCCTCCGCATGTACCTCAAAGTCTTCTATCCTTGAACAATTGCGTCTCACTCTTAGAAATTGTCCATATGGGAGGATATTTTTAAGATTCCTTGGATGATAACTGCAGAAAAGCAGTGAGTTATTTTTGTCAGCCTTTTTTAAATGAAGGGTAGACATCAATCCATCAGGTGTATATTTCATCTCCATGTCTAAAAATGATAGATTTTTTTAATCATATGTCATCCTGAACTTAATGTCGGGGCTTCGGCTGTTAAGCCACTCATGGAATTCTTTAAGTACAGGGATCGATCCTTCCCAGATGCACCACACGTCATCAATGTATCTCAGCCACTGCTTAATGTGGGCACTGTAGAGATTGTCATGATACACATATTGTTCCTCATATTGGGCCATATACAACACGGCCATTTCCGGCGCGAAGGAACAACCCATGGCTGTACCCTTCACTTGTAGGAACAACTCTTCTTCAAATTAAAAGAAATTGCGCTTGAGTGCTAGGGAAGCTAGTCTTAAAATCAGCTCAGTTGGCACTCTATGTGGCTGAGGTCTTGTTTCCAAGTATATTTGAATAGCATCCAATCCATCTTGTTGAGGAATTTGGGTGTATAAGGATGCTACATCCATTGTCACGAGGACTTGGGTGTTAGGGTCAAATGCAAAGCCTTCTACCTTGTTGATAAACTCCATAGTGTCACGCAAGTACGATGGGACTTCAGGCAGGAACGGTTTCAGGAACACATCAACAAATTTAGATATTGGTTCCAGGATGGAATCACATCCGGACACAATCGGGCGGCCTGGAGGTGTAGTCGGATCTTTATGTACCTTTGGTAGAAAGTACAAATGGGGTGTCAGAGGATGTTTTTTCATCAAGTACTCAGATTCTTTTGGACCAAGGATATCCAGTTCTTTAGCTTCCATGGCAATTATCGATATCTCTTGCATGATCTCTCTGGTGGGATCCTGTGGGATCTGTTGGTACCATTCTTGATTGTAGACATGGCTCCTGCCTTTCGTCCGATATAGTTCTTTTGACCATAGCACTACTGCCCCTCCTTTATCCGCCGGTCTGATAACGGCATCTTGCTGATTCTTCAAAGTCTTAATGGCTTCTTTTTGGGTTCTTGATATATTAAATGCAATATATGGTTGTTTTTTCTCCAATGCATTCAGTGATGATAACACCGTCTGTTCAAAAGAGATGATATCTCTAGAGATATTGTAGCTTGGAGGACAGAAAAAGGATTTATTTCTTAGACCGGATGCCTCCGTTTGAACTTGGTCTTGTGTATCCTTGAAATACCATCTTAAACTAATTTTATGAAAAAATTCCATCACTTCAAGTTTGACCTTCGTGAAGTCCATGGTGACTCCTGGAACAAAGGACAACCCTAACTCCAACACCTCGGTTTCGACCTTAGAGAGAACTCTATTCAAAAGGTTCATGATGGGTGATTTGTTTAGGACTTGTAATGTTGTCTGCGAGTTGTCATTTCCCATTGTTGGGATTTGAATCTGCTCCGCGATTGTTGTTTACCTTGTCCTAAAAAAGGCCTCTTTTGTTGATTCCTATTTGATGGTCCTTCTCCTGGGTCAGAATCCCCTGTTGATTCCGAGGACGATGTATCAGAGAAAGTTAAGAACTTCTTCCTCGGTCGACCTTGATAAGTTGTTAGATATCTAGTAGACTCTGGTCTTGAGTAGAAATCTTCTTTGAGATATGGATACACTGTCTCAAGATTAAAACTCTTCTTATCTTTTTCAAATTTGTTGATTTTGAAATTGATTGTATGATCCTTGAATGTTGCTAACTCCTTTTCAATCTTATCTAAAATTATCTTCACTTCAGAATCAGTATGGCTGTCCGTAATTACTTGCAATTGTTCTTCGTTCTCTTCAATCTCTTTTTTGTGTCACTAGGGCACTGTGTCCCTGCAGTCAGCTATGCTTCAGCTTCCGGACAGCATCTGTTACCGTGACTATGTTGTGTGTTTCATGGGTGGGTCAATTGTTTACACAATGCCTGAGATCTGACATGTGATCTGTGTGTGCCCTTGATATGTGTTACAATTGCTGGTCGGACACCCCCGCGCCGCACGGCCACCAGCTGCTGCGTGTGCCCCTTGCCTGCCCTCTGCCTCGCTGCTGCCTCGTTTGCCGGTTGCCGGCTGCCTCCGCTGCTGCTGTTTTTGCCTTGTTTTGTCAGTAATTTGTGCCTGTTTGTAATTTTATTTCACTGTGCCTGTGTTGGTTTCCTTCCTTGTTGTCCGCCTACCTCGCCGCGCTCCGCCCTCCCTTCCCACCACCGCCGCTTTTCCCCGCCCCTTTTTCTATTCTGTACCCTCCCCGCTCCCGCCTCCCAGCTGCTCCGCCCACCCGCGCACTTGACCTTAAATGGCGACCGTGCGACGCAGGTGAGTGTGACCCACCTGTGGGACACCCCCGCGCCGCACGGCCACCAGCTGCTGCGTGTGCCCCTTGCCTGCCCTCTGCCTCGCTGCTGCCTCGTTTGCCGGTTGCCGGCTGCCTCCGCTGCTGCTGTTTTTGCCTTGTTTTGTCAGTAATTTGTGCCTGTTTGTAATTTTATTTCACTGTGCCTGTGTTGGTTTCCTTCCTTGTTGTCCGCCTACCTCGCCGCCCTCCGCCCTCCCTTCCCGCCACCGCCGCTTTTCCCCGCCCCTTTTTCTATTCTGTACCCTCCCCGCTCCTGCCTCCCAGCTGCTCCGCCCACCCGCGCACTTCGCCTTAAATGGCGACCGTGCGAACGCGCAGCGGTCACGCGCAGCGGGCGCGCCGATTGTGCGCCGAAGGCGCGCCAAAGGTAAGCCCGTCTGTGCCCGTCCGCGACCGGACCACGCCCAGCGCCAGGACCCCTGGCCCACGAAGACCCCGACCGACCCGCCTGACGTACTCCGCCGCCACCCTCATCGCACTCAACACCGGCCGACTCCCAGAATGCCATCAAGCCACTCCACGACGCACCCACGGACCTTTCAGCTGCCACGCCTGCAAGTTCACCTGCATCCGGACCAGCCTCACACCAGCACCCGCCAAGTCGAACACCAGCAGCACCCACCTCAAGTGCATCCTGCTTAACACCCGCTCCGTCCACAGACACGCCATCGAACTCTGGAACCTTCCAGACGCCACAGCCCCTGACGTTGCCTTCCTCACGGAGACCTGGTTGAACGCCTCTTCAGCTCCCGACATCGTCATCGCTATCCCAGAGGGCTACAAGATCGTCCGGAGGGACCGAAACGCCAACCAGATGGGAGGAGGCATCGCCATCATCCACAGGAACACCATCCGTCTCATGACCAGCACCGACAACACCCTGACCAGCGCCGAACACCTGCATTTCCAGATCCACACCAACCCGAACACCACCCTCAGAGGCACCCTGATCTACCGACCCCCTGGACCACGCACACAATTCAGCGAGGACATCGCCGACTTCGTCAGCCCGCATGCCCTCCCCTCCGCCGACTACATCCTCCTGGGAGACCTCAACTTCCATCTGGAGAACAACAATGACCGCAACACCAGCACCCTGCTCGACAACCTCGCCAACCTGGGACTCAAGCAACTGGTGTCCACCCCCACCCACCTCGCTGGACACACACTCGACGCAGTCTTCTCTTCCAGCACAGACATTGACTTCAGCCACGCCACAGAGCTTCAATGGACGGACCACAGCTGCGTCCACTTCACCTTCGAGAGAACGACGACCCACCAACACCAGCAACAGGCCGCCCGCAGAAGCTGGAACAAGATCACAGCAGACCAGCTCGCCACCTCCCTGAGCCAGCACCCTCCTGCCAGCTCAGCGAACCCCAGCCAGGCCGCCGACAACCTCACGAAGTGGATCAGCAACTGCGCGGACGAACTCGCCCCACTGAGGACCCCGCCTAGCAGACACGGCAGCAAGAAGGCCCCATGGTTCACCGACGAACTCAAGAGCTCCAAGAAGAACTGCCGAGCCCTCGAGAAAGTCTGGAGAAGGGAACCGACACCGGATAACAGGACCTCCTTCAAGCTTGCCACCCGGAAACACCACCAGCTGATCCGCGCCGCCATGAAAACAGCATTCAAGGACCGGTTGGACAACAACGCACACAACTGCAAGGAACTCTTCAACATCGTGAAAGAGCTTTCCAACCCCAGCGCAGGAAACAACGACATCACCCCATCGCAAGACCTCTGCAACTCCCTCGCTTCATACTTCCACAACAAGATCACGGACATACACAACAGCTTCAACAACCAACCAACGCACACCATGACCGAACAACCACCCCCCACCACCACCCTCCACGCCTGGACCCCGATCAGCACCGAAGACACCATCCGCACGATGAACTCCATCCACTCCGGATCACCGACCGACCCCTGCCCTCACCACGTCTTCAACAAGGCCGACGCTGTCATCGCACCCCACCTGCGAGACATCATCAACACATCCTTCAACACCACCATCTTCCCTGAGAGCTGGAAACACGCCGAACTCAGCGCTCTACTCAAGAAACCAACAGCGGACCCCACCGACCTCAAGAATTACCGCCCCATCTCGCTCCTCCCGTTTCCAGCCAAAGTCATCGAGAAGACCGTCAACAAGCAGATGGCCGCCTTCCTCGAGACGAACGGATCCCTCGACCCCTCACAGTCCGGCTTCCGAGCCAATCACAGCACCGAGACCGCCCTCATCGCAGCCACCGATGACATCCGAGCCCTGATGGACAATGGAGAAACAGCGGCCCTCATCCTCCTAGACCTCTCCGCGGCATTCGACACGGTCTGCCACCGCACCCTAGTACAGCGCCTCAGCAACATCGGAATCCAGGACAAGGCGCTGGAATGGATCATCTCCTTCCTCGACGGAAGAACACAGAGAGTCCGCCTACCACCGTACAAGTCAGAGGCCTCCGAAGTCATCTGCGGCGTCCCCCAAGGATCATCTCTGAGCCCCACCCTCTTCAACGTCTACATGAGCCCCCTCGCGGCCATCGTACGCAAACACAACCTCAGCATAATCTCCTACGCCGACGACACCCAACTGATCCTCTCCCTGACCAACGACCCCGCCGCCGCCAGAGCCAACCTGCACGAAGGGATGAAAGAGGTAGCCGAGTGGATGACGACCAGCCGCCTGAAACTGAACTCGGACAAGACGGAGGTCCTCATCCTGGGCTCCTCACCCTCCGCCTGGGACGACTCCTGGTGGCCTCCCGCCCTGGGCACCGCACCCAAACCGACAGACCATGCACGCAACCTGGGCTTCATCCTGGACTCCTCCCTCTCCATGACCAGGCAAGTCAACAACGTCTCCTCGGCGTGCTTCAACATCCTACGCATGCTACGGAAGATCTTCTGGTGGATCCCCACCAAGACCAGGAAGACCGTCACCCAGGCCCTCGTCACCAGCCGACTGGACTACGGCAACGCCCTCTACGCCGGTACCACCCCAAAGCTCCAGAAGAGACTCCAGCGGATCCAGAACGCCTCAGCCAGACTCATCCTCGACATCCCACGAACCAGCCACATCTCCGGACATCTGAGAGACCTTCACTGGCTCCCCGTCAACAAAAGAATCACCTTCCGCCTCCTCACCCACGCACACAAAGCCCTACACGACCAAGGCCCGAGCTACCTCAACAGCCGAGTCAACTTCTACGCTCCCAAACGCCACCTCCGTTCAGCCAACCACGCCCTCGCCGCCGTCCCCCGCATCCGAAGAGCGACTACAGGAGGAAGGTCCTTCTCCTACCTGGCCGCCAAGACCTGGAACTCCCTCCCGACCGACCTGCGCCTGACCCAAGACCACCTCTCCTTCAGGAAGAAGCTGAAGACATGGCTGTTCGAGCAGTAGCGGCACCCCTCCCCCCCCCCCCCCAGCGCCTTGAGACCCTACGGCAGAGGTCTTCAAACTTTTGGATGCCGAGACCCCCCTGTCAACATTTTGAGGCGTAAGGACCCCCTCCTGACAAAAATGTCTAAACCTGTTGACTAAATTGCGTGGGATGAAAATGTAAATGAGGTTATGTGATGCCGCGTATTTTGGGATAGCATTGCTTCATTATTTTGATATTTGTTACACACAGTAACGCTGAGGAAAGATTTCACCCAATCAGTACCCATTTATAACCAAAATACAGCAATTATCATCAGAAAGATTTCAAGTCATCCTTTGTGAAGGGCCTTCCACTCTGCAGCAATACGTGCTGCCACATTAGAAGCTCACCTGGCCCTGACCGGAAGAAGCAGGGGTCCCTTAAAACCCTGGCGGTTTTGTGTAGAGTTAAGCCGTTTACCCATGCAGCTTTCCTCTCACCCCCTCCCTTCCATCCCTCTCTCCTCTCCTAACCCCGGATCCCTCTCTCACTTTGCAGGTCATTTTCTTTCACCCCTTTTTACAACTTCTGAACTCTCCCCATTCAACCTCTCACTTCACCTTTAATCACCTCTTGCCATTCTGTCCTTTCACTGCCCTCATCTCTAACAGTCTCTCACATTTATCTCATGGCCTCTCTGGCCCTGTCACCTCCCGTGCCCCTCAGCACTTCTCATTCACCTCGTCTCTTCATGCAAATGTTTGTCTATTCGTATCTTACACCTCTCCAGTCCCCCCATTCCTCTTTCTCATCTCCCCTTTGTTCTAACAGGAGCCCTCACCTTTGGATCACACTCACTTCTTGCGTGTCCACACTTCTCTTCGGCAATTCACATTTCTCCTCATCCCTGACCTCTTCAATCAAATTCCCTCACTCCCTTGCTGTCCTCTCTCATTTTGAGTGCGGATGCAAGTTCAGAATGGGATGAATGAATGTATGATTACTGATGGGCTTGTTTGAGTGAGTTGCATATTGAGTAGTGAGGGGGACAGGTGAGTGAAGTGTCACATGAGTGCAGGATGAGTAGTGTACTCGTGTGACTGCAGGTTGAGGTATAGTGTGAGCAGGACAAGTGCATTTTGAGTGCAGAGTGATCACTGTGAGTGCAAGGTGAGCGAGTGAATGGTGCAAGTGCATGGTGATCAGTGTGAGTGCATTGTGATCACTGTGAGTGCAAGGTGAGCGTGACAATAAAGGGCGAGAATGAGGAATGAGTTGTCTGAATGCAGGGTGCATTCCCAGACCCATGAAGTAACTCAGCATGTTATTGCCGGGGCGTAGACTTTAAGATCTAAGTTAAACTATTGCGGCATTAATCGGGGATCGAGGGTGAAGGAAATGAATAATGTGCTGATCCTGCAACAAACTTCCAGTCCTATGGTTAGGGTAACCAGCAGATTATTTTGATGGCCCAGTCGGTACAAAAAAAAGCAGTCACCTAAAGCGGTATTTTCAGCGCTTATCTGTGCATACTTCCCAGGGCCGGCTTTAGTGCTGGTGGTGCCCTGTGCGACAATGTTTGTTGGCGCCCCCCCAATGACCACCCCCACCACGGATTCTCTCACTAGCACCCTTTAACAGTGACCAAGTCTCCATAACCCCACACTCTCAGATGCATTGAATTAGTTATATAGTGCCACTCATACCAGTGTAGGGTGTCCGAGCACTTTGCATCACACACACATTACACAGAGACAATCAATCATAAGTGTGTAAATCAGTGTATAGGAAATTGTAACAAAGACTAAAAGTGTAGGAGTCACATGTCATCCATACAGGTAGGCAGTATAGTTCAAGAGTGCTTGGTGTGGAGAGGCACAAACTCAGAGTCGAAAAAGAAACAGCATAGTTGGGAGTTTCCTTTAATAATAAGAATTGATTTCTAGCCAAATTAACCCTTTTTGCAACATTAATCAATGGTCTAATAAGGTATTCTTTGTAGTGTGCATGCAGTTCTAGGATGAAAGTTAATAGCTCACTATTCTATATTAGTACTTTAAGTTATAAATTGCAAGTAACAAAAGGATGTCTCTTTTGAAAGCAGTATCCTGCTGATCTCTTCACATCATACGCACTCTGTAATCTACTTGGTACACGTTCTTTGCAGCAGGCATATTAACCCTCTGCACTAACTTCACCCAAGTCAAAACCACAACTATACAAAATGCTGATCTCTCTCCAGGAAGATAATTAATCACACGAGTTATCTTGACATTTATGTGAGGCCTGGCAATTGCCAGGGGAAAGAAACACTGCAGCAGGTGCTTCAAAAGCACAATAAACTTTCACACACGGCGCCCCCAGGAAGCCAACTTTGTATTCCTTTCCATGAAATGCATTCTCACACTACGGCAGTGAATGTAAAATCCAAATGTAAGGAATAGGCACAGTGGGGACCCAGGGGGTACTGGAACCAGCAAAAAAACCTAAGCCTCTGTAACCAGTTTACAAAGGCATGTTAAATGGTCTTTAAAGACCTGTGAAAAAACACGGGGGGGGGTGCCTGAGATAAGAATCCAGACACTGCCCAGCTGAGCCCCCAGCAGCTCAAGTTTCACTGCAGCAGCCCGGGCTGATACACAGGACGGGGGAAGTGGGGGGGGGGGGGCTGAAGCCCTTGGGCCTGGGCAGAAATGTGACTGGGAAGGCGCGACCCCCTTTGCATCACTCCACGGCCCCCCTGGGGGTCGCGCCCCACAGTTTGAAGACCCCTGCCCTACGGGTATGTAGCGCGCTTTATAAGTGTCACTGATTGACTCACCACATGTGGCTGGGGTATTTCAAACAAAATCAGATAGGGAAGCGGGATGCACACCAAGATTCATAATTGAATTTGATCACAATTATTCATTGAGTGCGTGCAAACTGGTATTGTGCCATGCCCAATAGACACTATAAATAACAACAACTTAGAAGTGGGGCGTCATTACACCGTAACCAATTGCACTGCTGAAATACGCCGCTTTGGAGATAATATTCCTTCATGGTAATCCTTGTATTCCTCATATTTAATCCTGTTAATTCATCAACTTTCCTTTGACCACTTTCTGAATCCACACGCAGGATGTGAAATGCCATTTTCATATTTTCTGATGTTCCCACTGTGTCCATCCGGTCCTCTTGAAAGAACAAGGCTGAAGCAAAAGTGGAATACAAGGATTACCATGAAGGAATATTATCGCCAAAGCGGCGTATTTCAGCAGTGCAATTGGTTAGGGTGTAATGACGCCCCACTTCTAAGTTGCATTTCAAACAAACCCATGCAGCAGGGGACTCCAATTTGTGGGCCTCCGGAGTATGTATATCAAGTGTGTCACACTTGCTTAGCCACCTGACTACTGTCCAGGGCTAAACATTGTTTCACGTAGACCTGGGCAGTCATGACTACTCAAGGGCATTTAGAAACACTCTGTAATCCCACTCCTGTATATCAACTTACAGGTTGTGCTTAGTGACATGCGCTCTCAGGTGTCTGCCTCTGTGTCATTGTGGTGTGGCTTCCTGTTACGTACAACTGGGGTGTTCATGAGTTTGAGGGTCAGCAGGACATCTGAGATGTGACTATGAGAGACAAGACCTGTGTGACATATAGGTGTGTGATCACTTGACAGTGCACAATAGTGTATGCAACTGTACACTTCAGGCAGCTGGGTTACATGCACAGCAGACTGTGATGTGCTAATGTACAGGGAGTTGTGTTCACATAGACTCATATGTCTGATAAGTATGATGTGGGGTCTTCTGGGTCAGGGATATGTTGTTTGCGGGGATGGACAAGTGCACTTGTTAGCTGCAGAGTTTGCTTTACCCCTGAGCTATGATTGTGACACAGTGCATACTGTTGTTGTCTGGAATGCCCTGCCCCTGTGACAGGAGACAGTGTTGACTGACTTTCCAGGCACGCCAGTGCCATGGCATTTAACTTGCTATGAGTGATCCTGCATTGTGTTCAAGTGTGCTCCATGCACCCCATTGTGGCATTGACTATCAGGACATGAGAACATCATAGTGTGTGTTGCTGGCATGCATCACAAGCATGTGAAATGAGTCTCTGCTCATCCCTTCATCCTGACACCTGTACTGAGTCAATGGCAAGAGATGTGCTGTGTGTATAGTGACATACTCCTACATGTTCACTTGCATGTCCAACAAATGTGTGGGTGGTGAATGTCGGCACATTGGGGTATTAGCATCCAACATGCAACAGACATTTGGGTGCAAGTCCAGGAGGGATATGAGTGCCATGGTTGATGGTGAGACTGACAATTGGCTTATTCTAAACAGTGTGAGCACTTTGAGCAGTGTTCAGCTGATGATGCCAGGGCTTGCCCTGTGATTTTATGTACTCACTGTGGTGTGTGCAGTCAGTTCAGGTTGATGGGGGAACAACCTTTACAACGCAACTTTTACAACGCACTACCATTACAACTAAACTATTACAACGCAAAATCTGTTACAACGCATGCCATTACAACGCAAGTCTTTACATTGACTTGCACTAGATGGCGTGATAACATTAAAAATAGAGTAGTTTACTATCCAAACACCTTCCCTACTGCAACGTGGACTGGAGTTAGAATAGTAAATTACCCTTTTTTAATGTTAGCACGCCATCTACTGCAAGTCGATGTAAAGACTTGCGTTGTAACAGATTTTGCGTTGAAAAAAATGCGTTGTAACGGCTTGCGTTGTAAAAGCATGCGTTGTAACGTCATACATCCGGTTGATGTACCATAAAAATAAACTTAAGGACTATACCTACCAATAGTCCTAACACCATTACCAAATAATCAGTCAGTTGGCAGTGAGGAAGGTTCAATCGTTTATTAAGCGAAATACTCTATAGAGGAGCCTCTCCGAACCTCACCCATCAGGTGCACCAAGAAGACTGTTGGCTCGTATTCAAACATGAGGTTATATACTTTTCGGTTCAATACATACAATCACTGTAAAAGGAAAAACACCAGTTGGCCCTTGAGCTCCAGGAAAGGACCATATATGGCACACATCAGATCAGTACAAAGGCTTGACTATCTATTACTGATGAGGTCAGGAGGGGTGACTCCCTTTCGTCTTGGTGCCTGGGAGTGTAGACACGGCACCTTCAGGAATATGCTTATCGCCCCCAAAGCCAGATGCGACCTTGCGTCTTAGAACAGTAAAAGTAAAACAGCCTACCTTCAGCTGTTACCAGTAACTCAAATGAACTGGGGTATGACAATTGCACGCGATCAACGCGTGATCATGGCCCGTGCTCGAACATATGTTCAGAAGATGGCGTCTGTATGGTTCTCGGCCTACTCTTTTAGCAATAGATATACATGAGAGGAAATAAACGAGCTTCCTCCAAGCAAAAGCTTTTTATCCCTCAAGGTGACTGATGTTGTTCTCTTTTTTCCTAATTCTATCCAGATACAACCATGGCCACAGGAGGGGACAGCTCCACAGACCAGGAGGAGCCACAGAGCCTGACTGGGACAGAAGGTGAGAAGTCAGAGGGACCCAGTGGCATGGAGGGCAAGTGGAGCCACACCGAGGAGTCCTCAGCACCATCCACCCCAGCTGAGGGCCACAGCAGCTCGGAGGATAACTTCCTTGTGGAGGCGGGTATCAGCAGCCACCAAACCCCAGCTAGTGAGGCTGTCCCCACCACCGCCCCCTCCACCACCATCACCACCCTCCCATCGGCTCCCATCCCAGAGGTCCGTGGAGGCTTCCGTGTTCGGGAGCATGTCTCCTTTGTGCCAGGCACTACACCCCCTGCCCCTGTGTCCCCTGCTGCCCTGAGTGAGGAGTCTGTGGACTTGCTTAGACAGATCCATGTAGGGCAAACATCAATGCTGAGTGTCCTCCATGCACACACCAGTCTGTTGACACAACTGGTGTCATTCATGGAAGGCATTTCATCGGGCATGTCTGCCCTACAGAGGACCAATCAGTCCGTGACCTCCTCCCTGACGGCAGCAGTGTCTCTCCTCCAACAGTCCAGCACCTCTCCTACCACTGCACCACCCACGATTCCTAGCACCCTACCTGTCCCAAGCACACACACACCTGCACATTCTCACAAACCCACAGACACGGGCAGCACACAAACACCCAAACCAAGGTCTAGACGTGCACACAAGCAAGCGCAGGGGACTGATACCACACTCACAGGGGATGGTTTGCAGACACACACACAGTCATCCACAACCACTCCACAGTCCTCCGATAACTCTCCCTCCCAGCCCCCTTCCCTTGCCTCACCTGCAACCCCATCTCCACAGAAGCTCTTCTTCTGTGATCTTGGCCTCTTCCCAACCGACCCAGCAGATCCATCTTACAAGGGGAAGAGGAAGTCCCCACACACAGAGGGGAGTGCCCCTCATATCCGGACACCCTCCCCCAGGTGCAGTCAGACTGAGGCACCCACCCGCAAGTCCCCCCGGAGCCAGAAGAGCAATACGCTACCCCTGCCACGCAGCTCCACAGCGAAGTCTCCGTCCTCCATCCCCCAGGCCACCACTCCGGAGGTTCCCCTGCCACACCCTGCCCCAGGTTCCCCCACCCACAGATACACCATTCCCAAAATGCTGAGACCCTCCCCCTTACCACTTGCTCTTCCACCCCCGGTCAGACAGTTAGTGCCACTGATGTGGGGACAGTGTCCCCCCCTCTGTCCTGCCGACCTCACCTGAACCCAATTCCACTCCCATTGAGTTAGGCACTGCAGTGGAGTCCACGACCACCCCCTCTGACTTGGGCACTGCAGTCGGGACCCAGTCCACTCCATCTGACCTGCCCACTGCAGTTGTGCTGGCACACACCCCATCTGACTTGTGCCCCACAGTTGTGACTGCACACACTACTTCAGTCAGCTCCACTGCAGTTGCCAGTGACTCTCCTGCATCCACCACCCCTTCACTGCCTCCTTCTGCTGCGCCCTGCTTCTGTCCCTGCGGTGCCTGGCCTGCACCCATGTATGCCCCTCCGAGGGGATCTCCGCTGTCCTTACCAGTGCAGGCAAGCAATGTGTGACAGTTGTCACTCAAGTTAACTTCTTGTCATTTGGAAATGGACTGGCCATTGGCCTATGTTTTGAAAGGACTTTGAATTTTTTATCTGCTGAATAAAGCATTTTTCTTTATACTTGTGATTTTGATTTAGCTGTACATAATGTTGATGATGTTTAGCACGACCTTGCAGTTGTAATGCTGGATTTTGAATTTTGAATACTGAGGTGTTGATGTGAGGTACGCCATGTGGTCCATGAAATATGTATCCTATTCTGGTCGTTATCCATAGCATCCTTTGTGTTAGAGTCGGGGATCTCTGGTTGGCGCAAGGTTGCCCTTGTGTCAAGCAGGAACCCTCTCCTCCACGTCAGGGCGCAGGATAACCCCTTGCGAATGACCCTTGCTCACCCTCTAGGTGCGTGGCGTGAGCAGCCAAGGAGATTCCTCAGGCGTTGTTGGTTAAGCACTTACAATCACACACACAGTAAATACATCAATCCCCCCAGAAACGGACACCAGACTTGGATATATATAAAAATACGCTTCTTTATGTAAAAATAGGTATATATATCTCAGCAGACTTATCACAAGACCAATAACGTTTTCGCTAGGCCACCAGGTTATAAAGCAGGCAAATGTTCTTTGTTCGTAGTTTCAAATGGATACTTTGTAGTCTCTCGCAAATGTTACTTGTAGTTTCCAGTACTCACAGAGATCGGCTCCTGCGAACGGGGAAATAAGGCGTTGCGGGCCCCGAGCCCGATCCTGGAACTGCTTTCGTGAGGTGGAGAGTCGGCACAGGTCGGTGCGACTCTCAGGTTGAGAAGTGGTCTTGGGTCCTCGATCAGCGGGTGTTGGCAGGTAGGCAGGCGCGGCCAGCGACCCTCAGCACGGCGGTGCAGGGAGGTCTCCACAGTGGGGGCGGCGCGGCCTGAGATGTCCGGGGATAGCGAAGCGGGGTCACAGGGCACAGTCAGTGCAGCTGGATGACCCGGCGTAGATCACAGTCGTCGGACGGCTTCCGGCGGGAGGGGTGATAGCGCGTTCAGCGCGCTCCAGTGGCAGGCGGTGACAGGGGTGCAGGCGGCCTAGCCCGGGGACAGAGAGCGGCTCCGGACGGAGCGGGGCTCTCACGGGGTTGCGGTAGGCGAGCTCCTGAGTGTCACGGCCCTAGGAGGGGCGATGAGGGGCGCAGTCTCTTTTCCAGCGGGATGCACACACGGCTCGAATCGGAGGACGAGCAAAAGCACAGAGAACCCACTGGTCCTGGGGTTCAGTTCAGGGGGCAAGCTCAGATCAAGCCCTTGGAGAATGTTTAAAGCACAAAGCAGCAAAGTCCTTTCAGTAGTCTCTTCCTCTCCTTTCTCAGCAAGGCAAGCAGCAGGCCAGCTCCTCCAGCGTCTCCTTCTCCTTCTAGTCGGGCAGAGGTTCTTTGTGGTAAAACAGGATTCTGATTTCTTAGGAGCCAGGCTCCTACTTTTATACCATGATTCTTTTGTTCTTTAGCGCCAGGGGGCCTAATCCTGGCTCAGTCCAGTTCTGGAGCACTTTGTTATGGTGACTCTGCTCTTTCCTTTCAGCAGCAGGGCAGAGACATCAGCCGCCCCACAGGGGGCGGCGCCGGCTTTGTGGTGGCAGAGCACAGGTCTATTCAAGAGTCAAGGTGTACTCCTCCCACCCATCCTGGTGTCATCTCTCTACCCACCACCTGGCAGCCAACCTGTCTCTGGGGATTCCCCAACCCTGCTCCTTACTGTTGCTAGGCAGAACACACACACACAGCAGAGGCGGACTGAAATGGTCAGGTCAGTAAATACTAACTTTCTAAAAGTAGTATTTACAAACCCAGGATATTAAAATAAACTTGACTACAAGAAGAATTTTATTATTCTGAGTTCAGGCATACTAAACTTGACATTCTACCATGCTCTCTGAGTCCACCGGGGTCACAGCGTTGGCGTGATCCCAGCAGCCCATTCTGGCCTATGGAGAGCAGGTAGCCTTCAATAGTGAAAAACGGAAAGGGCTGTAATTCACTACTAAGACATGCCACACACAT
Source organism: Triturus cristatus (assembly GCF_964204655.1). NCBI lineage: Eukaryota > Metazoa > Chordata > Amphibia > Caudata > Salamandridae > Triturus > Triturus cristatus. The sequence continues at coordinate 381,183,820 of NC_140595.1, forward strand.
CAGGGCATGTCCTACCTTATGCCTACAATGCACCCTGCCCTTGGGCCTACCAGAGGGGTGGCTAATATGTAGGTAAGGGAAGGTTTAGGGACTGGCAAGTGGGGGCACTTGCGCAGTCAGTGCGACGGTCCCAGACCGCGCACAGGGTCTGCGGTGGCAGACCCTAGACACATTTTACACGGCCGCTTTCTGTGGGTGGCGCAACCAGCGCTGCAAGCCCACCAGCAGCATTGGCATTCACAAGCCCTGGCACCCCTGGTGCACTCTACTGGGGACTGACAGTGAATCCAATAAACCAATCAGGAACATCAATTACAGGTACACTTTACTTAGGGAGCACTTGCACTGCGGCACGGATTAGCCGTGGCGCAGTGCCCTGAGCGGACAACACCAGCAAAACAATCGAGGCACACCATCAAAAAGTGGAAGGGAAACTCACGCCAAGGTGCCAGGTCTAACACTTTGCAGCTAAATGGGTGTGCCATGATTAACAATTTGTGGACACTTTGTAAACATTTCATTTGCATGGTCACATCTGTGGCTTGCACACATGCACATATGATGTGCTTCCCATTGTTCAATTTGTATATTTCCCTGACTGTGGGTGCATCTCCACTGGACATGTAAGTGTGGGCATCATTGGTGTAGGAGCAGCTGGGTCCTCTGTGCAACTTGAAGGACATATGTATTGAGTATGTGCAGATGACTTAAGGGACACTGCCATACCCAGGCTGTTGTGGCCAGAGCCTTCATTGTGTGGTAACTGATGGCTTACTGACCAAGTGTTCTGCTGACATGACTGAGACCTGCTGGGGCTATGTTTGGCACAGCTGAGCTTCCACAGGAGTTGAGTCCCCTCAAGTAAGTTTGTTGTTCCGTGACATTGCCAGGGCCCATGTTGTGTGTTGTGTGGGCATGTATGTGTGTGTCCATATCCCTTTTCATACACAGGCAGTGTTCCCTTGATATGTTCCTGTTGTTGATGCTTGCTGAGTGGCACTGTGTTCATCCCACAACTTTGCCATGGGCTACCAGATGTGTGGGTGCATGACACACTACTGTTAATTGGTGTTTCATCATTGGGATTTGTGTGTTCTGAGTGGTGATGATGTTGTCAGACGCAGATGGGACACAGATGGAGGTCACCAAGGCACTTGTTTGTTCTCAATATCATGTCGTCCCTAGGTGGTACCTTTCATTGATTGAGACATGTGTATGTGTGTGTGACTGCTCCCACTTGTCCGGTTCAGAGCTGCAATGTTTGCAGGTGTCAGCATGTGTACCTTGTGGTTCTACTTGGCTTCTGCATTGTCCTGGGACTGTGGCAGGTATTCCACAGGTTACAGGAGCTTTGACATCATGGCCATGTACCGCATACTGTGCAGTATGTCTGTCATTCACAAGGGTTGTAAACTGCCCTTGTGTGATGAGTCTGTGCACCTTAGTTCCTCCCAACATTACTATGTTTGTCATGGGTGCATGTGCAATGTCACCTGTCCATGTGAGCTTCACAGATGCACATTGGTGCAGTTCAGGGTGTGTGGTGTTGAGGGTTGACTGATGTAAATGTTTGCATGGATGGGCCCCTAGCTCCCGTTTGTAAATGGATGCCGGGCCATGCTGAGCGATTTGTGTTTGTGTAGATGTGATGTATGTATGTTTGTAGCATAGGACATATGTCTGGGTTTCACAGTTTGTACAACATCTACCTTTGTCAGCACAGTGGACGTGTCATGCATGCTTGTGTCACCCCAATGTCTGGTACCTGGGGGTAGTGCTGTTGTGTGTCAGTCTCTTGCTGTGTTAGTTGCTGTTCATTCCAGCATGTGTCACATGTGTCTGTTGTGCTCCCTCTCATCTTACAATGCCTGATTGCCCACTAAGGGGGGACCATTGATGGTTTACTTTTGTATGGCTCTGTGTCCAAATCTGTCTCACTGTGGTTCAGCCCCCCTCATGTGTTGTGCAGTTGCCCATGGATACTGAGACACACACACATTTTGTGTCAGATGTGCAGTGTGAGGTTGCCTGTTTGTGTTTGTGCATCTGCACCAGTGCATTGGTATTGCTGTTGTGGGCCATTGTCTAGATGTTGTTTTTGTGATTTACCCTGCTGTCCCTGTGAGTCATATCACATCATTCTGCACATTCATCCTGGTTGTTAGGTGCCTTTGCTGGCAGGGAATGGGAGTTTGTGACCTGACACCTACATTCTACACAGGTTGTTTTGAATTGTGTGTCTATTGTCAACCCCCATGGGTGGTGCTTGTCTGCACATGGCCGAGAGTATGTTAGGTTTTCACAGCACTGTTAGCCTCACCACATCTCTGTGGGTATGGGACACAACCACTACTTTGGCCCAAAAGTGTTTCATGTGTTGGGAACAGAAATCATACATGCTGTTTGGCATTTGCAGCTTTGACCATGATGACACTTACCTTTTGGTCACTGTGATGAGGGGGGTTTTGGACCCCATCACCACAATGCTCAACATCTGCTGCAGTTTGGAAGCACACACTTAACTGTTGTTCTATACACAGTGAGGGGGTGTTATTTTTACATTGACACAGTGCTAGTGATGCTTGCCTTGTGTAGGCCACACTCAGTTTTTGGTCACACATGTGATGGTAGTTACATGGTATGTTCAAAGTCATAATCACTGTTGTGGGCATTTGTCACAGACTACACACTGTTGTCATGATGTTAGGGAGGATGTATTTTGCTGACATACCTAATGTTGGTGTATGATGGATGTGTGGCGCATCACCCATCCTATGAGTGGGGGTGGAATTAGTGAGGGGCAACATAGGCCCTATGGGTGGGGGTGGCAGTAGTGATGGGCAACATAAGCCCTATGGATGGGGGTGGCAGTAGTGATGGGTAATATAAGCCCTATGGGTGGGGGTGCCAGTAGTGATGGGCAACATAAGCCCTATGAGTGGGGGTGGCAGTAGTGATGGGTAACAGGTCCCCTATGGGTGGGGGTGGCAGTAGTGATCGGCAACATAAGCCCTATGGATGGGGGTGGCAGTAGTGATGGGCAACATAGGCCCTATGGGTGGGGGTGGCAGTAGGGATGGACAACATAGGCCCTGTTGGTGGGGGTGGCAGTAGTGCTGGGCAACAGGTCCCCTATGGGTGGGGGTGGCAGTAGTGATGGTCAGCATAAGCCCTATGAGGGGGGGTGGCAGTAGTGATGGGCCACATAGGCCATATGGGTGGGGGTGGCAGTAGTGTTGGGCAACAGGTCCCCTATGGGTGGGGGTGGCAGTAGTGATGGGCAACAATTCCCCTATGGGTGGGGGTGGCAGTAGTGATGGGCAACATAGGCCCTATGAGTGGGGGTGGCAGGGGTGCTGTGCAACAGGGCCCGTATGGGTGGGGGTGGCAGTAGTGATGGGCAACAAAGGCCCTATGGATGGGGGTGCCAGTAGTGATGGGCAACATAAGCCCTATGGGTGGGGGTGGTAGTGGTGCTGGCCATGCAACCCCTATGGTGGCCTGTTGTTAGTGTGCCAGGATATGGATCCCCTGTGTGTTTGTGACAATTTACGGGTACGTGTCATTTGTTTGTGTGGTGGGTGTCTGACTTACCGTCTGCGCCGTCCGCATCTGTTCCTGATCCGGTCATAGATGTACAGTACTGGTATGACCTGCGCGATGGGATTCATGATGTGTTCGTCTCGTACACGCTGCTTGTTGCTCCGTCTCGTACCCATTGCAAGCTGGTCCGTCTCGTAGCCGTGGATTGAGTTCTGGCGTGAATCGTACCTGATATGCTTCTTTTCCGGATGTTGTGACGTGCCGTACGTGGCGACCCATCCGGCGCGTCGGAAGTACGCATCGTACTTGTCCGGGCGGAAACTGCTATGGATACTGCTTCCGTGCGACTCGGTTCGGCGTTAGGAGTTTCGGCTCGGACGGAGAATGGAGCTTAAATCACAGCCAACAGTTATGTGCATCGTACTTCATCAACAGGATGGACCGGCTCCGGGTACGGGTCGGTCGCAAGGTAAGGCTACGAACAGCTCTCGGAGAGCTGTCCGACCCGGATCGGAATCGACCCCAAAGACTGAAAGGCAGTAAAGTGGTCCAGATTGAGTTTCCAATACACAAAAGGGTAACACCTGCACTTTTGGAGTTTATTGTTAGTGCCCATCCTACGCCACCATCCCAGGATTTAAAGCTTTTAAGTGGTCTGTATATTTTAAGCAAGATCCAACATTTTGCCCTTATCTCATAGAGCTTTAAAATACCTTGACATAGAAATCTATCTGCTGCATGCCTGTGACTTTCTGAAATGCATGCTTTTGGATTTAGAGGCCGCTCAAAAAAGCTTTGGAAAGGGGGAAATGTGTAGCAGATTGTGAGAAAGCGGTTTGCATTTAAGTTAACACCGGAATTTGTACTCATGTACAGATGTGTTCAAGTGAATAGTGGGGGAGCGTCAATGGGAGTGGGTGCAAAGCCTTGTGCCACTGTTACTTGACAGCTAGGATCCAACAGATGCCCTCCAAGCCAGGCTCTGTCCATAGTGCAGCCAGAAACCCAAGGGAAGCCAGTCCTCCTACAAAGGACCGGATGGATATGGAGCTGTAAGATCAGACACTAGCATATGGGAGCAAATGCTTCTGGAAGAGCACCATTCTATGCTGATACTAACACAGCACTCTGACTTACACACCAAAGCCATTTGGAGCACGGCCAACCACCACCACACCACCATGCACAATATTGCACAAAGCAATGAGAGAAATGCATGCTCTGCAGCCATGCAGATCACAGCACACGAAGGCCCTGCACTGCAACGCATACAACTGTGATAGTTACACACCACAGGTATGCAATGCACAGTACCATCCTACAGATCACACTGTTGTGAGATAAACACATCACTGTCATGCAGAGAACAGCATACCACCACCCATCCACAGCAGTGTACACCACTGTGAAAGGCAGACCACATATGACAACCATGTTGGGCATAACACACCCCCACCAGTGGCGTAACAAAACTTGAGGGGCCCCCCTGCACGGTACTTGGAGGGGCCCCCTCCGGACTCAATCTGGAGTTCTCCGGGCGAAGTGCGGTGCTGAGGGGGCCCCCTGGAGGTTCGGGCCCCCTGCACCGTGGGGTATGCGGGGGCCTGTGTTATGCCCCTGACCCCCACCCCCCTCAAGAGCACACCAGTGATGCACAGGGGCGTAGCACAAGCAGAGAGCATGAGAGGGGCTTAAGGGGCAGTGGAAAGGAGGAGGAATACCGACTGGGAGGACTACTAAGTGAGAGAAACAATATTTTGTAAAATAATATTTTTTAGGACTTTCAAAACATATATTAGAGAGAGTGTGTTTTTGACAGAAAGCTCATGCAAAAAAATCAGAGCTGAAATCTGACAGACACCTCACCATAACCAACTAGGAGCACCTGCACCAAACTAGTCCTCAGAAAAAACATTTATTAGGGAGGTGTAACACCCCAAATACCCTCCCCGATCTACGCCCCTGATGCACACAGCCATGCACAGCAAAACAGAGAGCATAGCGCATCATCAGAACTCTCTGCACAACAGTGTGAGACACACAGACACACACCAGCAGGGTTGGGTCCTACTCTTCGCACTGCAATTATCCTGCACACAACTGGAAAAGCCACACCAGAGCAGTAACAAGCAAAGTATATCACCATCACCTTGCACATTACTGCAAGCTGATGATGAAGCGTCACAAGCATTTGGCGCAGGGCATACAACAACCATCATGCACATGACTGTGACAAAAAAACAGAAAGGTACAGGGCACTGTGAGAAACACACCACAACCATGCAAATAACACTACCCACACCAATAGGAGGGCACACCATATTGCATTGCACTACACACTGGTATTACACAGACAAGCATATGCTGAGCACACTAGTTTGAGAAACATATCTCAGTCTTTTTGATTACTGCTTAACACTACACTTTGAAAAGCACTGCATACCACCGACAAACATGCGCACACAAAGGGATGTGAGGAGAACAGAATACCCAGCAAAGAACACTACATTGTGGAATGGAACAGCATGGGTGGATGGCGCTGTATGCCACAGTGAGGAACAGGAACAGCAATACTTTCAATCAGATTACACGACTACCCTACACTGCATATCACTGAGAGGAACAAAATTAAAGTGCTGTGCGCCACTGCCATCTGGGGTGCCACATAGCCTCATGCCATCAGAACACTGTGGGGCATATGTACAAGCACCTATCGCCATGGGAACATCCCTTTTTGGGACGTTCCCATGGCAATAGGGACCTTGCCTTATGTATCAGGCAGTGTTAAGCCACTTAACATGGCTTAATGCTGCCTTGTACATAAGGCACCCTTTCACACTATGGTTAGCGTGAAAAGGGCGTGCAGTGGTTGTTGCAGTGGGCGTTCCACCGCAACACCCATTCATTTTGATGCTTCCCCCTATGTACATGGGTGGCGTACATAGGAGGCAGTGCCAAAATAATATCCTGGTCTTAAGTTGCAGAAACGAGGAGAAATGCCTTATTTCTCCTTGTTTTTGCGTTTTCCATGTGTGCTGCCTTGTGCAGCACACATGGAAAAAGAAAAATGCCATGGTTTGTTTAAGTACAGGAAAGTGTCCCTTCCTGTACATTAACAAACCTTTTTTTTAATGCCATTTTGTAACTTTCATGTGTGCTGCATAAAGCAGCACACATAAAAGTTAAAAATGTCATTTTAGGATTGTTTAAGTGCAGGAAGTGACACCTTCCTACACAAAACCAATTCTCCCCTGCACACAGACACCCTTGCACTCTAGTGCAAGGGTGCCTGCGTTGGTGCTAATTTGTTAAACCTAGTGCCGTCACAGAGGGAAACGCAAGGCTGCACTACAGTCTTGGAAATATGGTGCAGCCTTGCATTTCCAAAGTGGCAGGGCGTGTCGTTAAGCCCAGGAGTCTAACGGCACGCTCCGCCACTTCACTGTACACTTCCCTCGTGTTTCTAGTGCTCTGGATTTCAGAACAAATCATTATTATCTGGTTTGCAACTCTGAATGAAAACAGCTTCCAGGATACCTTAGGTTGCCAAATGAAAGCTCGAAAATCGAAACAAGATGTCCTGACAACATGGAGACAGGCGGCTACTGTAACTATGAGGAACAAACACATACGGTATACAACTATATAGAAGGATTAAGAACCATAAACACCAGTGCCATGCAAGGTACTGTATACCACATCACAGCATAGCCACAAACAGGTCCATATTTCCATGCTACATATGAAAGTCCATGGCAGAGAAAGAGTAACATTGTGCACAGGTATGGACTGGGAACTCAAAGCAGTCCTGGCAAATATTGTCAGACCAGCCCCCTATGGTGCATAGTGAACAAGTGTCAGAGCATAGTAAATAGTAAATGATCTGACATTAGCACCCAGGGCAGAAGGCATAGTGATGTCACACATAGGCTCCTATGCCATAAACCATGTAAATGTCACACATAAAGACCCAGGCCAGAAAGCATAGGAGGGTCACACATAAGCACACAAGCCATAAACCGTGTAAATGTCACACATAGGCACCTAGGCCAGAAAGCACGGAAATGTCAAGCATGAGCACACAGGCCATAAATTTTGGAGATGTCACACATAAGTCCTCAGGCTAGAAAGCATGGAAATTTCACACATAAGCATGCAGGCCATAAACCGTGGAAATGTTACACATAGGCACTTAGTCGAGAAAGCTTTGGAATGTCATACATGAGCCCTCAGGCCATAAAGCATCAAAATGTCACAAATGAGCACCCAGGGCTGAAAGCACGGAAATATCGCACATAAACACCCAGGGCTGAAATTATGGAAATGTCACACATAAGCCCTGAGGCCAAAAAGCATGGAAATTACACACATAAGCACCCAGGCCTGAAAGCATGGGAATGTCACACATAAGCATGCAGGCCATAAACACAGGAAATTGCACATATAGTTAAGCACCCAGGGCAGAAAGCATGGGAATGTGACACATAAGCAATCAGTCCAGAAAGCATGGGAATGTCACACATATGCCCCAGGACAGAAAGCATGGAAATGAAAAGAAATAAGCACCCAGACTTTAAACTGTGGAAATGACACATGAGGACCAAGGCCAGAATGCATGGGAATGTCACACATAAGCCCTCAGGCCAGAAAGCATGGGAATGCCGCACAAAAGCACCCAGGCCAGAAAGAATGGGAGTGCCACACACAAGCCTCAGGCCAGAAAGCCTGGAAATGTCCCACATAAGCACCCAGGCCAAAAAACGTGGAAATGTCACACATGAGCACCGAGGCAGAAAGCATTGGTATGTCAAGCATAAGCACCCAGGCCAGATAGCGTGGGAATATCACATATAAGCACCCAGGCAAGAAAGCATGGAAATGTCACACATAAGCACCCAGGCCAGAAAGCATGGGAATGTCACACATAAGCACCCAGCCCTGTAAGCATGGAAACGTCACAGAGAAGCACCCAGGCTAGAAAGCATGGGAATGTCACACATAAACTCCAAGGCTAGATAACATTGAAATGCCACACATGAGCCCTCAGGCCAGAAAGCATGGAAATGTTACACATAAGCACCCAGGCTATAAACCGTGGAAATGTCACACAGAGCACCCAGGCAAGAAAGCATGGGAATGTCACTCAAAGGCACCCAGGCCAGAAAGTAGCAAAGGAAAACAACGTTGTTAGGTCTCCAGATGGACCATTATGGATGGGACATGAACAATCAACCTTTGATATAACAGCTGAGGACTCCCAAATTGCTTTCCAATGTCGAGTTGTAGGAGTCCAGCAGTCAATGACTTCTGAAGTCTGGTCGGGGTGGAGACCATAGCGGGATCTCTTGAAGGAGTCCATATAAGTGGTTGATGAAGGAAATTACAGAACCTACACTTGGCTCCATGGGCTTGATGACTCCCTAGCTAACATTGCTGGTGTTATGATGAAGAAGGACCAACAACATTCGCCTTCTACATCTGGCGCCATCAAAGTTGTGAGGCAGCCTGAAGTTATCAATGCATCCATCCAGTCCCTAAAGGTCAAGATTGGCTCCTTCATAGCATCAATGAGTGCCCTCAATAGCAATGTTGTTGTTTTGTTGGCCAATCAGCAAACCCTTGCCAGGGACCACCATGCTGCCTTACTGGCACTCACAAATGTTATTGGGAACATGGGCTTTACATTTCTGCCTCTGATTTTTGTGAGCCAAGGGCTAGTAACATCACTCAGCTGCCTCCCATTCAAACACCACAGTTTCCAGGAGAGGCACCACAATCATCAGACGACTGAAGAAGAACATTTGTGAATGCTCCCTGGTCAGGCTTTCTGACTGCCTGATGTAGGACATCATGCCATCTTCTTTGGAACCCAGCACAGTGCTCTTTGTTTGTGTTGTATTTTATCTTGTCCAATTGTGCTAAAAAATACTATACTTCATTTGCTAATGGCAATTTACACCTCTACACTCATCTTAACCACATGGGTGCTAAGGACGGCTCCCGGCCGTCATGAGTCACGGTAGTCGTGTGCTCATGACGGCCGACCGTTGCCGCCCCACCCACGCGCAGCAAATTCCCCGCCTGTGTGGGCGAAATAATTAGTGGGAGGAGTTCGGACAGCTCCCGGCCGTCATGAGCACACGCTCACCATGATATATGATGGCCGGGAGCCGTCCTGGGTACCTGAGCGCCACACCTAGCCCCGCCCCCCCTCGCACCGCGGCAGAATTTGCCGCACGGCGAAGGGGTTAATAAACACATGCAAATGTTAATTCACATTTGTATCCAAATATATTTGAGGCACAATACATTAAAATTTGGCATATGTATTGATTTATAAAAAAATATATACTACTCACATGTTTTAATGTGAGGTCCAGAATCTGTGTTAAAATAAACAATGCCTAGAACCATTATGAGATTTGTATGGTTGATTCTCAAAAAATGTCACACATAATGGAAAACCAAAACACAAAAACAAGCTAAAGAAGATTGACCTAAAGTTAATTGCACATGCTGTTTGGGTAAGTCCACCTACAACAATCACATCCATGTCAATGATATAATGGACAATGTGTCTTTTCCCTATGCAACATCAGAATGGATCGACAAGATGCCTTTTTTTAAATGGACACACAGTGAGATTATTGCAAAGTACACATATACTTACCACCCATAAATGGGATGTGGGAGGTATTTGACCCCAAAACACTGTTCCATTGATCCACATAAATGTTGCAAAGCAATATGACTTCATCATTACCTAATGTGAATACATCACTGCTCACTCAAAGGTTCCGCAACAATGCATGCTTCTGAAGGGTTGTACCAATACTAGCCAGATACTAATGTCCATATTCCTCGTGGATTTGTATTGCAGTTGTGCCACACAAGGGTGCACAAGGCCAACCTAATATCTTGAATGACAGTAACTAAGACATGCAAGGGCACCTTGCCTGGACCTGTATATTCTGATGAATGTGGAGTAATGCAATTCAGGCTAAAATAGCTGACAGATGTTACTCTAACCAATGGGCCATCACATGTTTGAGTCACAGTACTGATGGAGCAAAGTTTCACATAAAAAGAAACTTGCTCGTATGCAATCCTCTCAAATAACCTGTAACACTATAATCAATGTGTCCGTGAGTACTAACAGTGCACCACATTCAACATATTGTATCTAGGGGACGCTTTTCTATGTGCCTTACAAATGAATAATGCGAGTGTCCTAAAATGGCCGCTGAAAATGTGGGAACTCTTCTGCGCATGCGTCTACTACTTCCACGTAATATGACATTTTCTGTCGCTTGGGGGGAAATCTTTGCAGCTGCGCAATAGCTTCTAAAATGGCCGCTTTAAAGTAACGCACTAACGCACATACTGAGCTAAAACTAACCCATGCAAGCTCTACTAAGCTATTAATGCAAAAGATTTATTAAGTAAATGGGGTTAGAGTAGAAGTAAGTGGTATATAGTGAATTCATTTAAGTTTGGATTCTAACGTGTTCTTCTTTGACTTTATTAATAGTTCCCATTTGGGCCTTGGAGGGTGATCGCGTCTCTATTTCCGTGTGACTTCTACACATGCGTAAAACTCCTGCTTGCTCTGAACAAGTGAACTAAATTGATTGGCTGCCAAACTCAAGCCCAGCAAGGACATGGGAACCCAACTTTTGACTCTACAAGAGGAAGGAGAAGAAACATTGTAAATTAGACTTACCGATCCGCATATGAAATATCTGTGGGAATAAAGCTTGTGGGTATTAAAATGAAGGGGCGGGGAGTTAGACAATAGACTAAAGAAAAATATTGCACTTAGTATGGTGTGATGTCCTCACCCCACTGCTTGGCCCAATCAAATTGCGGGTGAACATGGAATTGAAACATTTGGGGGTGGATCATACATTTGAATTGGTATAACAGAGGTAAGTTCTAGATAGTTAGACACACTTGATACTGAGATGCTGATGCTATGCTGAGATGCTGCCCGATTTTGCTGCAATCTGACTGAAAAATCCAACACTAGGGAAAATTCGCAGAACAACCAAGGAGGCACATCTAGGAAGGTGTCCGTACGAGCCCGAGCCGGAGAGAGGAGAACCAGAGAGGGGTGTAACGCTGGCATTACACTAGAAGAGCTCACCTTTCCCTGTCCCGAACCTGTCCTGAATCCCTGACTCTTTGATGTCGGGGTCCTTACACCATTCTAGGTAAATATATCAGTAGGGTAAATGCTCCGTACTTGCTCTCTGTTCTTTCTCTCCTCAGGTGCTGTCTTTGCAAGAATGTATTAATGCAAACTGATTATAAGCTAACTGTACTATTTTCCTGATGGAGATTTCTGGCATATTCATGTGTAACTTGATTTGACTCACAAAATTATTAATTCAGATAAACTTTTAAAACTCCCTCTGAGTCTGTGGTTCTTTAAAATAAAGTTAAATGTATTATTGTCTTTCCTCCCTATTCTAATCTACTACTAGATCTTATTGAACGTTCATTTACTCAGGAGACAGGAATGGTAAGAATACTGGTGTAAAGATTTCCTAGGGTAAAATAAAATTGATGACCAGTGGATATTTACCAGCTCATTGCGTGTATAAATGTATATGGGACCAAATGAGTGTTGTGTGTATGAATGTGTAGATCTGGTAAAGTCCGCTGCATCAGTTTTACTTGTTGGCAGAGGCATGGTTAGTATCATTAGTTAGGTGAGGAGTGTATTTGAAAGTTGAATTATTGATTTATGTTTAACCAAAACCCGTTATGTATTGTTTTACGTTGTCTGGAAATTCCTGGGAACATTGAATAGCTGCTGGTAAATGGAAGCCAAACTGCAGTGAGGTTATTGGTCTGGATCGAGAAAGTGCTGAAAGTTACGCAGGACTGGAAGCACTAAGTTAGGGAAAATTTCTTGTATATTAGTGAGAATAATTGATAGCGAGGATTTCTCTGGTGAAATGTTGGTATTATATCACCTAGAAAGGGTAATACTGAAGGAGTAGCAGGTTCTCTGATGCCTGTATGAAGAGTAAGTGGAAAGGTTTTACTTGTAGTGTGTGAAGAGTAAGCAGAAGGGTTTTACTCACAGTGAAAGAAATCATACTATTTTTTGAATTAGTGGGCCAGACACAATAGCGAATGTTTATACATTGTTAATTAATGAAACTGTGTGAAAAGTTTTGTGAAAAATAAGCTGTCACATTACCTTGTGAAGGAGGGGTCAGTTGTGGGTGCTGCACTGATGTCACTAAGCTGGGATTGGTTGAAACAGCGGGTGTGTAGTTGATGCGTGTGAGAAGTTAGCCTGGCACATGCTGGTCACTAGTTATAGTGGCCACCTTGCACCAGTCCATTTTGACTCTTATGGTAGATAGGTTTAAGACAACCTTTTAAAGAAAGCTATCCTAGTGGTAGCTGTGGAGAGCAGCCTTCAGGCTAAGTCTCTGAGGAATGTAAAGCAGCTTGTTTTACCTTATAACCTCTTGAATTACCAAATGAAAGGACACCACACAGGTATATATATCAAATATATATGTATTCATTTATAGACACACTCTACTAATCTCTTTATGAGATTAGAAGTCAGGAACACATTCAAATATCAACGTTTCACAATAAGTTAAGCACAAATATGGCTGGGGCCCTAGGGGCGTACCAGACCATATACTAAAAAAGAGGTTTAGGAAAGTCGAATTGCAGAGGGACAAGGCCTAGGGCCTGTACAATCGCTGGGGCTTCACTAATCCACCCAAGGCAGGTAAGTAAAAGACCCACAGGAGAGGCATGCAGTGTGAGAAAACAGCCGCGGATTCCCTATTGATTTTAATGGAGCGAGTCGCGGTTGGATTTTTTAAGTTTTAGGGTACTTCGAGGAAGTCTACAAGCAAGCCACTTACAAGGTAAGTAATTCGAGGGCCAACACACACTATGGCACCGGAGTGCACGAGTTACCTCACCCAGGGAAGCCGGGTGCATAGGTGTCTTTTGGTGTCGGGTCGCGTCGCTGTTTTCTATGGAAGCCAAAGAAGATTTGCTGCTTGCGAAGACTGAAGAAGTGTCCGGTGGGATCCAAGGCTGGATTCAAGATGAAGATGACCTGAAAGCAGAATGGACAGTGTTCTCTGTCTTCGCTCACGAGAACCAGAAGGCATCGACGATAACCAGCAGCTGGATTCAGAGTGTTCCACAACGTCTGCAGCTTACTGAGGTGTCAGCAACTGGATTGGAGCCAACAAGCCTTAGCAACAGCAAGTCTTGTGGAAAGTAAATAAAGTCATCGGTGCAGACCAGCAAGGTCTGAGGGACTCAACCAGCAAGGGTAAGTGAGGGCATAATTGGAGCAACCAGGGGAGCCCTTTGGTTTGATAAGAAAGTCTTCAGGGGACCCACAAGCCAATGGGCAAGGGATTGCAAAGACGCCTTGTGAGGAAATGCTTCACAGGAGCCCACGGTCACTCAGGATGGGGTAGGCCTCTGATTTTTGGTGCACAACCTGCTGGAGGCTTGGGCCACAAATGATCCAAAGCACATATTTGTAGAACGTAGTGAAGGGGTTGCACTCAACAATAGTGCATGGTACCCGGGTTTTGCTGTTCCTCATTACTCGTGGGGTCCACTCGCCTCAGCTCTGCTGGGGACTCACAATGGCCATCAAAAAGTCAGGATATCCACTTCCGGGGCTGCAGAGACTTCGGACTCTGGCAGGAGCAGGAGAGTTTGCGACCATTGATTACAGTTTTTGGTGCCTGCCAAGCAGGGGAGTCACTCCTTGACTCCAAGGGAGATTCTTCCATCTTTCAAAGGTAGTGGAACATCGAAGGGCAAGGATTCTTCTTGTAAAGCATCGTCCAGGGATATATAGTTTGCAATGGCAAGGGTTCCCTATCTTATACTATAAGGAAGGGAGGGACTAGCTTCATGACCACTCCTCTGGGAGCGTCAGGGTAGGGGGTGGTTACACCCACTTCCCTTTGTCCAGTTTCGCACCAGAGCAGGGACAGGTAGCCCCTGAACCGGTTTGAGCTGGCATATGCACAGAGGAGCCTACTGCTCCCCCAGTGCAGGACTTCAAAGCACTCTAGGAGTGCACCCACCCAGCCCCAATACACTAAATCCTGTCTGGAAGGTGGTGACACCTCCCTGTGACAGGATGCCTATTGTTGGGCCTCCTCCACTGCGAGTTTCAGTCAGCGGCAGGAGGGCAGCCCAGTGTCTGTGCTGGTGTCATACATTTTGTGATGCCAGGGCTCTTTCAGATTTCTACCATGTTTCCACAGTGGGTACATGTTGTCCCCTCTAGAAGGGTGGGATCATACTCCCACACCAGTTACTGGTGTGCGGGTATGATTCCAAGCTGTTTGACACCAAACAGGACATGTTTTGATGCAGTCATTCCAAACTTAGCATTTACCGGTAGGTTATAATGCACTTAAGAGTATATGGTTTAACCGCATCCACAAACAGCCACAGAGAATAGACTCTGCCAGCTGCAGAGGGGTCCTGCTCATGCAGAGGCACTCCCTCACATTGTAAACCAAGCACCCTGCCCTCAGGATTGATAGGGCCTGCCTTAGGGGGTGACTCATAGGTTTATATGTGTGTGTATGGTGAGATATAGGAACCTATACCTCAGTGAGGAGTGCTAACACTACCTCCGTAGCAGGCCTGTGGTGTCAGATTTAGTCTGCTTCCCAGGGGTGACATAATACATGCTTCAGCCCCTGGTAGGCCTGTAAAGTACCTATGCCCTTGGTACCTAGGGTACCATATACTAGGGGCTCATAAGGTACCACAGTATCCAATCACTAGTGCATCTAATATGCACTCCAAGTTGTTTAGAGAGAACAGAGAGACTGGGACCCTGTTTAGCAGGGACCCCGCCAGACTATAGCCCGAAACCAGTGTTAACATCAGAAAAAAAGTGGGGGCAACATAAGTGCAGATCCTACTCTCCTACAATGCGTAATTGTAAAGGAGGGGTCAGTTGTAAGGAGTAAGACTGACGTCACAGAAAAGCCGCGCAAGCATTTGCTGAGCAAGCGAGCAGAGTAAAAGTTGATTGGTCCGCAGACTAGAAAATGCGCTGGTATTGGAGAATTATTAGAATTAAAGCAAGTGTTTGATTGGTCATCAAAATAGAGATCCCGAGAATAATAATAGATAGTGGAGTTTGCATGTACAATCCAACCTTAACAGGGACTCGACCAGATAGAAGATTTGTAGGGTTTGCTTACGAGCAGTACCTTAACCAGCACAAGCACGCAATGTACGGAGAAAAGAGAAAAATGAAATTCATGCAAAAAGTTAAGAATTATTTCAAAAAGGACAAACCCATTAAAAGTGGAGAGGGGATTCTCATTCCTTCTCCAAATACGCCTGCATCATACATGATCGTGGAGAGAGGCTATCATACCTGTGTATGGTTAGACAAATGGGTGGAATACACAAAGGATGATGGTATATTAGCATTTCCTCAGTACGGAAGCTTTAATGGAAGAATACTGTACAATTTAAGAACACAAATGAATTAGTTAGAACCCAGACCTAGATTGACTCAATATGAGGCTTTAGAAGAATAGGAAATGGAAGCATTTGAACGTGACAGGCCCTGAAGTAACAGGACTTTAAGCAAATATTACCCGAAATTTCCCCGGAGACTAGAGATGGTCAAATGAAACAATGGAGACAGGCCATGGTGGCAGAAGGTTTATATCCTGTGTTAACATCAGAAGAGCAGATGGGAGGTAAATGTACAGAGAAGACCATGCACTTAACCATGATAGATAGCGGAGAAACAGAAGAAGGGTATTTAGAGGACGTATTGATGAAAAGTCCTGCACCTTGTAATGACGGATTCAATAGAATGACCCCTAGTGCCCAAATGATAAGAACACCTTTGGTTCCACAGATAGTACATGACACCGCAGACAGGGTACTTCAAGAAAAGGAAAGGGAAGCAATAAATAAGAATAAAGATGATCCTGATACAGAAAATAACTCAGATGAATATACTTCCTGAAGCATTGACCATACCAGTTATAATAGGTCCGTTAGTTCCATTATATGGAGAAAAATCAAAATGTCCTAAAGTTCCTGTAATGCCTACTCCAAGCATAGAACCTAGAAAAGAAAAGGTAAAAATAGATGATCAAGCCAGTGAATGTGAATCAGTAATATCATTGATGGATTTGCCTATAAGAGAGCTAATAATGGAAACCCCGAAAATTAATTTCTCTCAGTTGTTCAAATGAAGTTAGACTAAAGACATCATCAGGAACTAGGAGTGCCACAATAGTAACTACAGAAGATATAGAGAGATGGTCTCAAGAAATAGAGAAGCCAAAATCACAGCCTAAAATATTAGACATTTTTAAGTTGAGAATAGAATTGGAAGAAATGGTTGCTGGAAATGTGGGTATAGACTGGCTAAACACATACAGTGAAGAAGAATTACTGTTTATTTGTAGAAGCATTACTCGAAATACAAAGGCATTTCATGAAAAGCTGACTAATTTGGCATCGGAAATGGGAATTGACATAGGGAAATCAAAGAAGTTGCAGAAACCATATAGAGCAGAATTCTCTGATAAGAATTTGGAAAACATGAATGTGTCTGGAAGAAAGTTACAGATCAGAGAGTTGTTATTTCTGTTACAAAAATGGGGAGATCTTGAAAGTTGGAGAGTTAGATGGGCAAAGAAAAAGGAAGAAGGACAGGTAAATCGAACAACATCTGAATATGTCATGAGAGAAACGGAAAAGTCTGAGAGGTTGTTATCTGATGAGAGAAGTACCTGGAGGGGGGTACGTACATGTGCCATGGACTTGACAAGATATTTTGTCTTTTACGAATGATTTTCCAAAATTTAGAGAAAAACCATGAGAGTGGTACAGACAAGTTGAGAGGTTTGTGAAAGTTTCAAAAGTTTTATTGAAGGATCTGGATGGTCTGTTTGACATAGTAGTACCTGCAGATTTGTGGACAGAGTGTAAGATTACTGTAGATTGGCCTAGTGAGGAATATCCAAGAGAGGCAAAAACTGGAGCTCCGTCAGAGGATGTAATGAAAAAACATCATCAGGTTATCACCTTTCTGAAGAGTAAAATTTCCCCGAAAGAAACTGATTGGGTAAAGATAGACAGAACAACTCAAGAAAAGGATGAGTCTGTACATGCCTACTACGAACGTCTCTTACAGGTGTTCAAACAGTAGTGGGTTTGAAAGTTTGGAAAACAAGGACATGACTCATTTTGTGTTTTCATTTTGTGACTGGGCTAAGATTGGATATATCTCAAATGATTAAGCAGCACATGCTGTGCTGGCAGTCAAAGCCCATTGATGAGATTTTAAATTATGCAAAATATTGTGGGGACAAAATTGATGGCAAACAAAAAGCTTTAGAAGAAAAAGTAATTTGGGCTCAAGTAAAATTAGTTGAATAGCAAGAGCTACTATTAAATAAACAATCAGAAAATCAGGAAACAGCACAAGGTCAGAGTGACAATAATGGGGGAAAGCCACGGGGAAGATTAAATTGGGAAGAGGCAAAGAAAATATTTCCCTTTCACGGGTGCGGGAAGTTGGGACATTAAAAGAACAAGTGTAAAGCCATACAAGTTAATAACGCCCCGAATCAAAATTTAAATCCACAGATGCAGAATGAGGTGTTAATGAGTCATCAGCAACAGGGTATAGATCTTCAGAGTCAATTGCCACCTGCCACTAAATCAAATTTTGTGAGTCAAGCCAAGTACAGTGTGGACGCCGGATTTCCAGAAGGAAGTGGTAAGAAACATTTTGGAACATCTCTTTTGCAGTATCCACTGATTGATTATGACTATGACAAGGAATGGCGGTGCCCGAGGGGGGAGGAGGGGGAGGGGATACTTGGTGCATGCCTACCGTTAGATCAGTCAGGGCCTTACATAGAGGGTAAAGTAAAGGGAAATGATATTACCTTCTTGTTAGATACTGGCGCTACCCGGTCTACTGTAAGAACAGCAGACATTCCTAACCTGCCCCTCTTGGGAGAGAACATACAAGTTGTAGGTGTTTCAAACAAACGGATTAGCACTCCAATCACAGAACCCATGGAGGTGCGAATTGGTAATTTCAAAGAAATACATAAGTTCGTGGTCTGCGACTCAAGCCCTGTAAACTTGCTTGGAAGAGACCTGTTGTGCAAAATGAATTGCACTATATTTTGCACACCGGATGGTGTTGAAATACAAACCCTAGATGAAGATGGAATTTACAAGTTCATGTTAGCTAAACAAGGAACAGAAGTAAATGAATTATGTTCGATGATGACACAAAATGAATTACCTGCAGAAGTCAAACTGACTGTAAATTCAGAAATGTGGGATTTTACTGGAAAAGAAATAGGATTAATGGCAAATGTAGATCCCATAAAAGTGACTGTGAAAGAAGGTGCTGTTTACCCGAACACCCGACAATATAAAATGAGTCTAGAAGTAAAGGCAGGTGTCGCAGCCGAAATAGAGCGATTGGTCAAACAAGGTATTTTGGAAGAAATAATGAGTAGCCCTTGTAACTCACCCATAATTGGCATTAAGAAACCTAACGGGAAATATAGGGTGGTTCAAGACCTCAGGAAAATGAACAAGATTGTTGTACCATGCTGTCCAGTAGTGCCTAATCCAGCTGTGATTCTTTTTCAGATACCATGGAAATCAGGATGGTTCACAGTGATCGATTTATGTCATGCATTCTTTTCCATTCCACTGCATCCAGATAGCAAGTTCTTAATTTCGTTCAAATTTGAAGAGCATGTTTATGTTTGGAATTGTGTGCCTCAAGGGTACACAGAAAGCCCTTCAATCTTTAATCAGATTCTCAAAAGAAGCCTAGAATCTCTTGTATTGCCCAGAGAGTCAGTCCTGGTGCAGTATATTGACGATCTATTGGTGGCGTCGAACACACGAGAGGACTGTGTTACTGATTCAATTGCATTTTTAAATCATTTGGCAAAGGGTCGACATAAAGTGTCCCCTGAAAAACTCCAGTTTTGTAAAAATTCAGTTAAATACCTGGGACATCAAATAGAAAGAAGAGTTAGAAGGGTGACCTCCGAAAGAATCAGAATAATGAGACAAATGCAGTTGCCACGAACGCAAAAAGAAATAGGAATGTTCCTTGGAGTTGTAGGATATTGTAGACAGTGGATCATAGGGTTTGCTTTATTAGCCAAACCTCTGATACAAATGACCAGAAAGAGAGCAAATGATCCTATAGAATGGGATGAGGAAAGTATAGGATCTTTTATGAAATTGCGCAAATGTTTGTGTGAAGCACCTGCTTTGGGCATGCCCGACTATTTGAATGAATTTGCATTATTCTGCTATGAGTGGGGTAATTGTGCGCTTTCAGCCTTAACACAGAGACACGGATTAATGAGAAGGACAGTGGCCTATTTTTCTGCTACCTTGGATCCTGTGGCCTGTGCATTACCAGGTTGCCTGAAAGCTGTGGCTGCAACTTGCACATGCATAGAACAGAGTGAGTCAATTGTGATGGGACACCCTGTTAAGGTGTATGTTCCTCATGCAGTGGTGATTTTACTGACCAGGACCCGAACACAGTACCTAAATCGCAGTAGGCTGACAAAATATGAAAGAATAATACTTGGAGCTGAAAATGTGACAATAGTGAGGTGTACTGTCCTTAATCCAGCTACCTTTCTACCTGCTCCTTAAGAAGAAGAAGTGAGAGATGAGGTTGAGCATGAATGTCTTGACATGACTGAACTTAGCACCAAACCTCGTCCTGACATACAAGAGGTACCTTTGAAAAATGCAGAACATGAGCTGTTTGTAGATTGCTCATGCATGATGTGAAAAGGTGGCTTGATATATGATGTCCACTAGTTCTAGTGGGTACCTCGTATCAGTCCAAACAACCCCTTATTGTGATAGGTTAAAGACAACCTTTATTGAAAGCTATCCTAGTGGTGGCTATGGAGAGCAGCCTTCAGGCTAAGTCTTGAAGGAATGTAAAGCAGCTTGTTTTACCAGTCTATAATCACTTGAATGATCAAATTAAAAGACAACCACACCAAGTATATATTTAAAATATATACATTTAAGATTAAACACACCCCTCTTTATGAGACTGGAGTTTGAAGTACTTAAGTTACAAGATAGCAATCATCAGTAATAGCACAAATACACATTTGGGCCCTATGGGCGTACCAAACCATATACCAAAAAAGTGGTATAAGAACCACGACTGGGATAGACACTAGGCCTATAGCCTCTAGAATCGCTGGGACCCCAAGGAACCACCCAAGGTAGTGACACAGGGGACCCACGGGGACTGTATGGAGTGTGGTTCCTATTATCTTCTAAGGGCAATGTCGCGTTGGAAATTTAAAGATTAGGGACACTTCTAATCGAGTGAGGACCAAACCCTTTTGGAATTAGGTAGTTCTAGGGCTAGCACCCATGGGAGCACCGGAATACTCGAGTTACCTCACCCAGGAAAGCCGGGTGCATAGGTGTCTTTTGGTGTCGGGTCGCGTCGTCGATTTCAGTGGGAGCCTGCAAAGAACTGCTGCTGCCGTGAAGAAGAGGAGAAGTGTCCAAAGAGATCCAAGCCTGGATCTAGGATGTGAGGAACCTGTAAGCAGAGGGGACAGAGTCTGGGTCACTTGACAGTGATCAAGGGCAGGATGGACCAATGCCCACAGATGTCGGGTGCTTCAGGTGAGTTGATGGATGTCTTGACTCTTAAGCCACGAGGTCCAGGATGTGTCGACGAAGTCCATGAGCCGGATTTGAGCTGTCCCACAAAGTCAGTCAAGTGCTGCACTGTCAGAGACCAGAATGGACCCAACAAGCATTGGCAACGGCGAGTCACTGGAAATCAGAGAAAGAACTGCGGTGCAGACCAGCAAGGTCTGATGGACTCACCCAGCAAGGGTAAGTAAGGGCACGTCTGGAGCAACCAGGAAAGCCCAAACAGAAAATGAGTTGCCTTTGTGGGGACCTGCTAGCCAACGGGCTAGTAATCGCAAAGGAGTCTTGAGCGGTCGCACTTGAAGCTGTCCCACGGGTCACTCGTGAAGTGGAGGCCAACCATCTTCAGTGCAGGAGAGGCTCAAGGCTGGGGCTACTCGGAGACCAAAGCACAACTTCGAGGAGGACCAGTAACATAGTGTAACATAGTAACATAGTCCTGAGAGCACGATTGAAAATGAAATATAGATATAGTGTATGGTATAACCTATGCACCAAAAAGTGTGATATAAGATGAACCGGGGCATGAAATATAATATGCATTGCATTGTGCGCAATGACAGATTCATTGGAGAGCGCAAGATAGCACAGGCACTAGCGCGTGCTATGTGATATGCGCCTTGGAGTGTAATATGCACAGGGCAGTGTTGTGTAACCTAACTAGTCTCTAAAGTTGTAATATAAAATATGTGCTGGACAGTGTAACGTTGCATATGCACTGTGACAAAGATATGGATCCCAGATTGTAACATGTATGGCATGGCGCTGTGAGTTATAACATAGGCATCGAGGAAGGCACGTTAGATGGGGCAATATAACCCGTGCGAAGGCAAGTGTGGCATGACATATTCACGGGGTGGTGTTACAGTGCACATGGACTAGAGAGTGTCATAGCATACGCACTAGCTGGTGGAATACAACACAGAGGTGTGTGGCACTCGGCGGGCATTGGTGGGTGTAACAACGCATTGGGCTCAGCCAGGAGCACGCGGTGACTCTCAAGTGAGGTTTGTCTCCTTTCCAGAGAGTAAAATAAAAAGTATTACACATCCGGTGGTGGATGTGTGTTTTATTAACCGTGAGGGGGGTTTCTTGCATAGTTTTGGTCTAATTTTTGTCGAATCCCCTTTGAATGGCTTGGTGTGCGTGTGTATTAAATGTGCCCGTCAATAGCTACCCATGTTTGTATAAATAAACGACAAGGGTGTCTACTTGGAGAGTACCCACCAGCAGGGGCACTGGGATTAGGCACGGTAGGGTGTCAGACATGTCAGAGCTTCACTAGCGGTGTAAATACATTCCACGTGGAATCATTGTATGCATAGTCGCCTTTTAATGAATATCACGCAAATCATCATGGTGATAGGTACATATGGTTTGTCCAGCATGTCCTAGGTGTTTCTATAAATATATATTTTTTTAAAATAATAAAAAACAAAGGCCGGCCCCGGGGGATGGGGTCCCCGGGGCCATAAGTGGCCTGAGGAGGGGGCAACACAGCACCCCTCCTAAAGATTTTTTTTTTAAAAGGCCACGCCCCAGGGTTGGGGTCCCCGGGGCCGATTAAGACTTTGGGAGGGGGGCCACATGGCCCCCTTCCAAATTTGTTTAAAAAAAATAATTAATTAGGGGCAGGCCCTGGGGGATGGGGTCCCCAGGGCCAATAAGTTATAAAGAGAATGGGGGGCCACACAGCCCTCCTTAAAAAAATTAAATAAATAAAAGACCGGCATCGCGCCGGCCGCCACGCCCCCTCCTTGCAGCACTCTGCAAACGCGCCCCCTGGCCAGTTGTAAGTTGGGGAATTAATTTCCCTTCAATACTGAGGGTCCCTGAGGGCCAACTAGCCCAACAAGTATCTCCAGTATGCATCAGGGAGCTGCGTTGCAGACAGGTGTTCTGAGGCCACGCCCCTTTTTACACCTCTCTGCAACGCAGCTCTGTGGCGCTTACTGGAGGTACCTAGTGGGCTAGTTTGACCCTAGGGACCCATAGGATTCAAGGGGACTTAATTTCTCAACTTAGAATGGCCACAGGGTGCGTTTACACAGTGGTGAAGGGAGGGGACGGGGCCTGAGGTGACGTGTGCAAACAAGCCCTGTGGCGCATTTTAAGTTGGGGAAATAATTCACCTTCAATCCTGAGGGACCCTGGGGGCCAACTAGCTCACCAGGTGCTTCCAGTAAGCGCCACTGCTCTGCGTTGCAGAGAGGTGGTCTAGGCCGTGTCCCTTTTTACATCTCTCTGCAAGGCAGCTCTGTGGTGCTTACTGGAGGTACCTAGAGGTCTAGTTGGACCCTAGGGACCCTCAGGATTCAAGGGGACTTAATCTCCTAACTTAAAACGGCCACAGGGCATGTTTACACAGTGGGGAAGGGAGGGGACGGGGCCTGAGGTGACGTGTGCAAACACGCCCTGTGGCGCGTTTTAAGATGTAGTTTTTATCCCCCTGCCCTACTATATACTAGGGGCTTACAGAGGAGGTCATGCTAATCACAGGGTGACCCAAAAGCATAGTTTTCCCTAGTGTATGCAGGCGTTTTCACTGTATTCTGAGTGTATTTTAACATAGCACTGGCTCTAGGACTGGTTAGTCAGACTCAGTTACCACCAGTATCCATCTGAAAAAGTTGAGGGTACAGGATGATTTAGCAACAAGGCTTCTTTCTGCGCTTCTGTTTGTTCTTTCTGCATGTTATCCTTCTTCCTGCACTTTTCTTCGTCCTTGAGGACTTCTGTTGCTTCTTTCTGCATTTCTTTTTTTTGTTTCGGTGCGTTTTTTCTTCTTTCTTCCCATGTCCTATGTCTGTAGGCATAGTTAGAAATTAGTATTTAAAAAACCTTTGAAATTCACAGAAAAAAACATAGGTTTCAGGCACGTTATAGTTAAGAATTAGCATTTAAAAAACCTTAGAAATTCACTGAAAAAACCATATGTTTAAGGGGCGTTATAGTTAGCTGGACTTTTCACTCATACAAAACCATTAAAATTCCCCCGTTATAGTTAGATCAGCTACCTATAACTCTCGCGCCCGCAACGCACTGCTGATGACGTCACATATTACATTACTCATGACATGAGCAGTGACATCACTGATGACATCACTGATGACATCTCAAATGACATCACTGATTACATCACTGATGACATCATCCTTGTGATAGAGTGGCAGACCTCCTCTCACCCTAATATAACCTTTGATACACACATTCAAAAATAGAAACTAACATTTTCAAAACAATGGACATACCAATACCAGTCACAACAACCTATTCAGTAATTCTAAGATCCACATATACATCCACTCATTCACCAACAATCCTATACAGCCACTCATACACGTACTCACTCATCATATGTACTCATACACCTATATATCCTGTTACACAACGCCACTCATCCATAGAGTTACTCACACACATAGTCACTCATGCTAATAAAGAATCAAACATCCATTTACTTGCATATAAAGTTATACACACACCACCGCACTTACTTCTACAGAAACTTACACATACTTTGGGGCATATCAACAAGCAGGCGATAAAAACTTATCGCCGCTTTTGCGGCCGTTTTCGGCCGAAAAGCGGCGATAATTTTATCGCCTAATCAGCAAGGTCACGCTAACGCGTGAAACCTTGCTTTAGCGTCAGGATTCCTAACGCCCAGCTTTGCATCTCTAATGAGATGCAAAGTGGGCGTTCCTGACCTGGCATGACAGGAGAAATGTCGCTAAGCGATATTTCTCCTATCAGCAAGCCTAACGCTATGAAGCATAGCGTCAGGAAAAGTAGCGATAACCCCTGTTATCGCTACTTTCCTTACACCTGCTTCAGGACTGACTTAGCCATGATATCCTATGGAAGGTGGATATCATGGCTAAGTTTGTGAGTCCCTATCAACTAGCTAACGTGAGATTATCGCTGGGTTTCCAGCGATAATCTCACGTTAGCCAGTTAGCGCTAGGATTTTTATCGCCGATGAGATAAGCGTTGCTAATAGCATGCTATCTCAGCGATAAAAATCGGCGCTAGCCTGCGATAATTATCCGAGCGCTAAGGGCGCTCAGCGATAATTATCGCCGGTTGTTGTTGATATGCCCCTTAGTCTTTTAAACAATCACTTATAGAAACACATACTTATTGATACAGGAACTCTTCCAATCTCTCACTCTCACATATACTCACTTATATACACCAATAGTCACATATACTAGTTTAAAACATATGTAGTTACTCATAAAGACACTTTTGAGACAGTCATTCACTCACTAACACACCCATGCACACACTCATCCACCCATACAGTCCTGCACACATGCTGTCTTCAACACATACAAACAGTGAGTCACTCATTCATGCACCTATGCACTACGTAATACCCCCCACTGAACCATACAGACACTCAGACACTCATACTGATACTCATAAAACCAACTAATAACCTATATAGACACTCATGTAGCTACTCACCAACCCATGCAGCCACTTATACACAAAGTGAGAGACTGATACAGATATTTACATATTTAAACATTACTCACTAAGCCATGTATTCACTAAGATACACTTAATCAGTCCGTTATACAATCAATTTTTCAAAAACAAATCATCCATTTAGACACTTATATACCCATTTATTCTTCCATCGACCTTGAGATATACATATATAAAACATTTAATTTTCAGAAAAACACATTCACTGGATGATGTCATCAGTGATGTCATCAGTGATGTCATTTGAGATGTCATCAGTGATGTCATCAGTGATTTCACTGACCATGTTGTGGTAAATATTTCATTACCGGTACTATTTTTTATGCTGTAAAGTCTAGTAAGAATAACTCAGTAAATATAAGAGGCAGAATCCGTGGTATTAGAGGTTCTAAAAGGCTTTATTCCTTTACAAAGGAAATACAATTCGAATTGCAGGCTTCAAATTCCATCACCACGTAAGTTCAGGAAGGAAGGCAATACATTATTGACAGGTAATAGTATTTATATGGAAAGCATTACATTAAGACAGATGCAAGAGGCGTAACAGCTGATAATACAGATAAAATATGCATACGTAACTAAAAAGGC
Organism: Triturus cristatus; assembly: GCF_964204655.1. NCBI lineage: Eukaryota > Metazoa > Chordata > Amphibia > Caudata > Salamandridae > Triturus > Triturus cristatus. The sequence continues at coordinate 381,210,211 of NC_140595.1, forward strand.
AGACATATAGGCGTAACTTATAATACGTCATTATACATGATGTCACAAGTGGGTGGATCCATAAGAGAATCCTGCAATGTCAGCAGAAATATTTGGCAGAGATGCGCGCGCAGCCGCATGACGTGTGATTGACGTGCAACTAGAGGGTGAAGGGGACTTGACATTTAGCTCTACATGTGGAGACAGAAGTCTGGGGGGTCATGTCAACCTAATCCCAAATCATATCTAATATCCTATGTTTAAAGAACTGTGTTATCCAAAAGGAAAGGTCTCTAGGATAGAGTCTATTCTATACTGACTGTTAATGCGTGTACAAGCGTCTAAGTGTCTACATGAGATGCGAGGGGGCAGGAATCTTCCATGGTAACAGGGGCTATGAATTACTTGCATGAGGACAGCGAGGCCTGGCCCTTTGCACGGTAGCTGGAGGAATGTTTACCTAAACTACTAGACAGGAATGCATCGGATGAGGAGCGGAGCAGATAATCTTGAAGGTGAAATAAAGTTTTTGGCAGGCAACAGGCTGGATCAGGCACCGTTAGCCGCGCAGGGAGTAGGACAAAGTTCATGGATACAGATGCAGGCTCGGACTGGAGCTTTCAGAGGCAGAAGGCAGAGGGCCTACAGAATTCAGGGCCTACTCGCCTGAATCTGTAAAATGTGGAAAGTGAACCACATAAAGTCGGTGGCCTTTCATACTTAGGAATGGAATATCTGACCCATTCATGGCGGATCTGAAAGAGGACATGTTGACGGTGGACGCACATGTATTTGCGTCTTCAAAACTGGAACTGGAGGGAACATACATGTACTTATAGCATGCACATGGAGCCGTTGGGGTCTACGTTAGGGGACATAACTGATCACAAAATTCATATTTCCTCATTCCCTCCTTGTCCCCTACGGACCCTCAGGAGATATCGATCTTCATCAATCCATCGATCTGTTCATATAGCATCATTTGTTCTTCTTTCTTCTTCCGGGATCTTGAACGAAAACTTGGATGTGGGATACACGATGTGGCACACAGACCACAAATCGCTGGCCCACATTGTAGACATAAGCAGCAACTGAATAGTATGAGAAAGCCAATACCTAGGAAGGATAGGATTCTCCATCCCCAGGCTGACAACACGCTCCAAAACCAACCGGACCAAGTCCAGGTGCCTGGACTCTGGCGTATCTGACTCACAATCTTATGGAGGCGAGTTATGGCTTTATATACTGACGGCGAATTTTCTGGTATGAAAACACAGCAACTTGATCCGATGACCCTACAAGCTCCGCCCCTATCGGCCAGGATGACGTCAAGAACAAGACGATTTTGAAGCACAACAATCCGCATAGCAGACTGCTCTTCTGTTAAATTGCCTAAGGCGGAAGTAGTCTCGTTCACTACTGCTTCAAGGGTTCTAGTTAATCTACGTATCAGCTTACTATTAGTGACTGTACCTATATAGGGAAAGAAACCTTTATTGAAATCTGTGTATTGCTCCCATGCTGTTTCAGTGTAATCGACAATTGGGAGATCTCTCTGCTGTCTATTGTGTACTAAATGGGTATTTCTGTGATAATCAGGAGGGGCTAGGAAAACAGGTGGCAGAAGGAATGCTATGTAACAGGTACCATCCCAATCTAGAGGTAGACGTATATATGCGGTCTGGCCACATATGAAGTAGGAATGACGGGAAGCTCTAAATGTAGACTTGCCTTGATCACTGAATTTTATTACAGTGGTGCATTTACTATGTCCCATGTGTATGGAACCATTTTTTCTTACACATAATTCCCCTTTTACTGGGAATACTGACATGGCGGGCAAGATTGGTGTAGCTTCAGATTCAACGTTCAGGATCATGAGGTTAAGTGTAAAATTACCTAATCCATATACTTCATTTTCTAGATCAGTTCCTGTTCTTTTGGGAAGTCCCTCCTTGTTAGGGTAGCAGACTTTAAGCAAAACTAGGTTCAGGTTTCCCCATACCCAGTTGTCTTGATAAACTGCGGATTTTGAATCTAGGGAATTAATCAAACTAAACCATGCTCCACAGGAGCCATTGTGTGTGAACGGATATGGAAAGAGGGGTAAAACTCCCTTATAGTTCTGATAGGGAGGGAGTCGGCCACATATCCAACAATTTGTGGCATTGCTGGTCTGATGGGAATGATGTAACATACTAATGAATGTGTTGTTGCGCAGCGCAAATCTGTAGGACAACTCATGCGGAGGTAATTCGCTAAAAGAATGTTCTGCAGTAACATTGTAAGCACGCTTAAAAATAGGGTAATACATATGCAGTAGTATACTGGAAATGATGATCAGAAGACTTAGAAAAAACAAAATTAATAATGTTACTGTGCAGTGACTACGAAGTGATTTACAATACGCATGCTTTTTAAGCTGCATCTGTTGATTTCTTTCTCTATTCCGGTCTAGAGGATACATGTCAGAGACAAATTCAACCGATTCACCTTGGAGAGGACTTAAACAATCAAATTGTCTGACTTGCTAGACCTTAATTTCAGTTTATAAAGTTCAGTTTTTGTTGGTTCAACCAAGGAGAGTTTTGAGTCTGTCTGTGAGGGAATGCAGGGCTGAGTGTTCACACTAGATGGTAGTCCATAAAATTTCTTGATATGACTCGAGTATAACCACCCTTTACGTCCCTCGATCTTCACGGCTGTCCTTGTGGTTAGTAGAACAAGTTTTGGCGATTTCCACCTAGGCTCCAGTTGGGTCTTCCGGTCGAAATTCCGGACCAGAACCAGGTCGCCTGGAACCACGTCATGGGGCTTCACCTCAGTGTTATCAGGAAAAGCTGCAGCTACCTGTGAACGACAAGATTGTAGTGCAGACATCAAGGAAGCCAGGTAATCTGTCAGCATATTACAGTCAACATCAGTGATTTTGCGAGGTATAGGCGTCCCCCACATATTTGGTGGTCTACCGAAGATCACCTCGTACGGGGATAGCCCTGTTCGAGAATGTGCTACCATTCTCATGTAAAAGAGCGCAACTGGTAAGGCTACTATCCAATCGACACCTTTTTCTCTACATATTTTGGACAATCTAATTTTCAGGGTTTGATTATGACGTTCCACGAGACCTGCTGCCTCGGGATGTCGGACACAGTGGAATTTCCATTGGTAGCCTAACAAAAGGGAAACGTGTTTCATTAGTTCGGATGAGAATGGCTGGCCATTATCTGAGTAGACAACACGTGGTAAACCGTACCGTGGGAAGAATTCTCGAACTAACTGTTTGGCAGTAGTCGGGGCAGTGTAATCTGAAACCGGGTAGGCTTCTGTCCAACGGGAAAGAGCACAGACAACTACGAGAACATATTTGAATCCTCGACATCGTTCCATCTGGATATAATCCATCTGGAGGACTTCAAAAGCATGATCGGGAGGTTGAAATCCACCCTGTTCTACGGGGATGCTTTTACCTGGATTGAACTGACAACATATCATACAGGTACGTACTTTCTGTTTAGCTGCGGCTCGTAAATGTTTGTTAAACCAGATGTGTTGAATGCTGTCTAGCATAGCTTTTTCTCCTAGGTGCGCTGGACTATGTATTGTGTTAATGATGACTTGAACCATGGAGTCGGGAAGAAACCATATAGATTTTTCCTTCGTCATCCATCCTTGATCCGTTTGGATCCCTCCTAATTCAGTCCATTTCTTTATTTCCTCCGGTGTAGCATGTGTCTGTATGTCAATTACATCAAGGGCGGGATCCTTAACTGTCATGCAATGTGTTGGTGTCGGAACTATTGTCTTTGTCGTGTCAGTTGTATGAGTCTGGTTCTGAGCAGTCTGTTTAGCTGTTCTGTCAGCTAGGTCATTACCCTGAGAAATGATATCGGTAGCTTTTGTATGAGCTTTGCATTTCATAATCGATATTGCAGTAGGTAGATGAATCGCGTCTAATAGGGCTTGAATGAGGGGTCCGTGTTGGATGTGGGCACCGTGAGAAGTTAAATAACCTCTCTCTCGCCACAGTACGCCGAAGTCATGGACGACTCCGAATGCATAACGTGAATCTGTGTATATGTTGACTTTCTTATTTTTGGCTTGAATACAGGCTTGTGTCAGAGCGATGAGCTCTGCTGCTTGAGCTGACAAAGTGTTAATACAATTTGTTTCAATGACTTCAGTGTCTGTTGTGACTGCATAAGCGGCCACTAACTCTCCTGTACTTGTTCTCATACATGAACCATCTACATACAATGTCAGGTCTGGATCCGATAAAGGGATGTCTGTCAAGTCTTGTCTGGGTTTCGTCGTGATAGTAATGACTTCGACACAATCATGTGCCAATGGATCTGTTCCGCCTACTGGCAATAGTGTGGCAGGATTTAACGTATTACAACGTCTGATTTCTATGTGTGGCTGAAACAATGTCAATTCGTAACCGGTGAGTCTCGCTATAGTCAAGTGTTGTGTTTGTGTGCGGTTCAAGAGAACCTCTACTGCGTGTGGTACTTGTACTGTCAATTGATGTCCTAACACTATGGCATCGCTTTGTCTGATTGCTAAAGCTGTTGCTGCCACCGATTTCAGGCACGCAGGAAGAGCCTGAGCTACTGGATCTAATGTACTAGAGAAATAAGCACATGGTTTGTGTGATCCTGCTTGTTCCTGAGTGAGTACTGACAAGGCAGTACCGTCGCGTTCTGTAACAAAGAGTGTAAACTGTTTACTGTAACATGGTGTTGCTAAAACAGGTGCTTGGAATAAAGCTTTCTTTAAGCTTTCAAAGGCGTGTGTATGTTCTTGAGTCCAAGGGAGGACAGTCGATGTGGCTGCCTCCTGTGTTGTCAACTGGATGAGTGGTTTTGCTAGGAATGCATATTGAGGGATCCACTGCCTACAGTATGAAGTGAGACCTATAAAAGCCCGCACCTTCTTTTGTGTCTTGGGTGGTGGCATGTTAGCGATTAACTGGATGCGATCAGGTGTAAGCTGTCTTCCCTCCTTGGACAGCGAGTGCCCAAGGTAAACAACTCGCTGGACACAGAATTGCAGCTTAGAAGGGGACACCTTGTGCCCCTTGTCGGCCAGAAATTTTAAAACCGTCAGTGACGCTTTTTCACATTCAGGTTCGCTTCGGGCGGTGATCAGCAGATCATCGACATATTGAAGCAAGGCAGTGTTAACTGGCATGTGGATACTGTCAAGTTCTCGTTTCAGTGCTTGGCTATAGATGCTGGGGCTTTCTGTAAATCCTTGAGGTGCGCGTGTGAATTTAAAACTTCGTCCATTTAAACTGAATCCGAACAGATATTGACTTTCCGGATCAATTGGGACGCTAAAGAAAGCATTCTTGAGATCAATTACAGTGAAGAACGTTGCTTCTGAGTCAATAGCTGTCAATAATGAACAGATATCTGGGACCACAGGGTATTGTGGTACAATACATTTATTTAATTCGCGCAGATCAATAACTAATCGATATACTGGTGGTGCTTTTGGATCCGTTCTTTTAAGAATCGGAATTATCGGGGAATTACATACATTGGAGTCGGTTTCGGCAACCACTCCTTGTGCAATGAGCTCGTCAATGATTTGCAGCAAAGCCACAACAGCATCTGGTGGTAACTTGTATTGTCGCATTCGTGGTAGTACTACTCCTGTTTTTAGTGTGACACGATATGGTGTAATGTTCATGCAACCAACATCAGTGGGGCCTTGTGCCCATAAATGTGTAGATAAATTCTGCAGCCGGTGATCCATGTCCCTGGACACGTAGTGACCTTTAAAGTCACGTAAAAATAGTCGTACTCCTTCCAGAGAACAACATATTATGGCTCCTAGAGCTTTCAATGTTTTTATACCTAACAAGTTTTCTGGGCATGATTTAGTAAGCAATAAATCTGTAGTACGTGTCAATGGACCAACCGTGAGTGGAAGAGGTTGTGTTACGTCATTAATTATAGGTTTTCCTGAGAATCCAAGGGAAATATTTTGTGAGCCTGAGAGGGGTGCCCCTGGAACTTCACTGCATCGTATAGTTGTTCTGCTTGCCCCTGTATCAAGTAAAAACTTTCTGTCTTCCCCCAATAGTTCGCTATGTACATAAGGTCCCTCTTGATCTACAGGAACCTCGATAAGGGGTAAGCCAACTTCCCTCTCTAGGCTATTTCATGTGTATCGCTGATAATCGGGATAATCTGCTTGTGCATACTGATACATCTGTTGTGTCGTTGCTTGTGTTGCAGCAATAGGCTGCGCTTGTGGTGGTGCTACGGCCTGTTGTGGAGCTGCCTGTTGCGGAGCTAGTTGTTGCGGAGCTGGCCTAGGTTGTGCATGCTGAGGGATTTGTTGTTGATTCTGGTCCTGTCTAGGTGGACGTGGTCTTTCCTGGGTTCTACCTGTGGCAATATTATGTTTCAGGACTGGACAATCGTGTATATAATGACCTTGTTGTTTACAATAGTTGCATGTCCCTTTCGTTGGACCTGCGGAATCACCCTTTTGATGACCATCAGCTGGAACTGACTGAGCAACAAGCATTTTCATTTTCGTATCTTTCATACGTCTTTGTTCATGTTCTTGTTCTTCCCTAATTCTATTGTGGTGATATTGTAACATCTGTAACATCTGTGACGGGGTATTACCTTGCCAGGTACTCTCAAATTTCAATACTCTATTCTTAAATTGTGGTAGGGAATTTTCAACTAATTTTGTCACAAACAGATGTGGATATGACTCGCTACTTGCTTTTATGCCACTATTAATACCAAAACATTTTTCAAATCGGGAATAGAAATCACTAGTGTCTTCATCTTGCTTTTGTTTACAGGCTGAAATGGCACCCCAGTCTTCCTTTTTCGTAGTTAATAAACGTGGCAGTACCTGCACTAGTAATCCTGGTAATGCTGTAGTCTTTTCCCCAAGCCCTGCTCCTGCAGCTCGGGCCCTTTCTTCGTTTTCTAATGCTGTCCAATCTATCTTTTGGTCTCCCACCTCCCATTCCTTTTCTTTGAGTTTCTCGTAAACACCGGCGGGTAATAGGACTTTTAATATTTTCATAATGTCGGGGTAGGTATACTCTCCCATGAGTAACATGTCTTTTATCTCACGGTGGAAACCTGCTGGATCCTTGTCATGGCTGGGTACTACTTTCTTCATTTCTAATAATTCAATTTTAGTTATAGGCGTGTACACAAACACGCGTGTAAAGTTATTACCTTCACCTCTGATTGGGTGTACTTCGCGTAACGGATTCTGTCTATCTATGTGATACATTTTTCTTCCCATAATGGGAACTGGAACGTGTTCTGGGCATACGAAAGTTATATACTGGTTTCGAAACTCTAGAATTTCTTTAATCAAATCAGTACCTGACCCTCTCCATTTATTCGTGAGTAGTTCTGTCAATATGTCAGGTAAGGGTCCTGGATCGGAATGTTGGTTTTTATATAATATAAGGAGGTGTTGAATCATGTATATACTAGCTAAACGCTGTTCGTATGGGGCAAGATTCAGAAACGTGTGTGCTAGTGCATCATCATTGTATTCACTGGGACTATCAGCCCATTGTACTGCTGACCTGGCCAATTCTTGTTCGTCCATGGAATCGAGCATGTGGTACCCCCTTCGATCTCGGAGTAATTTATCAGCGGCTTGGAATAGGTGTTCAGGGGATCTTGTTTTTAACATAGGGTTTGGAAAATGTCTATTACATTCTGGACGTATCGGACGTATCGGATCATTAAAGCCTCTAGTATTATTATGGGGTCTTCCTCTACCTACGTAAGCTATCGTTTCTAATTGTTCTGATTCTTGCTCCTCCTCTTCCTCTGATTCAATTCTGTCTGCTTCTCGTCTTTCTTTATGTATTCGTTCTACTTCCTTGCGGATTTTCCGATACATGGCGATTACACACGCCTGTTTATCATGTTTCTCTTCTGATATGTTCTGACCCCATTTGGTAAGTTTTTGCATGGTATCATGATCTGCCCCAGGCCTGTCTTGGTTCCTAATCACGCAATTTATGAAAAAAAAGGAGTAGTTGTCTTTGTACATCCACTTTCTGGTATTCCATAGCTTCGTTAATACTCTCTGGACCTCGCCCTGTTTGGACAAAGCGATATATATCGTCTAGGTGTTCAACCATTCCTGGTATCGTCATTAAATACAATGTAGCTCGTCGTATACGTAGTGATGATATTAGTAATCTATCCTGTTTACCTGGCACTGGATCGTATCTACAATCCACAAGCTGTTCTTTAAACATGTCGGATGTCGCTAGTTGGGGTGTACGTTGGAGTGCTAAATCTCTAAGGGTCTGTTTATTTCGCGGCGGGGTGGCAAACATGTCTGTCGTACCTCCTGTAGCACCATCTGAGGTGCTGGGCAAGAAAGGATTCGTTGGACGTAAGATAGAAATTGTAGATGCGGGAAAAACAGTAGAAACGGACGGACCTGTTGGAATCTGTGTAGGAGTTTGTTGTTGCGGGGATACAGACGGATGCTCTTGATGTTGAACACCATCGGCAAGCGGTGTGTGTGGTATGGTATTAGCATACTCGGGAGCTACGTCATCTAAATAGGAGGAAAGGAAAACGTCCTTTGCTGTTTTGGGATGTGTTTTGGGATATGCTTTTATCGGGAGCAATGGAGGAGTCAAGTCTTTTGGTATTTCCGGGGTAGCCTTAGGTAACCCTTCGGCCAGAAGAGGATACATACCATTCATAAGAGTGTTTCTTTGTCTATCTACTTGTTCTGATTTTACTCGGGTACCTTCCTCAATTAATAGATTTTCTCGGGTTTTATTTGAATTCTCTCTACCTTTCTCTTCCTGTCTGAGCGCTTTTTCTGTACGTCTATATGATTCTTTACGCCATAATTCAATGGCATCTTTCTGTGACTGTCTGGCTTTCTTTTTCCATAATTCTTCTTCTACTCTCATGATGCTATCTGCATCCCAGGTCCCCGTTGCGGGCCATCTCTGATTTTCTGGCAAATCTTTGGTGTAGTCCACCCATGAATCAAGAAATAATACGGCATCTAGGCCATGCTTATGATACATAAAGTACCCTGGAGTGTCCCTAGGTGGAATGGGAACAGCTTCTTCGAGTACACCTTTTCTAGTTTTGATCTGTCTTAGTTTCGAAAAGAGCGGCATTTTTAGACCTTATTACCAGGACACACTTTATACAATGTACACAATAATGGACAGTCAGTCACACCACAATATATAGAACGTATTAAAACATTTAACACTTAACAGTTTTTCGAACGATGATAACTAATAGAAAACTAGTTACTGACATAATACTGACACTAGATAATACTGATTTATATGCAAGACATACTAGATATACTGCTAAACAGTACAGATACACTGCTGAAACAGTGCAGACCGGATTTGTGTACCCAAACCCGTCTTGACCGGCACAGACTATGTGCACGTTAAATGCCTCCCCGGCAATGGTACTCACCGGGTAGCTCGGAACGGAAGGCCTCGGAACGGAACTGAAACTGGACCGGACTGGACTCGACTCGACTGGACTCGGAACTTCGGAACCTGGTGGGCCTCTGTATACCTCGGATCTTGCTCTCTCAGCTAGGCTCTGGTCGGGATACTTCGTACTTCTCACCGCCTCGTCTGGGTGTTGATCGCAGCCTCAGTCGCCCCCGCTTGGCCGGAGGGAGATACAGGAAATCCTGCAGGTACGCGTTTTTGTCCGTTCAGCTGTGGCAGGAGACCGGGCCTGCAACGCACCTCCGGCGCGTGAGATGAGAAAGTGTCCCTGTTCGGGCGCCAATTTATGTGGTAAATATTTCATTACCGGTACTATTTTTTATGCGGTAAAGTCTAGTAAGAATAACTCAGTAAATATAAGAGGCAGAATCCGTGGTATTAGAGGTTCTAAAAGGCTTTATTCCTTTACAAAGGAAATACAATTCGAATTGCAGGCTTCAAATTCCATCACCACGTAAGTTCAGGAAGGAAGGCAATACATTATTGACAGGTAATAGTATTTATATGGAAAGCATTACATTAAGACAGATGCAAGAGGCGTAACAGCTGATAATACAGATAAAATATGCATACGTAACTAAAAAGGCGGACATATAGGCGTAACTTATAATACGTCATTATACATGATGTCACAAGTGGGTGGATCCATAAGAGAATCCTGCAATGTCAGCAGAAATATTTGGCAGAGATGCGCGCGCAGCCGCATGACGTGTGATTGACGTGCAACTAGAGGGTGAAGGGGACTTGACATTTAGCTCTACATGTGGAGACAGAAGTCTGGGGGGTCATGTCAACCTAATCCCAAATCATATCTAATATCCTATGTTTAAAGAACTGTGTTATCCAAAAGGAAAGGTCTCTAGGATAGACTCTATTCTATACTGACTGTTAATGCGTGTACAAGCGTCTAAGTGTCTACATGAGATGCGAGGGGGCAGGAATCTTCCATGGTAACAGGGGCTATGAATTACTTGCATGAGGACAGCGAGGCCTGGCCCTTTGCACGGTAGCTGGAGGAATGTTTACCTAAACTACTAGACAGGAATGCATCGGATGAGGAGCGGAGCAGATAATCTTGAAGGTGAAATACAGTTTTTGGCAGGCAACAGGCTGGATCAGGCACCGTTAGCCGCGCAGGGAGTAGGACAAAGTTCATGGATACAGATGCAGGCTCGGACTGGAGCTTTCAGAGGCAGAAGGCAGAGGGCCTACAGAATTCAGGGCCTACTCGCCTGAATCTGTAAAATGTGGAAAGTGAACCACATAAAGTCGGTGGCCTTTCATACTTAGGAATGGAATATCTGACCCATTCATGGCGGATCTGAAAGAGGACATGTTGACGGTGGACGCACATGTATTTGCGTCTTCAAAACTGGAACTGGAGGGAACATACATGTACTTATAGCATGCACATGGAGCCGTTGGGGTCTACGTTAGGGGACATAACTGATCACAAAATTCATATTTCCTCAATGTCATGAGTGATGTAATATGTGACGTCATCAGCAGTGCATTGCGGGCGCGCGAGTTATAGTTAGCTGAACTAACTATAACGGAGGAATTTCAATGGTTTTGTATGAGTGAAAAGTCCAGCTAACTATAACGCCCCTGAAACCTATGGTTTTTTCAGTGAATATATATATTATATACATTTATATTTGTATTTATATGTATATATGTATGTATATGTATGTGTGTGTATATATATGTATATATGTATATACATATATTGTTGGAAATGGCCCTTTTAGCAGGGTTATCCCCCAAACTTTTTGTTTCTTCTTCCCATTTTTTCCGGACCTTCTGTTGTTGGTTTTAGGACTCCGGGCACTTTACCACTGCTATTCAGTGCTAAAGTGCATATGCTCTCTGTGAAATTTGTATGATGGATTGGTGTTTCCATGATTGGCATATTTGATTTACTGATAAGCCCCTAGTAAAGTGCACTGAGTGTGCAAGGGCCTTTAAATCAAATGCTACGTGTGGGCCTGCAGCACTGATTGTGCCACCCACATGAGTAGCCCTGAAAAGGTAACTCAGACCTGCCACTGCAGTGTCTGCATGCAATTTGAAACTGCAATGTTGACCTGGCAAGTGCACCCACTTGCCAGGCCCTAACCTTCCTTTTTCTTACATGTGAGTCACCCCCAAGGTAGGCCCAAGTTACCCCTGTGGGCAGGGTGCAGTGTATGTGAAAGATAGGACATGTCCTGGTAGTGAATTACAGTGCATTTCATTTTTCACGACTGAAAGGCTATCTGCCACATAGAATATAATGGGAGTTTATTTATAATATCTCATAAATATAACTTCCCATTGGGACCAGAAAGGAACATAAAGTTTAGTATGCCTGAACTCAGAATGTTAAAATGCATCTTTTAGTGAAGGTTATGCTTGAAAATACCACTTTTAGAAAGTTGGTATTTACTTGCTTAGCCATTCAGTGTGCCTCTGTTAGGATGTGTATTGACTGTCTGGCTTTGGAGTGAGAGGGGCTGGGGATGTGCAGTGGCTCTAGAGAATCTGGATGAGTCAGGGCTGGGCTGAATAGACCTAGGCTGCATTCAGTGTAGTGGGAGGAGTTTTCACTAGCACCTGAATAGGCCGGGCCTGCATTTAGAGTGGTGGGAGGAGATTTCCCTTGCACGTGAATAGGCCCTGTCTGCCTGGGACAATCCTATGTCCGCCTTCTGCTGGCGAGCGGGGCCAGAGAGGACCAAACTGGTTAGGACTAAGCACAGATACTCTCTGCCTGGGAGGACAAAGGATTTTTGAGTATAAATATTGGGGTCCATGCCATATAACTTTAGAACTCTTTTGGACCAAGAAGACTGCCAAGAAAAAGAGCTGGAGAAGCTGTCAGGTGGAACTACCACTTTGCTGAATGCTTAGCTGTGTTGGCCTGCAGTGGCTGCTTCTGTCTTGGGCAGTGAAAGGATAACAGTGAACTTTATGCAACATCTTTATTGAATTTCTCCAAGGGCTTGAGGTAGAGCTTGACCCCCTGTTCAAGAAGTCTCAGGAACAGCAAAGATGTGTATTGACTGTCTGGCTTTGGAGTGACAGGGGCTGGGGATGTGCAGTGGCTCTAGAGAATCTGGATGAGTCAGGGCTGGGCTGAATAGACCTAGGCTGCATTCAGTGTAGTGGGAGGAGTTTTCACTAGCACCTGAATAGGCCGGGCCTGCATTTAGAGTGGTGGGAGGTGATTTCCCTTGCACGTGAATAGGCCCTGTCTGCCTGGGGCAATGCTATGTCCGCCTTCTGCTGGGGAGCAGGGCCAGAGAGGACCAAACTGGTTTGGACTAAACACAGATACTCTGTGCCTGGGTTGACAAAGGATTTTTGAGTATAAATATTGGGGCCCATGCCCCAGAGCTTTAGAACTCTTTTGGACCAAGAAGACTGCCAAGAAAAAGAGCTGGAGAAGCTGTCAGGTGGACCTACCACTTTGCTGAATGCTTAGCTGTGTTGGCCTGCAGTGGCTGCTTCTGTCTTGGGCAATGAAAGGACAACAGTGAACTTTATGCAACATCTTTATTGAATTTCTCCAAGGGCTTGAGGTAGAGCTTGCCCCCCTGTTCAAGAAGTCTCAGGAACAGCAAAGACTTCAAGTTCTTCTGCCACCAGCACTGGGGACTGTGTGTTTTGTGCTGCAACAGAAGCAAAAGCAACCCAACGCCGTCTATGACGACTCTGCTAAATCCATGTCCTGATGGCACACCAGAGGGCACCGTCACATGCCGCACCGCAACTCTGGTCTCTCCGATGAACCCACCCGCTGCTGCCACCGAGCCGCTGTTTGCACCATGACCTGAGGCCACCGCACTTTGCACCGCCTCACTTCACGACGCCGACTTGGTATCCCTGACGATGACGTTCCACGTGACATCAACGTTGCAGCTTGCACTGTGGTTTGAGCACCGCTCGTAAGTTATACGACACACCGTCCTCATCCCACACTGCAGTCTTGGCCTACTGACGCCGGTGCCATCGACTCCAGTTAGTCAGCCGACGACAGCACTTCAGCAATGACGACGGCGCTGCTTGCACCGTGACCTGCCAGCACCGTGACAAGCTTAACGCCACTAGTCGACCATCGGCGAGCCGCTGCCTGCACTGCAATGTGAGGGCACTGCATGCCGTACCGATGCACTTCGCACCACATCCCCGATGCCTGCCGACGCCAGCGCTCCCGACTTCAACCACAAAAAGTTCGCTCTGAAACGCATTGACTTCAAGGGCCCAATGACTCCTGCACCGACCTCCGGAACCGATGCCTGCGAACGCCGGCCCTCCGGGGCCCATCGAGATGTCGCCGACGCCCTACATTTCTAAAGGTACTGTTTTGTGGGTCTCCCCGACACTGTAGCTGGCCTGGGACACCGCAGTCAGCCCGAACTGTTTGGATTTGTTGTTCACGACGCTCTGTTAGCCCCAGACGGAGCTATTGACTTCAAAGAACTGTATTTCAAGTCTATTTTGATTGCTAAAGATTTGTGAGAACAGTATGGTGGATTTTTATAGTTTTTGGTCTTGTTTTGGATATATAAAAATATTGGATATTTTTCTAAACTGGTGTGGTGTCCTTTCGTAGTGTCTTCACTGTATTACTGTTGGTTATGTGAAAATGCTTTACACACTGCCTCTAAGATAAGCCTGACTGCTTGTGCCAAGCTACCAAAGGGGTGAGCAGGGAATATTTTAGGAGTGTAACTCTCTTATCCTGACTAGAAGGAAGGTTCCCTTCTTGTACAAATTGCAAACCCTTGCCAACCAGAGACCCCCAATTCTAACATATTTATATAGTTATGGAGTACAAAACATTTACCCCCACCCACTTAAGAACCAACCATAATAAAACCTTACTAAAAACGACTACATATATCTCATTACTTATCTAAAATTAACCTAAGCTATTCCTAAACCTACACTAAATACTGACTATAACTAATACCACTAAAAACAACTATATAAAAAACAGGGAAGGCAATGTCCAGAGGGAGTGTTCAAATTTGGGTGAAAATGCGCTCTGTTGCTTTGTGGCAAGTCAGCAATATCTCCCAAATGCTTGACTGCTCCTTCTCTATCCTGCCCATTCTCCTGTCCATTTGGCGTAAATGTATGACAAACAAAGTTTGAAGCTTGAGGGGCCTGCACTTCTGTCGCTCTTTTGTCATGTGCTCACCAGTTGCTGTCCACTTGATAGTCTAGGAGTGGCCTGTGACCTTCTTAGCTGCTGATCGTCACCCTGAGAAGCTGTAGCTGCAGGTGTCTTCTGTGACTTGCCCCATGTTGTTGATCCTCAAATGCTGCAGACTTGGCTGTAAGTGTGGCTCCTTTCCTTGAATTCATAGGCTATCTTGTAGAATATGCCCTGACATGCCCGCCTCAGTGCAAATGTCTTTACCATGTATGCTATCATGTTAGATACGCAGTAAATTGGACTTCATATTAGGACAAGTTTCATATGTACATCATATTTCCCAAAATTTCACTGACATTGTAATGCAATCATTAGTGCCAGTCCATACCTACACTTAATCTTAGGACATAGCAATGCACTATGGACCATCAATAAAATGGCTTTCCCATCACAAAATTTTAAACTGGCCCTAGTAAGGTCAATGTAGGTGCACAAAATATACATTTAGCTACAATATAGAAACATGCATTTCACTCCTACCACTGATCCCCACTCATTCAGATGTGTCAAAGATAAATAATACCCATGACCCGGATATGTACACTTTTGGTGTTGGTCTTGCATCCTGCAAGAGAGGGGGCAAGTTTTTGGCAAAGCGTAACTGAGATGTGTAAAGTTAAGCAAGGCCAGTTTGTGTGACTCTGAATTTCTTGTGAAATCCAGAGTTACGCAAGGCAGTGCACATTGCTGACTTGCCTTATTCTGAAGCAGATAGACATTAAATAAATGGAGGGTGGGTGCTTCACTGCCTCAACACGTTTATTTTGATGGCCTCACAGCATTAGCATCAGTGCTAGACCTGAAACATGTCATAATGCATCGTGTCCACTGGTAAGCCAAAACTAGGAGAAACATCCTAATTTTACATTTCTGTTCACTCATTCACACTGTGCTGCATTCTGCAGCACACAAAAAAGAGCAATCCACCTCTCAGGAGCATGTGTATGCTGACAGGAGTCTTTACCTGCCCAATAACTATGTTGCAAACAATGCAGGGCCCCTTGCACCATGATGTAAGGGTGCCTGCATTGAGGCTAGGAAAGCAAACGTACCCCACCAGTAGGAAAGCACAGTAACGTGCTGTATCATGAAGTCACTGTGCATTTCTGCACTTTCCCTTTCATGCAGTGCAGGAAAGTGGCTTGCTGCATTGCACTGCATGAAACATTGACATAAATGCCACATAGGTAATATACAGGCCACAAGTCTGGCATGTACTAGTATATGAGAAATCTAGTGCAAATGTACTGCTGGCCACAGTTAGACCAATGACATTGCATCCATACTGTGAGGTCTTCTGGAGCTGCAAAGGTTTTACAACAATGGGATTGCCATTCCGTGCTCTATAGATACACATATGGCTGAGATATGCAGGCTGCCATCCACGTTACAAGTGCTAGGCCACAGCAAAAAGTTCCTTGCCATGTGGACATCTACCATCACAACCTGCTTGAGAACTATTGTTTTGAACCAAAACCTGTATTGATACATCGGCTGCCCTACATCCAAGCAGCTTCCAGGGAATCAGTGTAATGGGGCCACTGTCACTCAATTCTAAATAGGTCTGACATGGACACCTCTAATGGAGGCTAAGTCACCCCTGAGACAGGATTACAACAGCTATACCTCAGGTAAGTGTTCATACTGATGGAATGTCCGTATTGCATACAAATTACTCACACCCCTGCAGAAACACATGGTGATATGTCAATTGTATCTTTTTATGTTTTTTTTTAATTCACCAAAATTTTGTATGTAAATGGCACATTTCCAGCATGATTGCAATGTGATGACTAACCTGGTGACACTGTCATGAATGTCAATGCAAAGTGCTGTTAGGTATGACACAAAGGTACTGTAACATACCCATATTTCAAGTGGAGTACTGCAGGAATACTTACCTACACCTATAGTCACACTACATTCACATAAACACGCCTCCTTCTTCATTTAAAATTAATATGTTTTCACGTGCTATTGTGTTTGCTCAATGAATTGGAGTGATTTGTAGGCAGCTGATGAATACCTGCCTCCATACACATTACACTGTTACAACTATCATGGATCACACGCACTTCTCACAGCACTACACCCATGAACTCATGAGATTTTCTGCATCAGTATCCCTAAAGCAGTCAATTTCACCTTGTGTAAATAGGCAATGTCTTCTTGCAAAACAATAATGCATATAAAAATGAGTGTGAGTACACACAGTTCTCATTCTAAACTAAGCACTATGACATACCAGTATAATGTCAGATTTCGACAACTTTCTACACATATGCATACATTTTCAGACCATGGAAAGCAGCTTGCCACCTAGCAGGGCTGATTTAGCTGGAGATGAAAGGTCAAAGATGTCTCACATCATATGCCTGAATAATGCCAGAGCATCTGATGTAAGAACTGCTGTCCAGCATCGTCACAGCTCCCCTTGTACCATGACACAAGTGTGCTAGCATTTGCACTAGACAGCCAACAGTGTTCCAGCACTAGGAAAGGACAGGAATGCACAATAATATGTTAAATAGGGAGCATTCCTGCCATTTTACTTTTGCCCCTTTAACATTTGCTGTACTATCCAACTCGGTCTCGTGGGAGTCCTCTACTCCTCATGTTTTGCCCAGGCAGGTATGACCTTACCCAAAAAGGAACCCAAGTTCCTACATGTTATGTGTCAGGGCAGGCACTTCAGCACTCAGTGTACAGCCACAGCACATTGGCTGACCAGTACTGTAATCCCCATGTATTATAATCCCACCAGCAGACTCACATGCAGCACACACACTCAGTCTGAGCACACTGTTCAGGACATTGAATTTCAAAAAGCAATCTCAGGCAGGTGTATGAAATAGGGTAAAGGGCCAAATGAAGCAAAACAATCTTATTAATACAAAAATAGCAAAAATATTTAAATCATATAAATAACAATGTCACTGTATCAGTAAGGATAATTATGAATAGAAAAAATATATACACTGTATCAATAATATGTATAACAAACTGATGTTCATGCATACTCATATATTCATCCACTTCTCATCTCTTTCATGGTCAATATGTACCAGACGTACAATGTATTTGTACACTGAATCTGTTCATATCTTACAATAAAACAAGATGTTTGCATTTATTGGTACAACAAAGATGCTTACTTGTAGCCTAAGGAAAGAATTCTGTATAACCTTCTACTCATGTTTCGGCAAATTGCCTTTATCAGGAAGGCACAGGATGGGTAAATCAGAGAAATGGCTTGGTGGTTCCTATTTGCTTGTTTTTTTAAAAATTAAATATTTGTTTATTGCTTTTCCAAAAGTGTACTCAACACATTAATATCGACATTCTATTACAACTTTACATCAGTATTTTTTACGACTTGGCAGCATTTAGGCATGCAATGTTTTATATTCATCATTGCTCAGTTTTCTGCATCTTATTCATGCCTATAGTAAAGGTTGACTAGTTCGGGATCCGTTGTCCTCCATGTTGTCTAATGTCATATTGACTCGCTCTGTGTCTACCTTGTGCTTATGGTCATACGCCCACAGTATTGTGTGGAAACCAGCTATAAACATAACTAAAAACATTGCAACTTGCTAACTGCATCTAACTTATTTCCACATGTGGGCGCCTCATAGATGATATGTTTAACGGGGTGTGTGGGTGTGTGTGCAGGGTCTGCGCTAGGTGAGGGGTAGCAGCTGTTATCTACCAATGGCAACCATGCGAGGTCATTGTCCGTGGCACTCACATTACTGTGTGTTCCCTCCTGTTTAGGGCTTGTTAACTGCTTTAATTGTTTTCCCCCTTCGTTATGTATGTTCAGGTGGTCTGGCTGGTGTCTCTGTGGCTCCCTCTCCATCTGAATCCCCGTTTACTAGGTCTCGGCTTTTCCAAGCCCTCACTAGTTTCCTCCATTGTTCTTCTATGGGCCGCCTGCGCACTCCCCTCGCTTCTTCCCTAAGGAGTGTCCACCCCTCTGCTTCAGTCCACCTCGTGAGGTCTCATTGCCAGCTCTCTATTTGTGGTCCCTTTCTAGCTTTCCAAGACATCACCACCCGTCTCTTGGGCAGGGCCATGGCTGGGTCGATGAATTTGTTCCTGACTTTCCACGTCGTCGGGTGGGGAAAGAGGTCCAACAGGCACATTCCACAGTGTTATCCAATGCCCTCTCTAGCCCCTGTCAACTGCACTGCCTCAGTCCAGAAGGGGGTCAGTGTCGGGCAGTTCCAAACCATGTGGATAACGTCTCCATCTTGTTGGTCGCACCTCAGGCATGTATGCATCTCACCTCTGTGTATCATTCGAGCCTGTGTGTGGTCAGATAAGTCATATGCATATAGTTGAACTGAATGTATTTCAGTTGTGTGCTGCGCGATATTGACCTAGGGGAAGCTAAGGCTCTCTCCCACTCCCAGTCAGTGAGTTGCTTATTTTGGCTAATTGTGTCAGCGATGCCTCTACTAGGGTCATATAGAACCACTTCACTTGCTGTGCCCAGGGAGAGCAACGTATGAAGCAAGGGGTGTGCACCCGGTTCCTCCCACAACTACCCCATAACTCTCTGAATGTGCAAATCAGGGTCTCATACTGCAGGAACTGGCCCACTGGTAACCCATATTGTTCCACTAGTCCCAGAAAGGGGATCAGCGTCTTCTCTTAGTAGCAGTCTCCCACTGTCTTGAGGCCCACCTCTGACCATTCCATCAGTTGCTCCGAGGTGAATATCTGGCATGGGGTTCCGTGTGGAAGACCCACCAGAGAGATTTGTGGTGACTAATTGGGGACTGCAGGCAGCCTGGCCACGCTCCTTTTCCAGCAATATAGAGCCATGTTTTGGAGCATCTATCTATAGTGGTCACCACCTTATAATCTAGTACCTTAGCCAGAGGGAGGGTTTCCTGTTTATTTGTTGAGACCAGCTGCACACTGAAGGGGTGGGTAGATAGTAAAATGCTCCAAAGGTGTTTTTGAAAATATGTATTTGGTAGTCATATAGACAATGTCTTTAGAGTTATATCCTTAGATATGCATGCCAATGGTCAATTCAGGTATGATGAACTGGTGTAGGTCTTCACTTATTAAGAAAATTGAAAGATCAATACATTGTGTCAACTTGTTAAGAGGTCTTTTCACGAGTGTTCAGGGTCACTAACACAGAAGGGAAGTTACTTCGACACGGCGTGAGTCGACTGACTGAAGTGGCCCAAGGAATTAGATGATGTCAGTACACGCTGCTGCAAATACATACTTTTGAATACACCTTTGGAGCACTGAAAAACATACATTTATAAAATTCAGGCCTTTACCCACAAATAAGCATCTTTGTTGCACCAATTAAGCAAACATCTTGTTTTATCATGAGATATGAACCTAATCTGTGTACAAATATATTGTACATTTGGTACATATTGACAATGAAAGAGATGAGAAGTTGATGAATGTATGGGTATGCATGTTAATCAGTATGTCTGTTGTTTGTTATACATATTATATATACAGTGTATATATTTTTTTCTATTCATAATCATCCTTACTGATACAGTGACATTGGAATTTATAAGAGTAAAATGATTTTCCATTTTTGTATTAATAAGATTGTTTTGCTGTGTGTACTTCATTGTGCCCTTTACCCTATTTCATAATCACTTGCCTGCAATTGATTTTCGAAATTAATTTATATTATCCCTGCCTTGGGCAAGCTAGCTTGTTGCAGGGGAGCCCATCTTTTTTTAAACACACTGTTCAGTACTACAGTCCCTTTTTACTGTACTAGAGTGTGACGCTTTCAACACATGCTACTAGTACACACACATTTACCATGTGCACACTGTCTCACATTTCTCCCTATTTGTAGTGTAGTGTATTTATTGAACAGGCACATGCATTCAGCACATGATATTATTATGCACACAATTCCAGATCAACCTGATGTTGGGCATGGGTGAGGTGAACACACAGCAGCAGAACTTTAGAAGAGGTGAGTGAGCCTGTAGGCCTTACTCAAGTGACCCAGGGTAGAATGTTCCTGTTCACTACTACTGATCGCTATACTGTAAGCTGCCACCACCACACTTATACTATCGTACTTTTGGCAAAGGCAGTAGCATTCAACAACTATGAAGGTAGCTCTTTTGGTGCCCCTCTCTGTCCAACAAGACTGCAATCCATGTCACAGGCCTATATCATGGCACACACACATATTTCATGTTCCTCTATGGTAATATACCAGCATTAGGCATCCAGACAACAATACAGTTGGGCACTCAAGGCACAGGTACACAACTCTTGCCATGCAGGGAACTTTTCCGACCCAACACCACCATTAATCAATATTTAAAATGTTTGTTGTGTATTTCCACAACCATTTGTGCTTGCATTATGACATACATGGTTACACATTTTACATCTCTGTATTCCTGAAGTGATGCAATGCCTGGCAAACATCTCCCTTGGCTTACTTTTCAGGTAAATGCTAAGCATTGCTACTTTAGCTGTTTAATATGTTTGTTAAGGGGTCTTTGAGCCTCTTTGCATTGCTCTGTAAAGTATGGTAAATGTGTTTTGTATCAAGAGTGAGCAAATGTAGGACTTACATCAGTCAGCCCTGGGAAGGTGTTATGTGTATGCTTGTTATGGAATCCCACACAGGCATGATTGCAAAATAAACAAATGACATTTTGACATCAACACCTCAGGCAAGGCCTTTGGCCATGATAGATGTCTCCCATGATCTGTGATGGTATCTGCTGCAACATTTGTTCAAGCAAAGTGCTGCCACTCTGAATGCTAGTTTATATCCGCAACACACATCCATTTGAAGATTGACTCATTAACTGACTTATTGAGAGAATTGTGATCCATCATACACTGAGGACCTCATTCACCCACTTTCGTGCAGCAGAACACAGCAAGACAACTTGCTGTGCTGCACTGCAATGCACTGCACTGAACTGCTCTAGAAAGGGAGGAAAGGAATGCCCCATACCTATCTAGATATGGAGCAAATATGTCCTCTCCCGTTCATGCAATGCACTGCATCGCATTGTCCTAATGTCTGGATTTGTTCTTAGTCTAAGATGTGCCCCCATGTTTATTAAAAGCTAAGAAAACAAGATTGCATAATTGTTGAGGCCTACAAGTTGAGTAGAAGTGAGTGACAATTTGTGTACATTGACATTCGCACAAATACCACACAATGGATAAATTCCAAAACATTGTTTATTGGATGATACGTTTACATATTTTCTGTCATTATTATCACCATTTTCATTTTCTTATGAAAAATAATTTTCTACTTTTGATCAAGTTTCATACAACCTGCCATTGTGTGCTCAATATCTGTTTTCGATTCATCATCCTCTTCATGCTCAGGTGGGATTGCACACTCATAGTCCCAAGTCACATTTCTCATCAGACAGATGTTGTGCAACATTGCACAGATTAAAATAATCTTAAACACTATAGGTGGCAAGTACAGACGTCTTCAACTTGATCTGTACAGGCAACGGAAACAGGACTTTAGGACCCTAAGCATGCTCTCACCAACACTGCAGGTTTTGCTCAGGGCGAGTTGTATTTTTTCTGCCCATCAGTTTGGGGATTTTGATATGGGAGCAAAGTCCATGCATATCCTTGGTTACCTGAAAAGTGGAAAATGCCAACGTTCTATGATTTGGATCACTGTTACTTTTTTTTTATTGAGTTTTTATTCAGCAGTGTCAGATTTCATAAGGGTTACATAATAGCCACACTTTATACAAATCAAAGCACAGAAAAAATCCCCAGCTATTTTAACATTTATCACTATTCACAACCATTCTGTTATCGGTGCCCATAGTTACTCACCGGATTGCTTTCTTCTATGACCCTTCAATTTATAAAGAGCCATTTCCTTATGATATAGAGCAAGAATCCTGGCCCTCCATTCAGAGAAGAGAGGTGGATCCGGGCTTAGCCACTTTGAGGTTATACAAAGGCGCATCACAGCCATACATAGAAATAAAAAGCCCCTTTGTGGTACTGACCTTCTACTAGTTGATAAATCAAACTCCTTACCAAGAAGGACTAAGCCCGGATTAAGAACTACCGATAGTTCTAAAGAGGAATTCAGAAAGGATTGTAAATCAAAGAGGAAAGGGGCCAATGACTGACACAAAAAGAACATATGTGCAGCATCCGCTGCTATCTCACCACACCGCGCGCATTTATCCCCCCTTCCCGACTTCCATTTCGCGATCTTAGCTGGAGTATAATAAAGATCAAAAATTGACATAAAGTACTGGCTCTTTTAACTCCCGGACAGCAAGATAGAGCTTGCCAACTCTAAAGACTCCTGCAGATCTATATTCTGAATCCCAAGCCTTCTTTCCCATTTTAATTCCTGCATTGGGAGGTCATCTTGCTGTCCACGGATAACTTCTTTATATATTTGCGACAGTTTCCCCCTGCGTATTATAACCTCAAGTATGGGAATTCCCTCAAGTGAACATATACCCTTCGTAATAGCTTTGTCTAGATAACTACGCAGCTGTAAATATTTTAAAAAGTCCCCCTTATCTAATTCGAATTTCTCTCTCACTGAGGCATATGACAATATTTGACCATGTTCACATAAATCCCCAACAGTCCAGATACCAGCCGTGCGCCACTTCCGGGCAACAGAATCCATAAGGACTGTTGATACAGCCCCTGGCAAACCGATCGGGGTATAGCAATTAAATTCCTTTATCTTGTACAACAGACATATCTTCTTCCAAACAAAAAATGCTGCGGATAAAATTTTAAATCTAGTTTTTTTGTAATAGCATGGCTCTATAACCCTAACTAATAAATGCCATGCTACTAAACCCAAAACTAATTCAAAAATAGAGGGAGATATAGCCAGATCCTGACTTGCATTTTCTCCATAAATCAAAATTCCAAAATGTTGGAGCATCGATGCATAACAGTATAAACGAAAATTAGGGATAGCCCACCCCCCACGAGTACCAGGTAGGTAAAGCCACTTCATGGCTCTTCTCGCCCTTTTATAACTTCATAAAAATCGTGAACACAGCCTTTCTATCCTCAAAAATAGAGAGTTGGGAAACAGTAATGGAATAGCCCGAAATAGATACAGAAACTTCGGAAAAATTAGCATTTTAATGACATTGCTTCTTCCATAAAGTGATAAGTGCAAATGATCCAATCTCTCCAAGGTCTTATTAGAGTCTGATACAATAGGATCAGCATTCAGGGCTGGAATATCCTGTACTTTCGCCGAAATTCTGATACCCAAATATACGACCTCTTCAACTATTTTAGGGTCTACTGGGCGTCCCTTTTCCGAGTGCAGAATCTGGGTCTTGACTAGATTCAACTTATAGCCTGAGTACCCAGCAAAATCATTCGTCAAAATCTCAATTCTATCTAACGCACTAACCACGTCACTTGTCAAGACTGCTATGTCGTCAGCATAGGCTAGAACTTTCAAATCATATAACTGAGGTTTGACGGGAATAATTAATGAGTCATGTTCCAATTTATAAATCAACGGCTCTATATAAAGAGCAAAGAGCAGAGGCGAACAAGGGCATCCCTGTCGGGTGCCCCTTAGCACTTTAAACTCCTCTAATTCCACCACTGAAACCCTTACAGTAGCAACCGGCTTCCTATATAGAGTCTGTATAGCCTTCAGAAAGTCAGGAGGGAATCCCTTCCAAATAAGAACCGACCATAAACAAGCCCAGGAGACCCTGTCGAATGCCTTTTCGGCATCCAACAGGGCCACCCCAACCTGAGAATCCGTTGCCTGTGCCCAGTCCAGAAGAGATATAACCCGGCTAATATGATCAGTGGTGCCCCGTCCGGCAATAAAACCACGCTGACGCAATGAAACAATTGAGATAATGACTTTTGAAATTCTTCTAGCAAGGAGTTTTGAATAAACTTTACTATCTGAATTTATGAAAGAGATGGGTCAATATGAGCCTAGCTGTAACCCATCCTTCCCCTTTTTCTTAAAGACCATAATTATCGTTTTAGACCAAGAGTCCGGCGGAGATCCTTTAAAAGCATTTTGCATCAAGACCATTAACTCTGACCCCAGCTCCGCCCTGAACTTCCTGTAAAACTCCAAAGGTATTTTATCAGGGCCCATCGCCTTACCACACGGAAGTGATAAAATGGCAGCCTCCACTTCTTCTAACGTAATTGGTTCAGACAGAATACCTTTCTGTTCTTCTGTCAGGGAGGAGGAGACAATCCCTGCTAAATAGCCCTCCGCCTTCTCTGTTTCCTCATTGCAATATAAATTCTCATAAAAAGTTTGAAAAGCTTTCCTCACCCCTTGGGGCATTACCTGAAGTACTCCCTGAGTATCTTTAATTTTAAAGATTTTATTCTGTACCTCTCTTTGTCGGAGTCGATTGGCTAAAACTCTTCCGGTCTGCTCCCCATACTCATAACATTCACTTTTATACAACTGAAACTTAGCAGCCACCTCCTCAGCAAACTGTTGAAATAAGACAGATCTATTAATAGCTAGCTTTCTCAATATCTCAGTCAGATCCACTCCTTCTTTAATTTTTTTATACACCTCACGTTCGATATTACTTAAATCCCTAATACGATTTTCCAAAACTGCCTTCCTATTTTTACGTTTATGTGCAGCAAAACTAAGAGTCTCACCTCTGAGTCCCGCCTCAAAAGCGTCCCATAACATCCCTTCAGAGGCAGAGTTCCTATTAATCTCAAAAAAGCATGGAATCCAATCCTTAATATGATTACAGTACTCAGAATCCAGCAACAGTTTCCTATCAAATGTCCACTCAGAATTTTGTGGGGAGGCTGAGTCAAGCTCAATTTTTAAGACCAAAGGGTTATGGTCAGAGATAAACCTCGGCAAAGTAAACATATTCACCTTGCCAAGCAAAGAGTTAGAGGCAAAAAAATAGTCCAATCGAACCAATTTTTTATGAGGGGCTGAAAAAAACGTATAGCCTGGCTGCCCGACATTAAGTTCACTCCAAACAAAGTCCTTTGCATGGCCTTTCTTGCTAGGTCGTGCGATATCATACAGGGCTTCACGGGCCAGAAAGTTATTTAACGATATAAGAATTGCACGAGCACTCTGGCCTGACTTCTTTCTCTGGCTAGCTGGAAAACGATGCGCTCATTGTATCTCTACTCGCCAGTCCCATTGTACAAGCTCTGGAAAAGCCTCTCCCTACAGTTCGGCTACAAACTTGCATGTATCACCTCCTTCTTTGCCTTCAGGAACCCCTAAAATTCTAAGATTGTTACGTCGTACACGATTCTCTAAATCGATCATCTTCCACTGTAAATCATCGCGGTGAGCTTTCATAGATCCCGTAATTTCTCTCTGCTTGGTGAGGTCATCCTCCAGAGCGGAGATCCGTGTTTCAGCCTCGCTGATTCTATTAGACATATCCGCACATGTCTTCACCACCCTCCGAATTGAGTTCTGTAATTTCTTGGATGAATTTTGCATACAAATACTCTCGGCCTGAGTTTCTGCCCTGTGTGCCACAATCAGGTCGTAGGTAGTTGCCAGCGTAATTTTCCCTTTCTCACTCCCTGCAGCAGCATCCCCAGCTGATAAGAGTGAATAGGGTTCTGAAGGGGGAACAATTGTATTTGGCGAGCCCTCATAATCCCAGGAAAGTGATGCATCTGATCCAGGTGGACTCAGTCTTTCGGCTCCTTCTGCTGCAATCGTACCGCATATTACATGCTCTGTATTCAATCCAATTAGAGGCCTTGCCACTTTATCAACACCTTTGCCAGATCCCGCTTCCTCCATCCCATCTTCTAAAAAGCTCTCATCTGAGGAATGGTCCGACAAAGAAAAAAAATTGTCTGCATTGGATATTTTATCAGGTGGCTCACAGAGCTCCACATGATGCTGATTGTCAGCCACATTAAAGACCACAACAGGATCCGTAGCGACACCGGTCCTTTCATCAATCCTGGCATTCTCATTTATATTACTTCCTGCTCCTCCACTATCATCCACAAATGCTAAAGAGGCATTATCAACAGGCTGTTTAATTAAATCTGCTAACTGGACTTCATCTCCCAGAATGCCATCTGTAAATGCATTACCACCCGGCTCAGCACCCTGCAGGGTAGCTAAATGAATCGGGACTGGAGGTAAAACAATATCTTCCGCTACCCCCGATTTTGTATTCTCCCCACTTGCCACTGTCACAGCACCTTCATTACACTCCAGGCCATCCGACTCCTCACCCTGATTTACCCGGGTAGCGATCTCGTGCTTTCATTTCTTTCTGCTCACCTTTTGTGTGAACATCGCCGGTATAGCCGGTATTGCCGGACTCTGCACTTTCTCCGCGCCTTGAAAACCGTCCATTGAGCCTTTTGTACCCTGTCCCGAGGCTTCCGAGGCTTCCATCGCTGCTACTGACGGTGGTTGAATATACCTCTGAGCCCCTTCAGGGTCGGGTAAGGTTAAAACATTTTTGTTTAAAGCAGCATTAGCGGCATTAGCGGCCAACCGTGTTTTAGCCGGCGTGCCGGTCTGCGGTGCAGCAGTTCGTGGTCTCTCTGTGCGGGATGACAATTTAGTCGCCATAGCTTGTGCTCCGTAGTCAGGCAGCCTCAGCATGAACCAGCAGCAATCCAGATAAGAGGGCCGGTGAAGGGACTTACGGAACAGCAACAGCCGCCAGCACATCAGGAGTTTTCCACAGTTCGTTCTTTTTCCTTCAATCTCATCTAGTCATCGTCAAAGCAGAATCGGCCAAAGCAGAATCACAGCGTATGTAACAAAGATGAGGGGAGTGAGGAGCAGCCCGCTCAACTGGCCAGCAGCGCGCCCTCCATCTTGCCTCCGTGCAGACGCAGTACACTCCTGGATCACTGTTACTTAGACATAACTAACTGTGTGTGTTATGTATGCAGGATAAATCATACACATTTCTTTACATTTTAACTAGTACTGTTGTCCATTGCTTTACATATGTATGTTCAACATATATCTCTACTTATATACCTTGATTCTCACACAATTCATGTGGCATGAGACAGTTATAAATGTTGATCAGTGCACTGTGATAACTCATCTTCTTTACATTTCTCCTAGGATTTTTCCTACTGCATTAAATCTTTCAGAGCCTATTTGTTAATGGTGTCACTATTAAATTGATGGACTGAGATTCAGGAAATGTAGCCAACTTGAGGCATTAACTTTTTCATCTATCACATTACAGACGTAAGTCAATGTGGCTTATTATCTGTGTGTATATTTGGACCTTGATTGTTGGAATGTCTGAGAATTAGCTGCACTTGGATCTTTAGGTATAACATATGCTACTAGAGTACATATTTTTACAATATTTGATACTACACTTTCAGTGGATGATATACATAGATTTTAGATGCTCTTTTCCCATTTGTACTCCTGGAACTTTGATCAGCCTACAGATATACTACCATGTGTGACTTAGGATCACAAGATTTATTCAGTGACCATTATCTTAGTGGGACATTTACAACTCAGACTTGCTACACCATTGCACATACACACATCACAAACTTTTCAAATATTTAACATTTCTTCTTATATTGATGATAATCATGGACCACATAGTTAGTCAGTTGCTTTTTTCAGCTTTTCAGAAATTGTGGTTCTATCTACTCACACATTACTTCCCAGTGTGGGATGTTTCCTACTTCCATTGCAGCATCAGTGAGGGTATCGTACACTGGGACATAATTGGCTACATGCTAGAGTAAGATACTACCACTATGTGCCCATGACACAAGATCCAAACACAGAGATGCCTATTATGTCGTACTTTGGTTACCTTTCCACTGCTACTAGCTGTGCTGGAGTTTGATCCTGACGCTGGAGGACTGAGGAAGCGTCTTGAGGCTCACAGCTAGCGCTTTGTAAGGCGCTACCTTTCGCCGGACCCGCTTCTCGGGTCCCGCTTCACGGTGCTGTGGTTTGCTGAATCTTGGACACATCGCACTGAGGGCTTTTGGTAGACAGGGCTGCGAGCGAGAATACTGCAGGACTCCAACTTCCAAGAGTCCCTGCTGTTTCCTTCACCCAATCCCCCTGGTGACGCTCTCCCTGTAGGCCACGCCCCCTTGCAATCAGTGAAAAGATTCTGGACTTTGAACCCCGGCGGTTACCTTTCCACTGCTACTAGCTGTGCTGGAGTTTGATCCTGACGCTGGAGGACTGAGGAAGCGTCTTGAGGCTCACAGCTAGCGCTTTGTAAGGCGCTACCTTTCGCCGGACCCGCTTCTCGGGTCCCGCTTCACGGTGCTGTGGTTTGCTGGATCTTGGACACATCGCACTGAGGGCTTTTGGTAGACAGGGCTGCGAGAGAGAATACTGCAGGACTCCAACTTCCAAGAGTCCCTGCTGTTTCCTTCACCTAATCCACCTGGTGACGCTCTCCCTGTATGCCACGCCCCCTTGCAATCAGTGAAAAGATTCTGGACTTTGAACCCCGGCGGTTACCTTTCCACTGCTACTAGCTGTGCTGGAGTTTGATCCTGACGCTGGAGGACTGAGGAAGCGTCTTGAGGCTCACAGCTAGCGCTTTGTAAGGCGCTACCTTTCGCCGGACCCGCTTCTCGGGTCCCGCTTCACGGTGCTGTGGTTTGCTGAATCTTGGACACATCGCACTGAGGGCTTTTGGTAGACAGGGCTGCGAGCGAGAATACTGCAGGACTCCAACTTCCAAGAGTCCCTGCTGTTTCCTTCACCCAATCCACCTGGTGACGCTCTCCCTGTAGGCCACGCCCCCTTGCAATCAGTGAAAAGATTCTGGACTTTGAACCCCGGCGGTTACCTTTCCACTGCTACTAGCTGTGCTGGAGTTTGATCCTGACGCTGGAGGACTGAGGAAGCGTCTTGAGGCTCACAGCTAGCGCTTTGTAAGGCGCTACCTTTCGCCGGACCCGCTTCTCGGGTCCCGCTTCACGGTGCTGTGGTTTGCTGAATCTTGGACACATCGCACTGAGGGCTTTTGGTAGACAGGGCTGCGAGCGAGAATACTGCAGGACTCCAACTTCCAAGAGTCCCTGCTGTTTCCTTCACCCAATCCCCCTGGTGACGCTCTCCCTGTAGGCCACGCCCCCTTGCAATCAGTGAAAAGATTCTGGACTTTGAACCCCGGCGGTTACCTTTCCACTGCTACTAGCTGTGCTGGAGTTTGATCCTGACGCTGGAGGAATGAGGAAGCGTCTTGAGGCTCACAGCTAGCGCTTTGTAAGGCGCTACCTTTCGCCGGACCCGCTTCTCGGGTCCCGCTTCACGGTGCTGTGGTTTGCTGGATCTTGGACACATCGCACTGAGGGCTTTTGGTAGACAGGGCTGCGAGAGAGAATACTGCAGGACTCCAACTTCCAAGAGTCCCTGCTGTTTCCTTCACCTAATCCACCTGGTGACGCTCTCCCTGTATGCCACGCCCCCTTGCAATCAGTGAAAAGATTCTGGACTTTGAACCCCGGCGGTTACCTTTCCACTGCTACTAGCTGTGCTGGAGTTTGATCCTGACGCTGGAGGACTGAGGAAGCGTCTTGAGGCTCACAGCTAGCGCTTTGTAAGGCGCTACCTTTCGCCGGACCCGCTTCTCGGGTCCCGCTTCACGGTGCTGTGGTTTGCTGAATCTTGGACACATCGCACTGAGGGCTTTTGGTAGACAGGGCTGCGAGCGAGAATACTGCAGGACTCCAACTTCCAAGAGTCCCTGCTGTTTCCTTCACCCAATCCACCTGGTGACGCTCTCCCTGTAGGCCACGCCCCCTTGCAATCAGTGAAAAGATTCTGGACTTTGAACCCCGGCGGTTACCTTTCCACTGCTACTAGCTGTGCTGGAGTTTGATCCTGACGCTGGAGGACTGAGGAAGCGTCTTGAGGCTCACAGCTAGCGCTTTGTAAGGCGCTACCTTTCGCCGGACCCGCTTCTCGGGTCCCGCTTCACGGTGCTGTGGTTTGCTGAATCTTGGACACATCGCACTGAGGGCTTTTGGTAGACAGGGCTGCGAGCGAGAATACTGCAGGACTCCAACTTCCAAGAGTCCCTGCTGTTTCCTTCACCCAATCCACCTGGTGACGCTCTCCCTGTAGGCCACGCCCCCTTGCAATCAGTGAAAAGATTCTGGACTTTGAACCCCGGCGGTTACCTTTCCACTGCTACTAGCTGTGCTGGAGTTTGATCCTGACGCTGGAGGACTGAGGAAGCGTCTTGAGGCTCACAGCTAGCGCTTTGTAAGGCGCTACCTTTCGCCGGACCCGCTTCTCGGGTCCCGCTTCACGGTGCTGTGGTTTGCTGGATCTTGGACACATCGCACTGAGGGCTTTTGGTAGACAGGGCTGCGAGCGAGAATACTGCAGGACTCCAACTTCCAAGAGTCCCTGCTGTTTCCTTCACCCAATCCACCTGGTGACGCTCTCCCTGTAGGCCACGCCCCCTTGCAATCAGTGAAAAGATTCTGGACTTTGAACCCCGGCGGTTACCTTTCCACTGCTACTAGCTGTGCTGGAGTTTGATCCTGACGCTGGAGGACTGAGGAAGCGTCTTGAGGCTCACAGCTAGCGCTTTGTAAGGCGCTACCTTTCGCCGGACCCGCTTCTCGGGTCCCGCTTCACGGTGCTGTGGTTTGCTGAATCTTGGACACATCGCACTGAGGGCTTTTGGTAGACAGGGCTGCGAGCGAGAATACTGCAGGACTCCAACTTCCAAGAGTCCCTGCTGTTTCCTTCACCCAATCCACCTGGTGACGCTCTCCCTGTAGGCCACGCCCCCTTGCAATCAGTGAAAAGATTCTGGACTTTGAACCCCGGCGGTTACCTTTCCACTGCTACTAGCTGTGCTGGAGTTTGATCCTGACGCTGGAGGACTGAGGAAGCGTCTTGAGGCTCACAGCTAGTGCTTTGTAAGGCGCTACCTTTCGCCAGACCCGCTTCTCGGGTCCCGCTTCACGGTGCTGTGGTTTGCTGAATCTTGGACACATCGCACTGAGGGCTTTTGGTAGACAGGGCTGCGAGCGAGAATACTGCAGGACTCCAACTTCCAAGAGTCCCTGCTGTTTCCTTCACCCAATCCACCTGGTGACGCTCTCCCTGTAGGACACGCCCCCCTCTACACCCAATCTATATCAAACGGGTCACTGCTCCGCTGCGCGGGAGCGCGCGGGAAGTGCCCGGGAGAAGCCCGGGACAAGGGCGGGCCCTCTGAGGCCCTCAGAGGCACGAGAAGGCTAGGCTAGGCCAGTCCCCTAACATCTGTCTATCCGCATACTGTTCGGCCAGAGTACCCCCACCTGTCTTGTGACCTCCTCGCCCCATCTGAGAAATATTTTAGAATGTTTACAACAATCTGAGAGGTTCTGTAGACATAGATTATCAGGCCTAGGATTAGTTCATCAAATTTATACCTTAGAGAAAACTGGCAAGTATTTCAGCCTAGATGCACTAAATAGTAATTTCCCCTACACTTTTTATCGTTTCTCATTGTTTGTTTGTGATGATGACAAAGAAATTAAGGTCTGGGAGAATACTGGTAGGAAGATCAGGCTCAAAAACCAGATCGAATCCCCTCCGAAATAAGCTCAGCCAAGCCACTAATTTGAAAAGCACTTGCCAGCTTTTTAATCTTTGGGAAAGGGGTAAGAATAAAGCTATAGTGGCGGACAATATGTCGGAGGATATTAAGGACTCTGGAGCTATCCATTCAGACATATTACCCAATACTTCGAGAGAGATGCCTGAAAATAAAAAGGTAATTGTGGATAATAGTTCAGTAGTAACAAAAGTAGCACCTTTGTCCTCTGAGTGTGGTTTTTCTCCTCCCCTATTCTCAACAATGAAAAATATTATTGAACTGGTACCAGAAGTAGTCATAAAAACAAAGAAAGACATAGAACAAGATAACTTGCATATAGAGAAAACTTCACACGAAGAGGCCCATCATACAGTAAATATATCGCCAACAAAAGATTTTTTCAACAATGGTCTGTCTCCAATGGTCCTTGACAAAGATCTATGTCAAAGGTACATAAAGACTGACCTGGTCAAAGCCGAGATGGACTTAAAAACCCCGGTAACATCGACCCATGCTGGCTTGCATCTTTACAGTAGTACCCCTTCCAAGTCCTCACACTCAAATTTTTCCATAAGCCCCAATTTGAATCTGATTGGGATAAATGCACTACAATGTCAGGGGACAGACAAACCCATTTCTGATTTCCTCCATATATTAGAACACATATTGTCGTCCATTTTACAATTATTGGAAAAATTTGTGGGGGGATCTGACTGTGTACTTGATACAGTGACCCAAATTTTGAAAGTTTTATTGGGCACTCAAAAAGAGAAGGATGCAGTCCAAAAGAAGCAGTCCTCCTCCTCTGTAGTATCAGATGAGGTAGGAATAAAAGAACAATTATCTGTAGTTAATAATGTTCCAAATAGAGTATATGAGGATGCAAAAACAAGTGTTACCCAGCCATCCCCCACCCTAAATTGTTCTTTAGTTAATGATTCAGAAATTAAATTTGGTGGGGAACTCCCTCCAAAAACTGGGAATGACCTTTTCCCTATTTTTAAGAAGCAACAGGGAGAAGGAGATAGAGAGGTGGATGCCACTCCGGTAGGGAATGGTAATAAAGGGAAGTCAGTGATAATAAAAAAGAACGGAAAAAATAAGAGGAAACTATTGAGACGGATAGAAAAAAATAGGCGGAGGAAAATCCTCTTTAGAAAACATCTTAATTCCCCCTTACACAACGAGGTATATCAAACTCAGGTGGTAGCTGAAAAGGATAATAACCCTGAAAATAAGATCATTAAAGAAAATATTGTGCCTCCGCCCCTGGCTACTCCAGCATTATTATCTACTCCCCCCCCCTCCCCATCATCAACAATTGACACAAATATCCTCTTCCAACAAGTTACCATCAATAGGGATATAATTGGGTCAAAAAATCCAACATTTTCAGGACAGGAGCAAAACCCCTCCGGCCAAGTAGCTCCAATACTTAACCCCCTAGCAACACCTTTCTTGGGAGTAGTTGCAAGAGGTGCCCCGTTAATAGAGTCTAAGGAGAAAAGCATAGATACCGTATGGGTAGAATTTTCTCCCCTTTTTGATGCTGAATGCATTCTGAACAGATCCCTCCTGCTTAAATATTTTCAAGAATCTGCTAACTTGAAACTAATACAATCAGCCGATCTATATAGGGTACAATTATTAAAATCAGAAGTGGGGATGATAACTAGGGTGAAGTTCCACTCCAAGTTAGTAGCCAATCTAATTCTGCAACGCTCAGAAGATCTGCAGAGCAGAGGAATAGATGTAATCCCGGTGTTGGGGCATACTAGACAAAACAATATCCTTAAATCCCAAACTCGCCAGAAGCCCCCCTTTTCTCTGTTGCAAGCAGCAACAGGTAGTATAAATAAGGTGGGTGAGCTTACAGAGTTAGAAATATGCAAGTCTAAGGATTCTCGTTTAGTATCCTATGCTAACCCTACCTTGCCATCTTATCAATCTGATATCGGAGAGGAAAATGTTCAATGGAATTGGCTTCCCAGAGTTCTTGCAGAAAGATCCCTAAATAAACAACTATCTAATTCGCATCTTTAGCAAAGAATTATTTATAATATCCTGGAATGCAGCCGGTTTAAAAAACAGTCCGGAGAAAACGGCATTCCTTCTGTCCCTGGAGGCAAATATAATATGCCTCCAGGAGACATGGTGTACCGATAAAATTCAAATAGGGAAAGATTATTATGTATTGGAAGGTAGCGCCACCCCGAACAAAAAAGGACATGCCAGTGGGGGGATAGCTTGCCTCTTATCGAACCGAATAAATTGGAACTATGTGCACTATATGGATCCGAGTAAACTCTTCCAAGTAGTAACCTTATTTGAGTCTGGCAATCCTAAAACTGGCAATCGTCTGGTTCTGATAAATGTCTATATACCACCGGAAGCTGGTTTTAATGCAATCTTAAAAAAGGTTTTCTTGCATAGCCAGAGTATCAGGGAGAAAGATCCAACGGCGGCTATAATTTTAGTCGGGGACCTGAATTGCAAGATCTCCAACTCAAGCATAAACTTATTCTGTGATAAACTTAGAGAAGAAACTCTCCATATTCCTCGGGCAGCGTTTCCTGAAAATATAAAAACAAATAAACGTGGCAAACTTTTACTAAATGAGTTGGCAGAAATGGATGGGATTATTGCAAATGGGAGACTCCCCTCGGATTCCCCGGCTAAGTTCACGCATAAATCCTACCAAGGGGAATCGATTTTTGATTACGTAATAATGGGGTCCCAATCATTTAAGTTATTGAAGGATCTCGATATTATTGATACACCGTTAAGTGATCACAGAATCCTCTCCATCTCGATGAATGTAAAGCCATCTAAATGTGATCAGTGGTCTCTGAATAGTGATCAAACAAATTTTGGTTCCAAATCAGGAAGGTGCTACTGGAACGCAAGGGCGTGTCGAAATTTGGAAGAAACGCTCGATGTAGCAATATCTGAGCTTCCTTCCTGGTATGGCTCTGAAATTGAAAATTTCTCTCTGTTCTTGAAGTCAGTGATAACAGGGGCAAAAAAGCTCAATAGGAAAAAGTCCTTTGGAATATTTACTAGCCCTCTGAGACTGCTTAACATAGAAATTAATAAATTAGTAAGGGCCCAATATTTAAATAGATCTGTTGCTATAGCACAAAAAATACCAATGTTAAAAAGGAAACGGAGAAGGCTATTAACCACATTACGCAAAGAAAAAGAGGATGCTATCTGGGTAAAAATAAGAGAAGCTGCTATTAACGGGGAAATGAGGCAATTTTGGTCCCTTATAGGTGTGGGGTGCGGACTGCGAACAAGCCCTTTACCCATCCCTATTGAGGAACAAATATGGAGGGATTTTGTCTCTAATCTTTATGCAAGCAATAATACGGTGACCTCGCAAGTACGGCCAAACGAAATGAGCTTGTCTTTAGAGCCATTTACAGAAAAGGACATAGACTTAGCTATTGGAGAAATGAGGCACTCCGGGGCTATGGGCCCGGATGAATTGCCCATTAATGTACTAAAACAGAACAGGGCTAAATGGAGTATGCTACTCTGTCCAATTTTCAATATTTGTTTATCTAGAGGTAAGGTTTTACCCTCTTGGAAGGGAAGTATCCTGGTACCATTGTTTAAAAAGGGAGATCGTTTATCCCCTCAGAATTACCGCCAGATTGCACTGTTGGATGCAATCGGCAAAGTTTTTACAAGATGTCTGCTCAAACGAATAAATGATTGGGTGGAGCATTTAAATATTCTTCCTCTCGAGCAGACAGGTTTCAGGAAAAACCACAGTACCATGGACAATTTAACAGCCCTCCAGGTAATAACCGATAAATATATTGGAGCCAGAAAGGGGAGAGTCTATGCGGCATTCATAGATTTCTCCACGGCCTTTGATAAGGTCGACCGACAAGTACTGTGGAGAAAGCTACATGCCCTGGGAATGCCTCATAGACTCTTATGCTTGGTACAAGATTTGCACGATAACACGTGGTGCAGAGTGCTATTGGGGGGTGAAAGGGGCTTATCCCAGCTTATTCCATCGACAAATGGCCTTAAACAGGGCTGTCTTTTAGCTCCTCTTTTGTTTTCCCTTTACGTTAGTGATCTCCCCCTTATCATATCTGCATGCGAAGGAATTGCCCCACGTCTGGGAGACAGATATATCTCTTGTTTAATGTATGCGGACGATATATTAATCCTAGACCTTACTCCAAAAGGCCTTAACAACCGTCTGCATTCATTATACGCATTCTCCGAAAACCATTTCCTGAAAATAAACATTTCCAAAAGTAAGGTAATGTGTATGGAGGGGCGAAAAAAACTGAAGTTGGAACACATTAGCTGGGAGCTGGGAGGCCAAAAACTAGAAAGAGTAAAATCATACGTATTTTTGGGTAAGGTTGTAAATAGCAACTTGAGCAACAAATCCCATATAGAAAATAGTTCCCGCAAGGCAAAGTCGCAGGGAAATGGGTTAAGAGCATTATACAAATCAACCGGTAAAAGACACTTTGGTTATTTGCTGGAGGCTTTCCGGGCAAAAGTCCCCCCAACTTTGCTTTACGGCATAGAACTCATCGACTTAGTCGAATGGGGTTTTTTGGACATTATCGAGGGTTCCCTCTTGAGAAGCTTAACTTCAGTTAATAATAGTTGCAGTGCAGCAGCCCTTCGTTTAGAATTCGGTCTAAGAAGTAGCTGGGCACAGGGTCTGGCAGGAGTCATTCGCTGGGTTATCTGTTTGGTCAAAGGAAAGCCAGCCACACTAAGATCCCTAATCACAAAAGAGTTGATGGGCCCACTAAAAGAGCATTCGATTCTTATAAAGAATTATAGGAAGGCCATTACACTCTTGGACTTAGAGGAAGCCACTCTTTTAGACCTTTCTATGCAACAATTAAAATTTACATTAAAACAAGCCACATGGAAGCTAAGCTACGAAAGGGATCGTAACTTGATTGTACAAAAGAAGGGGGCCACTCAAGCTGTTGATTCGTATTTGTTTAAACAAATACAACCTTACGCCTCCTGGAATATACCCCACGGTTTGCGCCGTTTTTGGCTGCTTCTTAGGCAGGATCTCCTTCCACTGAATAAGTTGTTGGCCAAATGGCATGGTATATCTAATATATGTAACCTTTGCAATATCTCAGTCCAAGACTCTATACATGTCCTGCTAGTCTGTCCAGCATTAATGGCCCACCGTCGTCTGTGGGTAAAGCCTGTATGTATTCAGTTTGGTATTTTATCCGCAAGATCTCTGATAGATGCTATCTTCAGTCCCCCAAACGAAATTTTCTGTAACAGAATTTTTAACTTTTTCAAATGTTTTTTAGAATTGTATTAGATGAACGGTATGATAATCCGTACATTTTTTGTTAGAAAAAGTCGATTATATGTGGACTCATTTTATTATATTTTGGCTGTTATTTTGTAATATGTGGATCTCCAAGGAGTTCCAAAATCATATTGAAATAAATAAATAAATAAATAATCGTACTTTGCAACTAATTTGTTGATATATTGAAGAGTTCAGTAGTCCATTCCCATATCAGCCGTTCTGGAACCACTCATTTATTGTGCTGTAGTGGAAGATGTATGCATCATGTGAACTTCCTGGGAATTTTGCAAGGACATTGATGAACATTCTATGATGGTCCACTATTGCCTGAACATTTATGGAGTAATTGTGCTTACGGTTTCTGTACAGGTGTGATGTGGCTGCAGGGGGACAAATTGCACAGGTGTACAATCAATGGCACCAAGCACATGAGGGAATCCAGTACTGTTGTAGAGGCCTTGCTTGGTGTCCAATTGGAATTGGGTAGTTTTTAGAAAGAGAAGGTACTGGGGAGTAAGTTTTTTGAAGGCATCCTAAAAACCTGGGAGAAAGGGTTAACATGCCACCTGACAACTGCGATATGGAAGGATCCTGAGGCCAACATGTGTAGCACAGACATCAATTCTACATGTGGTGGGATGGCATTGATCCTTGCAGTTGCTGGCTGGAGATTTGATGCTATCTTCTCCAGAAATTCCATGTTGGGTTTCCTCTACAGTTTGTAAAACTGTATGACTCCCACATACTTGAGGTGAATGAGGGATATGCGCTGACGGAATACACTCCCCTTCCTCCTTTGTTGCCTATGTGGTTGTCTCCAAGCTACCTCTAGTTGCTGTATTACAACGTCCATGGTGTAGATGAATTTGCCAGAGCATACTATGATGTTGAGATTTTCATTCTGACGCATTTATATAGTTGCGTTGGGCTACTCCACGATAGGGAACGCAGTGATATACTGGGAAATATCACTGCTTTTCAGGTTCATTGTTTCTATTTATCAGTTTTATGTTGTAATTTATTCATATATTCTTGTTATAGAATAATTTATACAAATGTTTATTATAATATTGCTTTAAAATTGATTATTATAGTTGTAGGAAAGTTGAGTACTATATGTTGTGGGGGTTAGATCTCACCATGTAATACTATCACAATACTCCAACGATGGTCCTTGGATTCACCAAAAATCAATCCTTTGCTCAGTCTTGGTAGGGTGACAAAGAACTGTCAGGCATACTAGAGGAACATCTGTTAAACATTTCAGAGTACCGATATGAATGATAAGTAATTGACACAACTCAAGAGATATCCAACAATAATTTATAAAAATAGAGTGTAGTTGTATCTTAATTTAGACACCAACATGAAAGGAAAAGCATACCTATAACCAGAGTTATAGATTATTGAAGCAATAAATAATCAGTGCAAAATAATATGTGACATTTTATCACTGCTGTCAATAGGAAAAACCACTAGTGACAATCGGTCATTTGCAGCTTGAGTTGCATGGTACCCTTGTAGGGTAAAGGTGATGGGGTTCCCAGGATCAAGCCATGACAATCAGTTTAATTTTACATGGGCTAAGGAGCCCCGGTGCAGAGTTGTGCTGGCTGTCCCTGGTGCTTAACGGGAGATGCAGGAGAGCTGCTTTTACAGCTGAAACTATGCTATGGGGAAAAAGATAAAAAAACACAACAACAGGGTGGTTTCCGACGTAGTCAAAGGTTGCATGGAGTTCCCTAGAGGTGCAGAATCAAGTAAAGGGGCGCTTGCTTACAATCTTTGCAGTATAAAACACATAAGCAATGCCCCCCTCCTCTCATCAGCTCTTCCCCAAGGAGCTTCCCGGTATTTAAAGTAAAAATGCACCATGCCTGCATGGGCTCTGTTTACTGCTTTGTGTCCTTTTAAGGCTTCAAATTAAAAATTAATTAAAATGTGGGATCAACTCCTTTTCACACCAACTGCACTCAAATCAACACTTTCACCTGCAAAAAGTTAATACAATGAGACATCATGGGGCAGATTTATGAGGTTTTGCCGTAGGGAAGCGCAGCAGGCCTTCCTGCTGCGCTTCCCTACGGCAAAAGAAAAGGGCAGGGATGCGCCGTATCTATAAAATGCGGCGCATTCCTGTCCTTTTCCCCTGCGCCGGCACACAATGGGCTGCCTGCGCCAACGCAGGCACCTCTGCACCATGGTGCACGGGTGCCTGCATTGCGGGGATGAATATTTTTGTATAGGAAGGGAAACCTTTCTGTACAAAAATAATCACAAGAGGTTTTTCCTCTTTGCATGGGTGCTGCAGAATGCAGCACACATAGAAAAAGGAAAAACGAGGAGAAATAAAGATATTTCTCCCCGTTGCGCCTCCCTTACGCCTCCCCTGGGGAGGCGTCAGCTTTTGGCGCTGCCTCAGATTTACGATTTCTCGTAAATCTGGGGCAGTGTCAAAAGGCCATAGATGTTGCTGGGAACGTCCCAGCAACACCCATTGCACGCCCCTTTAACGCAGAACACTGCGTTAAAGGGACCGATAGTTATGAGGCAGCATTAAGCCACATAAAGTGGCTCAGTGCTGCCTGATAAATATCACGCAGGCTTCTGCGCCACGGAACGTCACAAAAAGTGACGTTCCGATGGCGCAACGGGCCTCATAAATCTGCCCCCATATGCTTACAATCAGCCCAGTCAAGTAATGCTTGATCGCAAAGAGCATCATATCCCGTGTTCTGTGAGTTACACTATGTGACCTGAGTTATTAGTCTCATGCAGTCTCCAGTGGGCAGCTATCAATATTATTGAATCCACCACCACTGTGTTCAATATTTGACTAAGTTGTCAGCTTCGAAAGAGATGAAAACGATTGAATGGTTATGAATTTTAAAGGACTCGATAAGTCGCAAGGCATGTATTTTGGATGATTATGTGCATACATCTATTCCTTTTCTGTGCAGGAAATAGGAAAAAGTCAGTGGTGAGGAAAGGAATTCAATTTTCTGCGCTCTTCATCTCAGCAAATGTCCTGCATAAGGGCTTTCATTTCCTGCAGTTTAAACCTAGAAGTCGTTGGAATGCAGATGGAAAAATTACAGCATCAGTTCCAGTTCTGGGCTGTGCATGCAACGTTAGGCGTCTACTTAGGTCTATTTATTAAATGTTACATATTTGTAAGGAGGAAACATTGAAGAGCGTGTGTATGACACTTCATATTCAGCTCAACGAGAGATGAAAACAAACCTTTAGAAAGAAGTTGTCAGAAGAGTTAGGTGTTCCTTTGACTTCACGTTCAGTTACCATCACTAAGTTTGTTAAATAAACTTTATAGTAAAGATTATAAAGAACATTTCAATGCAATACTGAATTTTATAAGTGTCTTCCTGAGTGAGCTTCACAAAGGCTGATCGAGTTAAACCCAGATTTTCCTGAGTGAAACAATTGACAGTTATTGGATACCTTCTACATTATATGACCCTTTGTCTAAAGCATACCATACACGTGTAATAAGTAGCTTTGTTCCTACTACTCACTCAGAGGTTGTATCATGATGGATTCCTCTGGCTAATTGCAGAGAGGTTCTGCTACTTTTATGTGCCTGTAGTGGGTAAAGGGAATTATTTTAATCTGACAATTCTCTGAGTTAGTGCATATTTAGAGTGCACAGCTAAGAAACAGAGGGGCATATGTGTGAGAGGAAGTGGCGGAGTGAGAGATTAGCCGTCATGGCTTAACGCCTCACTCCACCATTTCTGAAACGCAAGGCTGCACCATATTTTCAAGGATATGGTGCAGCCTTGCGTTTCCCCCTGCGATGACGCTGCACTTAGCAGTGTAGCGCCAACGCAGGCACCCTTGCACCATAGTGCAAGGGTGTCTACGTCCAGGGGAGGATTGTATATGTGTAGGAAGGTGTCCCTTCCTGCACATAACAATTCACAAGAATGGAACCAACAATGATCCCGTCAAGCTGCACATAAACAATCCTAAAATGCGATGTTGTCACTTTTATGTGTGCTGCTTCATGCAGCACACATGAAAGTCACTTTTTTTGTTTTTTTAAAGATTGTTTATGTACAGGAAGGGGGACCTTCCTGTACATAAACAGTCCAGGGCAGTTTGCTTTTTCCATGTGTGCTGCACACGACAGCACACATGGAACAAGCAAAACGAGGAGAAATAATGCATTTCTCCTTGTTTTGCCAACTTAAGACAAGGTTTTCCCTGGTCTTAATTTTGGAGCTGCCTTCTATGTACGCTGCCCTTGTATTTAGGGGGCAGAGTCAAAATAAATGGATGTTGCGATGGAACGCCCACTGCAACACCCACTGCCCACCACTTTCACGCTAACCATAGCGTGAAAGGGTGCATTAATTACAAGGTAGCGTTAAGCCACGTTAAGTGGCTTAACGCTGCCTTTTAAATAAGCCAATGCCCCTATCACCACCACACCATTCGAAAAAGTGACATTGTGGTGGCGAAAGGGGCTTGTACATATGCCCCAGAAAGAGGGAACCATTCTCTCTGCTTCCAAGTTGTGATGTCTGAAAATCAAGCACTAACTCAGAAAACAATCAGGTTAAGTGAATTCCATTTACACACTGCAAGTGCATGCAAGCAGGCGCCCCTTTCTGCGCTGAAACAGCACAGCCTATTATGTTATGGCCACAGTTGTTTTTCCATAGGGGTGGTAATGTCTGAGATGACTGAGTAAAACATACTCACGGGCTATAGTCTACAGATAATTTTTTTGTTACTCACACCTGCTTGTTCACTGGTTGGACGACTATCGAACACAATATCTAAAGCTGATTTCTGGGGACTCTTTCTGAGATTTTTGAGATGAGTTAATCACTGCCACCTGTTGGAGATGATATGGCTAGAAATGCCTCTGCTCTTGAGAAGGAATGTGGCTTAGAAATTAGTGAGCCATCCAATGAGAATGGATCTAGCTTAAGAATTTGTAGATATAGCATTGATATCACATAGAAACTTATCCCTACTATTCCCCTGTCACAATATTTCTGATGGTTCTTTTAATACTGAACAGAGACCATGCAGGTGACAGGAAATGAGGGCCGTCCTCCTTTTAAAACCAAAGAAAGGAGGACACGAAATCAATGACAGTGTAAAATCACACACAAAAATGGACAACTCTGTATTGATCTTTGTCATTTCCAAAATTAAGTGTACAAAAAAGTGATGGGTGGGGATGCACAAATTAATCTCACCCACTGGTACTCACTTGGGCCGTATCCCAATCCATCATTATTGATGGATTGGGATGCAGAACAGGAATACAAGCAACCTAGGACCAGTTTTACCCTAGTTATGGCTCATCAGCCAGGTATAAGCCCTGACTAGGTTAAACACGGTCCTGGGTTGCTTGTGTTACGGTCCAGGGAGAACCTAGACTGGTAGTTCGGGCTGCACTGTTCCCATTAGATGAGGGTATAGACTGATTTGAATATGGCTGTGTCCAAACTGAGGTGGAATTGTTTGCAAAATAACGATGGACTGGAAGCCAGCCCCGAGTCATTACCATTGGCTGAGATGAAGTCTAACATTCCAGCCATTACTTTTTTGTACACCTCAGCATTTCTAAAATGTAAGCATGGAAAATACTCAGGGCTAAAAATAAGTGTGCTGCTTCTTCACATAGACGTATTTCAATATCAAATGTACTAAACACTTATTTAGTGATACTACAGATGTACTATGATGCCTATGCTCCCGATGTTGGGCAAGGTTTGGTATCAAGTAATTTATTGTATAGATCTGTGCCACACAGTCTTACTCATTAAGTTCTGTATCTTAACCACAACTCTTCTAAGCCTACAATGTGATTAACCCTAACTGGAATAATTACAATAATCTCTTTTTAAATTAATCTGTCTTCAAATGCTTGTTTTTCAACTAAATACAACATAATCAGTCAAATCAAGTTCAAGAATATTTTATTAGGTTGGTCACTCCCCCTCCGCTCAGCACCGCCTGTGTGTCCCTGCCCCAGCTGCCGCTGCAGAGGAAGTTCGAGGCCCTCCACCACCAGCAGGCCACCACCTACGCTTCATCCCTGGTGGCCAGTGGTAGGCCGTAGGTTAGTATCTCCTTCTGTCCATTGTATTGCCTTTATTGTTACTCAGTGTCTGTGACTGCTGTTGTCTGTTTTACCCCACTGCCTGTTCTTTGTCTGTGCCCATTTCTTGTCTTCTGTTCCCCCCACTGTCTCTGTGTTTCCCTGCCTGTTTTGCCTTCTGTTCCTTTCGTTGCCCCTGTGACTCTGTGCCCGTTTTTGCATTCTGATCCTTACATTTCCCCTGTGACTCTGTGCCCGTTTTTGCTTTCTGTTCCGTTTGTCGCTCCCCCACCGCTCCCGCCGCTGCGTCCCCTGCGGCCC
Source organism: Triturus cristatus (assembly GCF_964204655.1). Lineage (NCBI taxonomy): Eukaryota > Metazoa > Chordata > Amphibia > Caudata > Salamandridae > Triturus > Triturus cristatus. The sequence continues at coordinate 381,254,239 of NC_140595.1, forward strand.
ACCCCCTGACTGCCCATTCGCAGCCCCTGCCTCCCGACCCCCAGCTGCTCCTCCCTCCCATCTCCCCATATATGCCGGCCGCTGCGCGGTGTGAAGAGCCACCCTTGACCCTTCCATGTAGGCCGCTCCCCCTCTGCACAGCACCGCCTGTGTGTACCTGCCCCAGCTGCCTCTGCTAAGGAAGCCCTCCACCACCCGCAGGCCACCACCTGCGCCTCATCTCTGGTGGCCAGTGGTAGGCCGTAGGTTAGTATCTCCTTCTGTCCATTGTATTGCCTTTATTGTTACTCAGTGTCTGTGACTGCTGTTGTCTGTTTCCCCCCGCTGCCTGTACTTGGTCTGTGCGCGTTTCTTTTCTTCTGTTCCCCTCGCTGTCCCCGTGTTTCTCTGCCCGTTTTGCCTTCTTTTCCTTTCGTTGCCCCTGTAACTCTGTGCCCGTTTTGCTTTCTGATCCTTATGTTGCCCCTGTGACTCTGTGCCATTTTTTTGCTTTCTGTTCCTTACGTTGCCCGGTGACTCTGTGCCCTTTTTGCCTTTTGTTCCTTTCGTTGCCCCTGTGACTCTGTGCCCATCTTGCCTTCTGTTCCTTACGTTGCCCCTTTGACTCTGTGCCCGTTTTTTACATTCTGATCCTCTTGTTGCCCCTGTGACTCTGTGCCCATCTTGCCTTCTGTTCCTTACGTTGCCCCTGTGACTCTGTGCCCGTTTTTGCTTTCTGTTCCTTTTGTCACTCTCCCACCGCTCCCGCCGCTGCGTCCCCGCCCCCCTGACTGCCCATTTGCTGCCCCTGCCTCCCACCTCCCAGCTGCTCCACCCTCTCACCTCCCCATATATCCCGGCTGCTGCGCGGCCGTGCCGCTGGCACGCCTAAGGCAAGCCCATCTGCGCCCGTCCGTGCCTGGACCGCGCCCAGTGCCAGGACCCCTGGCCCTTGCGAACGCCACAACGCCCTCCTCTGCTACAACTCCAGCACCCTCCAGGCACTCAACATTGGGCAATCACGCACCTGCTGCCTGGCCGCCCCGAAGCGCACCCAAGGAAACTTCTCCTGCTGGAACAACAGCTTCACCAGCATACGGCCCGCCAACCCACCTGCCCAACCACCTCAGATGCATCCTTCTCAACACCCGCTCTGCACGCAAACACGCCATGGAACTCTGGGACCTACTGGACTCCAACGTCCCAGACGTCGCCTTCCTAACGGATACCTGGCTGACCCCCGCCTCGGCACCCGACATCGCCATAGCCATACCGAAAGGCTATAAGATCACCCGCAGGGACTGCACCAATGGAGTAGGAGGAGGAATCGCCATCATCCACAGGAACTCTCTCAAAGTCTCAACCAACACCGACGAAACCCTCAGCACCGCCGAACACCTGTACTTCCAGATCCACACCAATCCCAACACTACCCTCAGAGGAACCCTCATCTACAGACCCCCAGACCACGAGCACAGTTCACCGACCTCGTAAGCACACGCGCCCTCACCTCCACGGACTACATCCTCCTCCGGGACCTGAACTTCCACCTCGAGAACAACAATGACACCAACTCCTCCACCCTGATCGACAACCTCGCCCAACCTCGGACTCAGACAACTCGTCACTACACCCACCCACTCCGTGGGCCAAACGCTTGACCCCATCTTCTCCGCAAGCTACCACATCTCCTTCAACCACACCACCGAGCTCTACTGGACAGATCACCGCTGCATCCACTTCACCTTCCAGAAACCCACCACGCATCACCACACCCAACAGATGCTGCGCCGCTGCTGGAGCAAAGTCACCAAGGACCAGCTTTCCACCACCCTTGCCTGGAGATCCGACCGACACCGCCGCTCGCAACCTCAACCAGTGGATCAATGTCTGTGCCAACACCCTCGCTCCCCTCAAGAAGCCCTCCAACACCCACACAAGTAAGAAAGCCAGCTGGTTCACCGAAGACCTCCAGGCCTACAAACGATCCTGCCGAAAACTTGAAAAAAATTGGATCGGTGAACGAACACCGGAAAGCTACACAGCCCACAAGAACGCCACCTGCAGACACCACCACCTCATCAGATCTGCCAAAAAGACCTCCTTCAAAGATCGCCTAGACAACAATGCACACAATAGCAAGGAGCTCTTAAACATCGTGAAAGAACTCTCCAACCCCAGCTCCAACACCAATGACATCCCACCTTCACAAGACCTGTGCGACTCGCTAGCCACCTTCTTCCACCGCATGATCGCAGACTTTAATGCCATCATCACCCAGGCAACAACTGAGATCCCTGCTCCCACGACCATCACCCGCACCAACCACCTGATCACCTGGACCAACATCAATGACGATGACACCATCCAGATCATGAACACCGTCCACTCCGGATCTCCGCAAGACCTCTGCCACACCACATCTCCTTTGAGACAGCGACCTTCCCGGAGAGCTGGAAGCACGCAGAGATCAATGCCTTACTCAAGAAACCCAAGGCAGACCCCAAGGACCTCAAGAACTTCCGACCCATCTCCCTGCTCCTGTTCCTGGCAAAGATCATCCAAAAGGCCATCAACAAACAGCTGACCAGCTTCCTCGAGGAGAACAGCATCCTGGACCCGTCCCAGTCCGGGTTCCGCAGCAACCACAGCACCGAAACTGCCCTCATCGCTGCCACCAATTACATCAGGACCCTGCTAGACAACGGAGAAACTGCGGCCCTCATCCTCCTGGACCTGTCAGCCGCCTTCGACACGGTCTGCCATCGCACACTACGAACACACCTCTACGACGCCGGAATCCAAGGGAAGGCCCTGGACTGGACCTCCTCCTTCCTCTCCAGAAGAACACAGAGCGTCCGCCTCCCCCCTTCTGCTCCGAAGCCACCGAGATCATCTGCGGCGTACCCCAAGGCTCATCCCTCAGCCCTACGTTGTTCAACTCACCCACATCACACGACGGCACGACCTCAACATCATATCTTACACCGACGACATCCAGCTGATCCTCTCCCTCACCAAGGACCCCCACACCACCAAAACCAACCTCCAAGAAGGAATGAAGGCCGTCGCCGACTGGATGAGGAACAGTCGACTGACGCTGAACTCGGACAAGACAGAGGTCCTCATCCTCGGATCCACCCCCTCGGCCTGGGATGACTCCTGGTGGCCGACTGCACTAGGAACACACCCAACACCCACCGACCATGCACGCAACCTAGGGGTCATCCCATCATACTCATCATCATGACGAAGCAGGTCAACACTGTCTCCTCCTCCTGCTTCAACACCCTCCTCATGCTTCGCTGGGTCTTCAAGTGGATCCCCACTGAAACAAGAAGGACAGTCACCCAGGCCCTCGTCAGCAGTAGACTGGACTACGGAAACACACTCTACGCAGGAGCCCCGGCCAAATTTCTGAAACAGCTTCAACGCATCCAGAACACCTCCGCACGCCTGATCCTCGACATCCCTTGCCGCAGCCACATCATACCCCACCTGAGAAACCTGCACTGGCTCCCTGTCAACAAGAGCATAACCTTCAAACTCCTCACCCAGGCACACAAGGCACTCCACAACACCGGTCCAGCATACCTCAACAGCCGACTCAGCCTCTACACCCCCACCCGCCAGCTCTGCTCCGCAGACCGTACCCTCGCCACTGTCCCCCGCATCCAAAGAGTGACCGCCGGCAGCAGATCATTCTCTCTCCTCGCCGCCAAGACATGGAACACCCTCCCAATTCGCCTGCGGCAGACCGAAGACCTTCTGACCTTCAGAAGACTCCTCAAGACCTGGCTCTTCGAACAGTATCAGCTCCCGCCCAGGGCATTGAGACCCTCGCGGGTATGTAGTGCGCTTTACAAATGCCATGATTAATTGATTGATTGACCATCAAAGTGGACAAAATTGACATCCATAAAATACGATAAAAAAATATCATCATTCTTATTAAAGCTAATGCGTAAAATACTTAAAAAACAACAACTTTGAAATTCACTTGCGGAAAAAACCTCGATTAAAATACATCTTCATATATTACAAATACAAAATCACTCAATTTGCAGTAACCACGACAATATAGACATAAATGCAGAAAGGGTCAACGCACCATTAATCCCCCTAGAAAGTTTAGCTGCATAATAATTTTTCCTTGCAAGCCCTGCTAGATTCAAGTCATAACAAGCTAGCTGAAGGCATTAAACTTAAACAAAGGGGCATTCTAAAAAATAAAAAGCAGTAAGCAATTGACTTGAAATATATCTGCTTCTTTCACACTATCAGTTAAAGGGCGGAAGGTATAAAGTGCATGGTGAAGAATAATACAGTAATTATACCAACAAAAAGATGACAGAAAATCACAATTGTGCGGATAGAGGTTGTTTCACTAACTTCTTTTACCTCAGCCAGACACTAACCAAAATTAATTAATTTCCAACCGAAAAGTCACTCAAAAGAAAACATGATTCCATCTATAATCCATGATAGATATAAAAAGTCCCCAACAACACAAATCTATTCAAAGAACCAGTTTAGTTCATACATTAACAAAAGCCCCCTGCTGTATACCCCCAGTCCAAGAGCTAAGGAGGGAGTCTATATCCTTATCTTTCCTCCTAGTTTAACTAACTATATTTGGCAGTTTAAAATGCTGATGTATTATTCCACCTTCATCAGAACCAACAGTTGTGTAAATGAATCAAGCATGAAACTCTTTGATGAACTAACCAAATATGAGGAGGTCCATGATCCAAGAGCAAAGGAGTAGAAAGATAGCTTCCAATTCAAATCTCTAATAAATAGTGACCCATCTCAATCAGGATACAGGCAACTCAAGGCATCGTTAGGAAAGAAGCTCACAGGTTGCACGAAGGACAGGCACTCAGGGTCTTAATTGAGGCTTATTAAGTCATTCTCTGTCAGTCCCTAGCTCCAGAAAGGATTTTTTTATAGTGCAGGTGACAACATTTTCCTCCCCGCGTCCTCCTTAAAATGAGTACCTAATTAGATTACCATTGCTTTGGACACATGGAATCACAGTCTGTCAAGTAATAGTGACCATCTTTGCAGTGTACAGTGTATAGTGTTCATTAAAATGTACAATTGATATTTCCAGTATATATGTAGGTGGCTTCTGTAAAACACTTTCTAGAATGTTTGTGACAGTGTTAGTGGTGAGAGTCATACAAGCTATAGACTTTTTCACTCTGTTGGATATAATTGCACACTACGAAGCAGATTCAATAAGGACTTGCAAGTTGTCGCAGGTCAATGCAAGTCCTTCAATGGGATTAAAAAGCCACACAAGAGGCTATTTAAGCCTCCTTGGGTAACTTGCTTGCGTTGTGTTGCGTTGCATTTCATTGTGATAGGCGTTCCATGGGGAGAGCATGGGCATTCCTGTGCCCCCCCCATGGAATTTGATGCAATCCCAGACTTACTAAAGGCATTAAATCTGGAGCTGCACCAAAATGGTGCACCTACCACAGAAAGGCAAAATGAGAAGAAATATCTTTAGTTCCCTTCTTTACTTCCTCTTTTCATGTCTGCTGAAGTCTGCAGCACATATAGAAAGGGCATTATGCCTCTATTTTTGTGCATGAAGGTATCCCTTCTAGCACAAAAACAGTCCTCCCATAATGCATTCACCCTTCAATGAAGTCAATGAAACTGAAGAACACATTCTGTTTTTTTGCACTAAGTACCGGTAGTTGCGCAGGAGATGGATCCGACCATTATGCCTAAATCTAGGTGCTAGGCATCACCAGATTGTGTTTAGGATCCTAAAAGCAGATACCTCAGGGCCAATAGTTTTTGCCCTTAGTCGCTTTTTATTTTCTTTCTGGCTGATTGGCAAACTTTTTCTAGTATATCAATGAAGCTATTATTCAACCCTTTCCCTCCGCGTGCTGTATATATATCCTAAAATATCAAGTTGGTACATATGGTTCAGTACCCCAAATGTCTGGTGGTTGTATAGCATTCCCTTTTAGATTTACTAGGTCGAATGAATTTATGTATTCTTATACGTTTGTCTTTTAACTAGGCCTGGGCGTAGTTCGCGAAGTAGCACTTCGCGAAGCTACGCAAAGTGAAGTTCGCACTACGCGAGCTACGCGTAGCACTTCGCGAACTGCGTAGTACCTTGTTCGCACTGTGCCAGATGTCGTTTTCAATGATTGCACAATGCGGACAAGCAACCGGCACTGTGCAATCATTGAAAATGGCATCTTGCACAGTGCGAGCTGTAGTTTTCTGCTGCTCGAGTAGATTTTTACTCGAGCTTCAGCTTTCTCAACGCGAACTGGTAGTTTCTCATCGCGAGCGGTCGCGAGCATACGCGACCACTCGCAACGAGAAACCTGACCTCCTCGCGTTGGGAATCTCGCCGGGAGGTTTATTTTCCATGCTCGCGATCACCAACTTGAAGTTGCTGATCGCGAACAAGGAAAAAGTCTCGCCGGGATGTCATTTTGCTTGCTCGCGGTCGCCAACTTGACGTTGAGGACCGCGAGCAAGCAAAAAATGACCGCAGCACTATGCAACACTACGCTACGCGTGTTCGCACTGTGCTACGTGCAGTTCGCGTAGTGCAAAGTAGCGCGAACTTCGCAAACTACGCGAGCGTAGCGTAGTGCTTTGCCCAGGCTTACTTTTAACCTGATTCTGGATGTCATTTGTACCTGTGTTCACAACGGTTTAATATTATTTTAATTCCACATTTATTTATGTTTTTATCTTTGCATACTTTGATGGTGTTTTGTACAAATGACCGAATAAAGTTATATATATATATATATATTCACTGAAAAAACCATAGGTTTCAGGGATGTTATAGTTAGCTGGACATTTCCCTCGTAGAAAACCCTAGAAATTCCCCTGTTATAGTTAGTTCAGCTAACTATAACTCGCGCCCCCGCAATGCACTGCTGATGACGTCACATATTACATCACTAACTATAACACCCCTGAAACCTGTGGTTTTTTCAGTGAATTTCTAAGGTTTTTTAAATGCCAATTCCTATCTATAACTTATCTCTGAAGATATCATGTTTAATGATTTTCATTGGATTTGTATATTTTTCAAATTCAGTGTGTCAATTTCATTAATTACGTTTTTTTAAAAATACTTTTTTAGCACCATTTTTTAAACTTATTTTTTCAATTAATTCTTTTAAAAATTAAAAAATATTATTTGAACTTAATGGTTTTTTCAAACATATTTTTTTAACTATATGTTCAAAACTTTATTTGACATATTTTTTTCAATGTTTTTGGATCCACGCTCCCTAAGCGCACCGTTCCCGATCCCTACGCGATAACATCTGCGCATGGTAAGCGTTGGGTACATGTTTAGTGCGCGATTGCAATGCGACCGGTACGCGACTCCCAGCCTATACGCGACACATTCGATGTACGTAACGCAACGTTTACGCGCTTCCGCGATGCGTCATCTGCGTCTATGACGCGGTAGGTGCGCGGATCCAGCAAAATATTTAACATGTAAAAAAACATATATATATGTATTTCATGTGAATATTAATTGAAGACAAACTCTAAACTAGTCTTAAAACTAATATATATTCACATCTAATCCTATAATTTTTTTAAATTTAATTTCGCGGATGCGCGCCGTGTGCGTGCTGCGTAAGCGAAGGGTGCGCAGATCCCATGTGACCTGCAAAAAAAGAGATTTGATTGGTTCATTACACTTCCTCTTCTAACTATTGAAAGACCCCACCCATTTCAATCATTCTTCTTTGACCTTCTTTAGAGCACCATCTCTTTGGAGAGAAGAAGATTTTTTAGACTTAAGTTTACACTTAGCTCTAACTTTTTTCAACCAAAAATGGCTTCAGGGCAGCAGGCATCACCTGCATCACCTCATACTTCTGAGGATGAATTTTTGGCGGAGGCACCACCCAAAGAACGTTTTTCTTCAGTGGTGTGGACATTTTTTACTTTTCCCGAGGGGCAGAATAAGACCAATGCCACCTTGGTCACGTGCGAGATTTGCAAAAGAGTCCTGTCGCGAGGGGATCCTAACAAGAAATACTCGTGCGGCACGGCAGGTATGATGAAGCACATGAGGACCCTTCAGCCAAACAATCTTGCACGAGAAGAGTGCCGACGGATGAGAAACACTCCTGCTCCTGCGCCATCCCCCTCATCGCAGCCGAGCACCTCAAGAGTGCATCCATCAGCCCAAACCTTGGATATCTGTCCTCAATTTCAATTTTTGAAAGTGCTCTGCACTAAGTGCAATGCGACTTGCCGCTGGCAAGAAAGAAACATTTGCTAGTTTTTTTTTTTTTTTATTGTTCCCTGAAGTTCATTGTTTGGTTTCTCCTGTTTTGTTTTTTGGGTTTTTTTTGCAGAAAAACCAAAAAATAATAACAATTGTTCAGAAAACTCAAAAAAAATTATAAAAGAAGAAAGAAGAAAACAAAAAGTTCTTGTAAGAACTAACTTTCCTGGTTTAAAAAAAGAGCTAAATTTCTTTGTTAGTGTTAGTTTAGATGAATGTATGTGTAGTACGTAATTGACTGAATGAATGCATTAGTAGCGTATGGTGAATGTATAAGTGCAGAACTATGAGGAAGTGCTGCAGCATCACACAGTAACCTCTTTAACTGCAGTGTGCTGTAGTACTTCCGAAACACAGGGATGCAACATATGTACATAAATATATTGCAAATCTATGCTTCTCTCTGCACGGCTGCTTAAACTGCAGCCATGTGGTGACAAAGGCACCCTTGCACCATAGTGCAAGGATATCTGTGTCATGTGCTGTTTGTTTTTCTACAGGAAGACACACCTTCCTGAACAAAAACAATGAGAAAATGCATTTTTCTCATTCAATGTATGCTGAACATTTCAGCATGCATTGAAGATATAAAAATGTGGAGAAATTAAAACAATTCTCCTTGTTGTGCTTTCCTACACCAATTTTAGAATGGTGCACCATTCACACACATATCGAGATTCATGATTTCTGATAAATCTAGACATGTGTCTTGTTCTATGAGATTAAGTGCAATCATGCACAACAACACTTATAGAACACCCTTTCAACACAAGTGGTCTGCATGATGAGGTTGTATTTACATGGAGTATAAAAAGAGCACAGAGTGCCTTTTCCTCTCTTTGTAAATATGAAAGAGTATCTTACACAATAACTATGTTACAAAAAGTGACATATTAACAGTTGTAAAATTCCTTGCGAATGATAAAAGGTAAGCACAGAGTTTTGTCTGCAAAGATGTTCAAAGAAGAATGATTGAAATAATTGCGGTCCTTCAATAGCTAAAATAGGAAATAGTATGAACCCCTCAAATCTCTTTTTTTGCAGATCACATGATATTTGAATATGGTCAGATTTCAAAACTACAAAGGTATAAACAGAGTGTTTTTAGAAACATGTTTCAACTTTGTAGCTTCTTGCAGACCTCCTCATTCTGCATATTGAGACTTAGTTAAACTTACCTTCACAGTAATAGGAATAAAAAATGGTACACATTTTTTTCACGTTTTCATTCCAATCTAAATTCATAAAAATTGCTTATTTTAAAATTTGGATCTGTGAAAGAAAAGGAAAAAAAAATTATAACATGTAATAATACATTTTTTACAACACAGCATAATTTCCACAAAGTATTTTTTTTGCCTTTTTTGGTGTTCTCAGAATATATTACATTTCACTAAAAATAGTGATTTCAATCGTACTCATCACTTAACAGCGGGCAAAAAAAAAACAATCCCAAAGATTGTTAAAAAACAACAACATGCTATTCTCAAAAAAAAAACAAGATACAAATCACAGATATATAAAATGCATACAGCTAACAAAATGTTATAAGTTTAACTTACAAAAACTGTAAATGTTGTCACTTTAAAATATTCACCGAATCTAAGGATGAATTTTTGGAGGATGCACCACGCCCACAACGTATTCCTTCAGTGATGTGGAAATTTTCTACTTTTCTCGAGGGGCAAACAAAGATCAATGCCACCTTCGTCACGCGCAAGATTTGCAAAAGAGTTCTGTTACGAGGGGATCCTAACAAAAAAATACTCGTGCGGCACAGCAAGTATGATGAAACACCTAAGGACCCTTCATCCAAACAATCTTGCACGAGAAGAGTGCAAACAGATGAGAAACACTCCTGTTCTGTATCTGTAAAAAAGAATCACAAATAAATGTATGTTGATAACTTTCAAATTTATACTATTCCATTACTGTACAAACACATTTTATATAAAAACTGACTAAAAAACTAAAGCCCTGAACCACAAATGTGACGATGGTTAAAACACTACATGCATAGTGCATACTACTTTGAAGCAGTTCATGCCCTAAAGCCTACCTCACTAAAAGACTACATGCTAACTGACTAAATGAATACAGTACTATAAGGAGACACACTGGGTGAGAGACAGGGTGTTTGCTAGAAGTGTATGAATACTAACTAGGGAATTGAAGGTGTGAAAGACAACTGTGTAGGTGATTAGAGGACTGCATCCATACTGCATAGGCATTTAAAGCAGTCCATGTGCTAAGGCCTGGCTCACTGCATGACTACTTGGGTACTGACTGAATGATTAGAGTTCAGCAAGGAGAGTGCCTAGGTGAATTTATAAGTGGTAGGCTTTTCGCACAGGGAATGGATTAGTACTTGGTACTGAATGGGTCACTAGAGGAGTGCAAAGGGAGTGACTTGATGTTTGCTGGACTATATGGATACTGACTAGGGAATTGAAAGTGTGAAAGACAAGTGTCTAGGTGGTTAGAAGACTGCATACATAGTGGATAGGGGTTTGAAGCAGTCCATGTGCTAAGGCCTGGCTCAGTGCATGAATACTTAGGCACTGACTGAATGATTAGAGTACTCCAAAGAGAGTATCTTGGTGAATTTATAAGTGTTTGGGTTTTGGCACAGTGAATGGATTAGTACATGATGCTGAATGGGTCACTAGAGGACTGCAAAGGGAGTTACAGGGTGTTTCCTGAAAGTGTATGGATACTGACTAGCGAATTGAAAATGTGAAAGACAAGTGTATAGTATGTTAGAAGACTGCATGCATACTACATAGACATTTGAAACAATCTATGTGGTAATGTATGGTTCACAACATGAGTACTTGGAAACTGACTAAATCATCAGACTACTGCTAGCTTAGTGCCTGGGTAAAACTTAAAAATGTTCAGTTTTGGCACAGTGAAGCGAATAGTACATGGTACTGCACTTTAGTGTCAAACCCTGACTCATTTTATCAATGCATAAGCAAAGAATAGCTTCTAAAGCTACTAAAACTTGACAACATGACCGATTTTAAAACAGTTATCTGTCATCAAATACACTATGTTACCAAATGCTTCTCTCACAATCCTTACCCAAATGTACACAGACTCACAGTGTGATTTTAGACAAGCAACACTATCCCTACCAGTTTACCAAAACTCATTCACTAGTCTAGAAGAGGTAGTGGTACTGCACACAATCTTCATATTTAAGTACAGCACATTAGTGTCAAAGCATGACTCATTTAATCGCGCATAACCAAAGACTGGCTTCTAATGCTACTAAAACTTGACAACATGACAGGTTTTAAAAGAGTTATCTGCTAAAAAATACACAATGTTACCAAATGCTTCCCTCACAGTGGTTCCCAAATGCACACAGACTCACAGTGTGAGTCTAGACAACAACCACTATACCTAGGACTTTACCAAAAATCATTCACTACTGTGGAATTGATAAGGGAACTGCACACAATGTACATATTTCAGGACTGCACTTTTCTGTCAAAGCCTGACTCATTTAATAAAAGCATAATCAAAAACTGGCTTCTAATTCTACTAAAACTTGACAACATGACAGGTTTTTAAAAAGTTATCTGTCAGAAAATACACGATGTTACCAAATACTTCTCTCACTGTGGTTCCCAAATACACACTAACTCACAGTGTGATTCTAGACAAGCACCACTATCCCTAGGAGTTTACCAAAACTCGTTCACTACAGTGCAAGTGCTAAGGGAACTGCACACAATCTACATATTTCTGGACTGCACTTTTGTGTCAAAGCCTGACTCATTTATTCAAAGCATAAGCAAAAACTGCCTACTAATGCTACTAAAACTTGACAAGACAGGTTTTAAAACAGTTATCTGTCAGCAAATACACGATATTACCACATACTTCTCTCACAGTGGTTCCCAAATGCACACAGACTCACAGTGTGATTCTAGACAAGCAACACTATCCCTAGCAGCTTACCACAACTCATTCACTACTGTGCAAGGGGTAAGGAGACTACACACAATCTACATATTAAAGTACAGCACATTAGTCTCAAAGCATGACTTATTTTATCAATGCATAAGCAAACAGTGGCTTCTAATGCTACTAAAACTTGACAACATGACAGGTTTTAAAATCGTTATCTGTCAGCAAATACACGAGGTTACCAAATGCTTCTCTCACAGTGGTTCCCAAATGCACACATACTCACTGTGTGATTCTAGACAAACAACACTATCCCTTGCACTATACCAAAACACATTTCTTTATCTAGAAGAAGTACTACATTTTAGTATAGATACATAACATAACTCATTTCACAAATTCATAAACAATGACTGGTTTCTAATTCTACCAAAATATAAAAACATCAGTTATCTGTCTGCAAACACATGAAAAACACAAATGATTATCACAGAATGGTTTCTACATGCACACACACTGTCAATAAGATTGTAGAGAAAAAAAGTACTCCCTACACTTTAGCAGGAGAAATACATTAGTCTGATTAAAATGAAAATAGTCTACATACATCCCCTCACAATTAACCCCTTCGGTGCTCATGACGGAATGGTTCCGTCATGACCCACGGTTGAGCTGTGCTCATGACGGAACCATTCCGTCATGACCCCGCCCGCGCAAGATTCCGCCAGCACAGCGGCGGAATCTGCGCAGCATCGAAGGGGTTAAATAACTCACCTTTCAAGTTGTTTTGTAGATTAAAAAGTATATCAGTAACTCACCATATTTTCTTTTACAGAATCTCTGCACTGTGCACCTCTCAGTAAAAACAAAGAATGGAAACGTTTCCCTTTAATTTTACACACATATACATGTAAACATCAAATCACAATCCTTCACACATAAACTCAAAAGCAAACACACATTTCTATTGGTTAAACATTTCAACCCTTTCCAACTGAAATACATTTCAACCCTTCCCCCAATCTGCCTTCTACCTGTTACCATAGAAACAGCTCATGGAATACTGCACTGAGCACACAGGTCACAAGTTCAGCACACAATGTTGCTAAACAAGACAGGAAGTGTGCTTGACTTTTCAACATATCAGCTTATCATATATAATGTTCCTTACAATCTGTTTTTGTCAACCAATAAGAATCATATCTTTAAAAAACAGAAATATACACCCTACCTTTCAGTGTAGAAAGTAGTCATACAACCAATGATTTCTTGTCTTATTTCCCCCAAAAATTCTGTGGATCCGCGCAGCCAACGCGAGTGAATCCATGCACCCAACGCGGTAGGATGCGCGCACCGTGTGCGCATTCCGCTGTTTTTTTTTTTAAATAAAAAATGGGACCCCAGGGGGTCCTTTTAGGACCCCCTAAGCACCTCTAGAGGGTCAGAGCATTTCCACTCTGCCCCCTTTATATGTTTTACACACTTATTCCCCTTGCTTCTGCAGCCTCGCTTCTACCGAGGCAGAAAATGGCCGCCAACAGTTACTGGTTTCGAATGTAGACAGACACTCGACAGCCAATTAGCATTCAGCCCGCGATCGGGAGGGTGCGCGCTCGGTTAGGGGATGGTGCACTTATGGTGCGAGTAGGGTCTGCGGATCCTCCCCGGCCATAGATATTTATGTGCTTTTAACTCTAATTTTCTCAGGAACTACTGAACGGATTCACACCTTTTATGCAAAGGGCAAGAGTGTGAATTGAGGACTACCTCTTTGCTAAAATTTGGTGTCATTCCGTTCAGCGGTTCGGGCTGTAGCTGTGACAACAGATCCCATGGGAAATTGCATGGGGAAAACGTGTTTTGGGACCCCCCTTTTTTCTCGGCCCCTGCTAGACGAATCACCACAAAACTGTCAGGGTAGGAGCGGAGCGGAGCTGGCCAAAAGTTTGGAAAATTTCGCGAGGATTCGTCAACCGGCGCCAGACTTATTGGGAATAGAATGTTGCGGATTTCCTATGGAAAATAAGTCCTAACTATAACTACCTACTGGCGACCACCAGTAGGTAATATATATATATATATTCAGTACGCGTAAACTCCAGCAACCTCCAGGCGACGAAGAAGGACAGACGGACCACACAAGTCTTCAGGCAAGAGGTTTATTCGACCATGTCTTCACAACAAATGACGCGTTTCGGGCTCGAAAGCCCTTGTTTACATGCGGACCATAGTCAAACTGAATGTTTTTAAATGCTGCATAGTGTACACCCACTTCCAAGTCACATGATCATGGACAGTGAAAACAGACTTCATAGGCATTAAAAGATCTTCACATCGAGGTGTAAAATAAAACCTATTAGAATAATGGAAAATACCTTTGAATCAATTGATTTTTCAGTTTTGAGATTTAACCTTTGGAAAATTCTATTTAGAAGAAAAACTGTCCTATTGTATAAATACAAAAATAAGAACAATATGCCGATATAAGGGCATGTGGGGAAGAATGTATAAAACTTAATAACTGGTCATTTGTTATTCTAAATATTCCAAATCCCCACAATTGCAACAGAAAGATACCTCTCTGTAGCAAAGCATGTTTAAGTACATACTCTTTTGTATAATATTTCCACAGTCAATCATAACAGGATAAATCCTTGATAAAAAACCAGATGACAAAAAGGTTGGGGATTAACTATGAAAGAGTTTCCTATATATTTGCAATATATATTGTTGTGGAAGACCCGTTAGAGTGCAAAAAGTGCATAGCAACAATTTAAATAAACCATGCTAATGTGCAAATTTTTAAAAGATATACATATAATGTACAGCTGTATGATTGAAAATGAATATAGAAATATTGATAACAATAAAAATTCAATCCTGATAATTATTGCTAAAATCATATAAATATCATCTCTATAATTTCATCATACTTAAAAAAGTGCAAATGCATTATAAACATATGTTTTCAATGTTGAAGCATTAGAGGTATATGGATCGCTTCACATTAATGTACTGATTACAATTAGTTAGTGATCTACTAAAGTGCGAAAGAAAGAACCTATATGCAAATGTGATATAACTTAATTTTACCCTGAGATTAGATTGTATTTCTCATAATATTGTGTCGTCTAATCAGATTACTTCAAGAGAACAAGTAACAGTAAAGGGCTAACTAGAGAAAGTTGTGCATATCTTCAGTATTATTCAATCCGTTCGGCCATTTAGTGTCAAACTCAAGAATCTTTCTGGTCTCTAGTTGCCTTAATTGAAGTTCTCTATTGCCACCCCGCCGATGTTTAGGAATAGATCCTATTACAAAATATTTGAGGCTGGTGACATCATTGTTGTGAGCCCTTTTGAAATGGCGCGCCACTGGGTAAGCAGGGTCGCTATGTAAGATGGCACGAAGATGCTGCAAAATCCTCACGTGCACCTGCAGCTTAGTGCTACCGATGTAATTAAGGCCACAGGTGCACATCAGGACATATACAGCAAACTCTGTCCTGCAGGTGAAGCTCCCCATATAGCTATTTCTTTTGTACTAAAGGGGGTAAGATAGTGAGTCGTATTTTTGCCAAATTTGCAGGCCCTGCAAGAGGAACATTTACGAAAGCCATGAGCAGGTTTTAGCCACATAGCATTTTGTCTCGTTTCAGGGCTGCTTTTATCCAGAATTGTTCCCATACATTTAGCTCTCCTAAAAGTGATCATAGGAGTAGCCGGTAGTCTTGTGCGAAGCACAGCATCAGTGAGTATAATAGGCCAATTCTTTTTCACTATAGATCAAATTTTTCTTTCCTCACTACTAAAGGTAGTAATCAGTCTAGGTCCTTCTTTGATTGCTACTTTGTCACAAATGGCGGCCTCTACCGATGGGACAAAACTTTCGGTAGCTTTGCTTTTAAACAAGCTCATTCTGGGTCGTACATTGGCCTTAGCCATGGCTTCATTAAGTACAGTGTCAGAATAACCCCATGCCCTCAATCTAGTCATAGTTTCCCTCTCGCACATATCAAAGTCTGATTCCAGGCTGCAAATTCTTTTAAGTCTTAAAATCTCACTGTAGGGAATACTAGCGATGAGATGCTTGGGATGTGCTCTGGTAGCATGAAGAGTGACATTTCCTGTGGTGGGTTTTCTAAACAGGGTTGTTTCAAAATGATCATTTTCAATATAGACTTTTACATCTAAAAATACGATACTTGATCTATTAATGTGGGATGTGAAGTGGAGATTCATAGAGTTATTGTTAATGGCCTTTATAAAATCTAAAGCTTCCTTTTCCTCTTCTTGCCACAAAATAAAGATGTCATCTATATATCTGAGATAACAGGATACGTTTTTGTTGAAATATACCCTGTGTATTTGCTTCAGAACCTGTTCCTCCCACCAGCCAACGTGTAAACACGCGTAGCTGAGGGAGAAACAGGCTCCCATTGCTACTCCGCGGAGTTGTTTAAATAGTTCCTTCCCAAAAAGAAAGAAATTATTATTCAGGCACCATTCAATGAGATTAAGAATAACCTTATTATGTTCATGAAATTCACATGACCTTTTTTCCAAAAAATATTTGACTGCAGGCAGTCCTGTCGTATTGTCTATGCTCATATAAAGAGACTCAATATCAAGAGTGATTAGCAACATATCAGTAGTCCACATTAAATCTTTAGTTTTTATTAGGAAGTCACCAGTGTCTTTTACATGGCTGGGTAATACTTTAACCATGTCTTGTAAAAAGTAATCAATATATTGTCCCACTTGTTCTGCAATGCTTTTAATGGCCGATATAATTGGTGTCCCTGGTACAGGCAAAATGCCTTTGTGGATTTTAGGAATCAGATATAAAACTGGAAGGACAGGAAACTCATTATTCATAAATTTGTACTCATCAAAAGTGATCAGTCCTTCTCTTCTCCACTGTGCTAATAACTTTTGTAGGGTCTCATTGGCCTTGATATATATAAATGGTCCTCTTCCTCTGGTCTTGCCTCCCTCTCAATGATGCATCTTCACTGCAGGTGGCCAGAATCCCCGTAAGAGTCATAACCATTGTTTCTTCTGATTAAGTTGTCTCTCTTTTAACTCTGGTCTTGACATTTTATCCATCAGATAGGTTTCACCCTGTGTTTTGGCGAGTTGTAACATTTTCACATTTTCAAGGCAACTCAGAAATGTTCATGATGTTACTTAGAATGTTGATGTTTGCATAAGTAGTGCAGTGGAACAAAATCATCAAAACTTTAATAGAATGCAGTTCATTGAGACCTTCAGGAAGAGTGTTATTGGGGAGTGGTTAGAAATGACACTTGTTGATAGGTCTTTTTATTCAACCAGTTCAACAATCACCTGGGTACCAACTAATAATCAATAAGCAAACTTAAGCCAGGGAAACGTTGAATGGAAGGTGAATTTCTAAGCCGCAGGCAACTTACATTGACATACATCTATCAGCCTGTTTAGTGTTTACCTCCAGTATATATAGAATTGCTAGGGCAGCCATTAAGAGGTAGCCCCTGACTATTGTGAGCTATCTCATTTTTGATCAAGCTTTACCAAGCACTTTCCCTTTTCCCAGGCCAAAGTTCCGATGGTATGTCACACGACTTGTTTGTAACATCATCTTATTTAATATCAATGTAGGCCGTATCTGCTTTAGTGCGATCCTTTGGCTGTAGGGCAATTTCTTATGCTGACAGCACATAAGCTAGAAGGAAGGCCACTCATCACAGAAATTAAGACCTTTGTTTTGCCAACTTACTTACTATCTAAAGTAGATTACCGTAACAGCTCTTTTTTGTGCTTCCATTGTACTCAGCGTGAGCATTTAGAGAGTACAGAACTTTGCCATTGATACCGAGTATAGACTTCAGAACCTTGGTCATGTTTCTAAGACCTCTAGACAGCTGGGGCTGGCATGACTTGCGGGTGGTGGGGGCGGGGGGTCAATGGGGGAGGGGAGTCGGGGGGAGAGGGGGGTCATAATAAATTTTTTTTTAAAACCTTACCTTTAGGCTGGGTCCTACATCTTCTCTGCTCCTGCTGTCCTACGTCCGAAAGGAACAGGACGCAGGCAGCCAGGCTCTCTCCGTGACACGGCGCTCAGCCAGGGGCTGGAGGGGTAGGCATGTTCTCCATGCAGGCTGCAATGCGTTCATTGATTGCCAGTGGCAAACATCTACAAATCAAATGTTTCTCTATGGCTCACAAGGTATGTTTTGGTACTGAGCCGTCTGAGTTCAGCCTACTGCTGGAGTGAAGAAGTACGTGCCTGCCTGTGCTTTTCCCTCTGCAAATGTTTTTAGCTTCCAGAAGACTATATGACTTAAAAATATTACTACTAAAGAAGATCAAATTGAATTTTAAGAACTGATAATTTTGTTATCATATATTACAACATGACCTCCTAATTGAAAAGGGCCAGAGACTTCAAACCACTCAAAAGGAGTGTGAATGGAAACATTTTAACTGAGCTACAGAAGGGGTTACTTGTGTTTGAGGCTGTGCTGAAATGTGGGACACTATCCATTCAAGTGGAAGCCACGTCCTTACTTAGGGTATGATTTACAGTTGTCGATGGGTTGCTGCTTCACAAAAGTGACTCATGTCTGCCTTACTACAAGCACATTACCTCCTATGACACTTGTAATAAGGGTGACAGGACATCTGTCACGCTGTGAAGAGTAAGCCATCCATCAAACTCTATATCAGGCCCATATTTACTATACAAAGGTCTTGTAAATGCCTAAATAAGTGCTTGACAATTTAAAGTCAGAAAAACTCTATCAGCAGTCAAACAAGAACAAATAGTTGGTTTTCTTCTGTGCTCAAATCCTAAAAGTCTTTTTCATCAAGTTGAATTAATCTGGAGGCTGGATTATTGCATTGAATCAGAGAATCCTTAAATTACACTAGAAACTGCCTACACTGTTAAGATTAGAGAAGCAGAAAAATCAATCAAATGTTTTGCTATTGACTCGACTATGTAGAGCTCTTTCTCAGTTTTTGTCAAGAAGATCGCAAAGATTCATGAAGCTATCCATCACAAAAAGGAGCTAAAGTCTGAAGATTATAGATTAGATTTCATCAGTATAAACCAAAACTCCTGCTTCACTTTGTTTGAGTCGATCATGTGACCAAAAGTAATGTCAAAGGTCACAAGAAGACATCTCTTGTGCCCCTGGTGAGACATCTGTCCATCGAGGACCATGAAGCAAGTCTGTCCATGCTTAGAAATTAAACTACTTTGAGCTATGTATTGACTGCAAGAGCAAGCTACCTGGAAAAACAATGATGCTTAAAAGGTTCGCTTATGCAATCTCACCTTTGATGTGGCGGATATTGCTTGATGGCCCATTTGACTGCAAGAAGAAGGGGCAATGACTTTCACACCCACTACCATAAGGTCACTCTTGTAAAACAGTAAAATTACTGCTTCCTAATTTTAATCATCCCAAAGCATGACCAACAGCCTTCCAAATTATATTGTGTCCAATATAATTAAAGATTTTCCGCATTTGCCACATAATGTAAAGTCTGCTGCGTTAGTTGCTGTTTTTACCCAAAATAATGCATCTTGCTCAAATTGATCAAACTTTATGGAAAAAAAAATTCCAGTAAAAGGGCAGACTTGTAAAGGTTAATTGATGACTTTTCAGCTTATTATTGCTGCTTTCTGGTGTTAAACTAATACTTATTTGGCAAAGGCTTACTCACACTATTCAAATGTGTTGAAATTACAAAATAGCTAAATAATACTGTCACACGTTTTGTCGAATTATGCTGCCTAATTTGCCTTTTTTCTCGTCACATAATTCTCTTAAGACTGCTGCATAACTTAGACTTCTATTGTCACATAATTCCAATGGCCCTCATTATAAAATACATGTTGTCATAACATAGGAAAATCATGGTCAAAGCTGTTCGGCTGGTCCATGTGCTCTTGTGTAACAGATGAAGTTGTTTCTTACACAAAAGCAGCCATCTTTTTAAGGCTTCGGACTTGAACTGCAATGTTGTACCAAATCTGCTGTTCCAAATGATCAAAGATTCATGAGTGAATTTAACACATATTCGCATGGTTAATGCCCAATAGGTTGGAATCTAGTCCATCCTCTTGTACAGTGACTTCTAAAATAAACATGGGGCATACAAAAGAAAGTGTGCTATTTTTGAGCTGATTTGACTTTTCTCTCTCTATTGAGTCCTCTTATTAGAGCCAATCAATACTGTGAGTTGTCACATTTAATCACGGCTACATGTAACTGGTCAGAAGTGTATAGTAATGCTCTTTATCTGTGCTTACACATCCAGCTGCTCTTTGCACTCTCTCTTCCGTAACAAATATTTTTGTGAGTTTTGGCACTGTACTAGTATGTTAGCACATGGTATTTTTAAATCCCCACTATCTTTAGTATGAGAGTTTAAGAAATGGGGTTTCTGGTTTCCTGGGGTATGCACCTAAGCCAGGCAGAACCAACCACTCTAGTCAGAGCAAGTAAATTACACACCAAAGATAACCCGTGCTCACCCCCCCTTGGTAGCTTGGCAAGAGCAGTCAAGCTTATCCCAGAGGCAATGTGTAAAATGTTTCCACAACACCCTCTCACCAGTGACACAATAAATAAACCACAAAAAGAGACTCCACATAGTATTATATAAAAATACGTTTCTGTATGCATATAAGCATAGATCATAGACCAAAACAATATGAATCAGTAATTACTTTGCCAACTAGGCAATTGTCAAACATCACAATGAGTGCAATAAAAGGAAGGCTCCAATGTGTACATGTCATCAAAGGCCCCATTACTGTGCATACTATGCAGAGGCTGAAGTAACACTTGTTATCCTGACAGTGCAGGGCAAAACAACACATATCATACATTCAATGCAGGTAATGCAGCAGTTAGGCTAGGGCAAGCCCATGAATCACCATTTATCCCCAAAAAGCACTTAGGGTACAGCACACTTACTCCCTGTTAAACCTTATACGGTAATATGCACATGAGGCACCGAAGCACCTGCACTCCTATTATGTTATTATTTAAGCACAAAGCATTGCTGTCACTGCCATTCTAAACATACCAAACATGGCAACACTACTCCTTTCTGATCAGGAATTACCACTTAAACATATATAAGGAATTCCCAATGGTAGCCTACAAGATGAGTAGGTCTCACAGTAGTAAGAAACAAAATAGGGTGTTTGTCACTACCAGGACATGCCACACAATAAGGGCACATGTCCTACCTTTTAGTTACACAGCATCCTGCCCAGAGGGCCTAACTTAGGGGTGACCTATATGTAGTAAAGGGAAACTTTAAGACTTAGCAAGTAGTTTTAAATTGCAAGTCAAAGTGGCAGTAAACTGCACGCTCAGGCTCTGCAGTGGCAGGCCTGAGACTGGGTTGAAAGGCTATTTCGGTGGGTGGCACAATTTATTAATTTATGTATTTATTATTTATTTAATGCATTTTTATATAGCGCTGACTTTACCCGAAGGTGTCAGAGCGCTGTACAATAGAACCAGTTACGGTACATGAGAGAAATGTTACAAAATAGAATGTTACAAAAATAAACAGGAGACTAGAAGAGGTAGGATAAAACCATGGAAGGCAAGAACACAATATCAAACACATCAAGCAAGGGTAAGGAATTTACAAGAAAATATTACAAATTTACAATCCGCGCTGCAGACCAACTAGTAGCATTTAATTTTCAGGCCCTGGGTATATAGGATACCACTTTACAAGGGACTTACCAGTAAATTAAATGTGCCAGACAGGTGTAAGCCAATCATTATGAGTTTTAGGGGAGAAAGCACTTGCACTTTAGCACTGATGAGCAGTGGTAAAGTTCCTAGAGTCCTAAAGTCAACAAAAAGAGGTAAATAAAATACAGGAGGAAGGCAAAAGATGTGGGCATAACCCTGCAAAAATACATTCAGGTGAAAATACTTTCGGCATATTTTCGTTTTTGTGCTCCACTGGCACGTTTCACTCCCGAGTTGATGGTGTTAGCCTTACATTGCACACACATTTGTACTCTTGAGCATCATCACCTGACATTTCTTTTGCATTTTTTGTTTTCCAAATGTATAATGTATATTTAGAATACATCTTAGCGTTGATGTTCGTTTTACATTAATTGACAATCCTGCTTTATTGGTTGACACTTCGATGTGTGTGATGACAATATATGTGGAATGAAGGACAGAGGTGGCAATATGTTTGAATCAAACACTCTTGACAGCTTGACAGCTTGTCAAATGTCCTGGGATGTTCAGCAATATTGTGAACTTTGTTCTCATTTCAACGTTTTTACTAAGAAGATGCAGCGGTTTAAGTGAGAAATAGCCAGTTAGGAAAAAGCACATTTAATATAGCCCATATTAAGCCCACTGGTTTTCTTTTGCTGGCTTGTAAGATGCACCTGTCTGTCACACACCAGAGCTCCATCAACGTCACCAGATGTCGCCTTTGTGAGACAGGACCAAAGCAGCACTGTGATGGCGTCATATGCCATTGATGCCCAAGGACCTTAGTCGCAATATAATTCCAATTAAGTAGCCAAGTTATTGCTGCATTCTTTCAAATGTACCTTCCAAGTGTGTGACTGCTTTCAACACACGATAATATGCAATAAAAATTGTTCAATCAATGCAATCAAAGCAAGACTAAATATAAATTTGTCAAGCACATGATTCTGTTTCACATATTTTAGGGTGCATCATAAATTACAAATGTTATACCTCCCGTGGAGGATTTTTGGATACTTCATTCATTCATTCATTCATTCATTCATTCATTCATTCATTCATTCATACTTCTTAGGCCTGCCACGTTTCGAGCCCTCCCCCACCATTTGAATCCCAATGTACTGTTTTGATGTTTATTTCAGGGTGGAATATTCAATTAACAGCCCATCTCCAGAAAACTTACATCTCATTGTGATGCAGTTATCACAATAAATACAAATGTAAGACACACACATTCTCCTAATACCAATACATGGGCAGCTGTTAGTTCTCCTTGCTTTGGAGTTCCTATTTCAGTATTTTGCAAAGAAGCCAAATTGGAAAACTGAATCGCTAGAGCAGTCAAGCATTAAGCTTGATGGGGAACCTTCACACACATTAAGTATGAAATTGTTTTCCTCGGTTGAAGCGAAAAGAATCACACTGTATTCTTGTTGCTAAAAATGAAAATGTTTATAGGAACAGCCAAGTATTTGGCACTATTTCCCCAAGGATGTGCAAAAGCAACAGTTTGTTGATAATGCTTTTTAATTGCCAGCTGCAGCCCTCTGTGAGTATGGACAGCGGGCTCATTTTGAACTTATTAGGTAGTTATTACTGCTGTTCTGCAGTGTCAAAGCCAATGGTAAAATAGTGAATGCTTTTACAATTTTTCAAAAGCAAGTATTGTTGGTGAAATTAATAATGTCCTTTAATTATGAACTCTCATGTGGGAAGGCTTTCTTTCTATTGTATAGTATTTATTTTAAACACCCACAAGGTGATGGGAGGAATTCTTGCAAATAGTCTAACTTCTGGCAATCGCTCGGAGTAACTTCCAACCTGTCATTTGTTTTTCCAGGATGCCATCTCAGATTAGAGCCAGACATATGCAAATCAGCCTAGGTCTTGCACCAATAGGAGCAGTCCAGCCAAACAGTCAGGCCAGGTCCTGAGCCAGAACACAAGCAATACAGGATGGGATTCGGCCTCTTTTGCCTCTTCAGTCAGGTGCAGCTTGGTTCCAGTGTCACAGTGAGCACAGGACCCACATCTGTCATATCCTTGGCCACGTAGGGCATTACATCAAACACAGACAAAATGTGATGGGAGGAATGCTTGCATACAGTATACTTTGTGATAGTTATAATGCAAAGGTAAATTGTAAAAATCATACTATTTGCTGTCTGGAAGCCTGGCATCAATAAAACAGGTCTACTGGCTTCCTCTGTGTCCATCTATTAGCATCCTGATGAGGTGTGGATGGTGATCCGCCAGATCAAAACAGCCAATTTCTGAGAGTATAAAGTCTCAAGGGGGGAAATCACTGAATATTTATCAGGGATGTGTCATTTGGGAGTGGACAGGAACAGATGATATCATAAAGGACAGGGATGGAGCCTGGATTTTCACATTAAGATGTCAAGAAAGTTCTGATATAGAAGATGCTTTTCATGAGTCATCCCTCTTTGGCATTTGTCTATGCTCCCAGTTGAAGATTAACCTTTTCTTAGATCTGGATGAATGGGTGGCTCTTCATTTCCATAGGGTGTAAACCTTGAGCGGTGTAGGAGCTCAGGAAAGGGATAGTTTGACTTATGCTACTTTGAATTAACGCTTTTGAGGTGCTGTACCATAATGTGAAATAGGAAGTGGTGTAAAAGGATGATGTCTGCTGGTGGAAACACTGTATGGATTGGGCTTAGGGAACTCATCGATGACAGACTATTGCAGTGGAGAAAATGGCACCTAACCATCAGCTCATCTGAATACTGCTGTATGTAGTACCTTGGGACTGAGTAGAAGAAAAAAAAGAGGACATTTAATAGCTGCTCCTCACTGTCTGCTTTTGAGTTGAAAGACTTTATTTAATCCAGTGTATACGCCAAAACCAATACAACATAATCTAATAATGATGCATCATCAATGAAAATGCTTCAATACAAACTTTAGAAACCGCCATTAAAGTCTTTGTAATGTATGAGAAAGGAAGGTCATAAAAATAATGGCGAAGAATACCACCTTTTTCATCAAAATTTAGCCTCATAAACTAAACAGTAATTCTGTACAAAAAAAAATAGGATAACACTTGAATAGAAAATAAGGACAGAGAAAAAATAATCAAGGAGGATAAAAGTGTTCAGATAATACGTGTACAGTATTGGAAATATCACACTCAACTTGGTGAAGAAATGTAGTAATAGGCAACTAGAACAATTAAACATTATGAGAAGATAAACATTGCACAGTATACATAGTATCTAACTTATGGTGAGAGCCTACCAAATCCCACCATGCCTTATACAATAACTTACACAACATTTTCCAATTAAAAGTGATATGCTGAGAAGCAAGTGCTAATAAAATATCTAACAATTTATCTTTAGGAAATTATGGAATAATAGAATTAGTCAATGTTCCTAAAAAAATATAAATAACTTTAAAAGAGTAACTCAAATTAAAAATCTTTTTGATTTGAGACCATACCATGTGCCAAAATGAAAGTGTTTTTGGGCAATAAAACAATATATGTACAAAATCTGTTGTAGGAAACTGGCAATACCAACATTGAGCAGAAGAATCCAAGTAGAATTTGGAACATTGCCAAGGTGTAAAAAAAAGCTGGTGACAAATAAAAAATAAAGATTGTGTAACACTCGCAGACCTTGAAATGTTATATATACGTGCACACACTTTATTCCAAAAAGGAATAGTCCAAGAAACACCTAAATCTTTTTCCCATAGAAGTTCAGACTTGGATTTGGTTTGAGAGGGATCTCGAAGAGAAAGACATTTATAAATAGATGATACTTTAGGACCTGTTGTCAGAAAATCCGTAATACCAGAAGAAAAAGGATCTAGTCTGGAGGCATCTGGGCAGGAAAAATACACATCGAGAACCACATTCATCAATACTAAAAAACGTTTATAAAAAGATTGAGAACAATGATACATAAGACAGAATTGAGGAAAAGCGATAGAACAACCATTATAAAAAAGTTAAGACATCCACATAAGACCCTTATCCTTCTAAGCACGCCTAAAAACAAATGTATTATTAATCTTAATTAGGGAATTATGCCATATCGGCATAGTCAAAAACAAAGACGTAGTCAGCATAAGTGGAAGGAATGTAGATCGAAGCATCAAAACAGTATTACTTAAAAGAGGAGAATGAAGAAAGGACTTAGTAGAGGACAGAGATATCACTTTCCTAAAAACTTCAATATCTATCCATAATGGAGAAAAAGACAAAGATAAATCCTGAAGGGGCTGCTTGACATAAAACAAAAGCTCTGCGATATCCATATAAATGTGGAAAGTTAACTCCCCCACCAATTTCAACTTTTGTAAAGTAACTAAAGCTATTCTGGGCCTTTTATTCTTACAAAGAAATTTGAGAAGCAATAAATTAAAAAGAGCTATTTGGGAACTTGAACTGACATCATATAAAGGAGGTACAGCGATAAAGGGGAAATCATCATTTTATCAGTATCCAAACAACCCCACCAAGATAAAGATTAAGGGTTTGAGGAGGAAAGAATATTATCAATCTTGATACTAATTTCTTTAGAGTTATGTCTATCAGTATCTGGAATCAAATTTGTAAACCAAACACTAAAATATTTGATTTTAAATGCAGACCAATGATAACCAGTAATAGAATAGGAATGACTTAATGTATATTTATTAAGCAGAAGAACCTCCATTTTTTCCTTATTAATTTATATCCCGAAACATTCGAAAACAAGGAAATTCCATGTAAAAGTGGAGGCAAAGAATTTTCAGGAGAAGAAATAAACAGCAGAATATCATCCGCATAAGCAACAAATTTTAGATGACGATCACGATAAGGAAAAACAGAGATAGAAGAATTAATACGAATACAAGAGAGAAAGGGTTCAAGAGCTAAAACAAATAATAAAGGAGAAAGTGGGCAGCCTTGCCTTACTCCTTTATAAAGTAGAAATTATGAGGATATGAACCCATTCATCAATACAGATGCTTTGGGGGACATGATATAAAAGAGAAATAAGAGCAAATAAATTTAGGGGCAAATTCATGTCATTTTAAAGAATGAAACAAAACTCCCAGTTCACTCTGTCAAATGCCTTTTCAGCCTCTTTCGTAATACAAGTGAGGGAAGATTTAAATGAAGGAGCTTTGCTTAAAAAAAATCTTGCATTATCAGATATAAGTCTCCACTTAATAAATCCTGATTGCTTTTTCCCTATAAGATTAGGAAGAAAGGATTCCAAACGAAGAGCTAAAAGCTTGGCGAAAATGTAATAATCAACATTTACCAAAGAGATAGGTCAATCATGTTTACATTCATGAGGGTCCTTACCATCTTTGTGAATAAGACAAATTATGGCTTCTTGGAAGGTACCAGAGGTGGAAAATGATACTGTGAAATGATGAAACAAACAATATAAAAAAGGAAGGAGAATATTAGAGAAATGAAGATAAAATTCTACTGTGAAGCTATCAGGGCCTGGTGTTTTACCCAACGTCAACATTCGTAAGGCTGAAGCAATTTATTTAGAAGTAAGGTCAATCTCGAGAGGAGTCAAGTTCAGATTCGGTAGAATAGGATGAGGGATCTGGTGTAAATAGTCTACAATAATTGAGGAATTAGAATCTGATTCAGGGGTGTAAAGATATTAATAGAATTTAACAAATTCCTCTAAGATATTGTGATGTTTAGTAGTGGACCTCCTGAAGGACATTGAAATTGAGTCAATAATGTGTCTATCCCTTCTTCCCTTAAGATAATTTGCCGGCCTAGTTTCGTCCACCATAATATCTTGCATTAGTCTTAAGGAGAATAGAATCAACTTCCTCAGTAGAAATGGTATTGAATTGCATTTTGACTTGAAGCAAAGTTTTGAGATCACAAGACAATTTGGAAGTTAAATATTAATTTTCCAAATACTTAATTTTCGAGAGCAGCACATTATGTTCTCTTAAACAACTCTTCTTTTTCTTGGACACATAATCTAAAATGAAATCCTGGGCTGAGGCTTTGAACGTATCCCAAACTAAAGAAGGAGAAACATCTGTGCCACGTTAAACAAAAACATTCTGAAGCAAAAGAAATAAAAGCACTTGAAAACTGAGAATCCTGCAATAAAGAATTATTAAATCTCCATCACTGCGTAGAGGATTGATGAGGGAACCAAACCCAAGTCATAATGACCAATGCATGGTCAGAAAGCACAATATAACATATTGTGCAAGGGATTTAGAAAAAAATACATGGTCCAATCTTGAAAGCGTACCACAGGAATTGGAATAAAAGGTATAGTCACAGGTCTTAGAGTTAGACAACCTCCAGGAATCCACAGAAGCTCCTTTAGAAATAGCAGAATGAAATTGCTTATACATTTTACTTGACACAAGTGGAACGGGTTCATAAGTTGATTCTAGGATAAAAAATATATCATGAAATAAAATCTGGCTGTGTAGGTGCATAAACATTCTTTATATTAATAGGAACATTGTCTTTATTAAGATTCACAATAATTAATCTTCCTATATCATCAGTTTCTTGAGACACCATAGTAACATTGAGGGATTTTTTACATAATATGACATCTCTGTTCTTTTTATTCTGACCAACCCAAGACATAGTGAACAAGGTGGGTTTCCTGAAGAAGAACCAAGTCAGGATTAGATTTACCAAGCTAACACAATACTCTCTGCCGTTTAACAGGATTAAGAGATCCTTTATTATTCCAAGATATTACTCGAAATTATGCAAAATAAAGTGAAATATGCATTTAAAAACCATAAGGCATATAAGACAAAGTCAATAGAAAGTATAAGAAAGGAAAAGCATAAGGGAGGAAGGAGAAAAAGGATAGAAAAAAGAAAACAAAGGAAGAAAAAATATAGGTAAGGAAAAAAATAAAGAGGAAGAGATGAAAAGGAGACAATGGACAGAAGAAGAGACAGTACATGTCCAAACAGGACGACTGAGAAGGTATACCTGAACAAAGGAACAAACGGAAATGGGGTGGTGATGACACAAGCAGAGACATGCATGACACCTAGTGGGCTGGGTGTGTGAGGGCCCTAGTTCTGACAGGAGGAATTCCCCTCCTCTTGATCAATCCAGAGCAAATCACACACGCCGTGGCTTCCTGACATATTTCACTCTCTTTTCCTACCACCAGAGGAACTGCATACCCTTTTTTCTTACTATGTGACTGGGCATGTATGCTGGACCTCCATATATAAAAAGCCCTCTAGTCCCTCTTTGTTGATTGACAAGAACAGACAACACACCAAAAGGGGAGGAGCCCATTCCACACCAGGACGATATACATTCAGGAGGGATGTTACATTATGCAGACAAACAAAACGATTCTGTAAAAAAAGAAGAATATTATAATGAATTACTGTTGGACTTGGACATTTTTGCAGGGTCATCCCTGAACTTTTTGCCTTCCTCCTGGTATTTTTTCTGACCTGGTGTTGGTGATTTTAGGATTCTGAGAACTTTATCACTGCTGTCCAGTGTAAGGTGCATGTGCTCTCTATGGTAAACGTGGTAAGATTGGTCTGCACCTCTTTGGCGATTTTACAGCGCTGCTTACGCCACCCACCAAAGTAGCCTTTCAAACCTGTCTTAGGCCTCTGCCGTTGCAGTGCCTGTGTGTGCAGTTTACTGCAGCTGTGACATGGCACATAAAGTGGGTGCCACGTCTGTGACCCACCTTTTACTACATATCTGTCACCCCTAAGGTAGGCCCTAACTAGCCCTATGGACAGGGTGCGCTGTAGGTAACAGGTAGGATATGTGCCTTAAATATGTGGCATGTCCTGGTAGTGATAAACAGCCATTTTGGTTTCTCACTACTGTGAGGCTACCCTCTCATAGGAATGCATTGTGGATTCCCTGATATGTGTGTCAGTGGTAATTCCTGATATGATAGGAGTAGCATGATCAAGTTTGGTATGTTTGGAAAAGTGGTAATAAATGCTGCGTAATGGTGTTCGCAAAATTGATATTACTATTTTAGACATGCCACTCTTAGAAGTGGGCATTTCTGTGTGCTATGTGTCTTTGTGCCTGCCTGTTGTGTATTGCATGTTTGGCTCTGGATGACAGGGGCTGGGGAGGTGCAGAGGCTCCAGAGGGTCTGTGTGAGTCAGCGTAAGGCTGAATAGGCCGATCTGCATTTGGAGAAGTGGGAGGAGTAGCACCTGGGCCTGAATAGGACTGTGCCTGCCTTACACAATGCTGGCTCCGCCCCCTGTGGTGTGTCTGAGACCAGAGCCTACACTAACAAAGGAGGTTGTTGTGCACTATAAATATGTTTTCAAGAGCCCCCCAGAACTAGTTTAGACCAGGCACAGAGCCCTGTGCCAGGGGGAGATCAAAGGACACATGTTGTATAAATATTTGGACTGTGACCCCATGAAGGCGTACTGTTGGTACCTGCTTGGAGCTGAAGGACTGCTGGGCATCAGGAGGAACCATCGTGGGACCCAGCTGCTGTCTCCTGGAGGTCCCTACGTGCTGGCCTGCCTGTGCCCAACTCTGCCCTAGGGAACGTTAGACTGAGAGTCTTGTGAGCGCTCCATCTTCATTCCCTGAGCCCAAGGAGGGGGGCTCCAACCTTGCCTGTAGAGGAGCGCTCCTGTGTGAGGCAGCGCTGGTGGCCTACCCAGTGCAGGGTAGCATGGGCCTGAGGGTTTGAGCCCAAGGTGTGGGCTCTGTCTGCCACAGTGCGGTGGGCCCGAAAACAGCAAAATCAATGGAGGCTCTTCGTTCAGTGAAACCGCGTCGTCCAGGAAGCCAGGCAGCCTGCCTGGTTGTAGGCGGAGCCGCCCCATGCATGGCAAAGGGACGTGAAACCAGAAGTCAGGTGCTCATTCCCTGCGTGTGATGTAACGACCTCTGTGTTGCAAAGGAGGCGGCAGAGCCTCGCTGACTCCCGGTTGGAGTCCGCAAAGTCCTGGCAGAGATGCCCCGGTGAGTAGGGCTTGGAGAGGAACACTGCGGGTGTCGATTCTACTACGAGGGGGAGCACCAGTGAGTCGGGGTTCCCAGGGCACCTTGTTGGTGTCTGCTGGTGCCAGTTACACATGAGATGCCCCATTGAGTGGGCCTGGGAGGGCACACTGTTGGTGCCCGCTTGCCATGCATCCAAGGAGGAGTCACGTGAGGGGGGCTCACAAGGCATATGCTTGGTGCCTGCTTGTTTCCAGCTGCACTGACAGATCACGGGCAGCTGCAACATGGGGGCATTTTGTTTGGTGTTACTGAGAGACATGGGCGAGTTGCACCCTTGCCTCCATTTCTGTACCAGCCCATTGGGCCCAGTACCCTGCTGCACCAGCAGCTTGGTGTCTCAGACAAAGCCATGTGCTCAAAGAACCCTGACTTTTGGACAGAGGGCATTACTGGACAGCCCAGATGGGCCCGCAAGGAAGGCCAGATGGCCTAGAGATCACCTTGTTTTCTGGTGGGGCGTAAGGCCCTAAGGTGTGGTGTCCACCTCAGGAGTGTACTGTGGTGCACTGATAATTTAGGATAATGCCTAAGATGTGGTGCATAATGCGTTTATGCTACCTGTAATGTTACCAGTAGTTACTGAATGTGTTTTACTTCTTATGTGTTCTAATGGTGATGACAGTGGCCCGATTGGCCCTTTAATGTATATAATCCCCTGTAAAGTAATACGTAGTGCCAGGTGGCACAGTGTATATATGTGATTATGCTCTAATGTGTTTTATGAGTAATACAAAGGCTATTTTTTATATAACCCTGTATGGAGTTTCTTTTGTGGTGTGCTTAGTATGTCACTGCTGTGTATGTGTGTTGCACAAATGCTCTACACATTGCCTCTGAGATAAGTCTGACTGCTTGTGGCAAGCTACAAAAGGGATGAGCAGGGGTTATCTTCAGCATGTAACTGCCTTACCCTGACTAGAGTGGTGGTTTCTGCCTGGCTTAGGCACTTGCCCTAGCCGACCTGGAATCCCATTTCTAACAATGACATTACAAAAAATAGCAATATGCTTAAAGATAAAGAATAAGGGAAACCTTATAAGATAAATAGAGACCATAGTAGAAGTATAATTCAGCTCTAATGTGAATCCATTGTGAACCCAATAACCAACATACAAGATTCAGAAAGAGATGAGAACATTTAGAGAAATACAATATCAAATGAAAGTTCCAGGTAGAGAAGATCCACAGGCATCCATGGTATCTGATGTAAGGACTTGTATACATTTCTTAAGTTGTGCTGGATCTCCAAATTCAGTAGTATTGTTTTCATGCGTTTCTTTAAAAATGAAGGGATGAAACAAACCATATCTGGCACCTAACAACCTTAATGAAGCTCGAAGATTGAGGAATTCCTTTCTTCTGACTGCATTGGCGGTAGAAACATCCTGAGACAAAAAAACCTTATGACCCAACCACAACATTTGTTTCTTAGCTTTAGCTGCAGCAAGAACCAAGAGTAAGTCTGTAAATTGTAAAAAGAAAATGATGACCCTTCCTGGTTTCACAGGTGATACAGAAGAAGAAAGACGAGTACCCAACCTATGCGCTCTCTGGATGTTGAGCGAAGTGGAAGATGGCATAGCCAATAGTTTTGGAAGAAAGGAAGTAACAAATGAAACAGGATCATCTCCTTCAAGTGCCTCAGGAAGACCATAAATACGGATGTTATTCAGACGATTTTCGTTTTCCAAATCCTCTGAATGCTTCTTAAGTTGGGCAACCTCCATTTCCAAATGACAAATTTTGGGTATTTCATCTTCTAATTCTACTACCTGATGCTCCATTAAGGACCAGTTATCATCCAGATTTTG
Organism: Triturus cristatus; assembly: GCF_964204655.1. Lineage (NCBI taxonomy): Eukaryota > Metazoa > Chordata > Amphibia > Caudata > Salamandridae > Triturus > Triturus cristatus. Next base: position 381,287,023 of record NC_140595.1, read on the forward strand.
GATACGTTTATTAGTCTCCTCAAAAAAGGGACTCAATGATCGATGACGAAGACTTTTCAGATGATGGAAGGTCTTGTTTTAACCTCTTAGTAGCTGAAGCAGGTGACTGAGCTTTACTTGAGAAGACTTGCATGGAGGAGGCACGTGGAGCAGTAGAAGTAGCCTTCTTTCCAGAGGAAGTGAGCTGCACCAACAGTATATTATTGGCAGGAGAACCACTAATGGGGGAAGTTATACACTTCTTTTTAGATGTAAAGACAAACTGCGGCTTCTTTAATCTGCCCATTCAGGAAGGGTATAAAACATAAAGCCAACAAACGCCATGTATCAGCAGCCAGACTACTTACATGTGCCAGGTGAGAAGGTGCCAGAAAATGCAAAGCACAATGACATATAAATAAAGGGAAAAGTCCTAAAAATACAGAAACTGAATATCCTGCATTATAAGTCTGCCATGATAAGAAGAAGAAGGAAAAAAAGGTAAAAAAACGTGCCAGTAAACTCACTCACATCCTATGCACTAAAACGACAGTCCAAAACATTCAATATGGCAGGCGCTTCTGGGGAAACAGCAGTGACAGCAATATCAGACCCAATATTGCTCATCTCTTAAGGACATGCAAAAACTGAGCTTCCCGACATCTTCCGCTCTCTCCCCTTGGAAGGCTGACTGTATAAACAGCCTCAGGAATGCCAAAGGCATTTATAGGTCCCAGCATATTGGAGCCCAGTCCCTAGGAGGCCAGCTTGCATGACGCTGAAGCAACACCTCTCACTGTATGCTTCTGAAGAGGACTGAGCTGTGACCAGCTCCCACTTGTAACCTGGGACAGAAGTGCTCTTCAAAGTTTAGTTGCATGGTCACCTCTACTATGTTAGGGAGACACAAAGTTGAAGAAAAGTTCCATCCTTTTTGAGAGAACTAGCTTCCCAGGTGGGTGTTTACAACACAGAATCCTGTGGGAAGCCTGGCTGCGATAAACCTGAAACCTAGGAGCCTTGTCTAGAATACTAAGAGCCATAAGAAAGATCAAAAATTACTTTTTCCAGCTTCATCAAGAAAACGGTTGTTGTTCGAAGCAGGGGCAGAGGGGTCCCTCCCACCTTCACCACATCCACGTGGACCTGTGACTGAACTTCCCCAGATGAGTATCAGTATGAGACTGTAAGCGTTTGACTATACTTGTGTGGAAAGTAACCAACTCTGACCTCCTGGCTTCTGTGGGCTTGCTGGTAGCTTTTCTTGTTTCATTTCTGTTGCAGGATTGGCCTCTGGTAATAATTTGTTTCGGTATTATATGTCAGTGACTTTTACACTCCCATTGTTCATATGGTCATGATTTTTTTCTAAGGAAAACCTACTCCTTGTGCCAGAAGACCAAGCGCTTGAGTACTTTTTTCTTGGGGAGATGCTTCATTATGGAAAAATATTGTCCTGTTAACTTAGTGGTGTATCCCTCGTCCCAAATATTAACTCAATTTCTCACAGTCACCAACTACTGGACTATTGATATAGTCAAGGTACTATTGCTTTGCTGTCAGTCATCACAAATGGTTTATTTGTGTATAAAATGTATTTTGGTCAGCTCAGGGGGAAAGGGAGTGAAGCCACTGCATGTAGCATAGGGACAGAGTTGACACTTTGACTGCTGTAGTTCTCCATATAAATATAAAAACTTCATTTAATAATGCTGCACATCCAGAACTGTTTTAAGACATGGGAAAAGTGGGCAATTGTCCAGGCCCCCCCACTTGCCAAGGACCCCTTGAAAAGGTATCTTTCTTTCTATGTCACATTTATTCCTCCATCTCAACATTTAACATTCAATATTGTTTGGCATCACGAGTCTTGAATCAGCAGAAAATGGGTACTAAAATGAAAATGTTGTCCTGGACAGGAGCAACTAAAGTATGTCTTGCATGGGGCCCCCAAAATACTTAAGATGACTCTGTGAACCAAAGTCTAGAATTGAAAATGTCATAGTTAGTGGAATATTTAATTGTTCTTTCTCTATTGGCTGCAGAGGGAATAGGCACAACAAGTCATGCCTTGTTTTCACTGAATCTTCACGGTACACCCTATTAAAAACCTACTCTATGACAAACTAGTTATGCATTTCTGTGAAACCTCTACAAAATCTGTACATTTACTGTCAGTTGTTTGGTTCGATCAGAAGGGTGAGTAGTGTACTTTGTAAAATGCACACTAAGACAAAAGAAAGGACAGTATGACATTTTGATTCGATATACAGTACGTTCCTTGGAATAAGGATGATACACATTGTCTAAGCAGGTGTTGAAATGTTGGGTGTGAAACTATCAGTAGGTAAGACATTTAAATCACATAAAGTCTGCTTTTAGGGCATCTTTACTTACAAACCCAAACCATTGGCAGCAATGGTAACACTACTGCACAGATGTATACGTGGGATTTCAATCAATTCAGTTCTTGAACCCCAGGCTTGAGCTGCCCTTTAACCCCCTTAATCACATATAAAGATAAACATACAAAAAGGGGAAGCACACAAAGTCCAAATTCATACTTGATTTGCAAATCATATCAGCAAATATCCTAAGTCCAAGATACTGAGTCAGTTTTCACAATATTGTGCTATCCAATGAGGAGACTCAAATTTCGTTGGTTAAGAAGACATTATCAACCTTTGATCTTCATTGCCTCTTTTTAAAAAATGCCAATTTAAGCCCAGCCAACGCGTTTCATCCAGGCTGAATGGTGTGCATTAGGAAAAAGGACAAGGATTACTTACAGGGAATCTTTATGACTACATGAATAATGAAAACTAAATCAATTGATGATATTAGTTGCATATGAAAATGTGTAACCCAACCCCTGATGAAGTCCCTTGTAGGGACAAAAAAGTTGGCTGGGCTGCCATTCTCGGTTTCTTCTCACAGTAAGAGAAGCCCATGCTGAAGCTTAAAAAATAAAATGTGTTTAAGGATTACCCTACAAAACCTTGTTGGATGCTTCGCACACATATACAGTTGATGGCTCAAAGGTATAATGTACTATCTCTAGCTGAACATTTGGTTAAATATGGACTCTTGATGGTGTTATGACAATAGTTCGTATTGCATACAAGAGTAGTATGTTCTATGCACCAAAGACTGGAACATTTTTGAATTATTTATATTTACAGTTTATTGATTTTAAAATGATGTTTTGCAAACATATGAAACATTTAAGCATCATGGGTGTCTCAAGAGGAAGTATTGATATATGAATATTTGATGAATGCATATAAATAATGTTATACATGTCCAATGATATTTAATGTGTTATTGTCAACTAACCGGATTAGATAAATCTGTCCCACTAAAGTTTTTCTTTGTTTCTCATTTAACTAGCCCTAACTCTAAAGGGATTTTTGGGCACCCCCAATTGTTTTCAGATACCACGGTGCTCTGTGGGCCGCTGTGGTACCATGGTATTGCAAAAACCTTTAAACAAAAAGTACCAAAATTCAAGCAATTATGCACATGTACATGTCAGCCAAGAACACTTGGCAATGTCATAGCAACACATATGAAAGTGATTATAGTTCCAGGTTCAGACCAGCATATTCCCTAAAGACATGGTTATTTCATAACAAAGTACACATTTTTTAGCCCTGTTTATCCAAAAACACATGGGTTTCCTGTCACCCTTTAACACCAAGCGAGAGAAATGTTCTCTGTTGCAAGCCTGTTGAAAAATTGGGCTTGCATTTCTTCAGAATGACGATCAATCAATTTTTTAGTATCTGTTCATTTAACTCTTTAATTTTCCTCCCTTTTTTATGTTTGATATATATTTGTTTGGGATGTTTTTGTAAATGGCCAATAAGCTTCTGTCTTCCAGTGCCTTTTTTGTACTTATTCACATCGCACTGTGCAAATTCAGGGCACACACTTGACCCCCACAGATGATGTGTATCATATTTTATGCCAATGAAACAGAATGTGTTGTTAATTCCTGAAGAGCTTCAAATATTTATGAAATACAGTGAAAGAATGGGCAAAAATATAGGGACAGCATATATATATGTTCTACCCTTTTAACTGTTTCTGCATCACAGAGTCTTCTGGCAATGTAATAAAAATGAATACAAGATATTAGATATACATTGATCCAAAAAAAATAATAACAAAATTATATATTAAGTAGAGTAATAAAATATATGGTAAAACAAAATATTTCCTATCACATTCATGGACTGGATACTCATAATTCAAACAGAATAAACATGGTACATTAATATCTGTGAGGCAAACAAAAGGCATGATTAAAATAGTTATCTTCTGGATGTGCAGTCTGATGAGATGTTTTAGTTTTCAGCATAACTGTTTTTAAAATTTTAGTTGAAACTGTTTGGGTAATTTCTGTGAATTCATTGCTTTATTTCCCAAAGGAAGTGGCAGGTTGACTTAACCAATGAGGAATTTGAGTTGTCATCAGTGTTATCATTTATTATGTTGTTGTTGTAGTAACTTTATTTCGGTCAACAGACCATAAAAAGTACAGAAGCATAAAAAGAAACAGCAAAAAGACATTTAAAATAATTAGGTTAAAAAGTTCTGCCTAATACGCTACATATACAACAAATAGCGAGAAACAGCAAAGACAATGGGAGGATGAGTGTCATAAGTCAATATCCTGCAAGCCTGTGTGTAGTGCAAAATTCCCAGATTCCTACAGATAGGAATCAACCAGCGTTTTCTGGATACAGAATAGGCAGGACAAAAAAACAAAACATGAGAGATATTCTCAGTATGGTAGGTGCATGCAGGGCAAACTAGAGTGTTTGAATTAGTCCACTTAGAGGTAAAAGATCTTATGGGAAGAGTGCCATAGCGCAGCTGAATATACAGCTTACGGGCAGCTGGGGGTTCAATTAAGTCCATGAAATCCTCGGCCCTAGGCTCTCTTTTTATTTGAAGGAACTCAGATGATAACCTACCCAAGGAAGATGAACTCATTAACGTCTGATGGTTTAACGTGTGGATGTGAGAGAGGAGTGTCTTCCTAGATATCCCAGCACAATTGGTCTCCGGCGTGTCCCATAATCCAGGGAAACCAACCCGAGTACAAACTGCACTAATATACCTAAGCCAAGGGATCACTTTGGATCTAAGGATAGGCCAAATCTCAAGGAATTCAGCTCTATAGTTGGCCAGTTCAGGGACAGACCACAGCCTCTTCCAGTACACAATTGGTCTAGCGCCTATTATCTCCTCTATTGGGGTTAACTCAAGGTCGAATCTAAGAGGGATCAGCGGTGTACTAGGCGGTAGACCAATTAAGTTTCTGACAAAAGACTGCTCCACCCTTTTAAGATCAAGAGTCTGGATCTGCATATGCCCCCAGAGTTCAGCCCCATAGATTGCTGACATTCTTGCTTGACGACTGTATATTGTAAGTGCAGGAGAAACCGGCCTAAATGTAGATTCCTTAAAAACTTTAGTTAGTCCCCCTGCTAGCTGAGTGAGCCTAAGCGTTGATCTAGCAATCTGTTTATGCCAATCAAATTTCTCTGTGAGGGTAACACCCAAATATATGAACGTTTTGACCCTTTCCAAGGGACTACCAAAAAGCACAGGGTTAGGGCGAGTACGTTTTGGGGGGTTGAAAATCATAAACTTTGTTTTTCCTATATTGATTTCCAACCCCCGAAGATGGCAAAACTCTACAAAACCATCAAGGGTTTTTTGAATGCCCGATGATGTTCTAGACAACAAGAGTGTGTCGTCCGCGAACATCAGAGTGGGCACTCTACCTGTGGCCAATCTAGGGGCATCAATATTGGGTACACCATTCAAATATTCAATAAGTCCGTTAATGTAAAGGCTAAAAAGGGTAGGTGCCAAGACGCACCCTTGGCGAACTCCTTTCAAAACTGGAAATTGGTCTGTGAGTTCTTCGTTCCTTCCAGACCTAACCTGTGCAAAATTATTTAGGTGTAGCCTCGAGAGAATGGCTAACAAATAGGGCGGGAGACCCATCTCCGCAAGGACTTTCCAGAGTTTCCCACGTGGGACCAGGTCAAAAGCCGCCCGCAGGTCCACAAATACAAGGTAGAGGCTGCCACCCTCCACCTTAGCTGTTTTCCAATACAGGACCTGCAGGCGGAATATCTGGTCTAAGGTAGAAATACAAGACCTGAATCCTGCCTGGAGCGTAGATAGTATCCCCTTTTCCTCGATCCACCCGAGGATCCTATCCAAAATAACCCTCCCCATCAGTTTTTGTGATGTATCAATTAGGCTGATGGGTCTGTAATTTGAGGGGATTAAAGGGCAACCATTTTTAAGAATCGGCACAATTTCGGCTCCTAACCAAGTAGGCGGCAGGTCGTCGCCCAGCAAAATGCCGTTAAATAGGGTGACTAGATAAGGAGCCCAGATTTTTGGTTGTGTCCCAAAAAGGTCCCCAGGCAGTTTATCCAGACCGGGAGCTTTTTCTGGGAGCAGATTTCCTAAAGCGATCTCAACCTCACGCAAAGTGATTAATTCATCTAGTAAGGGGCGTTGGCTAACAACAGTTGACCGGGCAGATTCTTCAAGTACATTAGCACTATGGAGTTGCTGAGGTTCAGTGGCATTGATAACCATATCACCACACTCAGAACTGCCATAAAGGGCACAGAAATGGCTTTCCCAAATGGAGGGGGCAAAGTTGGGGGCAGGGGCCAGACTATGGCCACTAAGTCCAGAAGCTACTATAGTCCAAAATAGTTTAGAGTTATTGTTACCAAGTGCAGAGCCCAGATTCTCCCACTTAGCAACTTCCCAATCCCTTTTGGCGTCACTAAGCGCCTTCTTATACGCAGAACGATGTAGCTTAATGGCTTCCCTATTGCTAGTTTTTAAGGTTCTAAAGAGAGCCTTCCTGGTGGCCCGACAGAAAGCATTGTACCACTGAGGGGACGAAGTCCGTGGGCGATTGGCCCTTCTCTCAGGGCAAAGAATATCCTTAATTGCTGCTACCAAGTTGACATGGATTTCTGATGCCCTGCCTAGATGTCCAACTTTTCCCATTTCTTCAATAAAAGGGATAATGATCTTATATAAGGCAGCTAGCTTAGAATTGGACATCTGGAAGTCTGGCCATTTAACTCTTCGTGTACAGTTTGATATAATTAAAGGCACAGTGGCAGAGTGTTCAGCCAAAGTTTGGCATTTGAGCCCAAAGCTCCCTATCCTAAGTGAGAGTACCAGGGCATTATGGTCACTATCAGTTCTTTCAACAACTCTAAACTCATGCACCTTGTCCCAGTGCCTAGTCTCTAAAAAAATGTAGTCAATTATCGAGGACTGGTTATGCTGATTAAAAGTTGCATCCCCCATTTATTATGCCTTTTAACATGAGTGATGCAAAATGTGAGGTCATATAGATCGCATAGTGGGGGTGCAAGTTATAGTTAGCTCACTGAACAATAGCTGATTTGTTTTTGGTTTTAAATGTCACTGTCCATGGTCAAAACTGGTGGGGTGCTCCGGTCCGCTCCTATCCTAAAAGTCTCAAATTTGGCAAAAAGGTAGCCCTTGGTTCACGTGCCTTTTGGTTAAATGGTGTAAATCCATTCAGTAGTTCCTGAGAAAATCAAAAGTAAAATCATAGATATATCTGGGCGGAGCCTAACCACACATCTCATCATGAGATCTGATTGGCTGTCAGCACTTCATCCAAGAAGTGTTGGCAGCCATCTTGGGACCAATATACATGATAACACCTCATTAAAAAGCATTGCAGTTAATAGAAGGTTTTAAGACTTTAGCTACATTATAAATCATTTGTTGATGGTACCATACTCATTTTAGGAATTGTGGTGTGTTCTAAGGTGATTTTACCTTGTGAAAAAGCCTTCTGCTGGGATATCATGAATCATGTTTGAGAGAAAACTATTTTCTCATGCTTTCCCGAAAGAGGTTTGGAAGGTGATCTATAAGCTATACTGAGAGCATATTTTCTGTAAATTCACATTATCTTTCTCAGTCATGTGAGAATGAAGTGTGACATTCTTAGTAAAACATGTACATCCAACAAGGGCAGAGACTGTCAGTTGATTCCTTTGTGTTCTACTGCAGCTTCCCAGAGTGTTCTAAAGAACAACTAGAGCACTAACAGTCCCACTTATGACAAACAAATGGCACACCTGAAGCCATTTTGATTGGAATAAAGTGGAAACTCTTAAAAAATTAGGGCACATTTTGAGTGACTTCTCAAATCCTCTTCTATTTCATTAAAAAAATCTGACATGCAGACTGAAACATGCACTTTCAATACCAGCAGCAGACTTCCCTGGTGAGCAGTAGCTTTACTACAGTGATCTAATGAGCAACTAGAGTGCTAACATTCTGAATTTATGGCAAATGTGTGACACATCTGAATGCCTTCTTGATGGAACCAAAGTAAACAAGCATTGAAAATGCTATAGGTCTCGCCCTTGTTTAACCCCTTCGATGCTCATGACGGAGCGGTTCCGTCATGAGCATCGGTTGGGCTGTGCTTATGACGGAACTGCTCCGTCATGAGCACAGCCCCTGGGGGAAGCGCTGGCGCCCCCCCCGGGGCATCGATAGTGCCCCCACAGAGGGGGATGGCAGCGGAAGAGTTTCCGCTGCCACCCCCGAGCCCCCCCACGCTTCCCCACGACGTCAGCGCGCACAGCGCTCGCTGACGTCATCAGGAAGCGTTGGACGCGCTGGAATTAATTTCTTCCAGCGCGTCCAACGAGGAAGGTAGGTGTTTACCTTCGGTGTGGCGGGGGGGGGAATTGGGATGCCTTGAGGCATCGGGGGAGAGGAAAGAGTATTTCCTCTCCCCTGATGTCTCAATGCTGGGCATTCCTGCTTCACGATCGCGCACAGCGTCGCAATCGTGGAGCAGGGATGCCCCACTAGACACCAGGGATGTGTTTTCTGTGTGTAGGAAGCGACCCCTACCCAAGGGGTCGCTTCCTTGGGGGCCAAATAATTAATAAAGACTTTTCTGCCCCCCCTGGGGGCAGATCGGTCGCCTAACTAGCCGTTTCTGCTCCCAGGGGGGGCAGAAAAGCCCACTAGACACCAGGGATGTGTTTTCTGTGTTTAGGAAGCGACCCCTTGGGCAAGGGTCGCTTCCTTGGGGCCAAAAAATTAATTAAGACTTTTCTGCCCCCCTCCTGGGGGCAGATGGGTCGCCTAACTAGCCGTGTCTGCTCCCTGGGGGGCAGAAAAGCCCACTAGACACCAGGGATGTGTTTTCTCTGTTTAGGAAGCGACCCCTTGGGCAAGGGTCGCTTCCTTGGGGCCAAAACATTTATTAAGACTTTTCTGCCCCCCCTGGGGGCAGATCGGTCGCCTAACTAGCCGTTTCTGCTCCCGGGGGGGGGGAGGGGGGGGGGGCAGAAAAGCCCACTAGACAGCAGGGATGTTATTTTTTGAGTAAAGGAAGCGACCCCTTGGGCAAGGGTCGCTTCCAGCGGGCAATTTTTTATAAAATGACAGATTGTAATTTATTTATTTTTTACTTTTTTGTTCTAGGTGAAGGCTTGCTCTTTCCAGTTTGCGGGTTCGTGACTGGTGGTTCTGCTGTTTGTGTAGTTTGGTAAGAGACTTTTTTCTTTATAATGTAAATGTGTTTGATTTCTCTGCATGATTTTTTTTTGCAAATGGCGTAATAATAGCAGTATGTTTTGTTTTTGAGTGACAAAAACTGTTTGCATTGGTGCTTGATATGTATTTTGTTGGCTTGAGAGTAATTTGTGTTTTTTTCTTCTTTCTAGTTGGATATCGTTGGTTTTTGCTGTGTCACTGCAGAGTAGGTTCTGGTGAGTGTAGCTGTCTCTTGTAATTGAATTGTATAGTTTTTGAGTACATTGATCTTTGTTGTAAAGGTACACATTTCTTTACTTACTTGGTTTGCACATTGTTGGTTGTTGTTGACTTGTTTGTGCAGTCTTCTATCTTAGTAAGTATAATGGCAAGCCGCAGGATTACTGCTCAGCAGGTTGTTGGTTTGCTGTTTGAGTCTTCCTCTGACCATGGTTCAGAGACTGACTCTGCATCTGAGGGAGAGGAGGCAGGGGACGATTCTGGTAGTGAGTTTTCTCTCCATATGGAGTCATCGGATGATGAAGATACTCTTAGTGCGGATGAAGTGCCTGTGTTAGAGGAGGAGACTGATGTGCCGATAGTGTGGCAAGAGGCATCTGGGCTGCAGCCTGGGGCTGCAAGGCTTCTCATTGGTGTAGTGCGGCAAGAGGCTTCTGGGCTGCGGCCTTTGGCTGCAACGCTTCCCGTTGGTGTAGTGCGGCAAGAGGCATCTGGGCTGCAGGCTGGGGCTGCAAGGCTTCCCTTTGAAAGTGATGATCTCTGGTTTGCCCCTGGCATGGTGCAGCCGGCATTGCCAGAGTTTACTGGTGTTCCATGGAGTAGAGTGAATACTGAAATCTTTTTGCCGATAAATTGTTTTCAGTTGTTTATGGACGATGTGTTTTTGGCAGAGATTGTTGAGCAGACTAATTTGTATGCCGAACAGTTTTTGAGGGACAACAGTGCCAGTCTGAAGCCACACTCTAGAGCTACCCGGTGGACTCCCACAAATCTTGAAGAGATGAAGAAGTTCTTGGGTTTAACTTTTTTGATGGGCTTGCTAAGGAAGCCATCAATGTCTTCATATTGGTCTAGCAGTCCCTTGATGGCAACGTCTATTTTTCCGGCAGTCATGAGTCGTGACAGGTGTTTGCTTCTGCTTCGGTTGATGCATTTTGTTGATAATGGTTTAGCGTTGCCACGAGATGACCCTGAGTGTGACCGTCTTTTTAAGATTAGGCCTGTCCTTGATCACTTTGTTGATCGATTTTCTGAGATTTATGCTCCTGGGAAAGAAATTGCAGTGGATGAGTCTTTGGTGTTGTTCAAGGGCCGCTTGGTTTTTAGGCAATACATTCCTAGTAAGAGGGCACGGTATGGAATAAAGCTGTATATGCTGTGTGACAGTAGGACTGGATATGTCTCTAATTTCAGGGTGTACACCGGTAAGGAATCCAAGATTAACCCCACTGGTTGTCCGTCCACTTTTGGAGTGACTGAGAAAATTGTTTGGGAACTTGGTAGAGGATTTTTTAACAAAGGCCACCATTTATATGTAGATAACTTCTACACTGGTGTGCGGTTGTTCAGGGAATTGGCCAAAGTGGACACTGTTGCTTGTGGCACAATCCGCTCTAACCGTAAAGGTTTCCCAAAAGAACTTGTTTGTCAAAAGCTTGTGTGGGGACAGTGCAGTGCGTTGCGTTGCGAGGAGCTTCTTGCTGTAAAGTTTTCAGACAGGAGAGATGTCTACATGCTGACTACCATCTGTGATGAAAGCACTGCACCTGTGACTGTTTGGGGTCAGGTCGCTGAAGCGCGCAAACCTGTGTGCATTTTAGACTATAATAGGCACATGGGTGGTGTTGACAGAGTAGATCAGAGGTTGGAACCTTACACTGCTCTTCATCAGGCTTACATTTGGTACAAGAAGTTGGCTATCCATCTTTTCCACTTGGCAATGTTTAATGCTTTTGTTGTGTTCCAGGATTCTTGCCCTGAGTCAAAGATGACTTTTGCTAAGTTTCAGGAGTCTGTAATAGGCAGCCTTGTTGTAGTGGAACATGCAAGTGTTCCTAGAGTTGGAGTGGTGGAGGATGTTGCTAGATTGAAAGATCGCCACTTTCCTGATCACATTCCTCCCACACCCTCAAAAGATTTTCCCAGTAGGAGATGTAGAGTCTGTTGGCGAAGAGGTATGCGGAAGGAGAGTCGTATGTACTGCCCCGACTGTCCTTCTCAACCTGGACTTGTGTCCCTGCTTGTTTTAGAGCGTACCACATGCAAAAGAATTTTTGGGAGCATTCATGAGTGGTAAAGTGAACTGCCTGGTCTGTATTCTTTGGAAAATTTGATTCTGTTTCAAGGTTGGTGTTAGTGCAATGTATTTAGTTGCTGATTTTGTGTTTGAAGATTTGCATCTATTTGCGATTTGTTTGTGTTTTTATTTTTTTCTAAAAAAATCCTAAATGTGATGGCGGTGTGTGTAGGCTGGCGCTTGGCTGTTGGTGTGTGTTGACTGGCACTTGGTTGGTGGTGTGCGTGGAATGGTGCTTGGCTGGCGGTGTGCGTGGACTGGCGGTGTGCATGGACTGGCGGTGTGCGTGGACTGGTGCTTGGCTGGTGGTGTGCGTGGACTGGAGCTTGGCTGGCGGTGTGCGTGGAATAGTGCTTGGCTGGCGGTGTGCGTGGACTGGTACTTGGCTGGCGGTGTGCGTGGACTGGTGGTGTGTGCGGACTGGTGCTTGGCTTGTGGTGTCCGTGGACTGGAGCTTGGCTGGCGGTGTGCGTGGACTGGTGGTGTGTGCGGACTGGTGCTTGGCTGGTGGTGTCCTTGGACTGGTGCTTGGCTAGCGGTGTGCGTGGATTGGCGATTGGCTGCCGGTGTGCCTGAACTGACGATTGGCTGGTGGTGTGCCTGGACTGGTGCTTGGCTAGCAGTGTGCGTGGACTGGTGTTTGGCTAGCTGTGTGCGTGGACTGGCGCTCTGCTAGCGGTGTGTGTGCACTGGCGCTTGGCTGGCTGTGTGTGAGTAGTGACTTTCTGCTGGTCACTACACACACTGCTAGCTGAGTGCCACTCCACGCAATCCATCAGCCTGTGTAGTTGCTGTGTCAGGATTGTGGGCGTGTGAAAGTGATGGGCCCTTGAATGGCGCTGTGTGCTGGTGTGAGTTTTGTTATGCGATGGACCCACGGCTGGCGGTGTGAATGGCTTTGTATGTCTCACACATATGAAAGGTTTATGAATGGCCTGTAAAGAGGTTGGTGCCTTGTCGTGGCTTTACAGCTCACGAGCTGTGAGTCAATGGTTCAGTTTCTCGCCCTTTCAATTATTAACAGTGCATTTCATTTTTGTGAAATCACTTGCTAATACAATTGTATCTACTGAACCATCACTCACCCTCGTGCCAAATCCAACCAGTATGTGTGTGTGCTTGAGGATTAGATGGCTGTGCAGTAATATTTGTCTTTCTGAAGCAGGGTGATCCTTGTCCCTTATTGTGAATTTTGTAATGTGTTTTGCTTTTGTGCGTGGTGGTGTGAATGGTCTTGTTTGTATCATGTATGAAAGGTGTGTGAATGGCCTGTAAAGTGGTTGGTGCTTTGACGTGGCTTTACAGCTCACGAGCTGCGAGTCATTGGTTTGGTTTTTTGTGAATTTAATTATTGACAGTGCATTTCATTTTTGTGAAATCTCTTGTTAATAAAATATAATACACTGAACCATGACTCGCCCTCGTGCCAAATCCAACCAGTATGTGTGTGTTTGAGGAATAGATGGTTGTGCAGGAATCTTTGTCCTTAGTTTCTCTGCCAAGGTGTACTTTCCATGTAAGAATAACCCACCAACTGTAGATATTGTTGAAAACCCTTGGGAGTTCATGGTGATGTCTCTTGTGAATTCAAAAAGTTTTTTAATCCCCAATGTCCTGCAAACCTCAAAATGTCTGCCACATTTTCATTGCAATATTGTTCCAAAATTCACACGCTGTAGAAACAAAACAATAATTATGTCTAAACTATCTGGTTTTGGAAAGGGGGTCATTTGGGTTTTTGGCCCGGTACTTGGCGGCCATCTAGGGAAACCTACCTAACCCATACATTTCTAAAAACTAGACATCCGGGGGCTTCCAGGGAGGTATGGCTTGTGTGCTTCCCCCAACTTTTCCTTACCCAGAATCCCCTGCAAACCTCAATTTTATCAGGGAAAATCACATTTTTCACACATTTTGGTGTGGGAAAGTTGTGGCATCACCGGGCTCACACAAATTTACCACCACCCAGCGTTCCCCCAGGTCTCCCGGTAAAAATGGTGCCTCACTTGTGTGGGAGGTCCAAGTACCCGCGGCAGGCAAGGGCCCAAAACATAGTGAGGCGACATCAAAGTGGCCTATTGCAAAACCACCTGGATTTGCAAGGGGGCTCACTTGTGTTTTTGGCCCGGTGCTCGGCGGCCATTTAGGGAAACCTACCAAACCCACGCATTTCTGAAAACTAGACACCCGGCGGCTTCCAGGGAGGCATGGCTTGCGTAGATCCCCCAACGTTTCCTTACCCAGAATCTCCTGCAAACCTCAATTTTGCTGAAAAAATTACTTTTTTCACACATTTTTGTGTGGGAAAGTTGTGGCATCACCGGGCTCACACAAATTTACGACCACCCAGCGTTCCCCCACGTCTCCCGGTAAAAAAGGTGCCTCACTTGTGTGGGAGGCTCAAGTACCCACGGCAGGCAAGGGCCCAAAACTTAGTGAGGCCACATCAAAGTGGCCTATTGCAAAACCACCTGGTTTTGCAAGGGGGGTCACTTGTGTTTTTGGCCCGGTGCTCGGCGGCCATCTAGGGAAACCTACCAAACCCATGCATTTCTGAAAACTAGACTCCCGGCAGCTTCCAGGGAGGTATGGCTTGCATGGATCCCCCAACGTTTCCTTACCCAGAATCCCCTGCAAACCTCAATTTTAGCAGAAAAAATCACTTTTTTCACAAATTTTGGTGTGGGAAAGTTGTGGCATCACCGGGCTCACACAAATTTACCACCATCCAGCGTTCCCCCAGGTCTCCCGGTAAAAAAGGTGCCTCACTTGTGTGGGAGGCCCAAGTACCCGTGGCAGGCAAGGGCCCAAAACGTAGTGAGGCCAGATCAAAGTGGCCTATTGCAAATCCACCTGGTTTTGCAAGGGGGGTCACTTGTGTTTTTGGCCCAGGGTTTGGCGGCCATCTAGGGAAACCTACCAAACCCATGCATTTCTGAAAACTAGACACCCGGCGGTTTCCAGGGAGGTATGGCTTGCGTGGATCCCCCAACGTTTCCTTACCCAGAATCCCCTGCAAACCTCAGTTTTAGCTGAAAAAATCACTTTTTTCACATATTTTGGTGTGGGAAAGTTGTGGCATCACCGGGCTCACACAAATTTACCACCACCCAGCGTTCCCCCAGGTCTCCCGGGAAAAATGGTGCCTCACTTGTGTGGGAGGCCCAAGTACCCGCGGCAGGCAAGGGCCCAAAACGTTGTGAGGCGAAATCCACATTGCCTATCAAAAAAATGTTTGGGCCCTTGCCTGCCGCGGATACTTGGGCCTCCCACACAAGTGAGGCACCATTTTTACCGGGAGACCTGGGGGTACGCTGGGTGGTGGTAAATTTGTGTGAGCCCGGTGATGCCACAACTTTCCCACACCAAAGTGTGTGAAAAAAGTGATTTTTTCAGCTAAAATTGAGGTTTGCAGGGGATTCTGGGCAAGGAAACGTTGGGGGATCCACGCAAGTCATACCTCCCTGGAAGACGCTGGGTGTCTAGTTTTCAGAAATGCATGGGTTTGGTAGGTTTCCCAAGATGGCCGCCGAGCACCGGGCCAAAAACACAAGCGACCCCTCTTGCAAAACCAGGTGGTTTTGCAATAGGCCACTTTGATGTGGACTCACTACGTTTTGGGCCCTTGCCTGCCGCGGGTACTTAGGCCTTCCACACAAGTGAGGCACATTTTTTACCGGGAGACCTGGGGGAACGCTGGGTGGTGGTAAATTTGTGTGAGCCCGGTGATGCCACAACTTTCCCACACCAAAATGTGTGAAGAAAGTGATTTTTTCAGCTAAAATTGAGGTTTGCAGGGGATTCTGGGTAAGGAAACGTTGGGGGATCCACGCAAGCCATACCTCCCTGGAAGCCGCCGGGTGTCTAGCTTTCAGAAATGCATGGGTTTGGTAGGTTTCCCTAGATGGCCGCCGAGCACCGGGCCAAAAACACAAGTGACCCCCTTGCAAAACCAGGTGGTTTTGCAAGGGGCCACTTTGATGTGGCCTCACTACGTTTTGGGCCCTTGCCTGCCGCGGGTACTTGGGCCTCCCACACAAGTGAGGCACCATTTTTACCGGGAGACCTGGGGGAATGCTGGGTGGTGGTAAATTTGTGTGAGCCCGGTGATGCCACAACTTTCCCACACCAAAATGTGTGAAGAAAGTGATTTTTTCAGCTAAAATTGAGGTTTGCAGGGGATTCTGGGTAAGGAAACGTTGGGGGATCCACGCAAGCCATACCTCCCTGGAAGCCGCCGGGTGTCTAGTTTTCAGAAATGCATGGGTTTGGTAAGTTTCCCTAGATGGCCGCCGAGCACCGGGCCAAAAAGACAAGTGACCCCCCTTGCAAAACCAGGTGGTTTTGCAATAGGCCACTTTGATGTGGCCTCACTACGTTTTGGGCCCTTGCCTGCCGCGGGTACTTGGGCCTCCCACACAAGTGAGGCACCATTTTACCGGGAGACCTGGGGGAATGCTGGGTGGTGGTAAATTTGTGTGAGCCCGGTGATGCCACAACTTTCCCACACCAAAATGTGTGAAAAAAATGATTTTTTCAGCTAAAATTGAGGTTTGCAGGGGATTCTGGGTAAGGAAACGTTGGGGGATCCACGCAAGCCATACCTCCCTGGAAGCCGCCGGGTGTCTAGTTTTCAGAAATGCATGGGTTTGGAAGGTTTCCCTAGATGGACGCCGAGCACCGGGCCAAAAACACAAGCGACCCACCCTTGCAAAACCAGGTGGTTTTGCAATAGGCCACTTTGATGTCACCTCACTACGTTTTGGGCCCTTGCCTGCCGCGGGTACTTGGGCCTCCCAAACAAGTGAGGCACCCCTTTTACTGGGAGACCTGGGGGAATGCTGGGTGGTGGTAAATTTGTGTGAGCCCGGTGATGCTACAACTTTCCCACACCAAAATGTGTGAAAAAAGTGATTTGTTCAGCTAAAATTGAGGTTTGCAGGGGATTCTGGGTAAGGAAACGTTGGGGGATCCACGCAAGCCATACCTCCCTGGAAGCTGCCGGGTGTCTAAATTTTAGAAATGTGTGGGTTTGGTAGGTTTCCCTAGATGGCCGCCGAGCACTGGGCCAAAAACACAAGTGACCCCCCTTGCAAAACCAGGTGGTTTTGCAATAGGCCACTTTGATGTGGCCTCACTACGTTTTGGACCCTTGCCTGCCGCGGGTACTTGGGCCTCCCACACAAGTGAGGCACCATTTTTACCGGGAGACCTGGGGGAACGCTTGGTGGTGGTAAATTTGTGTGAGCCCGGTGATGCCACAACTTTCCCACACCAAAATGTGTGAAAAAAGTGATTTGTTCAGCTAAAATTGAGGTTTGCAGGGGATTCTGGGTAAGGAAACGTTGGGGGATCCACGCAAGCCATACCTCCCTGGAAGCCGCCGGGTATCTAGTTTTCAGAAATGTGTGGGTTTGGTAGGTTTCCCTAGATGGCCGCCGAGCACCGGGTCAAAAACACAAGCGACCCCCCTTGCAAAACCAGGTGGTTTTGCAATAGGCCACTTTGATGTCACCTCACTACGTTTTGGGCCCTTGCCTGCCGCAGGTACTTGGGCCTCCCACACAAGTGAGGCACCATTTTTACCGGGAGACCTGGGGGAACGCTGGGTGGTGGTAAATTTGTGTGAGCCCAGTGATGCCACAACTTTCCCACACCAAAATGTGTGAAAAAAGTGATTTGTTCAGCTAAAATTGAGGTTTGCAGGGGATTCTGGGTAAGGAAACGTTGGGGGATCCATGCAAGCCATACCTCCCTGGAAGCCGCCGGGTGTCTAGTTTTCAGAAATGCATGGGTTTGGTAGGTTTCCCTAGATGGCCGCCGAGCACCGGGCCAAAAACACAAGTGACCCCCTTGCAAAACCAGGTGGTTTTGCAAGGGGCCACTTTGATGTGGCCTCACTACGTTTTGGGCCCTTGCCTGCCGCGGGTACTTGGGCCTCCCACACAAGTGAGGCACCTTTTTTACCGGGAGACCTGGGGGAATGCTGGGTGGTGGTAAATTTGTGTGAGCCCGGTGATGCCACAACTTTCCCACACCAAAATGTGTGAAGAAAGTGATTTTTTCAGCTAAAATTGGGGTTTGCAGGGGATTCTGGGTAAGGAAACGTTGGGGGATTCACGCAAGCCATACCTCCCTGGAAGCCGCCGGGTGTCTAGTTTTCAGAAATGCATGGGTTTGGTAAGTTTCCCTAGATGGCCGCCGAGCACCGGGCCAAAAAGACAAGTGACCCCCCTTGCAAAACCAGGTGGTTTTGCAATAGGCCACTTTGATGTCACCTCACTACGTTTTGGGCCCTTGCCTGCCGCAGGTACTTGGGCCTCCCACACAAGTGAGGCACCATTTTTACCGGGAGACCTGGGGGAACGCTGGGTGGTGGTAAATTTGTGTGAGCCCAGTGATGCCACAACTTTCCCACACCAAAATGTGTGAAAAAAGTGATTTGTTCAGCTAAAATTGAGGTTTGCAGGGGATTCTGGGTAAGGAAACGTTGGGGGATCCATGCAAGCCATACCTCCCTGGAAGCCGCCGGGTGTCTAGTTTTCAGAAATGCATGGGTTTGGTAGGTTTCCCTAGATGGCCGCCGAGCACCGGGCCAAAAACACAAGTGACCCCCTTGCAAAACCAGGTGGTTTTGCAAGGGGCCACTTTGATGTGGCCTCACTACGTTTTGGGCCCTTGCCTGCCGCGGGTACTTGGGCCTCCCACACAAGTGAGGCACCTTTTTTACCGGGAGACCTGGGGGAATGCTGGGTGGTGGTAAATTTGTGTGAGCCCGGTGATGCCACAACTTTCCCACACCAAAATGTGTGAAGAAAGTGATTTTTTCAGCTAAAATTGGGGTTTGCAGGGGATTCTGGGTAAGGAAACGTTGGGGGATTCACGCAAGCCATACCTCCCTGGAAGCCGCCGGGTGTCTAGTTTTCAGAAATGCATGGGTTTGGTAAGTTTCCCTAGATGGCCGCCGAGCACCGGGCCAAAAAGACAAGTGACCCCCCTTGCAAAACCAGGTGGTTTTGCAATAGGCCACTTTGATGTGGCCTCACTACGTTTTGGGCCCTTGCCTGCCGCGGGTACTTGGGCCTCCCACACAAGTGAGGCACCATTTTTACCGGGAGACCTGGGGGAATGCTGGGTGGTGGTAAATTTGTGTGAGCCCGGTGATGCCACAACTTTCCCACACCAAAATGTGTGAAAAAAATGATTGTTTCAGCTAAAATTGAGGTTTGCAGGGGATTCTGGGTAAGGAAACGTTGGGGGATCCACGCAAGCCATACCTCCCTGGAAGCCGCCAGGTGTCTAGTTTTCAGAAATGCATGGGTTTGGAAGGTTTCCCTAGATGGACGCCGAGCACCGGGCCAAAAACACAAGCGACCCCCCCTTGCAAAACCAGGTGGTTTTGCAATAGGCCACTTTGATGTCACCTCACTACGTTTTGGGCCCTTGCCTGCCGCGGGTACTTGGGCCTCCCAAACAAGTGAGGCACCCTTTTTACTGGGAGACCTGGGGGAACGCTGGGTGGTGGTAAATTTGTGTGAGCCCGGTGATGCTACAACTTTCCCACACCAAAATGTGTGAAAAAAGTGATTTGTTCAGCTAAAATTGAGGTTTGCAGGGGATTCTGGGTAAGGAAACGTTGGGGGATCCACGCAAGCCATACCTCCCTGGAAGCCGCCGGGTGTCTAGTTTTTAGAAATGTGTGGGTTTGGTAGGTTTCCCTAGATGGCCACCGAGCACTGGGCCAAAAATACAAGTGACCCCCCTTGCAAAACCAGGTGGTTTTGCAATAGGCCACTTTGATGTGGCCTCACTACGTTTTGGACCCTTGCCTGCCGTGGGTACTTGGGCCTCCCACACAAGTGAGGCACCATTTTTACCGGGAGACCTGGGGGAACGCTTGGTGGTGGTAAATTTGTGTGAGCCCGGTGATGCCACAACTTTCCCACACCAAAATGTGTGAAAAAAGTGATTTGTTCAGCTAAAATTGAGGTTTGCAGGGGATTCTGGGTAAGGAAACGTTGGGGGATCCACACAAGCCATACCTCCCTGGAAGCCGCCGGGTATCTAGTTTTCAGAAATGTGTGGGTTTGGTAGGTTTCCCTAGATGGCCGCCGAGCACCGGGCCAAAAACACAAGCGACCCCCCTTGCAAAACCAGGTGGTTTTGCAATAGGCCACTTTGATGTCACCTCACTACGTTTTGGGCCCTTGCCTGCCGCAGGTACTTGGGCCTCCCACACAAGTGAGGCACCATTTTTACCGGGAGACCTGGGGGAACGCTGGGTGGTGGTAAATTTGTGTGAGCCCGGTGATGCCACAACTTTCCCACACCAAAATGTGTGAAAAAAGTGATTTGTTCAGCTAAAATTGAGGTTTGCAGGGGATTCTGGGTAAGGAAACGTTGGGGGATCCATGCAAGCCATACCTCCCTGGAAGCCGCCGGGTGTCTAGTTTTCAGAAATGTGTGGGCTTGGTAGGTTTCCCTATGTGCCGGCAGAACTAGGGTTAAAAAACTACAGCTAGGCACTTTGCCAAAAAAGGGTCATTTTTCACTGCAAAATTGAGGTGTGACCACGTTGCGTTTTGCGCCGTTTCCTGTCGCGGGCACTAGGCTGATCCGCACAAGTGAGGTACCATTTTTCTTGTAGGACTTTGGGGAACGTGGGGTGGATGGAAATTTGTGGATCCACGCAGATTCCTGAACTTTCTATCACAGAAATGTGGGGAAAATGTGGTTTTTGTGTCAATTTTTTAGGTTTGCAATGGATTCTGGGTAACAGACCTTGGTGGGAGGCACTCAAGTCACCCCCTCCTGGATTCCCCTGGGTGTCTAGTTTTCGAAAATATATAGGTTTGCTAGGTTTCCCTAGGTGCCGGCAGGGCTAGGGTTCAAAAACTACAGCTAGTCACTTTGCCAAAAAAGGGTCATTTTTCACAGCAAAATTGAGGTGTGACCACGTTGCGTTTTGCGCCGTTTCCTGTCGCGGGCACTAGGCCGATCAGCACAAGTGAGGTACCATTTTTCTCGTACGACTTTGGGGAACGCGGGGTGGGTGGAAATTTGTGGATCCACGCAGATTCCAGAACTTTCCATCACTGAAATGTGGGGAAAATGTGTTTTTTTGGTCAATTTTTTACGTTTGCAAGGGATTCTGGGTAACAGACCATGGTGGGAGGCACTCAAGTCACCCCATCCTGGATTCCCTTGGGTGTCTAGTTCTCGAAAATATATAGGTTTGCTAGGTTTCCCTAGGTGCCGGCAGAGCTAGGGTTCAAAAACTACAGCTAGACTCTTCGCAAAAAATGTGTAAATTTTCAGTTTGAAAATGTGGTGTGTTCACCTTAGGTTTTGAGCCACTTTCTGTCGTGGGCACTATGTCTACCCATACAAGTGAGGTACCATTTTTATCGGCAGACTTAGGGTAGTTCAGATTTGTAAAGCAACTGTTATTACCTATTGATTTTTGATGCATTTCTCCCTTCCAAATGAAAGACATTGTGTAAAAAAAAAGTCATTTTGAAAAATGACCAATAATTGTCATGCAAGTATGAGTATTCCCAATTTCGAAAATGTGCAAATATGCACTGTTTCTAAACTCTGTAATTTGTTCCCATTTCAGAAGTACATAGGTGTCTTTCATACCAATTTTTCCATGTATACATTTTCACACTATCATTGCTATATACCCGGAACTAAAAAAAAACCATTACAAAATGCTGCTCAGTTTTTAACTCTGGGATCGTTGGGCTCTTGGTGAACCTACAAGTCCTATATATCCCCACAACCAGGAAGGTCCAGCGGATGTAACGGTACATTGCTTTCTAAGAGATGTCATAATTAGAAGAAGTTACAGGTGAAAACGTTGACACAAAAGGCTGCTTTTTTCAACTATTTTTTAATTTTTCCTATATTTAAATGTTAGTTTCTATAAAGAAACCTTGATGGATCTACACAAATGACCCCTTGATGAATTCAGAATTTTGTCTACTTTTCAAAAATATATAGCTGTCCAAGATCCATTATTGCTTTTCTACCCATTTCTACCATTATCTGGAAGGAGGTTGAAAGCACAAAAAATTGCAAAAATAGGGTATGTCCCAGAAAAATGTCAAAACTGTGTAAAAAAAGTTGGATTTCTGATAAAAACCTGTCATTCCCTAAAAGCTGGAGAAATGGTGATTTCAGTCCCACAAACCCTTTTTTGATATCATTTGCAGAGAGAAACCCAGACGCTTTCATTTGCAGCCACTTTTCCCCATTTTTCACAAAAAAACTAAATGTTGCTGTATTTTGACTAATTTCTGGGAACCCTCTAGGAGAATCCACAAAGCCTGGGTTCCTTTAGAATCCGCATGATGTTGGAAGAAAAGGACGCAAATTTGGCGTGGATACCTAATGTGGTCAAAAAGTTACAGGGGCCTAAGCGCGCACTACACCAAATAGCCCAAAAAAGGCTTAGCACAGGAGGGGAAAAGGCCTAGCAGCGAAGGGGTTAAGTTAAAGCAATTCTGTTTGTAATTAGGTGGCTTTTTAGCTTTGCTTGTATTAGTGTTTTTCAAACTTTCATGTACATAACATGCATATGTATGCATATATCTATATGTATATGTATGCATGCATTTATATTTGTATTTTTCATAGATATGCAGATTAAATATATGATTGTATATGTGTGTATATATATATATATATAAACAAAAATATATATAAATGCATATATATGCATATATATATATATGTGCATATGTGTGCGTGTAGAGAGAGGTAGAGAGAGGTAGAGAGGTAGAGGTGTAGAGAGGTCGAGGTAGAGAGGTAGAGGTAGAGAGGTAGAGAGTAGTAGAGAGAGGGGTAGAGAGAGGTCGAGAGAGGTCGAGAGGTAGAGAGTAGTGAGTGAGTAATAGAGAGTAGAGAGTGAGTAGTAGAGAGTAGTAGAGAATGAATAGTAGAGAGTAGTAGAGAGTGAGTAGTAGAGAGCAGTAGAGTGAGTAGTAGAGAGTGAGTAGTACAGAGTGAGTAGTAGAGAGTAGTAGAGAGTGAGTAGTAGAGAGTGAGTAGTAGAGAGTGAGTCACAGAGAGTAGTAGAGAGTGAGTAGCAGAGTGAGTAGAAGAGAGTAGTAGAGAGTGAGTAGTAGAGAGTAGTAGAGAGTGAGTGGTAGAGAGTGCGTAGCAGAGAGAGAGTAGTAGAGAGTAGTAGAGAGTGAGTAGTAGAGTGAATACTAGAGAGTTGTAGAGAGAGAGTAGTAGAGAGTGAGTAGTAGAGAGTAGTAGAGAATGAGTAGTAGAGTGAGTAGTAGAGAGTGAGTAGTAGAGAGTAGTAGAGAGTGAGTAGTAGAGTGAGTAGTAGAGAGTAGTAGAGAGTAGTAGAGAGAGAGTAGTAGAGAGTGAGTAGTAGAGAGTGAGTAGCAGAGAATGAGTAGTAGAGAAAGAGTAGTAGAGAGTGAGTAGTAGAGAGTAGTAGAGAGTGAGTAGTAGAGAGTGAGAAGTAGAGAGAGAGTAGTAGAGAGTAGTAGAGTAGTAGAGAGTGAGCAGTAGAAAGTAGTGGAGTAGTAGAGAGTGAGTAGTAGAGAGTAGTAGAGAGTGAGTAGTAGAGTGAGTAGCAGAGAGTAGTAGAGTACGAGTAGTAGAGAGCAAGTAGTAGAGAGTGAGTAGTGGAGAGTGAGCAGTAGAGAGTAGTAGAGTAGTAGAGAGTGAGTAGCAGAGTGAGTAGTAGAGTGAGTAGTAGAGTGAGTAGTAGAGAGTGAGTAGTAGAGAGTAGTACAGAGAGAGAAGTAGAGAGTGAGTAGTAGAGAGTAGTAGAGTAGTAGAGAGTGAGTAGCAGAGTGAGTAGTAGAGTGAGTAGTAGAGAGTGAGTAGTGTAGAGTGAGTAGTAGAGAGTGAGTTGAGAGCAAGTAGTAGAGTGAGTAGTAGAGAGTAGTAGAGAGTGAGTAGTAGAGAGAGTAGTAGAGAGTGAGAAGTAGAGAGAGTAGTAGAGAATAGTAGAGAGTGAGTAGTAGAGAGTAGTTGAGAGTGAGTAGTAGAGGGTGAGTAGTGTAGAGTGAGTAGTAGAGAGTAGTAGAGAGCGAGTAGTAGAGAGTGAGTAGTAGAGAGTGAGTAGTAGAGAGAGAGTAGTAGAGAGAGAGAGTAGTAGAGAGTGAGTAGTAGAGAGTAGTAGAGTAGTAGAGAGTGAGTAGTAGAGAGAAAGTAGTAGAGAGTGAGTAGTAGAGTAGTAGAGAGTGAGTGGTAGAGAGTAGTAGAGTGAGTAGTAGAAAGTAGAAGAGATTGAGTAGTAGAGAGAGTAATAGAGAGTAGTAGAGTAGTAGAGAGTGAGTAGTAGAGAGTGAGTAGTAGAGAGTGAGAGGTAGAGAGAGTAGTACAGAGTAGTAGAGACAGAGTACTAGAGAGTGAGCTGTAGAGAGTAGTAGAGAGCGAGTAGTAGAGAGTGAGTAGTGAATAGTAAGTAGTAGAGAGTAGTAGAGAGTGAGTAGTAGAGAGTGAATAGTAGAGAGTGAGTAGTAGAGAGTGAGTAGTAGAGAGTAGTAGTAGAGAGTAGTAGAGAGTAATAGAGAGGTAGTAGAGAGTGAGTAGTAGAGTGTAGTGGCGAGTGATTAGTATGGCGTGAGTAGTAGTGAGAGAGTAGTAGAGAGAGAGTAGTAGCGTGAGTAGTAGAGAGTGAGTAGTAGAGAGTAGTAGAGAGTGAGTAGTAGAGAGTAGTAGAGAGTGAGTAGTAAAGAGTGAGTAGTAGAGAGAGAGTAGTAGAGAGTGAGTAGTATAATAGTAGAGAGTAGTCAGTCAGTGTCAGTGAGTCAGTGTCAGTCAGTCAGTGTCAGAGTCAGTCAGTCAGTGTCAGTCAATCAGTGTCAGTCAGTGTCAGTCAATCAGTATCAGTCAGTGTCAGTAAGTCAGTGTCAGTCAATCAGTGTCTGTCAGTATCAGTCAGTCAGTCAGTCTGTGTCAGTCAGTCAGTGTCAGTCAACCAGTGTCAGTCATTGTCAGTCAGTCAGTATCAGTCAATCAGTGTCAATCAGTGTCAGTCAGTGTCAGTGTCAGTCAATCAGTGTCAGTCAGTGTCAATCAGTCAGTGTCAGTCAGCCAGTGTCAGCTAGAGCAGCTCTGCTGACCTGGTTCTCTGGCTCTAAAGCAGCTCTGCTGACCTGGTTCTCTCCCTTTAAAGCAGCTCTGCTTAACTGGTTTCTCTGGCTCTATAGCAGATCTACTGACCTGGTTCTCTGTCTCTAGAGCAGCACTGCTGACCTAGTTCTTAGGCTACAGAGCAGCTCTGCTGATCTGGTTCTCTGGCTCTACAACAGCTCTGCTGACCTGGTTCTCTGGCTCCAAAGCGACTCTGCTGACCCGGTTCTATGGCTCTAAAGCAGTTCTGCTGACATGGTTCTCTGGCTCTAGAGCAGCTCTGCTGACCTGGTTGTCTCCCTCTAAAGCAGCTCTGCTGACCTGGTTTCTCGGGTGAGTGAGTGGCAGAGAGAAGTAGAGAGTGGTAGAGACAGAGTACTAGAGAGTGAGTTGTAGAGAGTAGTAGACACCGAGTAGTAGAGAGTGAGTAGTGGATAGTAAGTAGTAGAGAGTAGTAGAGTAGTAGAGTAGTTGAGAGTGAGTAGTAGAGAGTGAGTAGTAGAGAGTGAGTAGTAGAGAGTAGTAGAGAGCGAGTAGTAGAGAGTGAGTAGCGAATAGTAAGTACTAGAGAGTAGTAGAGAGTGAGTAGTAGAGAGTGAGTAGTAGAGAGTGAATAGTAGAGAGTGAAAAGTAGAGAGTGAGTAGTAGAGAGAGAGTAGTAGAGAGTGAGTAGTAGAGAGTAGTAGAGTGAGTAGTAGAGAGTGAGTAGTAGAGAGAGAGTAGTAGAGAGTAGTAGTAGAGAGTAGTAGAGAGTAATAGAGAGGTAGTAGAGAGTGAGTAGTAGAGAGTAGTATTGAGTGAGCAGTAGAGAGTGAGTAGTAGAGAGAGAGTAGTAGAAATTGAGTAGTAGGGAGTGAATAGTAGAGTAATAGAGAGTGAGTAGTAGAGAGAGAGTAGTAGAGAGTGAGTAGTAGAGAGTGAGTAGTAGAGAGTAGTAGAGAGTGAGTAGTAGAGAGTGCGTAGTAGAGAGTAGTAGAGTGAGCAGTAAAGAGTGAGTAGTAGAGAGAGAGCAGTAGAGAGTGAGTAGTATAGTAGTAGAGAGTAGTCAGTCAGTGTCAGTCAGTGTCAGTCAGTCAGTGTCAGAGTCAGTCAGTCAGTGTCAGTCAATTAGTGTCAGTCAGTGTCAGTCAATCAGAATCAGTCAGTGTCAGTCAGTCAGTGTCAGTCAATCAGTGTCTGTCAGTATCAGTCAGTCAGTCTGTGTCAGTCAATCAGTGTCAGTCAGTGTAGGTCAGTGTCAGTGTCAGGGAATCAGTTTCAGTCAGTGTCAATCAGTCAGTGTCAGTCAGCCAGTGTCAGCAAGAACAGCTCTGCTGACCTGGTTCTTTGGCTCTAAAGCAGCTCTGCTGACCTGGTTCTCTCCCTTTAAAGCAGCTCTGCTGACCTGGTTTCTCTGGCTCTACAGCAGGTCTGCTTACCTGGTTCTCTGGCTCTAGAGGAGCTCTGCTGACCTGGT
This sequence comes from Triturus cristatus, assembly GCF_964204655.1. NCBI lineage: Eukaryota > Metazoa > Chordata > Amphibia > Caudata > Salamandridae > Triturus > Triturus cristatus. The sequence goes on from NC_140595.1 coordinate 381,313,479, forward strand.
TCTCTCCCTCTAAAGCAGCTCTGCTGACCTGGTTCTTTCCCTCTAAAGCAGCTCTACTGACCTGGTTTCTCTGGCTCTACAGCGGCTCTGCTGGCCTGGTTCTCTGGCTCTAGAGCAGCTTTGCTGACCTGCTTCTATGGCTCTAAAGCAGCTCTTCTGACCTGGTTCTCTGGCTCTAGAGCAGCTCTGCTGACCTTGTTCTCTGGCTCTAAAACAGCTCTGCTGACCTGGTTCTCTGGCTCTAGAGCAGGACTGCTGACCTGGTTCTCTGGCTCTAAAGCAGCTCTGCTGACCTGGTTCTCTGGCTCTAGAGCAGCTCTGCTGACCTGGTTCTCTGGCTCTACAGCAGCTCTGCTAACTTGGTTCTCTGGCTCTAGAGCAGCTCTGCTGACCTGGTTCTCTGGCTCTAGAGCAGCTCTGCTGACCTGGTTCTCTGGCTCTAAAGCAGCTCTGCTGACCTGGTTCTCTGGCTCTAAACAGCTCTGCTGACCTGGTTCTTTGGCTCTAAAGCAGCTCTGCTGACCTGGCTCTAAGGCTCTAAATCAGCTCTTCTGACCTGGTTCTCTGGCTCTAGAGCAGCTCCGCTGACCTGGTTCTCTGGCTCTAAAGCAGCTCTGCTGACCTGGTTCTCTGGATCTAGAGCAGTTCTGCTGACCTGGTTCTCTGGCTCTAAAGCAGCTCTGCTGACCTGGTTCTCTGGGTCTAGAGCAGCTCTGCTGACCTAGTTTTTAGGCTCTAGAGCAGCTCTGCCGACCTGATTCTCTTGCTCTACAACAGCTCTGCTGACCTGGTTCTTTGGCTCTAAAGCAGCTCTGCTGACCCGGTTTTATGGCTCTAAAGCAGTTCTGCTTTCCTGGTTCTCTGGCTCTAGAGGAGCTCTGCTGACCTGGTCCCTTGGCTCTAAAGCAGCTCTGCTGACCTGGTTCTCTCCCTCTAAAGCTGCTCTGCTGACCTGGTTCTCTCGCTCTAAAGCAGCTCTACTGACCTGGTTTCTCTGGCTCTACAGCAGCTCTGCTGACCTGGTTCTCTCCCTCTAAAGCAGCTCTGCTGACCTGGTTCTCTCGCTCTAAAGCAGCTCTGCTGACCTGGTTCTCTGGTTCTAAAGCAGCTCTGCTGACCTGGTTCTCTCCCTCTAAAGCAGCTCTGCTGACCTGGTTCTCTCGCTCTAAAGCAGCTCTACTGACCTGGTTTCTCTGGCTCTACAGCAGCTCTGCTGACCTGGTTCTCTGGCTCTAGAGCAGCGCTGCTGACCTGGTTCTTAGGCTCTAGAGCAGCTCTGCTGACCTGGTTCTCTGGTTCTAAAGCAGCTCTGCTGACCTGCTTCTATGGCTCTAAAGCAGCTCTTCTGACCTGGTTCTCTGGCTCTAGAGCAGCTCTGCTGACCTGGCTCTCTGACTCTAAAACAGCTCTGCTGACCTGGTTCTCTGAATCTAGAGCAGCTCTGCTGACCTGGTTCTCTGGCTCTAAAGCAGCTCTGCTGACCTGGTTCTCTGCCTCTAGGGCAGCTCTGCTGACCTGGTTTCTCTGGCTCATGAGCAGCTCTGCTGACCTGGTTCTCTGGCTCTAAAGCAGCTCTGCTGATCTGGTTCTCCCCCTCTAAAGCAGCTCTGCTGACCTGGTTCTCTGCCTTTAGAGCAGCTCTGTTGACCTGGTTCTCTGGTTCTAAAGCAGCTCTGCTGACCTGGTTCTATGGCTCCAAAGCAGCTCTGCTGACCTGGTTCTCTGGCTCTATAGCAGCTCTGCTGACCTGGTTCTGTGGCTATAAAGCAGCTCTGCTGACCTGGTTCTCTGACTCTAAAGCAGTTCTGCTGACCTGGTTCTCTCCCTCTAAAGCAGCTCTGCTGACCTGGTTTCTCTGGCTCTAAAGCAGCTCTTCTGACCTGGTTCTCTGGCTCTAGAGCAGATCTGCTGACCTGGTTCTCTGGATCTAGAGCAGCTCTGCTGACCTGGTTCTCTAGGTCTAGAGCAGCTCTGCTGACGTAGTTTTTAGGCTCTAGAGCAGCTCTGCCGACCTGATTCTCTGGCTCTACAACAGCTCTGCTGACCTGGTTCTTTGGCTTTAAAGCAGCTCTGCTGACCCGGTTCTATGGCTCTAAAGCAGTTCTACTTACCTGGTTCTCTGGCTCTAGAGGAGCTCTGCTGACCTGGTCCCTTGGCTCTAAAGCAGCTCTGCTGACCTGGTTCTCTCCCTCTAAAGCATCTCTGCTGACCTGGCTCTCTCCCTCTAAAGCAGCTCTACTGACCTAGTTTCTCTGGCTCTACAGCAGCTCTGCTGACCTGGTTCTCTGGCTCTAGAGCAGCTCTGCTGACCTGGTTCTTAGGCTCTAGAGCAGGTCTGCTGACCTGGTTCTCTGGCTCTAAAGCAGCTCTGCTGACCTGCTTCTATGGCTCTAAAGCAGCTCTGCTGACCTGGTTCTCTGGATCTAGAGCAGCTCTGCTGACCTGGTTCTCTGGCTCTAAAGCAGCTCTGCTGACCTGGTTCTCTGGCTCTAAAGCAGCTCTGCTGATCTGGTTCTCCCCCTCTAAAGCAGCTCTGCTGACCTGGTTCTCTGCCTCTAGAGCAGCTCTGCTGACCTGGTTCTCTGGTTCTAAAGCAGCTCTGCTGACCTGGTTCTATGGCTCCAAAGCAGCTCTGCTGACCTGGTTCTCTGGCTCTATAGCAGCTCTGCTGACCTGGTTCTGTGGCTATAAAGCAGCTCTGCTGACCTGGTTCTCTGACTCTAAAGCAGTTCTGCTGACCTGGTTCTCTCCCTCTAAAGCAGCTCTGCTGACCTGGTTTCTCTGGCTCTAAAGCAGCTCTTCTGACCTGGTTCTCTGGCTCTAGAGCAGATCTGCTGACCTGGTTCTCTGGATCTAGAGCAGCTCTGCTGACCTGGTTCTCTAGGTCTAGAGCAGCTCTGCTGACGTAGTTTTTAGGCTCTAGAGCAGCTCTGCCGACCTGATTCTCTGGCTCTACAACAGCTCTGCTGACCTGGTTCTTTGGCTTTAAAGCAGCTCTGCTGACCCGGTTCTATGGCTCTAAAGCAGTTCTACTTACCTGGTTCTCTGGCTCTAGAGGAGCTCTGCTGACCTGGTCCCTTGGCTCTACAGCAGCTCTGCTGACCTGGTTCTCTCCCTCTAAAGCATCTCTGCTGACCTGGCTCTCTCCCTCTAAAGCAGCTCTACTGACCTAGTTTCTCTGGCTCTACAGCAGCTCTGCTGACCTGGTTCTCTGGCTCTAGAGCAGCTCTGCTGACCTGGTTCTTAGGCTCTAGAGCAGGTCTGCTGACCTGGTTCTCTGGCTCTAAAGCAGCTCTGCTGACCTGCTCTAAAGCAGCTCTGCTGACCTGGTTCTCTGGATCTAGAGCAGCTCTGCTGACCTGGTTCTCTGGCTCTAAAGCAGCTCTGCTGACCTGGTTCTCTGGCTCTAAAGCAGCTCTGCTGGCCTGGTTCTTTGGCTCTAAAGCAGCTCTGCTGACCTGGTTCTCTCCCTCTAAAGCAGCTCTGCTGACCTGGTTCTTTGACTCTAAAGCAGCTCTGCTGACCCCGTTCTATGGCTCTAAAGCAGTTCTGCTTACCTGGTTCTCTGGCTCTAGAGGAGCACTGCTGACCTGGTCCCTTGGCTCTAAAGCAGCTCTGCTGACCTGGTTCTCTCCCACTAAAGCAGCTCTGCTGACCTGGTTCTCTCGCTCTAAAGCAGCTCTACTGACCTGGTTTCTCTCGCTCTACAGCAGCTCTGCTGACCTGGTTCTCTGGCTCTAGAGCAGCTCTGCTGACCTGGTTCTTAGGCTCTAGAGCAGGTCTGCTGACCTGGTTCTCTGGCTCTAAAGCAGCTCTGCTGACCTGCTTATATGGCTCTAAAGCAGCTCTTCTGACCTGGTTCTCTGGCTCTAGAGAAGCTCTGCTGACCTGGTTCTCTGGCTCTAAAACAGCTCTGCTGACCTGGTTTCTCTGGCTCATGAGCAGCTCTGCTGACCTGGTTCTCTGGCTCTAAAGCAGCTCTGCTGACCTGGTTCTCCCCCTCTAAAGCAGCTCTGCTGACCTGGTTCTCTGCCTCTAGAGCAGCTCTGCTGACCTGCTTCTATGGCTCTAAAGCAGCTCTTCTGACCTGGTTCTCTGGCTCTAGAGCAGCTCTGCTGACCTGGTTCTCTGGCTCTAAAACAGCTCTGCTGAACTGGTTCTCTGGCTCTAAAGCAGCTCTGCTAACCTGGTTCTCTGACTCCAAAACAGCTCTGCTGACCTGGTTCTCAGCCTCTAAAGAGCTCTGCTGACATGGTTCTCTGGCTCTAAAGCAGTTCTGCTGACCTGGTTCTCTGCCTCTACAGCAGCTCTGCTGACCTGGGTCTTTGGCTCTAAAGCAGCTCTGCTGACCTGGTTCTCTGGCTCTAGAGCAGATCTGCTGACCTGGTTCTCTGACTCTAAAGCAGATCTGCTGACCTGGTTCTCTCCCTCTAAAGCAGCTCTGCTGACCTGGTTTCTCTGGCTCTACAGCAGCTCTGCTGACCTGGTTCTCGGCCTCTAGAGCAGCTCTGCTCATCTGGGTCTCTGGCTCTAGAGCAGCTCTGCTGACCTGGTTCTCTGGCTCTACAACATCTCTGCTGACCTGGTTCTCTGCACTCACGATACAAGCACCCGAATTTGCAAAAATATATTTACAAACAATATAAGTTTATTATAAGAACAAATATATTATTTTTATGAATATCTTCGATAATCTCTTGCCCTAATATGTATATTAAAGACACATACATATCATTTTGTAACCTAACATTTTTATGGGGCAGTCGCGCACCCAGCGCGCCCCAGCACGTATATGGCATCACGCGGGACCCGCCACCGCACAAGCATCTCGTACCGTAATGCTCATGTGTTGCGAATGCGCAGGAGCAGGAGTCGCGGACTGGTCGCATACCAATCGCGCACATCACGTAATATTAAATATATATGATGTAACTGAAAAACACCCAGCCGACGCACACCGTACGTGGATTCTTCATGACTTGTCTAAAATGGCGGCTAGAATCCACGCACCCACCGTAATGTGTACGCTTTGAGTGCGCGTCTCCGAAAAAAATTGGGATTTTTTCTTTAAAGAAAATAATATTAATATATTAAAATAAAAAATGAAAACAAAACATGTATCAATATTTCAGTTTGAATTTTTTAATTAATATTTTTTGCAATTTTCAGAAAAATATATAATGTTATTTAATGAATAAAATATTTATAAATAAACAGTTAAAAACTGTAGAAAATCAGTACAAAAAATAGGTATAACTACTATCACACTTAGAAATTAGCATTTAAAAAACCTTTGAAAATCACTTAAAAAAACCATACGTTTCAGTTACGTTAAAGTTAGAAATTTGCTTTTAAAAAACCTTTGGAATTCACTGAAAAAACCATAGGTTTCAGGCACGTTATAGTTAGGAATTAGCATTTAAAAAACCTTAGAAATTCACAGAAAAAAACATAGGTTTCAGGGGCGTTATAGTTAGCTGGACATTTCACTCGTACAAAACTATTGAAATTCCTCAGGTATAGTTAGTTCTGCTAACTATAACTCGCGCACCTGCAATGCACTGCTGATGACGTGACATATTACATCACTCATGACATGGTCAGTGACATCACTCATGACATCACTGATGGCATCTCAAATTATTATTTTCCGATTGCTATGTGACCGGTACGCGACTCCAGGTGCATACGCGACACATACGTATTACTTTACGCGATGCCTGCGCGCTTTCGTGTGACTTCATTTACGTGTTCGACGCGTTAGGAGTTGCGCACCCAGCGCCGTGCTGGGTGCGCGACTCCTAATTTGCCCGTATAAAAATTAGCACCTATCACTAATTTCTATTCTCCCCGAGGCCTATATACAACATTGTGGACCGTTTTGCACACTTCTGAAATTGGCCTACATGTGGGCTACATCTGGGTGATATTTGTGCTACATTTGGGCTCTTTTGTCTCTGGTGGACAATTTGGGAGACTTATTTGCTATGAAGTTTCCTAATTTCCTCATTTACTACGGTCTCCTCAGTAGGAAATACTTTAAGTTTTTTACTTTGATTCCATCAAGAAGGCACTCAGATGTGTCACACATTTGACATAAATTCAGAATGTTAGCACTCTAGTTGCTCATTAGATCACTGTAGTAAAGCTACTGCTCACCACAAAAGTCTGCTGCTGGTAATGAAAGTGCATGTTTCAGTCTGCATGTCAGAATTTTTTAATGAAATCAAAGAGGATTTGAGAAGTCACTCAAAATGTGCCATTATTTTTCTTTCTACAGCACTAATCATACTTCCTATGGCAAAATGAACCCCCTTATTTTGTTTCTTTTAAATTAAATGTTTTAAGAGTTACCTCTTTATTCCAATCAAGTAGGACTTTTAGCACTCTAGTTGTTCTTTAGAACACTCTGGGAAGCTGCAGTAGAACACAAAGGAATCAACTGACAGTCTCTGCCCTTGTTGGATGTACATGTTTTACTGAGAATTTCAGACTTCATTCTCACATGACTGAGAAAGATAATGTGAATTTACAGAAAATATGCTCTCAGTTTAGCTTATAGATCACCTTCCAAACCTCTGTGGGAAAAGCATGAGAAAATAATTTTCTCTCAAACATGATTCCTGATATCCCAGCAGAAGGCTTTTTCACATGGTAAAATAAAATCACCTTAGAACACACCACAATTCCTAAAATGAGTATGGTACCATCAACAAATGATTTAAAATGTAACTAAAGTCTTAAAACCTTCTATTAACTGCAATGCTTTTTAATGAGGTGCTATCATGTATATTGGTCCCAAGATGGCTGACAACACTTATTGGATGAAGTGCTGACAGCCAATCAGATCTCACAATGAGATGTGTGGTTAGGCTCTGCCCATAGATATATGCGAATTTACTTTTGATATTCTCAGGAACTACTGAATGGATTTACACCATTTAACCAAAAGGCATGAGTGTGAGCCAAGGGCTACCTCTTTGCCAAATTTGATGTAATTCGGTTCAGCAGTTCGGGTTGTAACTGCGATTAAAGGTTCCTATGGAAAATTGCATGGGGAAAACATGTTTTGGGACCCCCCTTTTTTCTCGGCCCCCGCTTGATGAATCACCCCGAGACTTTCATTATAGGAGCGGACCAGAGAGCCTCACCAGTTAAAATTTTTTTACGAAGATTCATCAACTGTGCTAAAATTATTCCAAATAGAATGTTGTGGATTTCCTATGGATAATAGGTCCTAACTATAACTACCTACTGGTGACCGCCAGTAGGTAATATATATTTATACATACATACATATATATATATATACATCATCAAACCAAGTGCCCTTCGCACAAGAACGCACTCGGGTAGCAGTAGACTGCACAAGCCTTTATTGAGACAAGACCGCTTCCCATAGAAAGGTCAATAAAGCCGTGTTTTCAAAATCTATAATCCTCGACGTGTTTCGAGCATGGTGCCCTTCTTCATGGGGTGTGTCAAAAACAATGCAGTCTATGAGGGCAAATCCAAATATACGCCCTCTAATGGGTCACCCAGGTGAGTGTGTCCCACAGACGTCTGGGACCTGTAGTGCGCTAGTCAATCATAGTTCCTGCTTACATTATCGGCATCTCGCCCTGATGGGTCTCCCAATGCGAAGCGGTCTTCAATCATGTCGCTGTTACCCTGAAATCAAACTTGGCGTACTCCAAGTCTGTGGGTCCCCTGCAATCCACAGGGTGGTGCTGTTCTTCACGTCTGGACTGCTGTGTATACATCATCAAACCAAATGCCCTTCGCACAAGAACGCAGTCGGGTAGCATTAGACTGCACAAGCCTTTATTGAGACAAGACCGCTTCCCCTAGAAATGTCAATAAAGCTGTGTTTTCAAAATCTATAATCCCCGAGGCGTTTCAGACATGGCGCCCTTCTTCATGGGGTGTGTCAAAAACAACGCAGTTTATGAGGGCAAATCCAAATATACACCCTCCAAAGGGCCACCCAGGTGAGTGTGTCTCACAGACTTCTGGGACCTGAATTCCTATTGAATCATTAATCAACCCAAATGGACTTCAAACTCCTCATCCTTATTCAGCCAACTGGGGAATTTTGTGTGTAAATCCAGGATATATCTAGATTCTAGGTGTCTCAAATTCATTACTCTATTACCGCCTCTTATATTCGGGGGAATTCTATCTACCGTAAAATAATTCAACAATACTCGATCACTTTCATGTCGATCATAGAAATTTCTGGCCACTGAGTAGGTGAAATTATAATTTCTAATGGCTTCTTGATGTTCCAATATCTGCTTCTTCAGTGGACAAATATTACTCCCTACATACATTAGGGGACAGGGGCAGAAAAGCACATAAACGCAGTAATCTGTATTACAATTATACAACCCATTCACCCTTCTATTCTATCCATCTGAAGACTGAAACATTGAGACGTTTTTAACCATTCTACAGGCTTTGCAATGATTTCATTTAAAGAACCCCTTAGTGCTAGATAGCCAGGTATCAGGTTTGAGACTCCTCGTAAAGTAATTATGTGTTAAATTTATCTCCTGGAGTCCTGCCTTTCCTATAATTAACTGGAGGTACCAATGGTAGATTATTTCCTATTATTGTATTCATCCTCACTAGCTGCCAATGCTTTTTCATTATTTGATACACTTTAGGGGACATCCAATTGAAACACGTGATCAATCTAATTACTGCATTTTCCTTCTTTGATCTAATGTTCAGAGAGAGTAGCTGATTTCTAGTGATCTTTTTAAATTTCAATTTAGCTGCTTTTAATGTTCTAGGGAAATATCCTCTCTTGAAAAATCTGCCATTCATTTTCCGCATTTGTTCCTCAAACTCTTGTTCCTGACTACAAATCCTTTTTAGTCTCAATTTTTCCCCATAGGGGATACTTTCTTTCAGATTTTTATGATGCTGACTTCTAAAGTGCAATGTGCTATTGCCAGCTGTTGTCTTACGATGAACTGTGGTATTGAATTTGCCATCTCTTACTTGCAGTAAATTGTCCCAGAAGAAAATGGGGGCGTGGCCAGGTGCCCAAGGAGTATGGACGCGTCCACGTAGGGCTCCCGGCTCCGGTTCGGAGAAGTCCGGTTTTACGGCGTCTCTGGTGAAGCGGCAGGCAGTGTACCGTAGCGGAAGCGCTTCTGTTTCGCGCACGATGACGCCCGAGCCCATGTAGGACGAAACGTCTTTTTTTTCAGATAATGAGCTTTCAAGCGCTCCAGCAACGTTGCGGCCGCCATTTTGATTTTCGGCAAAAACACTCTCCTCCTCACAAGTTTCAACTCAAATGGCATTATTAACGTGCATCCTTCCTTTGGTTAAGCTCCCTATTGCCCACAGTGATTGTGTGACTTTGTTTTTACTGGGCCAGCATCTCCACATTGGGATTTTTATATTCAGTTTCTGAGGATGCTTGCAGTGGCCGCCATTTTGTATGATGCTTTTCCCCACAACTTTTTCTTGTGATATTTTAAAATTACTGGCTTTTCAATTCCATTCACATGATGGCTGTGACAGTGGTACTCCATGTTGAACCTATGGAAGGTCTTTATAGCTGTTTTAAATGGCACTAAATTAAGTGAAGGAGGTCTCTGGTGGCCCCATTGAGATAGTAAATATCGGGTGCACCTCTTAACCCTTATTAATATCTTTGCCTGTGAACCCTGACTTTGAATACTGCGCACCTCAAGCTGAAGTTTCTTGTTTTCTGTACTTCACTACCAATTTTTTCAATTCATGGGCAGGACAAGAGGTTCTCATCATAGTGCGCTCTTACCACAGCGCTCTTTCATTAAAAACTCCACACTTTTTTCACAATTTTCTAAATTGGAAGAGTTACAACCACTCGAGGAGGAGAACGCGCACTTGATGATGGATCCTGCACCTGTTGTAACCGGCAAGTCAAACGTGAAAAAGTTAAAAAAAGACCCTCCTTCGCCTCCTAAGCCATCTTTAGATGTTTCCATGGAACTGTTGTTACAGGAGATAAGGGCCCTCAGACCTTTTATGGAGGAAACTAATTCCAAATTGCAAACTCTCTCAGAAAATTGGGTGCAACTTGATACAAGACTTACTGCAGTTGAACATTTGGCTTGGGAGAGGGGATCAAAGGTAACGACCCCATTGCATTCTTCAAATCCTTCCTCCCTAAAATCCTTTGCATGCCAGAAGAAACTTCGCTGAATATACAACGAGCCCACAGATTAGGGCGAGCCTCTTCTGCTGTTTCATCTTTGCAAAGACCGAGAGGTGTCATTATTTACTTCCTAGAGTTCACGGATTTGCTAAAGGTGTTGGCAGCAGCCAGAGCTATTCAACGTGTCACATGGTCAGGTTCCACATTGTTCTTTGCGCAGGACTACTCTAAGGCTACAGCTGACAGGCGCAAAGCTTTTCTAAATTTACGACCGGATCGACGTTCTTTGGGGGCCAGATATGGCCTTTTTCATCCATGTCTCTTCAAGGTCACGTACAACAATAGAACTACGACTTACGAAGATCCAGTTCGCCTGCAGAGTTTTATCAACTCCCATAGGATGGATGCCACGACCTCTTCAGGAAGTTCCTCTTCACATATCACTTGAATTATTCACCAACGTGTTTTAATTTTTGATATTCTTGTTTTTGTGGTTTTTACATAGCCAGTTTGAGCAGTTATCAATAATTTACTCTTTATAGTAGCGTATGTTCTGTGCGGCCTTTACCACTGTATTAATGGTTTTGAATTTGTGTTACGCTGCTCTTTATTGCTTCTTAGTTCACAATTTCATGATGTATATTTTCATAGTTCCCTATCAAGACTAAGTCCCATTTTCTGTTCTTGCTTCACAGTTCTGACTTTTCGTCACAAGGTCTTCCCCGACCCTTGCTGGGCCCTCCCTGGACGTATGTCTGCTCCATGTGGTTCCGCCTACCCTCCCACCCACTCTTCCCTTTTGTAGGTATGTTTTATGTTTTGTTGTACGTTCTTTATGTTGTTTTGTCTTTGGTTTTTCAATTCATCTCACAATTTATGATATATTGCTTATTTGGTGTCTTTACTACTCCGATTTTTTCTAATCTACCTAACGTTATTTTTTTCTGCATATATGATTTGTCTTCTCATTTTTTCTACGTCTCTAGACAAAGTGTTTCTTTTTTGCTATACCTCTTTTCTATTTTATACTGGTCTTGCACTGCACTGGAATTTTGCTTTATGGTTGCATTTTGTGCTATTTTTGAACACTTATGCCTTTGAAATTGGTTACATGGAACGTTAAGGGTTAAATTCTCCCATTAAGCGGCAAAGAATCCTGACCCACCTAGCCAAGCTAGACGCGGATATTGTTTTTTTGCAGGAGACTCACCTCTCCGATGCTGAATCATTAAAGTTGAAAAGGGGTTGGGTGGGGGAAGTTTTCTCTTCCCCTGGTGATGGTAAACGGAATGGGGTGATGATTCTTTTCCGTAAGTCCCTCCCGCTTTCATTACTGGCTCAAGCTTCAGATGTTAATGGAAGATGGTTGAATGTTAAACTGTCCTTGAAGGGTGTTCCTGTTTCTCTTTTCAACGTCTACGCCCCTACATGTGGAGAACCTTCTTTTTGGTCCACATTGGCTAAACAGGTTGCTCTCTCCATGGAGGAGAATTTCATTTTGGCTGGCGACTGTAACCAGGTCTTCGACCCGTTTATAGATAGGAATTCCAGAGTTTCCTATATTCCTAACAAGCCTCAGAAATCATTTGTACAAGTTGTATCCCAGCACAAGCTTTTGGACGCTTGACGTCTCTGTAATCCGACCACCAGAGAGTATACTTTCTATTCCCCATCGCATCAAACTCAGTCAAGAATTGATTATGTTTTTGTTTCCCACTCCATCTCACAAACCCTTACACATGCGGAAATTGGTCCTATTTTATTGTCGGATCATGACCCTGTTTCAATTGGTCTAGAGATTCTAACTAAGGTTACAGGTCCCAAAAGGTGGCGTTTCAACAATGCCCTTCTCCTGGACCCAAAATTCACTGCCTCTTTTACCACATTTTTTGATGAGTTTTTTGTGTTGAATCAAACCCACTCTATGCCCCTCTCAACTATATGGGATGCTTTTAAAGCCTCGGCGAGGGATTTTATTATTGGCTTTATTGCTAAGAGGCGTAAAAGCTCATGTAAATCCACTAAGGACCTTTTACAGGACATCAAAAAATTGGAGCACTCTTATTACACCTCACATTCAAAACAGTCTCTCACAGCTCTCATCAATGCTAAATTGAAATTTTACAAGAAATCAACGGAGGACGCCTCATTATATTTGTTAAAATCTAGTGCCAAATTTTAAGGGGGTAAAAATAAGGCAGGGAAAATACTGGCTAATTACTTAAAAGTTAAACACAACAAACTTAACATTGAATCTATTTACGACGATCGCTCGGATTTAAAATTCAAAGATGCCGATATTCTGAACAAATTTTCTCTCTTCTACAAATCCCTCTACGCCTCGGAGTCTCAACCTTATGATCATTCTTTATCTCAGTTTTTCTCGAATCTCCAAAGGCCCCCTCACCCTCTGCCGGATCTAGCCCCTCTGGAGTTGGACCTAACACAGCAAGAATTATCAAAGGCTCTCCAGCAACTTAAAAAAGACAAAGCACCTGGGCCTGATGGCTTTACAGTCGAATTTTATCAGCACTTTTCCAAACTCATGTTGCCCAAGCTACATTCTCTAATAACTTTCTTTAATACATTGGGTAGCTCCTCAGGGTCATTTTCAGAGGCACACATATGTCTTATACCGAAGGAAGGCAAGGATCATAGGTATTGCAAAAATTACAGACCCATCTCCTTGGTAAATATTGATTATAAATTTTTTTCTAAAGCCTTAGCTATACGTCTAGATTCTTACCTGCCTGATCTATTAGGTAAGGAACAATCTGGATTTGTTAAGGGCAGATTTATAACGGACAATACAAGACTCCTTTTTAATGTCCTGTCTAAATCTTCATCCTTAAAACACTCCCTAGCGGCAATTGCACTTGATGCTGAGAAAGCATTTGACAGGGTTGAATGGACCAATCTGTTCTATACTCTTAGTTGGTTTGGTTTTGGTCCCAAGTTTGTATCCTTGATCTCTCTTCTTTACTCCAATCCACGTGCGGCTATCTGCGCTAATGGCTTGATCTCCTCGTTTTTTGATTTAGGCAGGGGAGTCCATCAGGGCTGCCCTCTTTCTCCTTTCCTTTTTAATTTAGCCTTGGAGCCTTTTCTTTCTAAGCTACGTCAGAATCCAAATTTATATGGCTTCCAATCAGTAAACACTCGCCTTAAATTGGCTGCTTACGCTGATGACATCTTACTTTTTATGTCCAATCCTAGTGCCTCCATTCTTGCCTTTCTGGCGGAGGTACAGGCTTACTCTAACATCTCTGGTTACAAGTTAAACAATGACAAATGTGAGATTCTTCCCCTGACCAAGTACACTTTTAAGGCAGACTTTAGTGCCTCAAATTTCACATGGAGCCCCTCCCATATTAAGTATCTAGGCATGCACATTACCCCTTCAATATCAGACACGGTAGCGTTATGCTTGAATAAATGTATACAGAAAATTGCTGACTTAGCGGCCAAGTGGCATCCCCTTTACCTATCTTGGTGGGGTCGCTTGGACACTATAAATATGATGTTGTCACCCATTGTATTGTACACCATTTCTAACATTCCAGTTCCTATCCCTGCCAAATTCTTTAAAAAGATCAATTCCACCCTCTCCTCATTCTTGTGGAATTCAAAGAGGCCTCGAATGTCTCTAGCTAAATTAATGCGCCCTAAAACAGAGGAGGGAGTTAACTTTCCCGATTTTCAGGTTTATCAAAGAGCTTTCCTTCTGCGTCAGGCTTCACTTTGGTTGTTTGACCCCTGAGAGGATTGCCCATTATGGATCACAATTGAACGTCTTTTCCTATCTCCTTTCTCCTTCTCTGAATATCTTTCCTTCTCACGCAAACCACAGGCGGTGTCCACTCCCATAATTAAACTGACCTCTAAACTTCTGGTTTCCACACCTTCTCTGCCCCCCAACTCTATTGACTACTTCCTGAGTTCGACAATATGGCATAATAAAGACCTAGTTATCCGCAATAAACCAATTTATTGGAAGACTTGGCGACGGAAAGGTTGAATATGGATACACCAGTTATTCTCAAATTCAAGTTTTTTACCCTTTCATTCACTCAGACAACTGTTCAACTTACCTGCCTCATTCATACATAAATATAATTTACTCAAGTTGGCTGTGTTGGATAGGTTCGACCAATTATCTGCTACGTCCAGTGCCTCCACCTCCCAGACTCCCTCTTCACAGCTTTCTTCCCTACTTAAGACTAAACCCTCGGCCTCTAGTATATACACGTATTTACAAGGGAAGGACATCATTAGGCAGAAATCTAAAATAGAAGAAGCCTGGGAACGAGATTTTCAACTCTCGTGGCCAGTATCTCTCTGTAATAATATATGGCTTAAACTGCGTAAATCCTGCAGGGCACCTAACTTAACACAAACGTTGTTCTTTGTGTATAATCGACTTTTATTTACTCCGAGTGCTTTGAGTAGCAGATTTGCGACTACTCCAGATATTAGTTGGTCATGCTCCTCCCCAAAAGCTGATATATTGCATGTGTTATTTTTGTGCCCAATTGTAGACAGTTTTTGGAAGCAAGTCTGGTCCCAAATTAATCTAATTTTTGATACTGCATTTTCCTTTTCTATCACCCATGTTTTCTTGGGGAGTCTTTCACCGTTCTGGGAGAATGTTACAGTTAATATTAAAATTATTGATTTGCTGTTGGCGGCTGCCTTTCAGCAGATCACTGTTAATTGGAAGGATTTTCCAAACATTTCTTATAAGGCATGGTGGTATGTTGTCTGCCATAATCATAGGTTGGACACCTCCTTTGTATATCCTATACAGATGGCAGCGAAGCGTCTGGACCTGTGGTCCCCTGTTACACTTTACCTTGACATGTGCGCCAAAAAATGTTCCCAGCTAAAACCGTCTCAACAGGAGGTGCTGAAACCCCCTTGAATCCCTTGTGCGTTCCCAGATTTCTTTATAACTCCAATACTTACATGACTTAATTTTTATGTATTAATGGTTTATTCTTTTATTCATAAGTCCGATTTCATTTTGTGTAGTGCAATCTAATGTAGTGTTTTGACATGAATTTACTGCATTGTTTTGACATGAATTTATTGTAATGTTTTGACATGCATTTATTGTTATGACTCCTGTATTGATACCTTTGCTTCTATCAATAAAATTTTCTTTCACACTTAAAAGAAGGAAATCTCACTGGAACTCATATATGAAGTAAAGTGCAGATTAAGCTTGTTTTTGTTGAGAATGTTTATATATTCTTCAGCCTTGGACTTGGACCCATTCCATAATAAGAAAAGATCATCAATGTAACGGGTCCAAATCAAAGTATTCTGTACATATTCAGAATTTTCATCCGCCCAGGCTACCTGCTTCTCCTACCAGCCCATCACCAAATTAACAAAGCTGGGGGTGAAGCAGGTGCCCATTGCAGTCCCTATTTTTTGTCTGTATATGGGCCTATCATGCATTAAGATATTATCCATCAAACATACTCGAGTCATCTCAATAAGCATGCGATTATGTTCTAAAAAGCATGCTGGGCTTTTAAAAAATTCATGGTCAATGGAAGTATATAGGGCAGCAAACGTTCAATGTGATCATAATTTATGAATCATAACTAGCTACTGGCATTCACCAGTAGGTAGTTAGGACCAAGTTTCCAAGGTTCCATAGGAAGAGAGTAATTGGATCTGCTACTACCTTTGGCGCAGTTTGACGAATCTTCACAACATTTTCAGAACTGATACGCCACTCACTTCAGCTGCTATCTTGAAAGTTTTGGGGTGATCCGTCAAGCGGGGGCCGAAAACCAGGGGGTGCTTAAAAGCGTGTTTGCCCCATGTTAATTTCCTTAGGAATTTTAGGCATTGCTACAGCCTGAACTCTTGAATGGAATGACACCACATTTTCCAGGAAGGTAGATGTTGGTACAACGAAATGCCTTTTTGTGATTTGGTGTAAATCCGTTCAGTAGCTTTTCAAATATAAAAAAATATATATATATAGGGACACGGAACCTCCAAGGATCCAACAGTCCCCGTGCTGTAATGTGATTGGCAGCAAACGCTTGAAACCAGGAAGTGCTGACAACCAATTTGGGACTCGGCTTGAAGCTGAGTCCCAGAAAAAACATTTAAAAAACAGAAAGGGAGCAGTACCCTGATCCCATAGGAATGCTATTGTGTTGTCTGTGGGAACCCCCGGGCATTAAAAGCATTTTTAATTCCTTTATTTTCTGTGGCAGTTGTGGAGGATTGGTGACTCCTGCTGAAAAAATGAGCACTCCTTAATTAATTAGCCCCCGGGGTGGGTCAGGTTCCAGGGGCATGGTTTAAACAAAAGAGGGGGGTCCACGGGCCTCCCTCCTAAGGCTATTCTAAGCCCTGGGACAGTAAATGGTAATTACTCGTGCGCCATAGGGACCGCCAACTCCCCGGGGTATATACATTATTTTAAAAAGAATGCATGGTAGGCCCTACGGCATCCTCAGCAGCCACGGAGACCACCACCTCTCTGTGGCAGAAATAATATATTTGCCACTTCAGCAGCCCCCTCTGTCCAAAAGCAATGCCAGCTTCCGCAGGTGGTGGGGAGGTGGCAGGGACCGGTGGGGCCTTCAGGCTCACCCTGTGAAGCCCAACAAAAATGATGGGCACCCTGGGTGTGACCAGGGCACCCAGTATAGAGGCCAGGCCCCGGGGATGGGGTCCCCAGGGCCAAAATCAGCCCAGGAGGGGGGCCGTGTGGCCCTTCTCTCCTTTTTAATTTTTTTTTATAAAGGGGCAGGCCCCGGGGGATGGGCGTCTCACCTTGATTTATTAAAACTTATTTATAAAAAAGAAAGGCCTGGCAACTCGTCGGAGGCCTGCCCCGTTTCTTCATCACTCTACAAACAAGCCTTCTGGAAAGCTAATGGTCGGGGATAAAGTCCCCTTGCCTACAGAGTGCCCTTGGGGGAGAACAACCCCTTCTGTTACCTCTAGCAAGTCCTGAGGACCACAGTACTAAAGTGGACTTTTTCCCCCAACCAGTAGTGCGCCAGGAGGTGCGTTTACAGAGTGGTGAAGAAAGGGTGGTGGCCTCCAACAACCTCTTAGCAATCCAGCTGTGTGGGACGTACCAGAGGTAACAGAAAGGGTAGTTGGCCCCCAAGGGCCCTCAAGAGCCAAGGGGACTTCATCCCTCAACTAGTAGTGTGCCAGGAGATGTGTTTGCAGAGTGGTGGAGAAAGGGGGTGTGGCCACTGACAACCTCTCTGTAATCTCGCTGTGTGGGACTTACTGGAGGTAACAGGAGGCTTAGCTGGCCCCCAAGGACCCTCAAGATTACTTCAATCCCCAACTAGTAGTGCACCAGGAGGTGTGTTTGCAGAGTGGTAGAGATAGTTTATCTTAATGTATAAATCACAACAAATGTATTATGCAAATAAAAATTATTATTAAATAAAAACATAAAGTTATAGAAAAATAAAATATAAAAGTGTTTGATTATTAATAATTTTCAAACAAAAATACAATTAGATATTCTTAATTTATTAAACCATTATATATATATTTTTAAAGTATATAACAAAATATTTTTAAATGCTAAAAAATAGAAAATACTAGAAGTATTTTAATAAATTCAACAGGAAAGTCATTAAAACAAAATAAACTGATATAAAAAACATAATATTTTTCACATGCTCAAAACAACTACAAAAAGTATAAGATCAAGAACAAATCAAATACACTATTCTAAATCAACCCTAAAAACACTGGGGAAAGTCCAGAAATGATGGGGGTCAAAGGTCAGATTTGCAATCCTAACTCGAATTGACAAATATTGTGGAAAGTGCATATATTGGGGGGTCAGATTTGCTATTATAAATCCAATCAAGCAAACATTGGGGGATGTGCATATTTGAGGGGCAAAGAGCGATCAGATTTACTACTCTAAATGCTGGTCAATAAACATGTGGTAAATTTAATATTCTGATTTCAGTCCAGCAAATTATGGGGAAAATACATACATGGAAGGGGGTCATATTTAGTATTCTAATTCCAGTCAACCAAACATTGGGGAGAGAGCATACACTGGAGGGCATACAATACTCTTCTAACTCCAGTCTGAACAATATTGGGAAAAGTGTATATTTGAGGAAGGGTGAGGAGTCAAATTAACTATTTAAACTCCAGTCTGGCAAATTACTGAGAAAATATACACATGGCATGTGTAGGTTTACTAGTCTAACTCATGTGTTTTTCACTTTTATTTATAATTTCCAACTTACAGTGTAATTACGCAATACATGACTCTTCACATCAAGACATTTGTCCAGCTCACATAACATCATTGCTCTATAACTGAAATTAACACATATTGCATATTTAGTTATCACGCATCTCCATGAAGAACACTATTAAATGAATCATCATGTATCCCCATTGGTACAGTCTAATTTTCTGCTTCTCATATATGACTTATAGAGTTCTCAAATTCTTTTTGGCGTGCCACCGAGTGAACCATATGACAGCATTCTTCCATCCTACCACCAGAGTAAGCCAAATCCTAAAACCAGTTCTCTACCCTGGGAGCTCTGGGTGTAACTTGTCATTCTGCCAAAAGCGGGGCCAGAGAGACCAATTTACATGCTTTTGCTGGAAAAGAATCTGTTAGTCCCAGTAGCACAGACTTCGGAGTTGGTGTCAAAACCGTCTTTGTTATTTCTGTAATACAGATCTCCAGTATTTAGTCTTCTCACAGAAGTTCCAGGCAATGTGTAAAGAGGCAACATCTATAGCTTTACATTTTGTACATTTAATTATGTTGCCATAGTTAAATTTAGCAATACGCTAAGGGTCTAGTATAACTGGTGCAACATATTGAAATGTATTAGCTTATGTCAATATCTGAATGGCATACCTTTAACATGTGCACAACAGTAACTCCAGCTTTTATCGGCTATGGGCTTACCCAATTCTATCTGCCATGGTCTGGAGTAATCATTGAATTAGTAAACTCTTCCTACAGAAATGAAATTGTCTTGCCCCCATCAAACCTTACTATCAACTTAGTTAGCATGTTAGTTCTGGGGGAACCTTGGGACAGCTTGGGATTGTTGAGCATGCCCCTTGTTTTAAGCCATGCTAGAGTAGTGTCACCAGTGCCTTGTTTTCACTTTTATTTCCAAATTCCTGTAGTGCAATAAAGTTGACTGCTGGGAACAGGTTGGCCAGTGTTTTAATTTGTGACTTTTGTATCATTCTCACTGTTAGCAGCAAAAGCAATGGATTGTTGTCTACATTTAACAAAGGGGATTAGGTTATTTCTACACCCAGTAGTTTCATAAGTTCCCACCGTGCCCAGGTAGTGATTGCTATAACATCAATATAATCACGTTACTCTGTTGTCTTTTCCCCTATTATTGTTGAGAGTATGGATGATCTAGCCAGTGTCTTTTCTACTTTGACGTGTGTCAAGGTTACTGAATTAATGAACAAGTGATGTGCCTGCAGGATTATGAAATACTAATAGAGGTCTGGTACTCCCAGTCCTCATTTTTTGCAGGTTTTGTAATCAGAGTTGTTTGCCTTCCATATCAACCATATTAATGATTGCTGCAGTTGTTAAAAAAAATACATTTGGGATTTGTAGAGGGACGTTCACCAATAAATATAAACAGTTTGGCAAGACCACCATTTGTATTATTGAGACAAGACCTGAAATTGATAGGGGAAGTCTTATCCCTCACTCAGATTGTGATTTCAATTCTTCCATTGTCAACCTGACATTTCTTCTCACTATCGCTGTACGTCTCTTGTGACATGGACCCCAAGATATCTCACTCCCTCATGGCTCTATTGGAGTGGGTATTCTTCCTCCATGGCCTTGCTTAATCAATCAATTGGAAAAACTCAGATGTATCCAAATGTTTCTGCAGTCTGGAGTACCACCCCCAACCAAATAACGTCTCTAATAATAGGAGCTGCATTTGCCACAGGATCTTGTATGTATAGTATATCATTTCCATACAATAATGCCAATACTAATCTAAATTTGATAGGAATTCCTCTACTGGATTTAACGTTCCACTGCCAGACCGTGGCTATCCAGGAAGGGTGCCTCTACTAATGGGAAATGCAGAGTATTGATTTCCATTTATATTGCCTCTAGTAGTAGTCTTCATGTTACTTTAATCAAACTCAAAAAGTAATTTCCCTATCCCATGCATCTCTAGATTTTCTCCATGTACTTCCATTCTAACGCATCAAACACTTACCTGCATCTAGTAACATGGTTACTGTAGAAAGTTTAACTCCAATCTAACAAACATTTGGGAAAGTGCTTACTTTGCTGAGAGGGATCTTTCATACTATTCTAGCTTCAGTGTGAAAAATGTTGGGGAAGATGTATATTTGGGAGTGAGGGTCAAATATACTATTCCGACTCCAGCCTGACAAATATTAGAGAAAGTGTGTGCATGGTGGAGGAGTCAAATTTCCTATTCTAACTATAATGCAACAAACATTGAAGAAGTATATATTGGGGTGGGGGAAGGTCAAATTTGCCATTTATTACTATTCTAACTCCATTCCAACAATTAGTGGGGAATGTGCATGCAGTGGGGTGTTATATTTACTATTATAACTACTATATAAAAGCATTAGGACAATGCATATATTGCATGGAGTTCAGATTTTTTATTCTAATTCCACAGTCTAACAAACATCGAGGAAAGGTTATATTTGGGGGGATGTCAAAAGTATTATTTTAACTCAAGTCCAATACATATTGATAAAATTGCATATATTTGTGGAACATTGGGTGATCTGATTTACTATTTTACACCCAGTCTAATAAATACTAGGAAAAGTGAATACATTTATATATTTATACAGTGGTCTGACATACTATTCTAAGTCCAGACTGACATATATTAGGGTGCTGAAATTCAATAGATGTAGTGCAAAACAGCATACACATATGAAAAAAACATTTACAACACTCTATTTAAAAATAAAATATTAAATTAACCTATTATTAAATGCAAAAACGTATTTAAAAGAAATATTTTCTAAAATACTTACATTTAACTAAAATAACTTAATATATCAAAATAAAACTTAAAAAGGAAAAAACTCCCAAAATATTATCCAATATTTGTATTAATTATTAAAAATATTGATGGCTGTTAACCCAAATAATATAACTACCCACTCAAATTAATTTTAGAAAGTTGAATGCAACCTTTAGAATAGATATGTCAGTTAAATGTATTTAAATTATAATGAATCATCAAAATAATTTTGTAAAATTGACCAATACACATGAAAATATTATTTTCAAATACATAAATAAATAAAGCATTTGTAGATAAACATCACTCAAACCTCTTTCAAGCACACACATCTAACTGAAAAGTTAAAAAAATAGTTATGATAGAAAATAATTACAGAATCACAGGCATAAATAACGGTTTTGAAGTGTTGCACATTTTAAATTAATTATTAACAATATTTCTTTTACATAAACATTACTTACCCAATCCCGCAAAGATCCACACAACCCAAAAAAAATCATATAAAATGTAATAAAAATTAATCATGTAGTAAAATGCTAAAAATGAGTAAGAATATATAAAGATGTTAAAAAATGAATGATAAGTAAAGAATTAGCACAGTTTAGTCAATTGATGTAAAATAATATTTATTTCAATTGAACCACTATCCAATAATTCCCCCAAAAAATAAACACATAAAAATATAAATAAATCAAAATTGAAACAAGTTGTACATGTAAATTAATAAACAGCAATTAAAACAAATATAACATTAACATATTAACCACTTTACAGTAATTGAGACTTACATTAAACAACCCTTCCACCCAATCTTCACTACACCCTACACACCCCATAAAATAGTAAAGTAATAAGAAAAATGTAAACAAATAATTGTACAAAGTAAAATAATACAACATATATAAATATTCAGTTAAAAAATATTATTATTACTAGAGTAATCAATTAATCTGCATTTTATTTAAAACACTACCATCCCAATCTCTCAATTAACCACACAATATAAAAATAAAATGAAAAACATTAATAGAACATTATTAAACCAGTAAATAAACAGATATAACAAAATGCAATAGTTAGAATGTTTACTAGTTAGCATTAAGTAATATGCACTTAAAAAACTTGATTACTCACAAACAAGTAAACTAGTGAACCATTTGTCTTGTACTAGACCAAAGCATCTATGTTTTACACTTTTTTGAAAGACGTGTTGGTGAAAGTTCTGGATCATGTCATGAACAGTTGTGCATTCTCAGAGCTGAACACCTATTTTATTTTTGGGCGATTCCACTGTTTAAAGTGCTTTTATTTAACATATTTGCTGATGTTAGTGCATGATTTTACACAAGAATTGGAGAAAAGCTGGGATAAATGGATGCACTTTAGACAGTACAGTTGCATAATAAAACAGGTACTGGTCTCTGTGGTGAACCATCACAGCAGTTTATGATATCATAATTGTATATTATCTTGACTGAGTATCTTGCTAAACATTTCACACTTATTAGGCAAGCTGTCAAGATATCAAATTACAGATTTAGCTTAATCAAACCTGGAGTAATTTTACTATACCCCATTAATGCTCTTTAAATTAATAGTTAATATCGCTGGCTATGCATAAAATATGTAGTGGAGAGTGCAGCTATGCTATACATTCTGGCTTTTATAGACTTTTCATATTGTATAGGATTAATATCTGCAATACAGTTAAGTCGGCATGTCTTCTATCACTTTTTGCTTTGTCCTGAGTTAGTATTCTTCAGTATGAACTGACTGAACAAGCAAACAAAAATATTGTTATTTTCATATAATTTCATTGTGGGCAAAAGAATAATAGTGGCCAAATACTGATGGGACACTTAATCTCCAAGTGCAAACCAGTGCATGCCAGAGGTAATTTTTCATTATATCTTTGAGGATATTACTTTTACAATTCATCACATCAAAGGATATTTCAATACAAAACTATGAAAATCTTTAGAAATATTTGGGTCCCTTAATTGCTTGTTTTTGACTCATTTTACTTTGAATCTTTTATTTATAATTGTTCTTGACTTTCATAATTCAATTTATTTTCACCAACATATAAAAGTTAATTTGACATTCATTCATTTACTGTAATCTATCATAGATTTTCAGTCAGTCTATACCTAAAGTAACAAAAAAGAAAGGGATGGTGGGAATTAAACAGTCTTACCAGATATGTGAGCTGTTGTTCTAAGAACATTTTAAAGTCACTTATACTGTATCAGTAATATACATTATCAATTGAGGGAAGAGAGAGTTTCACCTTATATGACCAATGGAACTGGAGAGAAGCACACGTTGATTGACATAACTATTAAAATATCTGTTTGATCTATTGAGCGACCATACGCATCACTGAGCACCCATAAGACCATTGTGCACTGCTTTATGGGAGTTTGTGATCTGGAAAAAGCCATACTACTAATTGTGTCATTAGCTGAGTGTACACATGCATATATTTTGATGTCGAGACCAGATTCTTCAATGACCTGAGTCAGTGGGTGCATGTAATTAATAGGTGGGAGGGAGAGAATGTTTCTGGCATGTCTTGTCAATTAGGTGACCAAAAATCAAATATATTTACTTGGTGACCTGTTTCTAAAAAAAATCAGAGAAGCCACCTTTTTGATAGTATGAAAACATCACACCATATGTGTTGATTGCAGTGAATAGGTCCAGCAAAACTAGCACTAATAGATTCCCATTATACTCCACTACGAATAATTTATATCAGACCTCTAACAAAATTGAATTGTTCCTATTAGTGTAATTCTACAAGCGCCTGTCGGTGTAATGTAATAATCATTCAAGTAGTTAAGCTTTTACGGCAGTCTACTTGTCTGTGTGCGATGGAAAATTTGCATTTTGTCTACAAGGGCCAAGCTACAGCATGTTTCAAGGTGATTTACTTAGTAGGCCCCATGAAAAATCTGATTATCTTTTCTCTGATAGATCATAGGTAAATGATGGGCCCAGATTACACATTTAATATTGACAGGGACATCATAGAGACCAGAAAGGCCAAGCTGGGATTTGATATTCTAAATTAAAAAAGCTCAAGTCTTATCAATGAGAAGCTTGATTGCTTGAATCAAATGATGATCAAGAACGTATGAATTTTGAGGGAGGAGACAGTCAGAAATTGGATTATTAATTTGGGAGGGGTTGACCACTATCCCTCGAATAAACACACTCTGTATAGTTCATAACACAGTTTTGAAAGTATCTCTGCTACTTTGCTAAATCCGTGTTATCTATGGCACATGTAGCAGACCATCCTTAGGCAATTGTGTGTTAGAGAGGAATATGTATTTAAACTTTAATGACATGATAAACCTGATTATGACACTTTCTGAGAGAAATTAATAAACGTGCACCAACTACACGTTTCAGAAAACATGCCAAAATAAGAGAATTGTTGTTACTGCATCGTAAAAGCATGCAGAATAGATATAGTATAGATTATATTATTCATACAAATAATATAGACTGTGATTTATTTTTGACATGGTACTATTTTTAATTAACATGTGGTAGAAACGTGCAAAATGATGAATTCTCACATTATGGAATTTACCACTAATCATTCTCTATTATCATTTACGTGTGAATAACTAATGAGAATCTATCAAATATTATCCATAAATCTGATTATGATGATGGCTTTTACTAAAATATTTCATTTATGCGTGTAAAAGTGTACACCGAAATGACAAAAGACAGGTAGGTGTCACACATTTCTAATTAATGATGCTCTCATGAAACTTTCATAGATTGTTTTCCGCACATGTACTTTTATGCTTTCAAAAAGAAATCTTAAAATTCTAATTTAAAAACATTATATGTTAGAAATTTGGAAAGTAGAAAGGCATCATACTTAAATGTATCATTTGTATCAATACTAAATGATTTCAAGTGCATCAGTTATATTAGAATCATGACATCTTTGTGTTTCTTATGAATGTATGTTTAAACATTACATATATTTCACATCGTATTAGCACAAATTAATGTAGGCCTAACTGCATATGTGCAGTCTCTTAACTTGCTGAACCCATTGCTTATGAGAGAATTCCTCAGTGTAACTAATAATGTGAAACAGTGTTTTCTTTCCTGAGTTCTCATGTACTGTACAAGATACTTTACTAAATTTTCTGATACAATTCCGAACAGCTTCCTCTTGAACCTGCCTATGTGTTCTTGTTAAAAGAGCATTTGTCCAATGTTTCACATGGTGGATTACTTGATGACTGAGTTATTGTACCACCTATTTCTCTACAATTTGTGTCTTTTTTTAATGTCACCAGACACCCATCCTATACGAACTGACCAATGGACTGAGTGGTCTGACCAGAAGGTGTGATTCTAGGAGCACCCCCAAAACTTTGAGAATATATTATTGCCTGAATGGGGATTGAATCATCATTTTTTCCTTCTTCTACTAGCTCTTGATGACATCGGACAAACTGCTGGCTAATTCCTTACATATGGAATTCTCTGCAGCACTTTCCTTAGCAGTCCCTACTTGCCTGATGCAGACTTGCCTGGCTGCTCTTACAAACTGACTCATATGCTGTGTGCGCTGAGTTTTCTTTTCCTTCTTGGGAGAGTGTTTGTACAGGCATATTTCATGTCTCTTCTTGATCTCTCGATCTTAGGTATCTTGCTTCAATGTTGTTTTAGAATTAACTGAATTGTCTTACAACCTGATGCACATTTATTGATGGAATTGTCTTATATTAAGATTCTATGAACTATACTACATTTTTATATCGACTCAGCTATCATGATTTGTTTTTTATCCAAGTGAATGTGCATTCTTGGGGTTACAATTGACCTGGAGGAGATCATATTTGAGAGATCTCAGAGCATCAAATACTAGTGTTATTATTTTGTCTAGCTTTGACTGAACTCTGAGTGTGTATGATACTGGCCTGCCTACATTTCTTCTGGAGATTGGGCTTGAAGTGATCCTCCTTTACCTTTGTAGAATGTTTCTTAGAATTATATAATTGAGTCCAATTTCTAGTATATAATTCAGTTATCCAATTCCTGGTCCTCATTGGATGACTTTTGGGACACTTTTTATATCCATCCCCTCTTGCACTAAACAAGATCCATTGGAAGGTGAAAAGAGTGGTATGAGACTTTGGCAGGAGAAAAGAGTAAGAAAACTGAAGGGAATTTTTCTTTCATGGGCCTAGTACTGATGCGGCATATATGTTATGTTCAAGCAGTACAAACAATTTTTACGTAAAGAATACCCCACAATACAATTCCCAAACCAATTTAGAAAAATTGAGAATGTTTTAATTGGTAACAAGTCATCACAGTCATTAAAATAGGAAAAGGTTAACCAGAGGCATGGATTTAAAGGTAAAAGGCACCTACAAAAGGTATAACTCCATTGAGTTCACAATTGACCAAGACCTGGGCAAGATTTCAGGATGACTGAGATGAAGCAAAGGTCTGATACATCAATGTGTGTCATCCTAGTCAAAGTTTTTACTTTGAGACTTCATCCAGATAGCTAATCTTTGCTCCTGAACAGGTTCCAACTTTTCTGTAACACTTGAGGTTTAGTCATAAATACATCTAAAACAAAATTCATGACTTTTAATCCCCACAAATCCTTTAGGAATAATATTACTTTAGATGGAACTTATCTCGAGAGAGTCACAGTCTTTGACTATCTTGGGATACGCCTTTCAGAAAAAGTACAATGGAAACTCCACCTTGATAAAATGCTCCTGAAACACAAACGAGTGTCCGGGGCACTGAGCAAAGTGCACCGCTCATTATTTAGTAGACCTAATTCCCCGGCACTCATTGTGTACGGAGCCAAGGCAGTTAGCTTGGCCCTTTATGGAGCCGAGCTGTGGGGTTTTGATATCATCTGTGAGATCAGTAGATCAGAAAACAAGTTCTTCAGGGACCTGATCATGTTACCACAGGGTACACCCTTAACCCCTTTGATATATGATCTGGGTAGGCGCCACATCAAAGATCTGGCCAAACTTCGCCCCCTGTTGTACTGGGCATGCCTTAGGCGCACCCCTGAACTTGCCAACTATGCAGAGGCTTTCACTGAAGTAATGGGGTTGGATACTGGCAAGAAGATAAAATGGATCTCAAATGTCAAGGCATTGATGACAACCCTGGGCCTCGAAGAGTCATGGGATACCCAAAGCCCACCAAGCAAAGCAGAGCTCAAACGCATCTACTGGAATTGGATAGACGCCAGAGACCTTAGCAACCCAAATTTACGAAGGCTTACGGAAGAGTTCTTCCAACACAAACCATCTAGAGGCCTTGAACCTTATTTGGATGTAATCCATACCCCAAGGGATAGGACATTATATACTCAATTCAGATTTGGCACACTTCCAGTCTATGAATTCACCGTGAAGTGGCGCCCCTTTAACCAGATCACTGTAGAATGCCCATCCTGCAGGATCTCTAAAGAAAGTATTGCACATTTTATGTTTGCTTGCCCTGCTTATGCTAGTGCTAGGTCCTGCTGGCTTGTGCCAATCTTCAAACACCTAGGCACTCTAGACCATCGGGTTGCCCTACGTATACTAAGAACTGACTTGAGAACCCTATATGTTTGCGGAGTTGTCAAGTTTCTGGGCCGAGCCTGGCTAACCAGGCATAGGGCTATACGAAGGGCTTCCCAAAACTGAAACAGATTACTATAGAGTATGAACATAGGTTATCTGAAATCTGTAACGCCATACCTTGTCGCCGATAATGAATTCTATATATTTTAACTTTAATCATCTTTTATTGTTTTAAATTGTATTAATCAAAATGAATTCTTATATACAGTAAATAGCTTTAATTTCTAATCATCGGCGAAAATTGCATTGTTATACCCTAACCATTATGATGTGTTTTACCTTGAAACTTTTTTGTATTGTGATGCTTTTATGATATCTATATCGAAATAAAGCTATTGACTGACTGACTGGCTAAACGGTCAGTGGATAACACCGCTTTCTGTTCTTCCTCGGTCCAGAGGTAGACTACTATCTTCTCAATGAGGGTTGTTAACTCTCCTAGAATGGATGTGTACTACGGCACTCAAGTTGTGATGAGCGGCTAAACTGGGCAATGCGAGTTATGGATCCAGCAGCCTAAAGTACAATTTTATAAAGCTAGTTCTCAAAAAAAATAGATTTCACCATTAAAACAGATTTTGAAAATTAAGTAGGAAATAACTGATGAATTTGCTAGCATTTTTTTCAGGTGGAGATACAGAACTAAAGATTTAAATCACTGCTAGGCCTGTCCAGTGGGAAATGTGGTGGAACCCACACAGTGAAAAAGATTGTAGTCCTTTAGTCACTGTGAAAGAACACTTTTAAAATACATAGTTTGCCACTTTCTTATGTATTAGGCTTACAAGGAACACGTAATGGCAGATTTGTCAATGTATAAACACTGGTTTCATTTATACGGCAAAGGCACTTTGCCTTGTCCAGTTGCCCAAGAGCACAGTAATACGTAGGCAAACATTTATTTTTGGCATGTATGTAGGTGGGGTGAATACAAACTGCAGCCCACATATGACATTTAACTTTTCATGTCACAGGTGCATTTTCTGCACCATCTACAATGGCCTTATGGGAAAGTTAAATAGACCAATTGGGTGAAACCAATTTTTAGCTTTCCCCTTTTAGTGCCAGAGCATTATACTGTGGCACTGAATAGCAGTGTTACAGGGCACAGTTCCCAATGACAGCAAAGATAGGATCCAGAAAAGGTGAAAAATCTGACCATATAGAAAATGTGAATTTGCTACCAGGACAATGAACTATTTGAAAATTTCCCAGCATCAATTCTCACTTGTTTGCTGGCGATGGTTTCATTTTCTTTGACAGCAATTCTGTATCACACTCAAATTGGATTACAGAGAGCTCTTAATGAGCTACATCAGTGGAAGACTAAAATCATCATTTTCAGAGAATATCCACGCAAGAAACTTGCACAACGGCAAGTAGGTGACTTGCATATTGCTACATGCTCAAGCTATAACTCTCTAGGCGTATGTCTGAATGGAGGGGCCAAACCTGGGGCCCACTTAAAGCACCTAAGAAGCAAGGGAGCCTGGGTCATCTTTAGTTTAAAATGACTAAACCATCAACTGCACATCCCCACAACCAAACCAATATTAAACGCCCTGAGTGCAAAACTAATACCTTCCTTGATATATGGTCATTTAGGCTTCCTTGCAGCACTAGATTTATACCTTCATTTCAAATAACGGCTTATAAAAAGATCCTTAATTGTCCTCTGCAGGCTAGGAGAGCAAGGTCAAGATTGGAACTGGGCCTGGTCAGCCAGCTTAGGAGATTTAATCAAATATTACATCAGGACCCTGCACACTCCTGCGTCCACTCTTAAAGTGCAACTCAAAATAATCTGTGAAGAGGAAGGATCTCCCTGGCACACTCAATTGGCAGGGAATATAAGCCACCTGAAGATTGAGAGCAGCATCCTGCCTAATCAGGACATACCATTATCAGTATGGAAAAAAGCAGTCAACAACCAGATCATGAAAGCCTCATTTGAATGGGACATGGGACATGGAAAGGCTCGGTCACAGATCCAACTTCACAGTTTTGGATGCCTCATACATTCAGGGAAAAGCTCAGCCCTATTTCAAGCAACCATTGTCAGTTCAGGCACAAAAGAAAATTACTTTCATGAGGCTCCTCGCGCTGCCCATCGCAGGCTTCAATCCAACTTGGGCCCTAAGGGAGCAGCGAACCTCCTGTATGCTATGTCCTTACCATCATGAGTTCTGGCTGCATCTGCTGTGCCGATGCTCCCACCTGACCAAAGACTGACGTCACCTGCTAACCTCCCTCTGTCGAGACAATGGCCTTAGCCACTGCCAAGATGTTTCAGGCTTGTGTTTGTCCATTAACACTCCAGACTCTTGCCAAGCTGCGGAAATACACTGACGCTCTACGAACTGCATTGTCAAACGCTCAGACCACAGGCCGAAACCTGGGAATACTAGCAAAAATCCTGGCCTAGAGCGACAAGGGCCCCTGAATTGTATAATATTTTTCAATTTTCATAATGATATTTTTTATGTAAT
This sequence comes from Triturus cristatus, assembly GCF_964204655.1. Lineage (NCBI taxonomy): Eukaryota > Metazoa > Chordata > Amphibia > Caudata > Salamandridae > Triturus > Triturus cristatus. The sequence goes on from NC_140595.1 coordinate 381,343,834, forward strand.
TTATTTGCACATTTTTGCACGATATATATAAAATGTTGATGCCAGATGTGCATTATTTTAAGTAATTTAATATAACTAAATAATAATTCATATCCTTTGACAGTCGGGAGTGTGAAAAGCTAGTTAGCTGTTTTGGCAAACCTGGAATTGACGATATGGCTAGATGGCATTATGCATGATGTATATAATCTTAGAGACATTAGCAGTGTTTCTCCTAATAGTCAGCACTGAAAGATATGTACTCCCATACTGTTGCATTACACTGACTTACTTCATTTTCTAACCAGGGCGCATATTATCAAGACAGGCGATAACATTAGATGTCAAGGACATCTAACCTGAGCTTCAATTGGAATTCCATAGAGCATAATATCAAGCCCATTATCGCCGTTTTAGCGGCAGTTTTCTGCTGCTAAAGCGGCGTTAATTTTATCGCCTGTCTTGATAATATGACCACAAGTCTTTTTGCATTTAAACGGAGTAGTCCTTAATACATAAATGACATGATGCCTTTTATGTGTGAATCTTTTTTGGTAAACTGCTAGACAGATAGACACTCACATAAATACACATACACATTCACATCATTGAACAAAATACATTGTAATTTAGTCAACTATAATTGAATACGCCCATGCTTTTCATAAAGAAAGAAACAGACTAGGGAAACCTAGTTTAGTAGAGAAGAAGGAAAGGAATTGAACAAAAATACATTGTAATTTAGTCAACAGTAATTGAATACGCTAATGCTTTTCATAAAGAAAGAAACAGACTGGGAAAATCTAGTTTAGTAGAGAAGAAGGAAAGGAAATGGTAAAAAGGAAAAGGCAAAAAAGGAGAGAAACGGGAGAGAGAAAGAAAAGGAACACAAGTTAGGGAGGGGGAGAAGGAGAGAACACAAGAGCATGAGCCAGATAGAGAGAAAGAGAATCTGGACTGCCAGTTAATCTTTCCACAAATCATATTTCGATTTAGAGTTATAGTAGATATAACATTTACATTCTTCTCAAGCCTTGAAAAATGTTTTGCTTTCCACTTCAGTGGTTCTTATCTGGAAAAAATAGTTTTGACAGCAAATTAGTGGTTTCATATAAGAGAAACAAGGTTCATTTGTCAATAAATGTCATTATATTCTAACTACGGCTAACATACATCTCCTTTTCTCCCAAGGAAGCAATTACAAGCTCCACTGAGTTCATGGATACTGTAGAAATGATCTGGTAGTAATTGAAATAAACATTGAATGAATTGAAAGATGTCTCATAAAAAAATGTTGAAATACGGTATTAGTGAGACTGGTGCAACATTTCTCTTCTTGCAATGATGCAGTAAAAAGAAGAATAAACATTCACAGTGTATTGCACCAAATATTTTGATTAGAAATATAAGTCGTTTTTTTGGTTCAAAATATATGCTCACAATCAGATAAAAATGAAAACATATTATTGATTATCAATAATAAAACGCACCTCCCCCACACACTCACTGAAGACACCAAGCCCTTCTGCACAGTGGCAAAGAGTCCACCCAAATGTCTGAACACCTCCTGTACTTCAATTTTACCACAGGGCTCAATCCCTAGAAAAAGCCTATACACACAGGAGAACACGCAGAGGCATGGCACAAACATAAGGCACAATGATGGGGCCTCCTGTAGAATGTGATGAGTGGCCGCTGAGCCTCCCATACTTCACAGATATTCATTGGCCTTGGGGTGAATAGGGCCCCTACATGGGGTGGATGCCTTTCGAGGGGTTAGAGGCTTCTATGGGCAGATGGAGCTTCATGGGCCTGCGTTACGACCCTGAGAGCAGTGCTGGAATCACTTAGGGGTATATTATCAAGGATTGTGTTAAAAATTATCGCCTCTAAAACGGTGATAATGGGCTTGATAATATGCTCTATGGAATTCCAATTGAAGCCCATGTTAGATGTGAAGGACATCCAACATGGGTTTGAATTGGAATTCCATAGAGCATATTATCAAGCCCATTATCGCCGTTTTAGCGGCAGTTTTCTGCCGCTAAAGCGGCGATAATTTTATCACCTGACTTGATAATATGCCCCATTGGCTTCTATTGGAATTATCACGGGCATATTATAAAGCCCATTATCACCGCTTTAGCGGCAGTTTCCTGCCGCTAAACCGGCAATAATTTTTAACGCTGTCCTTGATAATATGCCCCAAAGTGGTTGCTGTTACTAGGTTTGACTTATTATTGTTGTAAGCACGATTCAGTCCTTATCCTGAGCAAAAAGAAAATAATGTTCCAGAGTTCGTAAACGTATTGTTGTCGAAAACTTCTTTAATTCCAGGTGTTCATTTTCGTATAAGAGTAGAATCACATCCAATAGTACATGGATACACTAGATTGGTATAATAATGATTGTGCTACTCTTGTCTCACTAATGAATTCAAAGTGTAAGCAAGAAAGACACTTGCTTACACTTGCAATTCAGGAGGATGCGAGGTGAAGTACAAGAGTAAGCACCAGAAAAATCTTTGTGAGTCAGGCCTCTGTCGAATGAACAGCTAATAGCCAGTCTGCTGATCGAATTAGCAAACACTCTCACTACAGTGCTGTCTCTGAACCAGCAGAAAAAGACCTGCACAGGGGCAAAGGTCAGCAAACTCAGATCAGTGCTTGTGCTGATGAGCTGTTCCTTCACATGAAATCCTCTCATACTTAATTTGCTGCTAATTTACTGCTACTTTTATTGGCCACCCGTAGAAAAACTGACTGTAAGTTCGTTCTGGGCCGTAAGTCTGATTGCATATGTTTATATGTATTAATGTGAATGTCGGTGAGACTTTTAATATATATATTTGATCGTGCAAGCGTAAAACTCATCTGTGTGTGTGCGCGCGCATCTCATGTTTGAAAATATGCATCTGAATATTTCTGAATGTGTTTATATTTCTGAGTGTGGGCTGTTGAGACTCCAAACATGTAATGGGCGTGTTTGTTTATATGTTGCTGTCATGGGTATTTTTGTCTTTCACAATGGATGTCAATGTAGCAAAATATAGATGTTTGCAATTGCCCCATCATCACTGGCGATATTAATACTTAATTAGCACCCCTCCTGTGCTTAAAATAAGAAAAAAAAAAATAATAGCCCCAAAAATGTTCTCAGAAATTCATAACTTGCACTACTAAAAGCTGTGGCTGATGATAGATAAACCAGGTCTCATCTACAATATTTTGACGCATGGCAGCGCAGCAAGCCTTCCTGCTGCACTGACGCGCTTCAAAGGTAAAGGGCACAAATGTGCCCTGTCTACAAGATATGGTGCATTGCGGTCCTTTTCACCGGTGCTGGCTCCTAATGGGCTGTCAAGAACCAATGCAGGCACCCATGATCCATAGTGCAGGGATGTCTGCATTGTGGGATGATTGTTTTGGGCAGGAAGGGACACCTTCTGGCACAAAAACAATCATGAGAGGTGTTTTCCTCTTTCAATGTGTGCTGCAAAATGTATCCTCAATGAGCCTCCCTTGTGCCTCATCTGGGGAGGCATAGGAATCTGATGCATTCCTAGGTTCACACAACCTTATAAATCTGGGAATGCATTAGGTTCAATACATGTTGAGTAGGAACACCAACAGCAACTCCCATGGAATGCCTCTTTCACACAGAGTAATGTGTGAAAAGAGGCCATATTTACAAGGCCATGAAAAGCCAAATATGGGCAAGCACACTACGCCATCGGTGCATCCCAAAAAGTGACAAAAGAGTGGCGCATGATGCTTGTAAATAAACTCCTCCGTTTACATGGTCCTAAATCCACTTCATGACTTGTTATTTAACCAAACTGCACTTCTTCTCTCTTTAGTTCAGTCTTTGATGTACCCTTTCATTCACTATTTTCTTTTTTTTCAGTTCCTCTTTCATTTTCCCTATTTCTATCTTTTTCTTACTTGCTCAGTGTCAAACTATGATGACTAAAAATAAGTCCAGGGGCCTCATTTACAAGGAATTACACATCGCTATGGCAGCGATGCGCCAAAATCAATTAAGAAATGCTACGTCATTTTTTTGCACCATGGGGGCGACAAATTTCCACTATGCTGCACCATGTTGTAAGCTACAAGCTACATCCCCAAAAATATATTGCATGGTACTAGCGTTATGATGCTTGAAAAACGGATGCATCTGCTGTGAAAGCATCGTAAGGCAAAATAGAGTCACGTAAGACGAATCAAACAACCTTGGAGTCTGTGTGAAATGTGATGATGCAAATAAAAACATAACACATTGGCTTGTTACATGTTGTCCCGTTACCTGCAGCTTTGTCATGTTATTCACTTGCATGTGTGAAGTGCAGCAGCAGTCCATGGACACCTTTGTTAACCGTTAACAACTTGTGGTTGGATGTGCAACAGGAGTCACCAGATCTAAAAATTCCACAAAACCAAGCAAAAATATATGAGACCTCAGTCACCAAAGGCCTGTGTTGCAGTGAACCTCACTTTTCATGACTCCCTGGTGGTGCTGGTCTCACAGTCATATTTGTGTTCTGACGCTAAGCCACCCTGCATGCTTTTGAATGGCCTCATAGATATTGATTAAGGCAAAGCAGTGCAAAGCGCTGCCTTGTCTTACTCTACTCCCATGTGGCTCGTACTGGGCTCCAAGTGATGGGTCTGCACTGTGAGCCTCTGGGGCATCAACACAAGTTATGTTATGGGGGCACATAGAGCATGCATTAAGCACGTGGGTGTGGGGTTCAAGGCAAGTATTGCACACCAGAGCACCATGTCTGTTGAAATAAAACATGGTGGGGCTTATTGACAAGGCCATTGCACAGCCGGTGCATCACTTTTTGTCAAACATCAGCGGCGCAATGGGCCTGACCATATTTTCCAAGGCCACGTAAACCACCCTGCTTTTCTTGGCATGGTAAATATGGCCCCCTATCATGCATCATTCTGCATGGAAAGGACATTTCAACGGTGTTGATGTGGGTGTTCCCATGCAACATCCATGGAATCTGATGCACTCCCAGATTTACAAGGTCTCATTAATCTGGGAACGCGCAGATTCTTATGCCTCCACAGGGGAGGCGTAAGGGAGGGGCAACAAGGAGAAATACCTTTATTTCTCCTTGTTTTCCCTTGTTCTATGAGTGCTGCATTCTGGGGCACGTACAGAAAGAGGAAAACTCCTCTCATGATTTTATTGTGCATGAAGTGTCCCTTCCTTCAAAAAACAATCACCCCTGCAATGCAGACACCCTTGCACCATGGCTCAAGGGTGCCTGCACTGGGGCTGCTTCTTTCTGCCCCTCGAGTAGATGTTCTACTCAATCAGCAGCTTCCTTAATGCAGCTTCCTTAATGCGAGCAAATGTTTCTCATCGCGAGCAGTAGCCACCAGCCACGATCGCACACGTTAAGAAATCTCACCGGGAGGTGGTCTGGAAAACAATTTTCCTTGCTTTCACTTGCCAACTTAATGTTGGCCAGCCGCAGGAGAGGAAAAACTCATTTTATAGCAGTACGCACTCTACGTGGAGAGGGAAAAATTCTGCAAACTTCATGAGCAGAGCGGACTTTCATGTCCAGGCCTAGTCAAAACCTCTCCTAAACGTTTTGGTGCAAACCTCTCCTTTTGTCCTGGTTGCTATTGTGCCTTGACAAGGCATCAAAAAAACTATCAAGTTTCATAGCAGTTCAATTTAATACAGCATTGGGAAGATCTTTAAAATGTGCAAAAAGTTTCCAATGATGACACAGAATTCCCCAAAAAGATTCAAACAATAGTTCAGGGTTTCCAAATTAGTATCTCTCTCCAGCATGCTCCCGAACCAGAAGGGCTTACCAAATGTTTTCAGTTGCTCCTGTCCAAGTCCATATTGACTGAAGGTTACTGCCAGGGAATGGCTCCTTCTTTAGTGCCGCTTCAACTAAGTTTCATGCTCCCACATGATCTGAAATTGCTGCCTGGATGGTCAGAAACGATTCCATTGTTTTTTTCCAAAGGAAGCAATGTTGGAGACCACAGCATCTCCTAATGCATGTGTTTCTTGGGGCACTATTCTTACAGGCCAATGATCCCAGTGCCACTTGAGACCTGGACCTTCTAAGGGTGTCTGTGGGGCATAAAGTCTTCTGGATCCAAAGAATTGAGGAAGTTGATGGTTCATTGGATAGACACTCCTTTGAAAACTTAATGAATGCATAATATGAGCAACCTGTCATGATCCGGACACCACCCTGGAGGATGTTCATGATGAGGAGGCTGCAAAGCTCTGACCTTGGCTGTTCTTGTCTGCCAGATATAAGTGTGACCCCTTCGAGTAGCCATGATGCCGCTGACACTTGGAAGTACCTAGCAGATAGTGACTTCAGAAAGGAGACCAAGATGGAATAAAAAGCCCAAGGACAAAAAACCTCCAAGTGAAAACAAGAAATCTGGTGGCAGAGAAGCAGGACAACCCCAAAATCAGTAAGTAAGTTTGCAGAAGAATAAGCTGCAAGTGCTGGAAACAAATTCTCCAGGAAGAGACTGAGACCTCAGGACAGGAATCAAGAGTGAAGAAACCCACCTAATACCAGGAAGCGTTGCGATGCAAATGAGGATGGACAGGCTCCCTTATATACTTTGGAAAACAGGAAATTGTGTCAAGGACAGGTGTCGCCATTTTATATTGGGAGGAATTTGGAATGGGAGGAAAGCAGGGCAACCCTCTAAGATTGGACTAGATATTTTCTGTAGGAGGAATTCTGGGACCCAGAATTCCCCCAGAATTCCCCAGTACATGAGGAAGACCTAATGGCAGCCCCACAGCGAGGCATCCATGGAAAGAAGAATAGTGGTGTGGGATGTTTTCCTGGTGTGCCGGACACCTACAGGTAACTTTATTCAAGGAATGCGAGGGCCCACCAACTTTTACCTGGTCAGCAATGCTGTGCACTCCACCCGCCCGAAGTGGCCTCAGAAAGCTGCGTTGGGCTGGGTGCCAGCAGCGTGACACAACCAGGCTTCTGGCCCTCACAACAAACTTGTCTTGTCCATAATCATCACCTCTTTCTATCAGTTTGGGGGCTTCTGTCTAAGGGACACCTGTGGTTTATAGGTCCTGTTCCTCTATAATTTAATTTTTTCTTAGTTGACCCCTAGTACCAAAATGTCCATCTGTCCTCCCACGATGTATTTGTTTGTGGCAAATTCACAAGTCTGCAATGTATTCTATATTGGACCTAAGCGTAAAGAAGTCCCAAAACAGAAAGTGTTAGACCTGGCACCTTGGCGTGAGTTTCCCTTCCACTTTTTGATGGTGTGCCTCGATTGTTTTGCTGGTGTTGTCCGCTCAGGGCACTGCGCCACGGCTAATCCGTGCCGCAGTGCAAGTGCTCCCAAAGTAAAATGTACCTGTAATTGATGTCCATGATTGGTTTATTGGATTCACTGTCAGTCCCCAGTAAAGTGCACCAAGGGTGCAGGGCTTGTGAATGCCAATGCTGCTGGTGGGCTTGCAGCGCTGGTTGCGCCACCCACAGAAGCGGCCGTGTAAAATGTGTCTAGGCTCTGCCACCGCAGACCCTGTGCGCGGTCCCGGACCGTCGCGCTGACTGCGCAAGTGCCCCCACTTGCCAGTCCCTAAACCTTCCCTTACCTACATATTAGCCACCCCTCTGGTAGGCCCAAGGGCAGGGTGCATTGTAGGCATAAGGTAAGACATGCCCTGGTGTGTGTGGCATGTCTTAGTAGTGAATTACAGCCCTTTCCGTTCTTCACTATTGAAGGCTACCTGCTCTCCATAGGCCAGAATGGGCTGCTGGGATCACGCCAACGCTGTGACCCCAGTGGACTCAGAGAGCATGGTAGAGTGTCAAGTTTGGTATGCCTGAACTCAGAATAATAAAATACTTCTTGTAGTCAAGTTTATTTTAATATCCTGGGTTTGTAAATACTACTTTTAGAAAGTTAGTATTTACTGACCTGACCATCTCAGTCCGCCTCTGCTGTGTGTGTGCGTTCTGCCCAGCAACAGTAAGGAGCAGGGTTGGGGAATCCCCAGAGACAGGTTGGCTGCCAGGTGGTGGGTAGAGAGATTACACCTGGATGGGTGGGAGGAGTACACCTTGACTCTTGAATAGACCTGTGCTCTGCCACCACAAAGCCGGCGCCACCCCCTGTGGGGCGGCTGATGTCTCTGCCCTGCTGCTGAAAGGAAAGAGCAGAGTCACAATAACAAAGTGCTCCAGAACTGGACTGAGCCAGGCCTAGGCCCCCTGGCGCTAAAGAACAAAAGAATCATGGTATAAAAGTAGGAGCCTGGCTCCTAAGAAATCAGAATCCTGTTTACCACAAAGAACCTCTGCCCGACTAGAAGGAGAAGGAGACGCTGGAGGAGCTGGCCTGCTGCCTGCCTTGCTGAGAAAGGAGAGGAAGAGACTTACTGAAAAGACTTTGCTACTTTGTGCTTGAACATTCTCCAAGGGCTTGATCTGAGCTTGCCCCCTGAACTGAACCCCAGGAACAGTGGGTTCTCTGTGCTTCTTGCTCATCCTCCAATTCGAGCCGTGTGGGCATCCCGCTGGAAAAGAGACTGCGCCCCTCATCGCCCCTCCTAGGGCCGTGACACTCAGGAGCTCGCCTGCCGCAATCCCGTGAGAGCCCCGCTCCGTCCGGAGCCGCTCTCTGTCCCCGGGCCAGGCCGCCTGCACCCCTGTCACCGCCTGCCATTGGAGTGCGCTGAACGCGCTATCACCCCTCCTGCCGGAAGCCGTCCGACGACTGTGATCCACGCCGGGTCACCCAGCTGCACTGACCGTGCCCTGTGACCCCGCTTCGCTATCCCCGGACATCTCAGGCCGCGCCGCCCCCGCTGTGGAGACCCTCCTGCACCGCCGTGCTAAAGGGTCGCTGGCCGCGCCTGCCTACGTGCCCACACCTGCTGATTGAGGACCCAAGAACACTTCCCAAGCTGAGAGTCGCCCCGACCTGTGCCGACTCTCCACATCACGAAAGAAGTTCCAGTATCGGGCTCGGGGCCCGCAACGCCTTATTTCCCCGTTCGCAGGAACCGATCTCTGTGAGTACTGGAACTACAAGTAAAGAGACTACGAACTATCCATTTGAAACTACGAACCAAGAACATTTGCCTGCTTTACAACCTGGTGGCCTAGCGAAAACGTTATTGGTCTTGTGATAAGTCTGTTGAGATATATATACCTTATTTTTACATAAAGACTCGTATTTTTATATATATCCAAGTCTGGTGTCCGTTTCTGGGGGGATTGATGTATTTACTGTGTGTATGATTGTAAGTGCTTAACCAACAACGCCTGAGGAATCGCCTTGGCTGCTCACGCCACGCACCTAGAGGGTGAGCAAGGGTCATTCGCGAGGGGTTATCCTGCGCCCTGACGTGGAGGAGAGGGTTCCTGCTTGACACAAGGGCAACCTTGCGCCAACCAGAGATCCCCGACTCTAACAGAGAGGAACACCTCCTCAATCAGAGGAAGCCAGAATAACTTGTGGTGAATCATGAGTGGTTTTGCCTTTGATTAGGGCGAGTAGGCTGAGACTATGATAGGGTTTGTCGATGTGAGTGTTTTTGAGTTTTGAGACAATAGAAGGAGGTATTGGTGGTGAAAAGAAGTGATTTGAACTTCCTCAGGGTGAACCTTAACGTGAACACATAATAGTTCATCTTCTTTACTGCCAATTATGCTTTCTAGAACCTTCAATCTGCTTTTTGCAATGTCTCTCATGGTGGGACTAGGAGGTGGACTCCATGTTACCATCATCTGAAAAGGGGCATGGAGAAAATGGGTGAGTGGTCTTTTTTTCCTTCGAGGAGATGGGCCTCATGTACTCAAAAAAAAAAACTTCTTTATTCGACCTTCCGAAGACAGGTAATAAAAGATACACATACAAATACATTGTTTAAAACATCAGACAAAAATATCTCAGAAAATTCATACACAGATAATCACGGTAATTTGATCACGGCTAAAGTGACAGTGCATCTAAAGTAACTTGATAACAAGCTTCAATATATTTTAACAATCAATAAGTAATAAAATCATTCATATAGTAAAATCAATCATATAATAAATATAAGTTAAAAACACTCATTTCCTTACTGCAATAGAGAACCTAAATTGACCCATCCCAATCATCCATCATTGTCCAAATTGTTGTGCCCTATTAAAGTCATTCTAGATTGATTCTGTGGCGCAAAATATACTGCAAAAAAATTTGAAACTATATATACCAGCCCCGCCCCGTCCAGTGACTGTAAAAAGAGAAAAGCTGGGCGACAAGTTCGGAAACCCATTTGTTTTAATAATGGGATAAGTAATTTTTTCCGTTGTTCCATATAAAATTTGCAGAAAAGGATAGTATGCATTGTAGATTGGGTAGAGATCCCATCACAGGGACAGTGAGATCAATTTTTAGCGCAATTATTTCTCAGCGGGAAGGTAACTAAACGGTGGAAAAAGTTCAGCCTAAACCTAACCAAAAGAAACAATTCATATGCAGTTATACTGTAGGTTAGGTAAGGCTGCATCCCGAAAACCGTCTAAACAGTCAAGCTGTGTCTAACTGATTGTTTCATGACCTCAGAAGTAAGTCGCAATTCTTCGAGGTGGTTTAGACAGAGTTTCTGAAAAGCCTTCCTCGATATCTCACATATAGACATAGGATCAAGGTAGTATTTTTCTAGCCCTAAATCAGTTAAAAATCTTTTAACATGTACTCACATTGTCCTTATGTGCTGCACTCGAAGCATCCTGCTATGCTCATACCTTGGGAAGAACAGGCATTGCAAACTCTTGCTCTGTTTGAGTTTGTTGTGAAGATTTGTGTTTTGGGGCAATTACAATTTGAACTCACTGGTCTCAGCCATAATTGCAGTCACTACAGCAATGAGAGACATCTTTTTTTGTTTTTACTGATGGACTTTTGTGGATGCAGGGGTGATCCTATTGTCTTCCTGCCCAGAAGAGTGTACAGTAGGAACATAGTATTGCACGTCTTGCTGGAAAATGCAAGTAGGCCTATTGCTAGTGCTCTTTCTACTGAAATTCTTCCTCTCAATAGTGCTTTACTTGTAAAAGACCATTTACAATGTGCCTTCTTTTTCACTTATTTTTGGTTAGCAATTGCAGTATCACTTAGATGAGAGGTCTACATTTTCTTGGGTCAGCTAATTAACAGACGGGTCTCTTTCTCAATCTTGCCCAACCACAAACAATAAAATATAATAAGGACGAAGTGAGACTGGTCCATTGTAGTAAAAGCAACAATAATATACTAATGTAAGAATTGTTATACAAAAATCAATTAAATTAAACAGTAACCTTAAAATGTTTTTCAAAGCTAAAAACTACAGTTGATGCAATGAGTCTGACATAGACCAGTGCAACAACACAAAGAGGGCCCGGTGTTGAAGAGAAAGAGATGATAAATATGTGGTGTTTCGCTAAAGCCCAAATGATCCATACGAAAGCCAGGAGAGGCTGAGAAAAACAATAATCACATTAAATAAATATAATAACTATGACATGAAAAAGGGCCCAATCATCATGCAGAAGAAGTTCTAAAGAAATGCTAATATATGTGGTTTCACCCTCAGAACCCCTATGGAACCCAAGTGGAGGTTAGCAAAAATTAATTAAATTAGCTAACATTTTTAAACACTGACAGAGAGCCCAGTCAACATTGTCAGAAAGAGGGCAAAAATCCAAAATATGTGATGCCCTCCAAGGCCCTTCAGATCCACTGGAAACCAGTGAGAGACTGGCAAAAATCAATGGAATTAAGTTAATATAATTCCATAACCCATGGGGGACAAGTAAGCATGAATAATGTATTGAAAACAATGTAGAAATGATAAATATGCAGTGTCCTTCTATGGCTCATAGAACCCTTGTAGGAGCCAGGGGGAACTTCCCAAAAAAGTGCTCCTATTTGCTTTGCTCCTTCATGGAAAGTTTCAGGGAGATCTGTCAAGTGGGGTCCAAAAATGTTAAATCCCCATGCATTTTCCATAGCAATTTTTGAACTAACTGCTGAACGGAATTTCATAAAATTTGGCAGGAAGCTAGATCTTTGTCCAGAAAGTGTGCTTTTTGTAATTTGGTGTAAATCCATTCAGTATTTTTTGACAAAATAAGATTCAGGTATATTAGTATATTTTGGCGGTTGGGTTTGAGGGGCTTTACGACCACAACTTTTAAAATTAGAGAGTTCTGGTTTTCTAGGGGGCTTTCTTCCTTTACGCCACCTCTCTCCCAGAGAAGTGAGAGTCCTGTGGGAGCAAGCACTCTGATTAGCTGGCTGCAACATGGAAGAAGATGCTGCAGCGGCCATTACAGGACTCAGGGTACTTAGTCCCCCACCCTGAAAATGGAAATAAAAGCAATACAAGTGTTCAGAGTGGGGATACCTTGCCCTCTCAGCCCTTGTGGGGGGCGGGGGATTCCAGAGGGCCAACATTTAAAAAAGAAAATGATTTTTGCTATGATCCCAGGGTACTCCCACAGGATCGCAACAAAAAACAAATGCAAAAAAAATGGTGGCTGCAATATTTTTAGTCTTTAAATGATCCCCGGACTGGTGCAGGCCTCATAGGTTAAAATATATCGATATTTGGGGAGTGGGCATACATGGGTCCCTCTCTCTGAGCTGATTATGACCTTGGGGACCCCATCCCAGGGCCCAACAAATTAGTAAAAGGGGAGCAGGCCTCATGCCTCCCCTCCCCAAGCTCCTACGAGGCCCCAGAGACCCCATCTTCCAAGGACAAAGTAATAAGGGGAGGGACTCAATGAGGCTCCGGGTTCCCTATCCAAAGAAATAAGACCCCGGGGACAACAAACAGGAAGGAAGAATGCCATCCCTGAGCAACTCTAAGGCCCCAGGAACCCCATCAGATGGGGCTGGTTTTTTAAAAAATGGGAGGGGGGCACAAAGCGGTATAAGCATTACGGTCCCCCTCCTCTGGAGTCCAATAGTGCAAAGTGTCCCAGGGAGCACAACTCTAGTACACTGTTGTTTCCTGCCCAGGAGAATGCGGGCATACCAGGGCCAACAGATCTTTGCCCCTGCCCAGTGGAAGCAGTACAAAATGCTATTCTCACCTGGGAGAGAGCAAAATAAAGGTACCAACTCCTGCCATCACTAAGTATGTTGCTGGCTGGGGATAAGTCTGAAGCTGTGGGGGCTTTGGGTCTTCCACCACAGTCCCCCAATTCTGCCAGCAGTGTGATTGCCCTGGGAGGGCATTGGGGCACCCACCTAGGTATACAAAATTGGCTGACTGCTGCCATGGGAGCCAGAAGTGTCTCAGAGGGCCTGGGGTCCCACACAACTCCCAACTTTGCCAGCAGTGTCAGACCCTGGGTTGGGCACCAAGGCTCACACTGACATTGAAACAAATGTCTGGCTCCAACAGGGGGCCATCAGGGGACTCAGCAGCAGGGGACCCTGGAGTCATGTGGCTCCCCCCTACAGTCCCAAATGAAATCCAACTTTTTGGAGGTCCAGGTGGGCCTCAGGGCACACACTAAAAATAGCAGAGTGGTTGGCTACTGCCACCATAATGTCTGGTGTGTCGCAGTAGTTATGGGGGCTATGGAGCTCCACTTGTGGCCCCCAACTGGGCAGCAATATAGGTGCTGTGGGTTGGCCCTGGGGCATGCGCGTACAATCAAAAAGAAAGCCAGCTCCCATCAGGGGAGCCGACTAGGGCCATGAGGGCCCTTGGCCCTTCCTTAGCACTTCAACAGAAAAAGAGCTGTGGGTCACCAGGGCACACACTTAAAAAAAATGCTGGCTCCCATCAAGCACACATGTAGGGTGCCAACAGGGGAACTGCTAGGGCTGCGGGCCTTTGGGCTCCCCCTTAGATCCAACCAAATGTAAAATGTTAGTGTCCTGGGTGGGCACCCACACAAAAGAAATAAAAAGAAAAAGTGGATAATAAATAAGCAGCTGCAGTGGCTCATTTATTATACACTGCTCTTTGAAGGAGCACCCATAAATTCCTGCAAGGGCCATTTTCATTTTTCTGAGCTTGGTGATGGCCCTAGAAATGACAGGGACACCACCAAGCATTGTTTTTATTGTTGTAGGGCTACCGCACCATGCTTTGACAGCATTTCCTTACACCATGAGGGGTGCTCTTACATGAGACATATGAGTGACTGTGTTGTTTCTGATTCAACCAATACTACATGAGTGTTCCGTTACCACAGTGACTGTGACCTCATTTACCTTACATGTTGCCACACAGGAAATATCCTACCAGTCCCGGCAGTCAATTTGATTTACACACATGCAGGTCCGCTACTGTCAGCCCTGCCATAGAGTCCAACACCTACCCGCATGCATCAATAAAGCCACATTCCCCACAGCCCGGCTTACACATAAGCTCAAGGTATATTTTACTGCATTCAATTCATGCAGTATTTATTCATTGCTCATTATCAAAGCAAAACTATGATTTCTTAGTCCACTTTCTATGATTATGTTCGTATTTAGGCAAGGTGATTTGCTACTATGATACATGTGCTCAAGGCCAGTAATGGCCAACATGCATGTTGTTTGGAGTAAAGCAAGTGCTTCACGTCAATGCGAGTGAGTGTCTTTCTTTGGAGAAAGATGGTTGGATTGACATTTATTGCCAGTGTACTCGTCTGGCTTTGCACTCCAGCCCTCACGGGCGCAAAGATTTTTTTCGAGATGTTTGTGTGTGTGTGTGTGTGTGTATATATATATATATATATATATATATATATATTACCTACTGGCGGTCGCCAGTAGGTAGTTATAGTTAGGACCACGTTTCCATATGAAAACCTCAACATTCTATTTTGAATAACTTTGGCGCCGGTCGACGAATCCTCGCGAATTTCTCAAAATAGGTGGGGCGCTACGCTCCGCTCCTACCCTGAAAGTCTCGGGGGGATCCGTCAAGCGGGGGCTGAGATAAAAGGGGGTCCCAAAACGCGTTTTTCCCATGCATTTTTCCATAGGACCTTTAGAACGAGCTACAGCCCGAACGGCTGAACAGAATTACTCAAAATTTTGCAGAGAGGTAGTCCCTAGGTCAAGGAAGTGCCTTTTGTAGGTTTGGTGTAAATCTGTTCAGTAGATTCTGAGAAAATAGCCTTTAAATCAATATATATATCTGAGCCCGCTTACGGTACGCTTACCGTACGCTTACGGTAAGCGTACGGCGGCGTGCGCGAGCGCGATTCTGATTGGCTCTTAGATCTTAGTAAACATTCGAATCGGCCGAAACCAGGAAGCGGCGGCCGCCATTTTGTGTATTTCACTCTGAAAAAAAAGAGTGAAAACAAGGAAAGGGGGCAATGAGGAGAGTTACAGACCCCCTAACAATTGTAAGGGGGTCAAAGAAGGACAGAAAAGTACAAAAAAAACATTTATTGATTTTAAAAAAAATCACGGGGTACGCGTACGGTAAGCTTACGGTAAGCGTACGGTAAAAAAATAAAAATAGATAAATGAAAAGCAGATTTAAGAGTTTAGATATTAGGGAGCTCTAAAAAGAGCTGTTGTGTTTATGAAGTCATTTTTTTAGTGGTACCTACAAGTAAGTACCGATGCAGAGTCTAAGGTTCAAAAGGAAGACTCTGTTCCCTTCATCATTGAAGTGCACACCATCTCCTCTATAAATGTCTTGCATGTCATAACGCAAGTTGTTGTGGTAAATGGCACCCATACCATAGTCACGGAGGAAAGCAGAAACAGATTTGTTGACGTGCTTTCTTGCTTTGTCAATCTGTGGACAGAAATGATTGGACCAGTTCCATTTTTGCCTTTGGCATATGTTGGAAAACACAAAGGCAGTTTTAGGGAAAAGTGAAAACAGTTGTGCAAAGGTGTCCTTCATAAGCATTTCCAGACCTACCCCAGTCAAAGTGCCTAGGTCATTGCCACCACAGTGCACTATTATGAGGTCAGGGTGTTGGATTTGAATGAAGGATTTCACCAATGGCATCAATTGGTGCCACTTTAACCCTCTCTGACCAATCCATTTAATGTCTACATTTGGCAAAGCAAGGTCTCTCACCATATCTGTTTTCTCTGCAAACTTTTCACTCCAGAAGACATAGCTGTGCCCTACAATCCACACTGTGAACATCTTCAAAGGAGAACTGGATGCACTCAGGAGGTGTCTTTCAGTAGAATGGCAATATGAAAAGAAAGACAGTTTGGAAATGGAGGCATACATATTTTTTTAAAACAAAAAGAACTGATTGGCTGTTTCATACCATTCCAGAATAAAAACTAGGCTGTATGTGAAAATTAATAGAAGCATGTTTTGTATTGGTACAAAAAAATGTGTAACCAAAGAACAGTACTATGGATTTGCTGTTAGGTTTGAAAAGTCAAGCACTCTTGCTCTGTGGAATTGAAACATTGTGTGTCGAACTTCTGACCTAACTGCACACAGCAGTGTTCCATGAGCTGTTGCTATGGTAGCAGGCAGAAGTCAAGTTGGGGGAAGGGTACTAGGCAGAAGTCAAGTTGGGGGAAGGGTACTTTTGGAAAAGGGTTCGTTTTCAACCAATAGAAATGTGTGAATACATTTGAAAAAAAGGGGGAAGCACTGAGATTTGAAACTTACATGTATATGTGTGGAAAAATAGAGGGAAAGTTTGCCATTATCTGGTTCTGCTGAGAGGAGAGAGGTGAACACAACAGAGATCCTGGCTCTGATAATCTGCTGTTTGAGTGTCACATTTCTTTCACAACTAACTAATTTTAAAGGTGAGTTTACAGTTTGAGAGGGGATGTATGTGGTAACTTAAGAAATGAATAATAGAAATGGGAATTGTTTTTGTTGTAGTTACACATGGTGGTTTCATAATGTGTCAGTGTGTAAAAGTGATTTACACTTGCCCCGAAAAAAAAAAAGAGCAGTAAGTGTGCTTTCAAATTGGCAAAGAAATTTCGTTTTGGGACTAATGTGAAAACATGACTCTGTGTGCATAGAAGAATTATAGGCAGAGATTTATTGCGTCTTGCTCTGGTGATTTCACAGTTGGATTAGATGGAAAGGGGGAGCGAATTATTGGGGGAAGAAGCAGAGGCTTAGCACACACCCATGTCCTTGCCGTGTATAGTCATGCACAGTATTTACAAGCCAGTGGGGTTTTCAGGTTTAAGTCTGTAATGCAAATACATTCAGCATCACTAAGGCTGGTTGCCCTTGCTGGAGTGTAGGCAGTCACAGAGAATGCACATGGTGGTGGTCTGAAAAAAAAACAGCTTGGACACGTGCAATTAAATAAATCAAAAATAGTGGTTTCATAATGTGTCAGTCTGTAAAAGTGATTTCAAATTGTAAAAAGAGATTTTCACTTGGCCCGAAAAAAAAAGAGCAGTAAGTGTGCATTCAAATTGGCAAAGAAATTTCGTTTTGGCACTAATGTGAAAACATGACTCTGTGTGCATAGAAGAATTATAGGCAGAGATTTATTGCGTCTTGCTCTGGTGATTTCACAGTTGCATTAGATGGAAAGGGGGAGCGAATTATTGGGGGAAGAAGCAGAGGCTTAGCACACACCCATGTCCTTGCCGTGTATAGTCATGCACAGTATTTACAAGCCAGTGGGGTTTTCAGGTTTAAGTCTGTAATGCAAATACATTCAGCATCACTAAGGCTGGTTGCCCTTGGTGGAGTGTAGGCAGTCACAGAGAATGCACATGGTGGTGGTCTGAAAAAAAAACAGCTTGGACACGTGCAATTAAATAAATCAAAAATAGTGGTTTCATAATGTGTCAGTCTGTAAAAGTGATTTCAAATTGTAAAAAGAGATTTTCACTTGGCCCGAAAAAAAAAAGAGCAGTAAGTGTGCTTTCGAATTGGCAAAGAAATTTCGTTTTGGGACTAATGTGAAAACATGACTCTGTGTGCATAGAAGAATTATAGGCAGAGATTTATTGCGTCTTGCTCTGGTGATTTCACAGTTGCATTAGATGGAAAGGGGGAGCGAATTTTTGGGGGAAGAAGCAGAGGCTTAGCACACACCCATGTCCTTGCCGTGTATAGTCATGCACAGTATTTACAAGCCAGTGGGGTTTTCAGGTTTAAGTCTGTAATGCAAATACATTCAGCATCACTATGGCTGGTTGCCCTTGGTGGAGTGTAGGCAGTCACAGAGAATGCACATGGTGGTGGTCTGAAAAAAAAACAGCTTGGACACGTGCAATTAAATAAATCAAAAATAGTGGTTTCATAATGTGTCAGTCTGTAAAAGTGATTTCAAATTGTAAAAAGAGATTTTCACTTGGCCCGAAAAAAAAAGAGCAGTAAGTGTGCATTCAAATTGGCAAAGAAATTTCGTTTTGGCACTAATGTGAAAACATGACTCTGTGTGCATAGAAGAATTATAGGCAGAGATTTATTGCGTCTTGCTCTGGTGATTTCACAGTTGCATTAGATGGAAAGGGGGAGCAAATTTTTGGGGGAAGAAGCAGAGGCTTAGCACACACCCATGTCCTTGCCGTGTATAGTCATGCACAGTATTTACAAGCCAGTGGGGTTTTCAGGTTTAAGTCTGTAATGCAAATACATTCAGCATCACTAAGGCTGGTTGCCCTTGGTGGAGTGTAGGCAGTCACAGAGAATGCACATGGTGGTGGTCTGAAAAAAAAACAGCTTGGACACGTGCAATTAAATAAATCAAAAATAGTGGTTTCATAATGTGTCAGTCTGTAAAAGTGATTTCAAATTGTAAAAAGAGATTTTCACTTGGCCCGAAAAAAAAAGAGCAGTAAGTGTGCTTTGAAATTGGCAAAGAAATTTCGTTTTGGCACTAATGTGAAAACATGACTCTGTGTGCATAGAAGAATTATAGGCAGAGATTTATTGCGTCTTGCTCTGGTGATTTCACAGTTGCATTAGATGGAAAGGGGGAGCGAATTTTTGGGGGAAGAAGCAGAGGCTTAGCACACACCCATGTCCTTGCCGTGTATAGTCATGCACAGTATTTACAAGCCAGTGGGGTTTTCAGGTTTAAGTCTGTAATGCAAATACATTCAGCATCACTAAGGCTGGTTGCCCTTGCTGGAGTGTAGGCAGTCACAGAGAATGCACATGGTGGTGGTCTGAAAAAAAAACAGCTTGGACACGTGCAATTAAATAAATCAAAAATAGTGGTTTCATAATGTGTCAGTCTGTAAAAGTGATTTCAAATTGTAAAAAGAGATTTTCACTTGGCCCGAAAAAAAAAGAGCAGTAAGTGTGCTTTGAAATTGGCAAAGAAATTTCGTTTTGGCACTAATGTGAAAACATGACTCTGTGTGCATAGAAGAATTATAGGCAGAGATTTATTGCGTCTTGCTCTGGTGATTTCACAGTTGCATTAGATGGAAAGGGGGAGCGAATTATTGGGGGAAGAAGCAGAGGCTTAGCACACACCCATGTCCTTGCCGTGTATAGTCATGGACAGTATTTACAAGCCAGTGGGGTTTTCAGGTTTAAGTCTGTAATGCAAATACATTCAGCATCACTAAGGCTGGTTGCCCTTGGTGGAGTGTAGGCAGTCACAGAGAATGCACATGGTGGTGGTCTGAAAAAAAAACAGCTTGGACACGTGCAATTAAATAAATCAAAAATAGTGGTTTCATAATGTGTCAGTCTGTAAAAATGATTTCAAATTGTAAAAAGAGATTTTCACTTGGCCCGAAAAAAAAAGAGCAGTAAGTGTGCTTTGAAATTGGCAAAGAAATTTCGTTTTGGCACTAATGTGAAAACATGACTCTGTGTGCATAGAAGAATTATAGGCAGAGATTTATTGCGTCTTGCTCTGGTGATTTCACAGTTGCATTAGATGGAAAGGGGGAGCGAATTATTGGGGGAAGAAGCAGAGGCTTAGCACACACCCATGTCCTTGCCGTGTATAGTCATGCACAGTATTTACAAGCCAGTGGGGTTTTCTGGTTTAAGTCTGTAATGCAAATACATTCAGCATCACTAAGGCTGGTTGCCCTTGGTGGAGTGTAGCACTGTGGACATGGGCTTTTTATAAAATCTGAAAAGTGGTTTCATAATGTGACAGTTTGTAAAAGAGATTTTCACTTGCCCAAAAAAAAGAGCAGTTTGTGTGCATTCAAATTGGCAAAGAAATTTCGTTTTGTGACTATTGTGAAAAGAAATGTAGTAATATATTTAAATACAATAACAGATTTTTTTTTTAGTTTTTTTCAGGTATTGCTGAAGAACAGTGAACAAAATTTAAGATGCCTACAAAATCTCGAGTTCAAAAAACGCTAAAAAAAAAACTATATTTGAAGACAACTGGAGGACCAAAGTTAGTAGAAGATGCTGATGTTGGGAAAAAGAAAAAATCTTCTGGTAAGCAAAAAAAACAATTTCTAAACAAAATATTCAAAACAAAGAAAAATGTACAAAATGTCTGTTCTCGGAAAAATGTAACAAAACATAGAGAACAGCAAAAAATTGAGAATTTTGTTAATGCAAATATACCTTCTGCAATTGAAAAGTTTAACATAAACAGAAAAACAGCATTTAAAGAGATACGTAGAAAAATGTTTCAGAGAAGAGTTATGTCCAATTTGATAAAGGATATAAAGAAATATTACAAGAGAAAAAAAGAAATTGAAGCCATTGCAGCAAAAGCATTAGAATTAAAAAGGAAACTATTCATATTAATTTTGAATAGGATGCGTACATTAGATAAAATGGTTAATGTACTGAAATCACAAAGCAAAAGCAAAAGAGTAGTGAACAGAACAAACTTTTGTAAAGTGTTTTTAGGAAAGTGGATGCATAGTTCAAGTAGTGAACCTTTTTTTAATGAAGAGAGCTATTTTCAAAGTAATAGTTTGCTGCATGCAGTTGACACCAGAGGTCGTTCATACGAAGTAAAAAATGGTTGCATAATGGAGAAGGAGATAATGGTTCCAAGAGATGAGGTACAAGTGATGGCAGATGAGGCAATGGGGAGACGTCCTAAAGCCCCAGTGTACACTTGGAATTGTAGTAGTATTTGCACTGTGCGTCAGGAATCTATTGACAGATTTCGAGAGTTTCTAAGAGAATATAGTAAAAAAAGTGTAAAACAAAAGATTAAGGTGCTTCAAAGTCTGGATCCATGCAGAGTGAGAGAGAATACTGGTTTGCAGGGTCATTCTCTTGCTTGTCTATCTAGAAAAGTGTGCAATAGTGTTTTCCATCATTTTAGGATGCTGGCTGTTCATCATACTGGAATGAGAAAGTTTGTGAGACGGTTGTATTTTGCCAAAAGTCCAGCAATAAAGTTAAATGAATTGAATAGGGCTCTGTTCCGAGGAACGGTATCAGATGTAGAGAAGGTTGTTGATGAAATTCAGTTTTGTTACTTTGGTCCTGAACAAAACAGTGCAGAGAAGGACACAGTAAATGAGGCAGAAGTGGAAGACAATGTAGAACCCTCTGTAAGTAACACATTTAATGATCACATAACAAAATTTGCAATAGTCTCTAATGAAAGACCAAATTTTACTTGTATTTGTTGCCGCAGAACTCATTATAGAAAACAAACTAGGAATGTTGATCTCTACAGAAAGAGTGAAAATGAAGATAATTATAAGTGGAAGGATTTTGCCACATATATATTTCTAGAAAATTGTTTTGAATTGGGTGAAGATCAGCGTATTTGTAAATACTGTTATAACAAGTTAGAGGAAAATAGAATGCCGACCAGAGCTGTACATAATAATTTAGAATTGGATACTATTCCTGCTGAACTTTCTGAATTAAATACATATGAGTCTATACTCATTCAATGTGTTCATCCGTTCCAGACCATAGTACGTATGGAGCCCAAAACTGGTAAATTACCTCCTTCAGATTTACTGAGAGGTTTAAAAGGTAGAGTGGTGTATTTGCCCTTGGATTTGAAAAAAAATATGGAAACTATTGATGCGGATACTTTGGAAACTGAACCATTAATTATTCTGGTTAATGGTGTACCTACAAAGAATAAGAAGATTTGGCAGGAGCTGGTAGATGTGCGGAAAGTACAAAGAGCAAATTTGTATTTGAAAAAAAATAACAAATGGTATGAATCAATTTATATAGAAGAAGAAGAAGAAGAAGAAGATTTACAAGGAGACACAGAAACACCAACTGGACAAATTGAAAAAGTGGACAAGTCAAAGGAAGAAGAAATTTATGAACATTTTAGCATACATCCTCTCCATTCGAAAGAAGTTATGGGAGACAATTTTGATCTCTTTCAGATGAAGAAAGCAAAAGGAAATCCCGTGAGTGTATGGGAGGAGAGCTTGGAAGCTCGATGTTTTCCCCAGCTGTTTCCTAAAGGAAAAGGAGGACGATACGATGAACGTCCAGAACAGATTCCAGCTTCAGAGTATCGAACTACAAGACTATATGCTGAAGATCCCAGATTTCGACAAAGTATTCCTTATTTGTTCCATCTTTTATTTGAAAGCGACTTGTCTGCACTGTCTTATGCAGTAAATCACATTTTAAAAAGTGGAGTACATTTACAAAATGTGTCTGCTAAGGATTTTATGGAGAAAGTGCAGCACCGAGATGATCATTTGGAAACACAACTGATCAATCTGATGGCTTGTCAGCGTGGGACAAATGAATATTGGTACCGACGCCATGGTGAACTAAAATGCATGTTATGCAATTTAGGAACACCAACATGGTTCCTTACCCTAAGCTGTGCCGAGTACGCTTGGGATGATTTACTGGATTTTCTACGAGAGGCCAATTCAAACATTAAAAACATCGAATACAAGACAGCAGGAGAACTGTGCTCATTGGATCCGGTTAATGTTTGCAGATATTTCAATCATAGATTTGAGGCTATGATATCCTTCATCTGCAATAAAAAAAATCCACCCCTTGGAGAAGTAGTGGATTTCTTTTGGAGAAAAGAGTACCAGGCAAGAGGTGCTCCTCATATTCATATGCTGCTGTGGATCAAGGATGCCCCAAAGTTTGGAACAGATACTGATGAAGCAGTGTTATCTTACATTGAAGAATATGCAACATGTGCTATACCTAAAAGCACAGAAGAGAACAAGTTAAAGGAGCAAGTTCTACGTTTCCAAAGTCATCGGTGTGGAAAATACTGTCGACGGAAATACAAGAGCAAAGAAAAATACTACACTAAATGTCGATTTGGATTTCCTAGACCTGTTCTTTCAAATGGAAGAGTCAACAGTTTTATGTCAGCTGTGAGACATACTATCACAAGAAAATCACCTAAGAATACCTACAACCTTAAAAGAAAAGAAGAATCAAAAAATATAAATGACTACAACCCAGTCATTTTATCCATGTGGAACGCTAACATGGATATACAGTATGTTGCTGACAATTCCATTGCTGTTGCTCGATATGTAACGTCTTACATTACGAAATCAGAAAAAACAGAATTGAAGGAAATGTGGGAAGAGATTTCTCACGAGAAGACTGTCAGTAAGAAGCTGTACAGTTTCAGTTTGAAGATGTTATCGCATCGAGAAATTGGATCCTACGAATGTTCAGATAGGTTATCTTCTGCAAGTCTCTACTCGAAGTCAAGAAGAATAATTTGGGCAAGTTTAGGCCTTGCAGCAATGAGAAATCGGGTACTGAAATCTGTTGGAGAAATTGAATATTTGGCTGAGAATGACCCAGAAAGTACAGATATATTGAAAACAAACATGTTGGACACATATTATCCCAAGAGAAGTCATCATCTGGAGAACATGTGTCTGTATGAAGTGTTACAGAACTACATTTATTCACGGAAAGCTGCAGAAGACATCAACAGTGGAAAATATAAAGTTGTTGGTGAAGAAGGATGTTTGGTGAAGCAAACCAAAGGAAGTTTGATAAATCACCGGAAGCTGAGTTGCGACACTACCGACAAGAAAGAATTTTACTACTTGGCTCTTTTACAGTTGTTTAAACCATGGCGTACAGAGGATGAACTACTGGGAGAATTCCAGAGCTATGAAGATTCTTTTAATGCTTGCAAAGACAGCATACAATGCAGTACATTCTCAACTTATCTGCAAATGTTAAATGAAGAAATTGAACAGGAAACTACAATTGCAGCAGAAATAGCTAGGGACAGTTCTCAGGACAGCCAAAGTTCAGGAACATACAGTCAAGATCCCCTAGGACAACCAATCGTTGAAAATGAAGCATCAATAGCCATGAATGAAGTGGAAACGGCTATGAATCAAGGTCAAGAAGAATTTATAGACTTAGAAAATTTGGAAAGACAACTGAATCAAGAGCAGCAACAAATTTATGAAGAGATCAAAAACAAAATTGATCACGGATTTCTACATATCAAAAAAGAGTGCTCATGCACATCATTTCATCCAATCAGGATGTATGTAAGCGGACAAGCTGGCACTGGAAAAAGTTTCCTAATTAAAGTCATCAGAAGCTACCTAAAGCAAAAAATGGATTCTACTTTGTCTTGTGTGGTTACTGCTCCAACTGGGTTAGCAGCATATAACATAAAAGGAATCACCTTACATCGTTTGCTAATGTTACCAGTGGAGCATGAGAACAAAATACAATTCAACAAGCTAACTGGAGAAGCATCCTTGGAAGTTTCAAGAGTATTGAAGAAGATGCAAGTTCTCATTATTGATGAGGTGAGCATGGTATCAAACTTAATGCTTGCCTTTGTGCATTTAAGAATGCAGCAAATTTTGAAGACAGACTATGACGTGTTATTTGGTGGAAAACACGTCATAGTTTTTGGGGATATTTTGCAACTTACTCCAGTTAAAGGACAACCAGTGTTTAATACTGTGACACATGAAGACACGAAGAAGTCATTGGGAAGCATTGGAAATACAAATATTTGGTCCTTCTTTGAGTACAAGGAACTTACAACTAATATGAGGCAAGCAAACGATGAAGAATATGGAAGTATTCTGAAAGATATCAGGATTGGACTACTCACAGAAGTTGGGAAAAAAGCATTACAGAGTCGGCTGCTACATAATTTATTTCCAAAGGAAGAAATAGTTGCAGAGAAAATATACAAGAATATTGCAGAAAACAAAAGTGTCATCTGCTTAATGCCAACTCTACGTGAATGCTCAATATTTAATGAGGAGCTTTTGAAATTGGAAAAAGAAGACATCAGGAAATTGGAAGCAGTGGACAAAATTGAGGATGGAAGAATTACTGTCACAGTAACAGGCAAACTGAAAAATAAATTGGACTCACTAGAGAAGAACATCTCCAAAACAGCAGGATTAGAAAAAAATCTATATGTTTGCATGAACTGTAGAGTGTTTTTAAGGAGAAATTTGGATGTTGAGAAAGGCTTAGTGAATGGAGCGATGGGAAGAGTTGTGGGTTTTATTAATTATCAGAAAAAAGAAGGAATTGAATGTTTAAAAATAAAATTTGATCAGATAGAAGAAGTTAAAGATATTTGTCGTTGTACAGTTCGTTTTATGCTTGTGAAAGACTTATATGTACGTAGGAAGCAGTTTCCGTTTTCACTAGCATATGCTGTAACTATCCACAAGTCTCAAGGATTGACTGTAGATTGTGCATTTGTGAACATTGGTTCAACTGTGTTCAAAGAAGGTATGGCATATGTAGCTTTGTCACGAGTCAAAACATTATCAGGTTTATTCATGATAGACTTTGATGACTCAAAAGTTAGTGCTGATACAAACTGTGTAAAGGAGTATAATAGATTAAGAAGAAGCTATGCTCCTCATTTAGGTCAGTATCCTGTGTTGGAGAAACGTGTAGTTTCTCGTAAAAGGAGAAATGAGAATATCTGTAATGAAGATATAGAGAAGAGGAAAAAAAAGAGGAGTGATGTAATTGCAAGCAAAAAGAAAAAGGAAAATGAAGAACAGGTTGTAGGATGTCATTTTGAAAATAGCTCTGGTGTCAACTGCTACGCAAATGTAGTGCTGAATGTTGCATTTTATCTGGAAAGTTTGCAAGAGCAGATAATAGTACATCAGGGAAAAAGATTCTGTTCAGAGCTGAGTCTCCTTTTTCAAAAGCTGAGTAAAGATAAAACTCAAATAGAAAGTGCTACTGACATTAGAAAACTTTTAGATGTATGTTCAGGACGAACACAGTTTTCTCAAAATGAACAGCAAGATGCACACGAATTTTTGATGTATTTTCTTCAGGTAGTGGAAGAAGAAGGAGTTCCCATTGACATTTTTTTTGGTCTCTCTTATAAATGGGAACATAGTTGTGATAATTGTTATAATATATGTGGCTCTATTGTTGATAATGAAAGGTTTATTTATTTGACATTGCCAGAGAGTAAAACAGTCACTTTTGCAAAATTAGTTAAAGATGCTAATCATAGCATGAAATGTGGTGAGTGTAATTCTGACATGTTATCAACATTAATTTTAAGGGAATACGGACAGTATGTAATTTTAATGATGCAACGATGTAGAGCTGATGGATCAAAATTGGATACTTTAATAAAGAAGTTTACAGGACAGCAATTATCAATTTCAGGAAAAACTTTTGTAACTGTTGCAATAATTTTCCATGATGGACCTACTGTTACTTCTGGACATTACACAGTTTATCTAAAATGTGAAAAAGGCTGGACACTGTGTAATGATTCCCAATTGATTTTCAAACAACGTTTGCCTTTTGATTTAGCAAATTCCTATCTAATCTTCCTGAAACCTAAATTTTAGAGAGACTTGGCAAGATCTGGACAAAATAATTTTACCATTTTACTGGATTACCATTGCAATTTTGTAGAAAAAATATTTTTAAAATTATCATTTGGCCTAAAGGAAAGATAACCAATTGTAATGTGGACTTTTTTAATTTTTAATGCAATTTTGAAAAACCAATAATTTAGAGATAATCGGTAACTTCTGCACATTTTAAATTTTGGAATGCTATTGGACTGCCATTGGAATTTTTTTCAAAAATGATTTAAAAAATTACTATTTGGCCATGTGGAAAAGTAAGCAATTCTATTGTGGACTAAATAAATTATTCAAAAAATTTTCGTGAACCAAAATGTTACAGAGAATCGGTGAGATCTGGACAGATTAAACTTTAGAATTTTAATGGATTTCCCTTGGAAATTTATTCCAGGAAAAAAAAAAAAATACTATTTGGCCTAAAGGAAATAAAATCAGATGTATTTTGGAGTTATTTGAGATATAATATTGTGATTATACTTCTCAAACAAACATATCAGACGGTATTTTAAAGAAAAAAGTATTGTTTTTAGATGATATTCTTTTAGAATAATATGCATTTCTGTAATGATAAGTTTAAGTGAGAAGAGATTCTGGGCTTTTTTAATACAATCTTTGAGATTGTTAATTTTTTTTGCCCGCTGTAAAATGATGAATGCAATTGCTTTCACAATTTATAGTGAAATGCAATATATTCTGAAAACAGCAAAAATAAGGCAAAAATATTTTTTGGTAAAAAATGTAAATATGTGTACTGTATTATAAAATGGTTTAAAAATATTAATACTTTTTTCTTTATTTTCAGATCGATATAGAAAATTTTCGGAAACTACAACCATTTTAAAAACTATTTTTTAAAAAAACAAATGAATAAATATTTTTTTGAGTGAGTATGGTAAGTCAATAATAATAATTGTAGTCTCTCAAGGACCTTGTAATGTGATAAATGATTTTTAGTGTTTTTTTTAAAAATTAAAAAAAAAGGTACGCTTACCGTACGCGTACGGTAAAAAAAAAATAAAAAAAAGTTTTAAAAAACATGTAAAAAAAAGATGAAAGATAAGGTTGGCTCTTAAAAGAACCGTTGTGTTCATGCAGGGACAGAGGAAAGGAAGCATGGGAAAATCATTCAAAGCTACAAATGTGCTGATCTATTTTGTTGTTCACTAGGGAAACACTGGTCTCCCTATGACAAATTAGACCTTTACAAAATGTGCAATGAATATCAACCTTCCGAAATCGAAGGTTCATTTCCAGAGGGCCAGCAAAAGGAGATTCTCCCCCCACAGATGAAGGGCTCACCTGACCTGCAGAAGAAGGAGTAAGCTCTGCAGATGATGGTCCAGGCTGAGCTGCTGTGGATGTACTGGCTCGTCTTTCTGAAGAGTTACCTCCAAAAAGATGACCATGTGTCCTTCTGTGTACATCCTTGAGGTGTCTCTTCATGGTGTGATTCCCAAAGGAATACTTCCTGTCAGGATTACCTCTAGAAAGTACACGCTGACACAGCCTGCAAGTAACTAAGGGTGCATTCACCTTTTGCTGGCCTTCTGGAAAAGTAAAATAATCCCAAACATAAGAAGGCTTTACTTTCCTCGCTCTCTGCCTCAAGACAGTGCTGCTGGTGCTAGCCTCACTCTCAGAAGGGCTCTGCTGTTCTGCCATCGTATCCCAAAGACAAACCAGCTCCTTCTCCTAAGGGATCACAAGCAGAAATGAGGGGAATGGGTGTGGTGTAGGAGAGTTCTAGAACTGAAAGTACTTTCAACCAATCAAAAGTTGTGTTACATGATCACATGACCTACCGTACGCTTACGGTACGCTTACGGTGCGCTTACGGCAAAAGTACGCATGCGCGTAAAAAAGACACGCGCTTCCGCGCATGCGCATAACAGTCACTCCCCGGCACTTCCGCGTAACGTGCGCGTGTGGCTTAAGCGCGCACGCGTCCCACGCGCAGTACGCGCGGCTACGCAAAGTACGTAACTATACGCAAGCAGCGTAGATAGATTACGGACGTTGCGTAAACCGTGCGCTTACCGTGAGCTTACTATAAAAAAAAAAAAAAAAAAAAAATCTGGAAATTTTTTTTACATGTTTATTTTAAAAAATATATATAAAAAAAATATTTAAGGATTTTAAAAATTTAAGCATAGTCTTTATAAAAGGTAAGAAAATAAAATTAAAAATATGTTTGAAAAAAATGAAGAATAAAAAAAAAAATAGCATTTAAAAAACCTTGCAAATTCACTGAAAAAACCATGGGTTTCACACACGTTATAGTTAGGAATTAGCATTTAAAAAACCTTGCAAATTCACTGAAAAAACCATGGGTTTCACACACGTTATAGTTAGGAATTAGCATTTAAAAAACCTTAGAAATTCACTGAAAAAACCATAGGTTTCACACACGTTATAGTTAGGAATTAGCATTTAAAAAACCTTAGAAATTCAGTGAAAAAACCATAGGTTTCACACATGTTATAGTTAGCTGGACATTTTACTCGTAAAAAACCAATGAAATTGCCCCGTTATAGTTAGTTCAGCTAACTATAACTCGCGCGCCCGCAATGCACTGCTGATGACGTCACATATTACATCACTCATGACATGGTCAGTGACATCACTCATGACATCACTGATGACATCTCAAATGACATCACTGATGACATCACTGATGACATCATCCTTGTGATAGAGTGGTAGACCTCCTCTCACCTTAATATAAGCTTTGATACACACATTCAAAAATAGAGACTAAAAATTTCAAAACAATGGACATACCAATACCAGTTACAACAACCTCTTCAGTAATTCTAAGATCCACATACACATCCACTCATTCACCAACAGTCCTATACAGTCACTCATACATGTACTCACTCATCATATGTACTCATACACCTATACATCCTGTTACATAATGCCACTCATCCATAGAGTTACTCACACACATAGTCACTCATGCTAATAAAGAATCAAACATACATTCACCTGCATATACAGTTATACACACACCACCACACTTACTTCTACGGAAACTTACACATACTTAGTCTTTTAAACAATCACTTATAGAAACACATACTTATTCATACAGGAACTCTTTCAATCTCTCCCTCTCACATATACTCACATATATACACCAATAGTCACATATACTAGTTTAAAACATATGTAGTTACTCCTGAAGACACTATTGAGACAGTCTTTCACTCACTAACACACCCATACACACACTCATCCACCCATACAGTCCTGCACACATGCTGTCTTCAACACATACAAACAGTGAGTCACTCATTCATGCACCTATGCACTACGTAATACCCCCCACCGAACCATGCAGACACTCAGACTGATACTCAAAAAACCAACTAATAACCTATATAGACACCCATGTAGCTACTCACCAACCCATGCAGCCACTTATACACAAAGTGAGAGACTGATACAGATATTTACATATTTAAACATTACTCACTAAGCCATGTATTCACTATGATACACTTAATCAGTCACATAATCAATTTTTCAAAAACAAATCATCCATTTAGACACTTATATACCCATTTATTCTTCCATCGACCTTGAGATATACATATATAAAACATATTTAATTTTCAGAAAAACACACATTCACTGGATGATGTCATCAGTGATGTCATCAGTGATGTCATTTGAGATGTCATCAGTGATGTCATGAGTGATGTCACTGACCATGTCATGAGTGATGTAATATGTGACGTCATCAGCAGTGCATTGCGGGCGCGCGAGTTATAGTTAGCTGAACTAACTATAACGGGGCAATTTCATTGGTTTTTTACGAGTAAAATGTCCAGCTAACTATAACATGTGTGAAACCTATGGTTTTTTCACTGAATTTCTAAGGTTTTTTAAATGCTAATTCCTAACTATAACGTGTGTGAAACCTATGGTTTTTTCAGTGAATATATATATATATATAACCTACTGGCCGACGCCAGTGGGTAGTTATAGTTAGGACCTAGTTTCCATAGGAAAAGCTTTTTTTGTTTTCCCGATAACTTTGGCGTCGGATGACGAATCTTTGCGAAATTTTTACTCGTGGGGAGCTCTGGTCAGCTCCCATCCTGAAAGTTTCGGGGTGATTCGGTAAGCGGGGGCCGAGAAAAAAGGGGGGTCCCAAACATGTTTTCTCCATGTTATTTTCCATAGGAAACTTTAGACATGGCTACAGCCCGAACTGCTGAACGGAATAACACCAAATTTGGCAAAAAGGTAGCCCTTGGTTCAGGAAGAGCCCTTTCTGTTAAATGGTGTAAATCCGTTCAGTAGTTCCTAGGAATTTTTTTTAAAAAGAGATCGGAAAATCAATCTCCCATAGGAAACTTTAGACACGGCTACAGCCCGAACTGCTGAACGGAATTACACCAAATTTGGCAGAAAGATAGCCCTTGTTTGAGAAAGAACTCTTTTTGTTAAATGGTGTAAATCAGATCAGTAGTTGCTGAGAAAATCAAAAACATAAAAGTTTTGATATCTATGGCCGCAGGGGATCCGCGGACTCTCCCGACCACGAGCTTTATTCTAATTGGCTGTCAACACTCCAAACCAGGAAGTGTTGGCAGCCATCTTGTGACTCGGTAGAACCGTGCCACAAGAAAACAGAAAAACAAACGCGTAAAACAAGAAAAGGGGGCAGGGTCAAAACACCCTGACCCCCTAGGCCTGCTTAGTGGGTCCCACAAGGACCCCCAGGGCCAACATAAGCATTTAAAAATAAAAAACGGCAAAAGTCGCGGAGGATCCGCGGACCCTGCCGCAAAAATAAAAAAAATGAAGCGCGGTCTCCCGCGCTTCGTTATTATTTAGCCCCCGGGTGGGCCAAGTCCCGGGGCAATGTTTATATTGTGATTGGGGGCCCCAAAGGGGCCCCCCAGCCCTGGGGACCGCCACCCCCCAGGGCTTGTATTTAAAATGGGTGGGGGATACTCCAAGGCCCCCCAAACCCCGGGGACCGCCACCCCCAGGGGCTTTTCTTAAATATTTGCGTGGGCACATGACCCCCCCGCAGCCACGGGGACCGCCATCCCCCGGGGCTTGTTTTTTTTTTTTTAAAAAGAACCTGTGTGGGGTGCTCGAGCCCCCCACATGCCCCGGGGACCACCAACTCCTCGGGACACTAACTATGTAAATTCTGGGGTCCTTTATGGACCCCGGAGCCCCGGAAACCACCACCTCCCTGGGGCTTTGCCAATGTTGGGTGGGGGATCACGTGGCCCCCCTCCAGGAGCCCTTGATGGCCCTGGGGACCACCACCCCGCAGGGCTGGCTCCTGCAGTGTCCCGGGGTGCCCACCCCCGGGACACTTCTGTTTGCAATGACAGGGCGGGAGCCGTGCGGCTTCCGCCCTGTCACTGCAAACTGCTTTGCCTCATTGAAGCGAGAGCACGGAAACCTGCTCTCGCTTCAATGAAGCAAACAGATTGCTTTTCCACACGGGGAGCTGCATGTCAGCAGCTCCCAATGTGGAAAATCAATGCCGGCTCCTGCAGGATGCGGGAAGCCAGCGGGACCGTGGGGGCATTGGGGCTCCCCCCACGGTCCCCAATGGATAGGGCCTGTCCCAGGGGAAGGCGTCCCCGGGGCTAGAAGTGGCCTGAGAGGGGGCCCACGCGGCCACCTCCCCAAAAATGAATAAATAAAAAAATAAAATAAATAAAGGCCGGCCCCTGGGATGGGGTCCCCGGGGCCGATAGAGGCCTCAGGAGGGGGGCCACGCAGCCACCTCCCATAAAAAAAAGAAAAATGTAGCCATTCCCCGGGGAATGGGGTCCCTGGGGCCGGAGTTGGCCATGGGAGGGGGGCCCACGAGACCTCCTTCCTGTTCTTTTTTTTATTTATTTTTAAAAACGGGTCAGGCCCTGGGGGATGGGCTCCCCAGGGCCCAAAAAAAAGGGAAAAGAAGGGGGACCACACAGCCCCACCCCCTCCCAGCAACACTCTGCAAATGTGCGTTTTAAATTTGGGAATTTCAAGGGGATTTAATCCCCCAACTTAAAACGCGCCACGGGGCGCGTTTGCACAGTGGTGAAGGGAGGGGGCAGGGCCTGAGGTGACATGTGCAAACACGCCCTATGGCGCATTTTAAGTTAGGAAATTAATTCCAATTAAGTACCACAGTGCTGCGTTGCAGAGAGGTGGTCCAGGACACGCCCCTTTTTACACCTCTCTGCAACACAGCTCTGTGGTGCTTACTGGAGGTACCTGGTGGGCTAGTTGGACTCCAGGGACCCTCAGGATTCAAGGGGAGTTAATCCCCCAACTTACGTGCCACGGGGCGCGTTTGCACAGTGGTGAAGGGAGGGGGCGGGGCCTGAGGTCACATATGTGCAAACTCGCCCTGTGGCGCGTTTTAAGTTAGGAAATTAATTCCCCTTCAATCCTGAGGGCCCCTGGGGGCCAACTAGCCCACCAGGTGCCTCCAGTAAGCACCACAGGTCTGCGTTGCAGAGAGGTGGTCCAGGCCACGTCCCTTTTTACACCTCTCTGCAATGCAGCTCTGTGGCGCTTACATGAGGTACCTAGTGGGCTAGTTGGACCCCAGGGACCCTCAGGATTCAAGGGGACTTAATCCCCCAACTTACAACATGCCAGGTGGCATGTTTGCAGAGTGGTGGAGAAAGGGGGCATGGCTTTTGTCTGCCTCTCACCAATCCCACTTCGTGGGGCTTACTGGAGGGAAAAGGTAGGCTAGTTGGCCACTAAAGGCCCCTCAGCAGTGAAGGGGACTTCATTCCCCATCCAAGAGCGTGCCATGGAGCACGTTTGTAGAGTGGTGGGCAAAGTGGGCGTGGCCTGGTACGAGTACTTACCAATGCAGCTTTGTGGGTCCGACTGGAGGTAATAGTTTGGTAAGTTGGCCCACAAGGATGTTCTTGAGGCCAACTACCCCTCTTGTTACCTCCAGTAAGTCCCACACAGTGGGATTGCTAAGACTTTTCGGAGGCCATGGCCCCCTTTCTCTACTACTCTGCAAACGTGCCTCATGGCATACTACAGGATGGGGGATGAAGTCCAATTTAGTCCTGAGGGAGTTTGGGGGCCAAGAATCCCTGCTGGTACCTCATTTAAGTACGACGCAGCGGAATTACTGAGCGTTGGTTGGATGCCCAGCACCCTTTCTCCACCACGCTGCAAACGCAACTACTAGTTAAAGTAGCGTATATCTGCTTCTCTGACTTAGAGGTTGTTTTAATCCCCCTGCCCTATTATGTACTAGGGCCTTACAGAGGAGGTCATGCTAATCACAGGGGTACCCCAAAGCATAGTGTTCCCTAGTGTATATAGGTGTTTTCACTGTATTCTAAGTGTCTTTTAGCATAGCACTGGCTCTAGGCCTGGTTAGTCAGAGTCAGTTACCACCAGTACCCGTCTGAAAAAGTTGTGGGCACAGGATGATTTTGGAACAAGGCCTCTTTCTGCTCCTCTGTTGGTTCTTTCTGCACATGTCTTGCTTCTTCCTGCACTTTTCTTTGTCTTTGTGGACTTCTTTTGCTTCTTTCTGCATTTCTTTTGCTTCTTTCTGTGCATTTTTTCTTCTTTCTTCACATGTCCTACCTCTGTAGGCATAGTTAGAAACTAGCATTTAAAAAACCTTAGAAATTCACTTAAAAAACCATAGGTGTCAGACACGTTATAGTTAGAAATTAGCATTTCAATAACCTTTGAAATTCACTAAAAAAAACATAGGTTTCAGGGGTGTTATAGTTAGTTGGACATTCCACTCGTACAAAACCAGAGAATATATATATATATATATATATAGGTCGATATACTTAGGACCTCGTTTGTATTCAAAAAGCGTTTTTTATTTTCCTAATAACTTTGGCGTAGTTTACTGAAACTTCACAACATTTTCAAAACTAGTGGGGAGCTCCGGTCAGCTCCTGTTTTGAAAGTTTTGGGGTGATTCGTCAAGCGGGGGCCGAGAAAAAAGGGGGATCCCAAAACAAGTTTTATCCATTTTAATTACAATAGGAAACTTTAGACAAAGCTGCATCCCGAACTGCTAAATGGAATTACACCAAATTTGGCAAAAAGGTAGCCATTGGTTCAGAAAGAGCTCTTTTTGTTAAATGGTGTAAATCCGTTCAGTAGTTTCTGAGAAATTTTAAAAAAAGAAAAAATATCGATATCCGAGCACCGAGGAGGATTCGCGAACCCTCCCGAGCATGAGCTCAATTCTGATTGGCTGCCAACAGTCCAAACCAGGAAGTGTTGGCAGCCATCTTGTGACTCAGAAGAACCGAGTCACAAGAAACCAGGTGTGTTTGCTCAGTGGTGCAGGGAGGGGGCGGGGACTGATATAACAAGTTAGCAATCTTGCTGTGTGGGACTTACTGGAGGTAACAAAAGGGGTAGTTGTCCTCCAAGGTTGACGTTGGGGGTTAACTACCTCTCCTGTTACCTCCAGTAAATCCCACACAGTGGGATTGCTAAAATGTGTTTGGAGGGCACGCTCACCTTTCTCCACTCTGAAAACGAGACTGCTTTGTTATAGTTAGAAATTAGCATTTAAAAAACCTTTGAAATTCACTGAAAAACACCATAGTTTTCAGGGACGTTATAGTTAGAAATTAGCATTAAAAAAAACATAGAAATTCACTGAAAAAAACATAGGTTTCTGTATGAGTAAGTGAGGTGGTGTGTGTATAACTGTATAGGTGAGAAAATGGGAGTGTGATTAATTATTTGCATGACTGACTAGGTGTGTAACTCTATGGATGAGTGGCAGTGTGTGAGTGTCTAAATAGGTGTATGAGTGCATAAATGTAAATGTAAATGTAAATTGATACTTGTATAGCGTACTACTCACCCGCAAGGGTCTCAAGGCGCTTGTACGAATACCGCTGTGGAACCCATCCTGGCTTTCCCTGTGAGGCGTCCACTCCTGGGCACCCCCAAGGTGGAAGCCAGGCATCCTTTAGCATTGTGGAGATTAAGCAAGCTATTGCCCAGAGTTTCAGAGTGGGACTCCATGATTGGAATAGGCACCGAGGCGAGAATTATCAGGTCCGTGGAATTTTGAGCCCAAGACCCGCCGATGAATTGAACCCTGGTCCCGGGCAAGACGTCTGCATCAGGGTCTGCCGCTCTAACCATTGAGCCACACTTCTCCACTTATGATAGTCCTCTACTGATGAGTGACTGAAAGTATGAGTGACAGTATGGGTGAGTGAGTGGATGGGTGTGTAGATCTAAGAATCAGTGAGTGAGTATGTAGTGATTGGTGTTGGAGTGTCTATGGTTTTGAGAATGGCAGTCTGTAATTTAGAGTAAGTGTATCAAAGGTTATATTAGGGTTTGAGAAGATGCATCAAATTATCACATGGATGATGTCATCAGTGATGTCATCAGTGATGTCACTGACCATGTCGTGAGTGATATAATATGTGACGTCATCAGCAGTGCATTGCGGGGGCAACATTTCTCTGGTTTTATACGAGTGAAATGTCCAACTAACTATAATGTCCATGAAACCTGTTTTTTTTTCAGTATATATATATATATATATATATATCGAATATTCCTCCGCTGTCCTTCGCTCAACGGCTATCCAAAAGGATGGACACAAACCCAAATTGTGTGCAAAATTATTCCTTCTTTATTCCATATGTCGCCATAACGCGTTTCGGCTCGCCCGAGCCTTGATCACATGACAGTGGCATTTAGAGATTACTCCCCTTTTAAAGTGACAGTGCAGCAGTAATCATGATCACGTGACAAGCATGGCGCGCAACTTTATCAATGAACATAAAGAAAAGCTTAACCAAAGTACAATCTAATACAAAACATTGGACTTGGTTTATGTATTAACAATACATTAAAATATCTGTTTGTTTTTCTTTTCAGTTAAACATAATCTGAAAAATCTGTAAAATACCGTCAATCTGCTCTTGATTTTGATCATTTGCCTATGTTCATGAGGGTATATATATCTGTTATACCTGTGCAAATATGTGCTTGTATTCTGGTACGTGACTCATGGTACATAATTTAAAAGCAGAAATAATGAAATATATAAATATTATTTCTGTAAAAGTGCAACGTGCATACAAACCCAAAGTGAATAAAAGATAATTTAAAATACAAATATTGGATTAATTCTTGTTTCAGTGACAGGTTGGACCTCTAAAGAAAATTGGAACTCGTAATGATGTCCCCGTATATGTAAATAATATCTTTATGTGGTAATTTTTATGGGCAAATGAGATCTGTACATAGATGGTAGGATACTAACAATGCTGCAGATTTGTTATCATAGAAAATCATTAGAAGATGTTGGTAAAATACCTTGGTTTATGTTACCATCAAGTAACAATTATTTCTATTATGTGGGTAATTATAAAATCTAGGTTAGACATTCAATATTTAGAAATTCAATATATATTATTACAATCTTCAATGTATGAACGAACAATTGGAACGGACATACAAATGAACCGACAGCACCGTTAAAGTGCATAAGTGCCAGTGCAAAATAGTGTGTGCAAAAAGTGCCAATAAATAGTTAAAAAGGTATTTTAGACCTTTAAAATTATATCTATTGACCTATCTATGTTGTCTTACATTCAGATAGGTACCACTGAAGATGAATCTATTTTAACAGTTTACATACCTTGAAGTTTAATTCATCAGGTATTGTAAAAAGCATATAAAAAATGAATAAATAGTAAAATATCATTTTTACAAATATATATATACAAAGAATTTTAAATAAAACTTGATATAACCAATGATTTAAAATTCCACGATTAACATGTTACACAGCATTGTTGTAAAAATGACAAGATCTACCTGGTGTGCGTGATTGTTTTAATGCTCTCTCTACTGACAATCAGATTTTGCTAAAACAACTTATACTAGACATGTGTAAAGATCTTCTGTAGCATTGAGCCCTGCAGGATGCTTCGTGTCCATTTGTAAAATGTACCATGTTTCTAATTTTCTTAATTTGTTCTCGCGGTCTCCACCTCTCCTATTGGGTGCTATTGAGTCGATGACATAATATTGGAGGAGGTGGTTGTCAGATTTATGTTTTTCTCTGAAGTGCCTTGCAACGGG
Source organism: Triturus cristatus (assembly GCF_964204655.1). Taxonomy (NCBI): domain Eukaryota; kingdom Metazoa; phylum Chordata; class Amphibia; order Caudata; family Salamandridae; genus Triturus; species Triturus cristatus. The sequence continues at coordinate 381,381,648 of NC_140595.1, forward strand.
GTATGTGTTGTCCTGATTAGTGATAGCCCTTAAATGTTGAAGGATACGTTTAAAAACAGGTAATTTTGTGCTGCCTATATATTGTAGGTTGCATGGACACAAAAGGACATACACAGCATATTCTGTTTTACATGTTAGAAATTTAGTGATAGTGTGGTTGTAATCACTAAACGGGGTTCTATATGTACTGGTATTTACTCCCTGATTGCATGCCTTACACGTTTTGCATCTAAAGAATCCTTTGACTGATTGCATCCAACTACTGTTGCTAATCACTTCAGGACTGGTATGCACTAATGTGTCTCTCATTGAGGGCGATTTGCTGTAAGTAATGGACACCCTCTGCGGTAGCAGGGGTCCTATTACTGGGTCACTTAGTGCCAATGGCCAATTTCGTTGTAAGATTTTATTGAGACTCTTTTGTTGTTGACTGTACTGTATTATCAGTCTGAATTCCTCTTTGGCGTTTGTATTATCCAAAATGTCCTGAGATACATAGTTGGAGTTGACTGTTCTAGAATTGTCAAACAGTGTCTTATTCACTTTTTTATCCTTGATTGCTTCCTCCCTAGTACAGGACATGGATTTTTTTATGGCATTGTCTATGATGCTGATTTTGTAGCCCCGTTGTAGAAAGCGATTTTTACTCTCCTGCTGGGCTGCTTTTAAGTCTAGGTCATTACTACAAATGCGCCTTATGCACAGCATCTCCCCATAGGGAATGCTATTGATAAGGTGCTTTGGATGTGCACTAGTAGCGTGGAGGGTAGAGTTGCCCGCTGTCTTTTTTCTGAAGAGTCGAGTTTCTATTCTGTTATTACTGATATAGACTTGGGTGTCAAGGAATTCAATTTGGGATGGGCTAATGGTGGCGGTAAAGTGCAGATTTAAATTGTTCACATTAATGCTCTGTATGAACTCATTGGCTTGTTGTACCGAACCGCGCCACACTACAAATAAATCATCAATGTATCTCAGCCAGATGACAACATTATTCCTGATGTTCTCCCCATATTGGTCTCTGAAGACCAGCTCCTCCCATTGGCCCATATGCAGACATGCATAGCTCGGTGAGAAGCTGGCCCCCATCGCTACCCCTCTGGTTTGCTGATACAACTGTCTGTTGAACATGAAAGTATTATTGTGTAAACAGATTTCAATCATTTCTATTAACATTTTGTTGTGTTCAAGGTGTTGTATCGATCTTTGATCTAGGTAGTGTTGTACGGCCCTTAGCCCATCCACATGATTAATGCTAGTATATAGCGAGGTTACATCTAATGCTATCAGTAAGTAATCATTATGCCATTCCACATTCATAATTTTCCTCAGAAAGTCACTTGTATCTTTTACATAGGAAGGTAAACTTTGTACATACTCCTGTAGATAATAGTCAATATATCTTGTTGTGTGTTCCATAAGGCTATTTTTAGCACTGATAATAGGTCTTCCTGGAGGTTCATTACAGTTCTTATGAATTTTTGGGATGAAGTAGATGGTCGGTGTTGTAGGGTTATAATTTTTCAGAAATTTGAATTCATCATTACTGATAAGTTTCGCATTATTCCATTTGATTAGTTTATGTTGGAAGTCTTTCTGTGCAATTTTCATGTTACCTACGGTGATCCTTGTGTAGCAGTTGCGATCGTTTAGTTGTTTGTACGCTTCCTTATTGTACATGGTAATCGGCCAAATTACAATGTTGCCTCCCTTGTCACTGTTGCGAATGACAATATCCTTGTTTTTCTGTAATTTTGATGTTAGTAACCGATATTGCTGATTTATTTTACTCTCATGCTTGGTTTTGGATTGTGTCTTTCTATGCAGTTCTTTGATTTGTGTGGTTACTATTTCATGGAAGATGTCAATTGAATCACGCACCATTATTGGGTTGAACGAGGATTTGGGCTTGAATGGACTTACTCCTAATGTTTGCTTCGTGGGATTACTTTCGTTGTTTAGATCTTGCAGTACTTGCAGAATGGGTACATCAGATTGGGTCAAAGTCGGTGCAACTTGTCTGATTTCCTCTGAGGGAGTTTGTTTATGAGGTATTTGATTGACTGTATTGGTGATGAAGTACTTTTTCAATTTTAACTTTCGTATTCCTTTATACACATCCAGTCTTGTCGCTGCATAATCAAAATTTCTTAGTGGCGCATAAGAGAGGCCAAGTTTCAAAATGTTTGTTTCTTGTTCCGTTAGCACAACATTGGATAGATTGATGATTGTATTTTCAGTGTGTTCATCTATTGTTGTTTGTTCCTCCAATATCCCCGCCCTCTCCTTCTTAGTGGTCTTTGCTCGTTTGTTGCGGGCTTTGCGCCTCTGCCGCCGCTTGTAGTTGGAGGTACTTGGCTTGTTGGAGGTCTTGGGCGCAGAGTTTGTCTGCGTTCCTGACATAAAACATTGAGTTCTTCCCCTGGGGATGGTTTGGTGTTAGATCCCCCTGCCGTGGGGTTACGCATCTCAGATTCGGATTCGCTACTTCCTACTGAGCTGATATCTGATTGGGGGATATTGGTTCTTGGATTTTCTTTTGTTTGGACATTGTTTGTGTTGCGTCTATATTACGAAACTTTGACCTTCTCAGAGCGTCATAGCGTTTGGCGAAAGTAAAGATTTGGCCCATCTCGTAATCCGTTCTGTCTCTTTGGAATTTAAATGCTTTCCTTGTTTTGATTTTTTCCTCTTCTTTCTGTAACCGAGACATCATTTCATTTCTGATCTTATTCTGTTCATCTTTGTTTTCTTGTTTCTCTAACTCTTCGTTAATTTCTTCAATTTCACTCAGGAGCTTGGCTCTATCAATGTCAGCATATTTAATTAATATAAGGGTCATTTTTCTAGAGGACTCAAGGTTGCATTCCACCCATTCTTTCATTAATTCAGGGTTAGGGTCATCATAACTAGGTGCCATTAAAATACGTAGACCCCTGGGTATCCTGTTTACCTCGATGTATCCCTGTAAAGATTTAGATTCCCACCATTTGCTCATCTCGGATTTCATTTTTTTCTCCAATTTTCTAAATAGGTCTCTCACTGAATTGTTCGTATCTGTTCTTGCCGGTATAGATCCGGTTGTGTTGTTTGTACTCGGGAGGGTGTCTGAGAACATCCCTGTTGCTGCCGCTTCCCGTGCTCTAGCCATGTCAGCCGACATCATGGAAATTAATATAATGTTTAACCTTCAGTTACTGCAGATTCCAAGTCTACTGCGTTGCTTGAAGAGTTGCACTCCTCCTCACCCCTCAATACCCACTTACGCGCCTACCTGCTGTCTTCCGTAACCCCCGGGTCCTCCGACCCGGCACTTACTGAATTCCTGCAGATTTCCGGCTTCTTCAGGGTTGTGGGGGGTCCGACGGTCGGTATCCTTAACGGGATGCAGAAAGGCTTCCAGGTTGCCCCGGAAGTGAAGTCTCACTGTTGTGTCGACCTTGCAAGGAGGGGGTTTGTGAATATATATATATATTTATATATATTCACTGAAAAAACCATAGGTTTCAGGGGCGTTATAGTTAGCTGGACATTTCTCTCGCACAAAACCCTAGAAATTCCCCCGTTATAGTTCGTGCCCCCAGAATGCACTGCTGATGACGTCACATATTACATCACTCATGACATGGTCAGTGACATCACTGATGACATCACTCATGACATCTGAAATGACATCACTGATGACGTCACTGATGACGTCATCCAGTGAGTGTGTGTTTCTGTACATTTTAAATATGTTTAATATATATATATAGGGAAAAACCTATGGAAGAATGAGTGGGTGTATAAGTGTGTGAATGGATGATTTAGTAGGTGAGTGACTGTCTCTATAAGTGAGTCATTAAATGTATCTTACTGCAGACTAGTGACTAAACTGTGTGAATGTCTGTATCTGTCTGTCTGTTGTTGTATAAGCGGCTGCATGATTTTGTGAATAGCTATATGAGTGTCTCTATGGGTTATTGATTGGTTGTCTGAGTATCTGTATGGGTGCCTGAGTGTTTGTGTGTGTGGGGTGTGTGTGACTCTGTGCATACATGTGTAAGTGGGTGATTCTATGGGTGCATGGTTTTAAGAGTGCATCTGTCACGAACTGTATGGTTGGGTAAGTGTATGTATGGGTGTGTTAGTGATTGAATGTATATCTCAGTGGTACATGTGTGAGTAACTACATATGTGAAAGGCAGTATATATGTGTGTAAGAGTATATAAGTGGGTATATGTGAGAGTGTGTGATTGTGAGAGTGGCTGTATACATGAGTGTGTGCTTGTATCAGTGATTGTAGAGTAGTAGAGAGTAGTAGAGTAGTAAAGAGTGAGTAGTAGAGAGTGAGTTGTAGAGAGTAGTGGAGTATTAGAGAGTGAGTAGTAGAGAGTAGTAGAGAGTGAGTAGTAGATTGAGTAGTAGAGAGTAGTAGAGAGTGAGTAGTAGAGTGCGAGTAGTAGAGAGTGTGTAGTAGAGAGAGTAGTAGAGAGTGAGAAGTGGAGAGAGTAGTAGAGAGTAGTAGAGTAGTAGAGAGTGAGTAGTAGAGTGAGTAGTAGAGAGAGAGTAGTAGAGAGTGAGTAGCAGAGAGTAGTAGAGTGAGTAGTAGAGAGGGAGTAGTAGAGAGAGAGTAGTAGAGAGTGAGTAGTAGAGAGAGTAGTAGAGAGTTAGAAGTGGAGAGAGTAGTAGAGAGTAGTAGAGTAGTAGAGAGTGAGTAGTAGAGTGAGTAGTAGAGAGAGAATAGTAGAGAGTGAGTAGCAGAGAGTAGTAGAGTGAGTAGTAGAGATGGAGTAGTAGAGAGAGAGTAGTAGAGAGTGAGTAGTAGAGTAGTAGAGAGTATGTGGTGGAGAGAAGTAGAGAGTAGTAGAGTGAGTAGTAGGGAGTAGTAGAGAGTGAGTAGTAAAGAGAGTAGTAGAGAGTAGTAGAGTAGTAGAGAGTGAGTAGCAGAGAGTGAGTAGTAGAGAGAGAAGTAGAGTAGTAGAGAGTGAGAAGTAGAGAGTGAGTAGTAGAGAGTAGCAGAGAACGAGTAGTAGAGAGAGAGTAGTAGAGAGTGAGTAGTAGAGTAGTAGAAAGTGAGTGGTAGAGAGTAGTAGAGAGTAGTAGAGTGAGTAATAGAGAGTAGTAGAGAGTGAGTAGTAGAGGGTGAGTAGTAGAGAGTAGTAGTAGACAGTAGTAGAGAGTAGTAGAGAGTAAGTAGTAGAGAGTGAGTAGTAGAGAGTAGTAGCAAGTGAGTAGTAGAGAGTAAGTAGTAGAGAGAGTAGTAGAGAGTGAGTAGTAGAGAGTGAATAGTAGAGAGTAGTAGAGAGTGAGTAGTAGAGAGTGAGTAGTAGAGATTAGTAGAGAGTAAGTAGTAGAGAATGAGTAGTAGAGAGTGGTAGAGTAGTAGCGAGTGAGTAGTAGAGAGTAGTAGAGTGAGTAGTAGAGAGTAGTAGAGAGTGAGTAGTAGAGTAGTAGCGAGTAGTCAGTCAGTGTCAGTCAGTGTCAGTCAGTCAGTGTCAGTCAATCAGTGTCAGTCAGTGTCAGTCAGTCAGTGTCAGTCAATCAGTGTCAGTCAGTGTCAGTCAGTCAGTCAGTGTCAATCAGTCAGTCAGTGTCACTCAATTAGTGTCAGTCAGTGTCAGTCAGTCAGTGTCAGTCAATCAGTGTCAGTCAATCAGTGTCAGTCAGTGTCAATCAGTCAGTGTCAGTCAGTCAGTCAGTGTCAGTCAGTCAGTGTCAGCTAGAGCAGCTCCGCTGACCTGGTTCTCTCCCTCTAAAGCAGCTCTGCTGACCTGGTTTCGCTGGCTCTAAAGCAGCTATGCTGACTTGGTTCTCTGGCTCTAAAGCAGTTCTGCTGACATGGTTCTCTCCCTCTAAAGCAGCTCTGCTGACCTGGTTTCTCTGGCTCTAAAGCAGTTCTGCTGACCTGGTTCTCTGGCTCTAAAGCAGCTCTGCTGACCTACTGCTTAGGCTACAGAGCAGCTCTGCTGATCTGGTTCTTTGGCTCTAGAGCAGCTCTGCTGACCTGGTTCTCACCCTCTAGAGCAGCTCTGCTGACGTGATTCTCTCCCTCTAAAGCAGCTCTACTGACCTGGTTTATTTGGCTCTACAGCAGCTCTGCTGACCTGGTTCTGTGGCTCCAGAGCAGCTCTGCTGACCTGGTTCTTAGGCTCTAGAGCAGCTCTGCTGACCTGGTTCTCTGGCTCTAAAGCAGCTCTGCTGACATGGTTTCTCTGGCTCTACAGCAGCTCTGCTGACCTGGTTCTCTGGCTCTAGAGCAGCTTTGCTGACCTAGTTCTTAGGCTCTAGAGCAGCTTTGCTGACCTGGTTCTCTGGCTCTACAACAGCTCTGCTGACCTGGTTCTCTGGCTCTAAAGCAGCTCTGCTGACCCGGTTCTATGGCTCTAAAGCAGTTCTGCTGACCTGGTTCTCTGGCTCTAGAGCAGCTATGCTGACCCGGTCCCTTGGCTTTAAAGCAGCTCAGCTGACCTGGTTCTCTCCCTCTAAAGCAGCTCTGCTGACCTGGTCCTCTTGCTCTAAAGCAACTCTTCTGACCGGGTTTCTCTGGCTCTACAGCAGCTCGGCAGACCTGGTTGTTAGGCTCTAGAGCAGCTCTGCTGACCTGGTTCTCTGGCTCTAAATCAGCTCTGCTGACCTGGTTCTATGGCTCTAAAGCAGCTCTGCTGACCTGGGTCTCTGGCTCTAGAGCAGCTCTGCTGACCTGGTTCTCTGGCTCTAAAGCAGCTCTGCTGACCTGGTTCTGTCCCTCTAAATCAGCTCTGCTGACCTGCTTCTCTGACTCTAGAGCAGCTCTGCTGAACTGGTTCTATAGCACTAAAGCAGCTCTGCTGATCTGGTTCTCTGGCTCTAGAGCAGCTCTACTGACCTGGTTCTTTGGCTCTAAAGCAGCTTTGCTGACCTCGTTCTCTCCCTCTAAAGCAGCTCTGCTGACCTGGTTTCGCTGGCTCTAAAGCAGCTATGCTGACCTGTTTCTCTGGCTTCCTAAGCAGTTCTGCTGACATGGTTCTCTCCCTCTAAAGCAGCTCTGCTGACCTGGTTTCTCTGGCTCTAAATCAGTTCTGCTGACCTGGTTCTCTGGCTCTAAAGCAGCTCTGCTGACCTAATGCTTAGGCTACAGAGCAGCTCTGCTGATCTGGTTCTTTGGCTCTAGAGCAGCTCTGCTGACCTGGTTCTCACCCTCTAGAGCAGCTCTGCTGACGTGATTCTCTCCCTCTAAAGCAGCTCTACTGACCTGGTTTATTTGGCTCTACAGCAGCTCTGCTGACCTGGTTCTGTGGCTCTAGAGCAGCTCTGCTGACCTGGTTCTTAGGCTCTAGAGCAGCTCTGCTGACCTGGTTCTCTGGCTCTAAAGCAGCTCTGCTGACATGGTTTCTCTGGCTCTACAGCAGCTCTGCTGACCTTGTACTCTGGCTCCAGAGCAGCTTTGCTGACCTAGTTCTTAGGCTCTAGAGCAGTTTTGCTGACCTGGTTCCCTGGCTCTACAACAGCTCTGCTGACCTGGTTCTCTGGCTCTAAAGCAGCTCTGCTGACCCGGTTCTATGGCTCTAAAGTAGTTCTGCTGACCTGGTTCTCTGGCTCTAGAGCAGCTATGCTGACCTGGTCCCTTGGCTTTAAAGCAGCTCAGCTGACCTGGTTCTCTCCCTCTAAAGCAGCTCTGCTGACCTGGTCCTCTTGCTCTAAAGCAACTCTTCTGACCGGGTTTCTCTGGCTCTAAGGCAGCTCGGCAGACCTGGTTGTTAGGCTCTAGAGCAGCTCTGCTGACCTGGTTCTCTGGCTCTAAAGCAGCTCTGCTGACCTGGTTCTATGGCTCTAAAGCAGCTCTGCTGACCTGGGTCTCTGGCTCTAGAGAAGCTCTGCTGACCTGGTTCTCTGGCTCTAAAGCAGCTCTGCTGACCTGGTTCTGTCCCTCTAAATCAGCTCTGCTGACCTGCTTCTCTGCCTCTAGAGCAGCTCTGCTGAACTGGTTCTATAGCACTAAAGCAGCTCTGCTGATCTGGTTCTCTGGCTCTAGAGCAGCTCTACTGACCTGGTTCTTTGGCTCTAAAGCAGCTCTGCTGACCTCATTCTCTCCCTCTAAAGCAGCTCTGCTGACCTGGTTTCTCTGGCTCTGGAGCAGCTCTGCTTACCTGGTTCTCTGGCTCTAAAGCAGCTCTGCTGACCTGGTTCTCTCGCTCTAAAGCAGCTCTGATGACCTGGTTCTCTGGCTCTAAAGCAGCTCTGCTGACCTGGTTCTATGGCTCTAAAGCAGTTCTGCTGACCTGGTTCTCTGGCTCTAAAGCAGTTCTGCTGACCTGGTTCTCTCCCTCTAAGGGGCTCTGCTGACCTGGTTCTCTGGCTCTAAAGCAGGTCTGCTGACCTGGTTCTCTCCCTCTAAAGCAGCTCTGCTGACCTGGTTTCTCTGGCTCTACAGCAGCTCTGCTGACCTGGTTCTCTGCCTCTAGAGCAGCTCTGCAGACCTGGGTCTCTGGCTCTAGAGCAGCTCTGCTGACCTGGGTCTCTTGTTCTAGAGCAGCTCTGCTGACCTGCTTCTTGTGCTCTAGAGCAGCTCTGCTGACCTGGTTCTCTGGCTCTACAACGGCTCTGCTGACCTGTATATAATAATAATATACGTTTATTATAAGTACAAATATATTATTTTTATGAATATCTTAGATAATTTCTTGCCCTAACATGTATATTAAAGACACATACATATCATTTTGGAACATACTCTTTTTTTGCGGGAGTCGTGCACCCAGCGCGCCCCAGCACGTATATGATGTCACGTGGGACAGGCCACCGAGCAAGTATCTCGTACCGTAATGCGCCTATGTGTCTCGAATGCGCGGGAGCAGGAGACGCGGACTGGTCGCATACCAATCGCGAACATCATGTAATATTAAATGTATATGATGTAACTGAAAAACATGCAGTCGTCGCACACCGTACGCGGATCCTTCATGACTTTTCTAAAGTGGTTGCTAGAATCCGCGCACCCGCCGTGATGTGTACGCTTTGAGTGTGCAAATCCGAAAAAAATGGATTTTTAAAAAAAAAGAAAATAATATCAATATATTAAAATAAAAAATGAAAACAAAAAAATGATTTAATATTCCAGTTTCAATTGAAAAACTTTTTTTTGTTGCAATTTTCAGAAAAATATGTAATGTTATTTAACGAATAAAATATTTATAAATAAACAGTTAAAAAAATTTAGAAAATCAGTACAAAAAGTAGGTATAACTACTATCACACTTAAAAATTTGCATTTAAAAAAACCTTTGAAATTCAATGAAAAAAACCATAGGTTTCAGAGACGTTATAGTTAGAAATTAGCATTTAAAAAAGCTTTGAAATTCACTGAAAAAACCACAGGTTTCAGAGACGTTATAGTTAGAAATTAGCATTTAAAAAACCTTAGAAATTCACAGCAAAAACCATAGGTTTCAGGGGTGTTATAGTTAGCTGGCATTTCACTCGTACAAAATCATAGAAATTCCTCTGTTATAGTTAGTTATGCAAACTATAACTCGCGCGCCCGCAATGCACTGCTGATGATGTCACATATTGTATCATTGATGACATGGTCAGTGACATCACTGATAACATCACTGATGACATCTCAAATGACATCACTGATGACATCATCCACGTGAACATCTGATACACCTCATCATACACTAGTATAACCTTTCCTCACTCACTGTAAAATACAGAGTACCATATGTGAAACCATTGACACACCAATACCAGTTACTACATACCCACTCACTGATTCCTAAGTCTACACACACAACTACCCATTCAATAACAGAATCATTTATGCATGCAGTCGCTAATTAATAGAACACTATCAAATGCACTTATACACAAATATAGACATTGACACATCAGCAGTCATCTTAGTCGTTTATGGAGTCATCCTACTCACTCTTACATTTACTCACTTACCCAATTATTCAACAACACCTCATTTATTCAAACACATAGTAATTCATAGTTAATATGTTAAAACATCACCATTACAATTATACACTCATTCATATAGTTACTCTCACAATCACTGACTCTTACACATACTTATTTATATACACCAACTCTCACATACAATGCCTTTGATTTTTTACTTTGCTGAAGATGTACAACTAAAACATATATTTGCTCACCAACACACAAATAAATACACTCAGTTACCCAAACAACTGTTTCCACATTTTATTTATTTATTTATTTTTGATATTTGTTAAGCGCGAACGAATACCCGTAGGCGTCTCGGCGCTAGACCTTAGCAGCTGTCTCTTATCGAAGCTTGGGAAACATTAGGAGATAGGAATACTATCACTGATTAAACAGCCAGGTTTTCAGCTTCTTACGAAACTGTAAAAGTGAAGGGCAGGTTCTAATGTGATGAGGCAGAGTGTTCCATATCTTTGGGGCGGCGACTAGAAACCGGCGGTCACCCCATGACACTGTTTTGGAGTGTGGAACCACTAGTTGGTTCAGATTAGAAGAGCGAAGCTGTCTGGATGTTCTATAAGGAGTAAGCTTCTCCTTAAGGAGGCGTGGTCCCTGATCATGAAGTGCCTTGTAAATTATACAAAGTGACTTGAACTTAATCCTGTTTTGGATGGTCAACCAGTGAAAAGTTCTTATGGTGTCAGTGATAGGTGCAAACGTGGGTGTTCTGGACAGAAGACGTGCTGATGCATTTTGTATTGTCTGCAATTTTTTTGTTACCCTGACTTGGGCATTAAGAAAAAGTGAGTTACAATAGTCTAGTGATGAAAGAACTAAAGAACTGACCAAAGTTTTGGCAGCAGTGTCTGGCAGAAAAGGAATGATTTTCCTTATCATTCGAAGTTTGTGATGGGCAGTGGCTGCGACCTTATTTGCATGTGCCATGAAGTTAAGCTGGTTGTCGAAGATAACTCCCAGATTCCTGACCTTGAGGGTCGGACTAGGGGGAGTACCAAAGGCCGGCGGCCACCAGGAAGTGGGCCATCTCAGGGAAAGAGAGCCAAAAATGAGCACCTCCGTTTTATCGGAATTAAGTTTCAGACAGTTGTCTGTCATCCGCTCTGCGACTGCTACCATACCGTTTTTAAAGCGTTCTGCTACCTCCTGCCCGTCACCTTTAATGGCCAACACTAGTTGCGTATCATCAGCATATGAGGTTAGGCTCATCCCGAATGCTTTGATCACACCCGCAAGGTCCGACACATAGATGTTAAAAAGTGTCGGACTAAGGGAGGAGCCTTGAGGAACCCCACAAGGAAGTGAACGCTTGGCCGATTGATGTGGCCCCAGTGTGACCACTTGTGTTCTGTTGGACAGGAAGGAGGAAAGCAGATCTCTCGCCGTATGAAGAATTCCCATCCGTCCGACACGGTCTACTAAGATCTTATGGTCGACCGTGTCGAAGGCCGCCGAGAGGTCAAGCAGAACAAGAAGTGCTGTCCCTCCCTGGTCACGGACAATTCTAATGTCATCCGCTGCCTTGAGAAGGGCGGTTTCGGTTCCGTGATATTTTCGGAAGCCAAACTGTGTGTCATCCAGCAGCTGATGTTTCTCGACGTATTCTGAGAGCTGCTGGTTCATGGCTTTCTCCGTCACCTTAGCTAAGAAGGGGAGGCTTGCTATAGGTCTGTAATTCTTTAGTTCCTCCTTGTCTAGGTTAGATTTCTTAGGCAAGGGCTTAATAAGTGTGTTTTTTAAGGAGTCTGGATAGATCCCGGAACTGAAGATGGTATTACAGACCTGAGTAAGAACAGGCGCGGTTACGTCTATCACATTGGAAAGCACTGAAGAAGGGCATGGGTCCAAGGCCGATCCGGTTTTGATGGATCTGATAATAGTTTTTATGTGTTCAGTGGTAAGAGGCTGAAAACTGGACAGGATGTTTCCTGAGGTGGTATGAGCGGTGGGAGCTCTGGAGGTGATGGTGGTTGAAATGAACGTTTGATAAATGTTGTTAACTTTGGAGTAAAAGAATTCAGACAATGCGTCGCAGAGTGATTGAGACGGAGAGGGATGTAGATCAGGTGCGTTGCCGGACAAGGTTTTGGTGATATCAAAGAGTTGTCTACTCGAGTTTTTGGCTTTTTCGATTTGTTCTGAAAAGAAGGTCTTTTTGGCAGCAGTGATCATAAGTTTGTAAGTAGATAACGATTGTTTATAGGTGATCTTGCTTTCGTTATTGTAGTTTCTGCGCCAATGCCTTTCCCTGTTCCGACACAGTTGTTTTTGGATACGCAGTTCCTCTGTGTACCACGGTGCGGTAGGTGAGCTTCTGTTTCTAGAATGGAATTTCGTGGGTACTAATTGATTAGTAGCGGCACCTATCCATTCGTGAAATTGACGGGTGGCGGTAATGGGATCATTAGATATCTCTGGGCATGTATTGTCCAGTAGTGATTTTAATTCAGTATGGTTGAGACTCTTCCATACTTTAAAGGGGCCTGGCACTATAGCCGTGGGCTTCTTCCTCCCTTGTTCCTTTATAGTCAGGCTACTAAAAATAACGAAATGATCAGTCCATGACATGGGAAGAATGCTAGTTATGTGTAGGTCCTCTACGTTGGAGAATATACCATCCAATATATGTCCTGCCTGATGGGTGGGGGAGGTGACCAATTGTCTGAGGCCCATAGTTTCTAGGTCCGATGTCAGGGCGGCAGTATCATTATCGTTTTCTAGATCCAAATGGAAATTCATGTCACCCAATATAGTTGTGGAGTCTTCAGTGGCTATTTCTTCAGTTATTACATGTAGATTAGTCAAGAAGGCTGCTCTCGACCCAGGAGGGCGGTAAAGGAGAACTCCCTTAAAATTGAACAGAGCTGAGAACTTAATGTCAAAGTGCATAGCTTCACATGAAGCACCGGGAATAAGGGATGTGCGGACTTCGAAATGGTCTCTAGTAATAATAGCTAGACCTCCTCCCTTTTTCCCGACCCTATCCTGTCGATAGGCTTTATAGCCAGGAGGCAATGCTACCACTAGATCAGGTGCTGAAGCATCATCAGTCCACGTTTCGGTGATGTAGAGAGCGTCTAGATTGTTATCAATGATAAGGTCCGCTATTTCTTGCCTGTGTCTGCCCAGCGATCGAGCGTTAATGAGGGCCATAAGAATAACCACCTCCGTGGCATCAATTTGCCTTTTGGGCTTCAAGTTCGTATTGTCAATAACAATCACGCTGTTACAGTGGGAGCAGCTAAGTTTGGTGACCATCGGTGTTTGTGACAAGTCATGTTTGGTGCATCGAGATAAGGAGGTAGGTTGGAGCTTCATCAAAGCCATGGGTGTATAGACTAACTTAGAGTATAAGGCGGGTGAAGCAGGGTTCTTGGCCCTGGGCACGGGCCTGGTGCGGACGGGCGCAGACGGGCTTGCCTTTGGCGTGCCTTCGGCGCGCCGCCGGCGCGCCCGCTGCGCCCGCCCGCTGCGCGGACGGATATTCATGTCCTTATATCAGGTGAGAGGAGGGTGGGAGGCGGCCAGCATCTGCAGCGCTACCCCTCCCTCACCCAAGATGGCCGAACCCCTTCTCCCCAAGTGCCAGGAACTGTGAGCGCGCGCTGGGAATCGGACTCGGGAGCGAAGAGGCGTGCAGGTAGGTTTCCCTGCTACCAGCAATGCCCAAGATGCAATACAGTGTATCAATTTAAAAAATACAGATTAAAATGCAGCACAAACAAAACCCCCGGCTTCCGCCTCAGGGGAGAGACATCTAAGGAGTCTTAAACCTTTACACCTAGTCAATCAACCATTCACACATCTATGCATAGAGGTACACACACCCCATCCAACCACACACAAACTCAGTGTCCCATACAAATACTCACCCAACTAATCAATAACTCATATACACACTCATGTAGTTAGTGACCAACTGATGCAGCATGTTATACAACAACAGAGACAGTGATGCACATATTCACATAGTTTAGTTACTAATCTATGTATTGTAAAGTGAGACACATTTAATTACTCACTTAAACAGACAGTCAGACCGCTACTAAATCCTCCATCCAGACAGTTATATATCCACTCAATCTTCAATACAGATTGGTATATATATAATACATATTTAAATTTCAAGCTAAACCACATTCACTGGATGATGTCATCAGTGATGTCATTTGAGATGTCATCAGTGATGTCATCAGTGATGTCACTGACCATGTCATGAATGATGCAATATGTGACATCATCAGCAGTGCATTGCGGGCGCGCGAGTTATAGTTAGCAGAACTAACTATAACAGACGAATTTCTATGGTTTTGTACAAGTGAAATGGCTAGCTAACTATAACACCCCTGAAACCTATGTTTTTTTCTGTGAATTTCTAATGTTTTTTTAATGTTAATTTCTAACTATAACGTCTCTGAAACCTATGGTTTTTTCAGTGAATATATATATATATAAACATATATATAATCTGCATATCTATATAAATACAAATATAAATGCATGCATACATATACTTATACATATATGCATGCATATGCATGTTATGTAGATGAAAGTTTGAAAAATACTAATACAAGCAAAGCTAAAAAGCCACCTAATTACAAACAGAAATGCTTTAACTTAAACGAGGGCAAGACCTATTGAATTTTTAAGGCTTGTTTACTTTGGTTACATCAAGAAGGCATTCAGATGTGTCACACATTTGCCATAAATTCTGAATGTTAGCACTCTAGTTGCTCATTAGATCACTGTAGAAAAGCTACTGCTCACCAGGGAAGTCTGCTGCTGGTATTGAAAGTGCATGTTTCAGTCTGCATGTCAGAATTTTTTAATGAAATAGAAGAGGATTTGAGAAGTCACTCAAAATGTGCCCTTATTTTTCTTTCTGAAGCACTAATCATACTTTCTATGACAAAATTAACCTCCTAATTTTGTTCCTTTTTAAATTAAATATTTCATGAGGTACCACTTTATTCCAATCAAGATGGATTCAGGTGTGCCATACGCTTGTCATAAGTAGGACTGTTAGCGCTCTAGTTGTTTTTTAGAACACTCTGGGAAGCTGCAGTAGAACACAAAGGAATCAACTGACCGTCTCTGCCCTTGTTGGATGTACATGTTTTACTGATAATGTCAGACTTCATTCTCACATGACTGAGAAAGATAATGTAAATTTACAGAAAATATGCTCTCAGTTTAGCTTATAGATCACCTTTCAAACCTCTGTGGGAAAAACATTAGAACATAGTTTTCTCTCAAACATGATTCATGATATCCCAGCAGAAGGATTTTTCACATGGTAAAATCACCTTAGAACACACCACAATTCCTAAAATGAGTATGGTACCATCAACAAATCATTTATAATGTAACTAAAGTCTTAAAACCTTCTATTAACTGCAATGCTTTTTAATGAGGTGCTATCATGTATATTGGTCCCAAGATGACTGCCAACACTTCTTGGATGAAGTGCTGACAGCCAATCAGATCTCACGATGAGATGTGTGGTTAGGCTCCACTCAGATATATCTATGATTTTACTTTTGATTTTCTCAGCAACTACTGAACGGATTTATACCATTTAACCAAAAGGCACAAGTGTGAACCAAGGGCTACCTCTTTGCCAAATTTCATGTAATTCCGTTTAGCAGTTCGGGCTGCAGCTGCGGTTAACGGTTCCTATGGAAAATTACATGGGGAAAACACGTTTTGGGACACCCCTTTTTTCTCGGCCCCCGCTTGACGAATCACCCCAAGACTTTCAGGATAGGAGCAGACCGGAGCGACCCACCAGTTTTGAAAATTTCGCAAAGATTCGTCAACCGGCGCTGAAGTTATTTCAAATAGAATGTTGCGGATTTCCTATGGATAATAATAGGTCCTATCTATTGTTGCAGGGATTCTGCTCATGCACAGAACTATGCGCAGGAAACAAGAACCTCAGTGAATTGTGGTTTACCAAAAACTCACCTCAGTACCCAGAACCCCTATCCGACTAGCATCAGTATCTCATTCGCTCTTCATATCATCTCGAAGCTACCAATGATTAGACAACCCAGAACATGCGACTTAGAGTATTCTCAGGAATGGTGGGAATCAGAAATACCTGTTTGTTATTTTTCTCATATCAGTCCACAACAAGAGTAATCAGAGACACAGTAAAGTTTAAAAACGTTTATTATATAAACTATGTGTCCTAAGATGCAGTACTTTGGCTAACATAAGCAGACAAATGATTACAATTAAAACCATCAGCATTGTTACAATACCATAGAAAATGAAGGGAGAAATCATGTTACAAATGACAGTGGAATACAACCACCCTCCCGTCGCTAGTAAGCTAGTATTATTAGACTAATTGAAGGTCTCTAGGTTTGAATGGGTAACCCCATACCGTAAATATCAGCTTAGGTGAATCACATCACAGGATCAGCTTTGCTCTCTGTCTGGAAAAAGTCTTCTCCAAAGTGTGTGTCTAATGCATGCAAACTGCAATATTAAAGGCGCTCAAGTTTCAGATATTTGCAGCTGTGTGCGTGTTATGGCTAGAGCGTGGGCCTATCAACCTGAATTCAAAAGCATACATTGTTTGTTGGCCCTGACTGTTTCTGCACTCAATGTTCAGACCAAGGTCGCGGTGCACGTCTAGGGATGTGAACAACAGACCGTTCGCATGTGAAGAAAAGGCAGGCAAGCAGTTTTCATATAATAACATCGATCTGCAGTGTCGTGTGCAAAAGCAGCAAAAGTGGCAAGATGGCATTTCTAACTTCTAAAACGCTTATGCTAACATAGCAATGTGTGTAACTAAAACTCCGTCTCCACTACACTATAACAACCTACTGGTGACCGCCAGTAGGTAATATATATATATATAAATATATATATAGATATTCACTGAAAAAACCATAGGTTTCAGGGGCGTTATAGTTAGCTGGACTTTTCACTCGCACAAAACCAATGAAATTCCCCCGTTATAGTTAGTTCAGATAACTATAACTCGCGCGACCGCCACTCTATCACAAGGATGAGGTCATCAGTGATCTCATGAGTGATGCCACTGACCATGTCATGAGTGATGTAATATGTGACGTCATGAGCAGTGGATTGCGGGCGCGCGAGTTATAGTTATCTGAACTAACTATAACGGGGGAATTTCATTGGTTTTGTACGAGTGAAAAGTCCAGCTCACTATAACGCCTCTGAAACCTATGGTTTTTTCAGTGAATTTCTAAGGTTTTTTAAATGCTAATTTCTAACTATAACGTGCCTGCAACCTATGGTTTTTTCAGTGAATTTCAAAGGTTTTTTAAATGCTAATTTCTAACTATGCCTACAGAGATAGGACATGTGAAGAAAGAAGAAAAAACGCACAGAAAGAAAAAAAAGAAATGCAGAAAGAAGCAACAGAAGTCCTCAAAGATGAAGAAAAGTGCAGGAAGAAGGATAACGTGCAGAAAGAACAAACAGAAGAGCAGAAAGAAGCCTTGTTGCAAAATCATCCTGTACCCTCAACTTTTTCAGATGGATACTGGTGGTAACTGAGTCTGATTAACCAGTCCTAGAGCCAGTGCTATGTTAAAAGACACTGAGAATACAGTGAAAACACCTACATACACTAGGGAACACTATGCGTTGGAGTCCCCCTGTGATCCGCATGACCTCCTCTGTAAGCCCCTAGTATATAATAGGGCAGGGGATTAAAACTACCTCTTAAAACGTGCCACAGGGCGTGTTTGCACACGTCACCTCAGGCCCTGTCCCCTCACTTCCCCACTGTGTAAACACGCCCTGTGGCCGTTTTAAGTTGGGAGATTAAGTCCCCTTGAATTCTGAGGGTCCCTAGGGTCCAACTAGACCACCAGGTACCTCCAGTAAGCGCCACAGAGCTGCGTTGCAGAGAGATGTAAAAAGGGGCACGGCCTAGACCACCTCTCTGCAACGCAGCGGAGCGGTGCTTACTGGAAGCACCTGGTGGGCTAGTTGGCCCCCAGGGTCCCTCAGGATTGAAGGGGAATTATTTCCCCAACTTAAAACGCGCCACAGGGCTTGTTTGCACACGTTAACTCAGGCCCCGTCCCCTCCCTTCACCACTGTGTAAAGACGCCCTGTGGCCGTTTTTAGTTGGGAGATTAAGTTCATTTGAATCCTGAGGGTTCCTAGGGTCCAACTAGCCCACTAGGTACCTCCAGTATGCGCCACAGAGCTGCATTGCAGAGTGGTGTAAAAAGAAGCACGGCCTGGACCACCTCTCTGCAACGCAGCTCAGTGGCGCTTACTGGAAGCACCTGGTGGGCTAGTTAGCCACCAGGGGCCCTCAGGATTGAAGGGGAATTATTTCCCCAACTTAAAACGCGCCACAGGGCTTGTTTGCACACGTTAACTCAGGCCCCGTCCCCTCCCTTCACCACTGTGTAAACACGCCCTGTGGCCGTTTTTAGTTGGGAGATTAAGTTAATTTGAATCCTGAGGGTCCCTAGGGTCCAACTAGCCCACTAGGTACCTCCAGGATGCGCCACAGAGCTGTGTTGCAGAGAGGTGTAAAAAGTGGCACGGCCTGGACCACCTCTCTGCAATGCAGCTCAGTGGCGCTTAATGGAAGCACTTGGTGGGCTAGTTAGCCCCCAGGGGCCCTCAGGATTGAAGGGAAATTATATCCCCAATTTAAAACGTGCCATAGTGCGTGTTTGCACACGTCACCTCAGGCCCCGTCCCCTCCTTCACCACTGTGTAAACGCGCCCTGTGCTGTTCTAAGTTGAGAGATTAAGTCCTCTTGAATCCTAAGGGTCCATAGGGTCAAACTAGACCACTAGGTACCTCCAGTAAGCGCCACAGAGCTGCGTTGCAGAGAGTTGTAAAAAGGGGCTTGGCCTCAGAACACCTGTCTGCAGCACAGCTCCCCGGCGCATACTGGAGATGCCTGTTCGACTAGTTGGCCCTCAGGGACCCTCAGTATTGAAGGGGAATTATTTCCCCAACTTAAAACGCGCCATAGGGCAAGTTTGCACACGTCACCTCAGGCCCCATCCCCTTCCTTCCCCACTGTGTAAACATGCCCTGTGGCCGTTTTTTAAGTTGGGAGATTAAGTCCCCTTGAATCCTGAGGATCCCTAGGGGCAAAATAGCCCACTAGGTACGTCCAGTAAGCGCCATTGCAGAGAGGTGTAAAAAGGGGCATGGCCTGCACCACCTCTCTGCAACGCAGAGCAGTGGCACTTACTGGAAGCACCTGGTGGGCTAGTTGGCCCCCAGGGTCCCTCAGGATTGAAAAGGAATTATTTCCCCAACTTAAAACGCGCCACAGGGCGTGTTTGCACACGTCACCTCAGGCCCCGTCCCCTCCCTTCACCACTGTGTAAACACGCCCTGTGGCCGTTCTAAGTTGAGAGATTAAGACCCCTTGAATCCTAAGGGTCCCTAGGGTCAAACTAGCCCACTAGGTACCTCCAGTAAGCGCCACAGAGCTCCGTAGCATAGAGGTGTAAAAAGGGGCGTGGCTTCAGAACACCTGTCTGCAACGCAGCTCCCTGGCGCACACTGGAGATACCTGTTGGGCTAGTTGGCCCTCAGGGACCCTCAGTATTGAAGGGGAATTATTTCCCCAACTTACAACTGGCCAGGGGGCGTGTTTGCAGAGTGCTGCAAGGAGGGGGCATGTTCTCCAGCGCGATGCCGGTCTTTTATTTATTTTATTTTTTTAAGAAGGAGGGCTGTGTGACTCCCCTTCTTTTTCTAATTTACTGGCCCTGGGGACCCCATCCCCCAGGGCCTGCACCCTAATTTTTTTTGTTGAAAAAAATTTATTTGGCCCTCCCAAGGCCTTAATCGGCCCAGGGGACCCCAACCCCCGGGTCATGGCCTTTTTTTATTTAAATTCTTTAGGAGGGGGCTGCGTTGCCCCCCTCCTCAGGCCACTTATGGCTCCGGGGACCACAACCCCCGGGGCCGGCCTTTTTTTTTTATTATTTAAAAAATATATATATTTATAGAAACACCTAGGACATGCTAGACAAACCGTATGTACCTATCACTATGACCATTTGCGTGATATTCATTAAAAGGCGACTATGCATAGAATGAATCCACATGGAATGTATTTACACCGCTAGTGAAGCTCTGACGTGTCTGACGCCCTACCGTGCCTAATCCCGGCGCCCCCGCCGGTGGGTAATCTCCAAGTAGACACCCTTGTCGTTTATTTATACAAACATGGGTAGCTATTGACGGGCACATTTAATATACACGCACACCTAGCCCTTCAAATGGGTCTATTTCCTCAGCCGGTAACCCAAGCCCGTAATTTAGGTTTCATTATTGACAGCCAACTTTCCATGCGGCAACAAGCAGTGAGCACTGTGGGTACCTGCTTTTCCATACTAAAATGGCTACGCAAAATAATTTGGATGCTTCCTTTTTCCACACAAAGAACCGTAATCCAATCCATTATCATGTCTCGATTGGACTACGGAAACAGACACTACTTAGGCTGCAATAAGGAACCTTTGAGGAGACTGCAAATGGTCCAAAATTATGCAGCACGCCTTCTCTGCCACATTGCAAGGAGAGCCTCGGTTACTCCTTTTTTGCAGGATCTCCATTGGCTCTGCATTGACAATCGCATTAAATTCAAAGCTCTTTGTCATATTTTCAAAATAAAGCAAGGTGTAGCTGCAGTGTATTTACGGGAACTCATCTGCCCTTACACACCGCAACGCGCTCTGCGCTCCTCCGCCCAGAGTAATCTGACGCTTCCCAGGTTCAAATTGACAAGAATGGGCGGGCGCTCCTTCTCATACCTTGGACCAAAACTTTGGAATTCCCTTCCTAATTATGTGAAGCAGGAACTTTCTTATTTAAAATTTCGCCGAGACATTAAGACCTGGCTCTTCACTCAGCAATTGGCCTAGTTACTTAGTCTGATTCAGACATACCTGCGCCGGGAAACCCTAATAGGGTAGCTGTGCGCCTAACAAATTCAATAATAATAATAATAATAATAATTCGACAAAAATTCGACCAAACTATGCAAGAAACCCCCCTCACGGTTAATAAAAAACACATCCACCGCCGGATGTGTAATACTTTTTATTTTACTCTCTGGAAAGGAGACGAACCTCACTTGAGAGTCACAGCGTGCTCCTGGCTGAGCCCAATGCTGTGTTACACCCACCAGTGCCCGCCAATTGCCTCACACCTCTGTGTTGTATTCCACCGGCTAGTGCGTATGCTATGACACTCTCTAGCCCATGTGCACTGTAACACCACCCCGTGAATATGTCATGCCACACTTGCCTTCGCACGGGTTATATTGCCCCATCTAACGTGCCTTCCTCGATGTGTATGTTATAACGCACAGCGCTATGCCATACATATTACAATCTGGGATCCATATCTTTGTCACAGTGCATATGCAACGTTACACTCCCCAGCACATATTTTATATTACAACTTTAGAGACTAGTTATGTTACACAACACTGCCCTGTGCATATTACACTCCAAGGCGCATATCGCATAGCACGCGCTAGTGCCTGTGCTATCTCGTGCTCTCCAATGAATCTGTCATTGCGCACAATGTATTGCATATCATATTTCATGCCCCGGTTCATCTTCAATCACACTTTTTGGTGCATAGTTTATACCATATACTACATCTAGTTTTCATTTTCAATCGTGCTCTCAGGACTATGTTCTATATAACACTGCGTCCACCTACCTTTTTCACGGGCATTCATTTTGCGATGGGGGTGGAGGTTCAGGGGGTGTTTCTGCCAAGTGAGCCCGGAGTCACAGTCACAAACGTCCTCTTCTTCCTGAATAAAAGTGAGATTATGCTGCATACTTGTCCATATTTTAAGTAGTTCGCACAGACACACATTTTAAAAACAATAAAGTTCCTAATACCCACTTTCTCTGAACAGTTAGCTTGCTGCCCCATCCACCTCCTCCCTATCCTCTGTTGTCTGAATCCATGGACTAGCCTCCTCCCTCCTGCCATGCATGGTCTGATGTGCTGCCACTGC
This sequence comes from Triturus cristatus, assembly GCF_964204655.1. NCBI lineage: Eukaryota > Metazoa > Chordata > Amphibia > Caudata > Salamandridae > Triturus > Triturus cristatus. The sequence goes on from NC_140595.1 coordinate 381,403,608, forward strand.
CCTCCATTTAGCATGATGTAACAGTCCACTCCTCCTGCCCTCCATTGCCCAATTCTATGGCCCATCATTGACCTCCTGCTTAGCCTCTGTGCTTAGCTTGCTGCCCCTATTCTCCTTCCCCCTGCCCTCCGATATCTTTGTGCATGCCCCTGCTCCATCCTTTTTGCCCACTATGTTCCATGGTCCTGCCACTCCTATCTACTCTGAGTGTTCTGTTGAGCCGCCACTCCCATCACACCTGCCTAGCATTGTCAGATGACTGTAACCTGCCCCTGCCACCTCCACCCTGCCTGACCACATGCCATTCCCCTATCCCCTTCCTCCTGTCCTGAATGGTCCATTTTACTGCCACACCCTTCTGCCCTCCCTGATCTGTTGTGCTGCAACTGCTCCTCCTGCCTGCCCCGCGCGGTCTGTTGTGAGGCCCCTTCCCCTGAACTCTCTTGTCTGTGCCCAGGTCCAGACCCTCCCTTCTATCCTCCATGGTCCTTTGTGCATGTCCCTGCACCCTCCTTCTTGCCCATCATAGCCATTGTGCTGCCACTAACCCTCCCGCTTGCCATGCATGGTCTTCTGTGCTGCCATGGCCCCTCCCACCTTCCCTGTGTGGTCAGCTAGCTGCCCCTGACCCCCTCCTACCTTCCCTCCATGGTCTGTGTGTATGCCACCATAGTCTCATTGTTGCTCTCCATGGTGTGTCTTGTTTCTAGTGCCCATCCTGCCTGACCTCCATGGTCATCTTGCTGCTCCTGCCCTGCCACCTTTCCCCCAGCCCTCTGTTTCCATATGCAGACCCCCTATTCCCTCCCTCCTGGCTTGTCTGTTCCATTGTAATGCCCCTGATCTGTCCCTCCTGCCCTTAATGGTCTGTTATGCTGCACCTTTCTCTCCTGCCTGTCCATTATGGTCAGCTAGCTACCATTGCCTCTTTCCCATCTGTTCTCTGTTGTCCATGTCCATGGTCCTGTCCCCTCCCTATTGCTTTCTATAGATTGTTGTGCTGTACTCCCGTCCCGCATGCGCTGTGTGGTGTATTGCGCTTCTGCAAACCCTGATGCCTGCCCTGTAGGGTCAGTTTGGTGAACCTCTCCATGTCCCTCCTGTCCTCTGTTATCCGAGTCCTTGTCCCTACCCCAATTCCTCCTGCCTACCATGATTCAATGTACCATACTTGCGAACATTTTGAACTTGGTAAGAGGGAGATTTTGAAAAAAAACTGGGGTTTTGATTTTCCCCTTTGAGTTACATTGAAAAATAGGAGATTGTAGACAGGAGACAGATCAAATAAAGCCCATTTGAGCTTAAAAACATTGGACGTTTCCTGGCTGAATCGGGTCTGTTGGCATGTATGGTTGTACTACCATTGCCTCTTCCTTCTGCCCACAATGGTCTATTACATTGCCACAGCCTCTCTTGCAAGTTCTGTATTGTTGGTTTGTTGCCCCTGCCCCCCTTTCCACTGCCCTCCATAGTCTGTTGTGCTGCCACGGCCCTTCCTGCCTGCTCAGTGTGGTTAAATTGTTGCCTTTGCACCCTCCTACCTGCCTTCAATTTTCAGAGTCCGTGCCCCTGGCCTCTGCCTCTCAACAGTATCCTAATGAACAACTAGATTGCTAACATTCTATATTTATTACAAAAGTGTGGAACGCCTGACGTCATCTTGATGTAATCAAAACTGTAATACCTAGAGCATTTCCTTTAGAAATTACATATATGAGAGGGTCTTATTGGCATCAAAATTATGGTTAGTGCTCTAAAAGAATAAAATAAGGACATATTTTCTGAGTTTTCAAATAGCGACAAAGCACTTTTAAATTATTTGTTACCTTTATGTTTTTTTATCCAGTTGACCACTTGATTAAATGTTGCACTTAGGGGAGTGGATGTGGTGTTACTTCCAGAACTGCAGAGTTTGCAACTGGGGAACCAGGTTGGAGTTTCTGCTTCAGCTCGACATTCTGTGATTCTGGTCAAATCACTTAGTCTCCCCATGTCTACAACCAAAATAAATTTGATCTTGTGTGATGTAACCAATGCTCATGTAAAGCATTCCAATACCTGACAAGTCTGCACTATATAAAACTGCAAATACACAAAAAATAAGTGTTTTGCACACTTCTGTCATTGGGCAACATGTGGGCTACATCTGGGTGATATTTGTGCTGCATTTATGCTCTTTTGTGTCTGGTGGCCATCTTGGAGGATTTGTTTGTTATGACGTTTCCTAATTTCCTCATTTACTGCAGTCTCCTCAGTAGGAAATGCTTTCAGTTTTTTACTTTCTTTCCATCAAGAAGGTATTCAGATATGTCACACATTTGCCATAAGTTCTGAATGTTAGCACTCTAGTTGCTCATTAGATCACTGTAGTAAAGCTACTGCTCACCACGGAAGTCTGCTGCTGGTATTAAAAGTGCATGTTTCAGTCTGCATATCAGAATTTTTTAATGAAATAGAAGAGGATTTGAGAAGTCACTCAAAATGTGCCCTATTTTTTCTTTCTTCAGCATTAATCATAATTTCTATGGCAAAATGAACCCCCTCATTGTGTTCCTTTTTAAATTAAATGTTTTAAGTGTTACCAGTTTGTTCCAATCAAGATGGCTTCAGGTGTGCCATACTTTTGTCATAATGAAGACAGTAAGCGCTCTAGTTGTTTTTAAGAACACTCTGGGACATTCTGTCATTGGGCTATACTTGGGCTACATCTGGATGATATTTGGGCTACATTGGGCTCTTTTGTCTCTGGTGGCCATCTTGGGAGACTTATTTGTTATGAAGTTTCCTAATTTCCTCATTTACTGCAGTCTCCTCAGTAGGAAATACTTTCAGTTTTTTACTTTGATTCCATCAAGAAGGCATACAGATGTGTCACACATTTGCCATAAATTCAGAATGTTAGCACTCTTTTTGCTCATTAGATCACTGTAGTAAAGCTACTGCTCACCAGGGAAAACTGCTGCTGGTATTGAAAGTGCATGTTTCAGTCTGCATGTCAGAATTTTTTAATGAAATAGAAGAGGATTTGAGAAGTCACTCAATTGTGCCCTAATTTTTCTTTCTGCAGCACTAATCATACTTTTTATGGAAAAATGAACCCCCTCATTTTGTTCCTTTTTAAATTAAATGTTTTAAGAGTTACCACTTTAATCCTAGCAAGATGGCTTCAGGTGTGCCATACGTTTATCATAAGTAGGACTGTTAGCGCTCTAGTTGTTCTTTGGAACACTCTGGGAAGCTGCAGTAGAACACAAAGGAATCAACTGACAGTCTCTGCCCTTGTTGGATGATTTTACTTTTGATTTTCTCAGGAACTACTGAACAGATTGACACCAGACCTGCAAAAGGCACATCCCTGACCTGAGGACTACCTCTCTGCCAAATTTCAAGTAATTCTGTTCAGCCGTTCAGGCTGTACCTTGGACTAAAGGTCCCTATGGAAAATTGCATGGGGAAAACGCGTTTTGGGACCCCCCCTTTTTTCTCAGCCCCCGCTTGACGAATCCCCCCTAGACTTTCAGGGTAGGAGTGGAGCGGAGCGCCCCACCTATTTTGAAAATTTCGCGAGGTTTTGTCAACCGGTGCCAAAGTTATTCCAAATAGAATGTTGCGGATTTCCTATGGAAACACGGTCCTAACTATAACTATCTACTGGCGACCGCCAGTAGATAATATATATATATATATATATATATAGTTAGGACGTAATTTTATTTATGAAAAGCATTTTTTGTTTGGCAAATAACTTAGGCGCCGCTTGACGGATCTCTTTGAACCGTCAAGTGGGAGCTGAGAAAAAAGGGGGGTCCCAAAATGCATTTTCACCATGTTATGTCTATGGGGATATTCTCAACATGATTACAGCCTGAACTGCTGAGTGGAATGGCAACAAATTTGGTAGAAAGCTAGATTTTGGTCCAGAAAGCATGCTTTTTGTGATTTGGTGTATATCCATTCAGTAGTTTCAGAGAAGTTTAAATAATATAGATATCTGGGGACGCAAGACCTTGCAGTGACACATGGATCCGACCAAAATTTAATTGGCTGCCAATACCTCAACCAGTAGGTGTTGGCATGCATCTTGGGACTCAGCTTGAAGATGAGTCTCAGAAAAAAATGTAAAAAAATCAAGAAAAGGGGGCAGGGTAGGAATACCATGACTCCCCAATTATGACGGAGAAGGTCACAGAGGAACCCCGCTGCATTTTAAATGCATTTCTTTTTTCATTTTGCCGCAGACTCACGAGTGGATCTGCGAATGCACGGCAAAATGAAAAAAAAGACATGCATGCTCCATGCATTTTTTTTTAGCCTCAGGGTGGGCCAAATCCCAGAGGTATGAAGGAAGGAAGCTCAAGGGGCTCCCCTCTTGGGCTAATGTAAAGCCCCAGGGACCACCACCTCCCTGTGGCTGCAAACAATATAACTGCAGGGGCATGCTCCCCCCTGCAGTCCTGGGGATAGCCATCTCCTGGGGGCACTGTTGTATACAAATGTGGACAAGCCTGCTTGGCCCCCACCCACTGCCCCAGGGACCGCCACCTCCTCGGGGCACCAACATTATTTAATTAAAAAAACCACAATATGGGAGAGACCCAACAGCTTCCCCAGTAGCCTTGGAGACCGCCAGCTCCACGGGGCGAAAATAAAGCCCCGGGACCACCACTTACCCGGGGCACAAATACAATAATGAAGGGTGTCCGTTTCCGACCACCGGCCCTGGGTACATCCACCTCTGGGGCTTACTTAACAAAGGTGCGGAGCCGAGCGGTCCCCCTAGTGAAGCACTACATGGCTCTGGGGACCACCACCCTCCATGGCTGGCTCCAGCAATGTCCTGGGGTGCCCACCCCGGGACACTGCAGTTTGCTACCGCTTCGCTGGAGCTCCGCTCCCACCAAGCCATAGCAAATACTCTGCTTTCAACAAGTGAGAGCAAAAAATGCTCTTGCTAGCTGAAAGCAGTGCATGTGTCTGTTTCCCTGCCCATTGTGAAATGAGGAGGGAAACAGACAAATTGGTCTGGAATCTAGGGAGCTGCAGGTTAGCAGCTCCCAGGGTCTCAAAGCAATGTTGGCTCTCACAGAAGGAGGGGAGATGGCAGGAGCCACGGGGGCCTTAAGACTCCAACCCATTTGCCAACATTCCGAAAGTGGGTGCCCTGGGTGGGACTAGGGCACCCATACTACAGATCGAGCCCAGCGAATGGGGTTCCAGGGTCTGAAATCAGCCTGGGAGGGGGGTCGCGTAGCCCCCTCCCTTTTTCTGAATAAAAAAATAAACAAGAGGGCAGGCCCCAGGGGATGGGATCCCAGGTCAAAAAATGGCCCAGGGAAGGAGGGTCACATGGCCCCTCTTTCTAAAACATAGAAATAGAAAAATAAAAATAAAAAGAGGACAACTCGTTGGAGGCTCTGCCACCTTTCTCCACCACTCTGCAAATGCACCTACTGAGTGCTGATGGGTAGGGGATGAAGTCCCATTGGCTGCTGAGGGTCCTTAGGGGCCAACCAGACCTCCTGTTACCTCCAGTAGACTCCACACAGTGGGAATGCTGAGAGGTTGTTGTAGGCCATGCCCCCTTTCTCCACCACTCTGCAAATGCAACTCTTGGCAAAATGTTGATGAGGATGAGGTCCCCTTGCCTCCTGAGGGCCACAGGACTAAAGTGGACTACTTCCTCCAAGCAGCAGCCACCATGAGGCACGTTTGCAGTGGTGGAGAAAGGGGGCATGGCCTCTGACCACCTCTCAGCAAACCTACTTTGTTGGACTTGCTGGTGGTAACAGGAGGGGAAGTTGGTTCCCAAGGACTCTCAATAGCCAATGGGTCTTCACCCCCTACTAGTCATGTCCCAGGAGGCGTGTTTGCACAGTGGTGAAGAAAGGGGGCATAGCCTCCTATGAGGCCTTAACAATCCTACTGTATGGGACTTACTTGAGGTAACAGGAGGGGTAGCTGGCCCCCAGGAATGTCCTTGGGGACCAACTACCGCTCCTGTTATTTTCAGTAAGTCCCACACAGCGGGATTGCTAAAAAGTCTTCGAAAGCCATGTCCCCTTTTTCCACCACTCTGCAAATGGAGCTTGTGGTGCACTACTGGTTGGAAAATGTAGTCCACTGTACTCCTGAGGGACCTTGGAGGCCAAGAAGCCCTCCTGGTACCTCCTGTAAGTCCTGTACAGTGGTATTCCTGAGAGCTGGTTGGAAGCCCAGCCCCCTTTTTCCACCACTCTGCAAACGCGATTACTGCTTAAAAAAAACATAGAAATTCACTGAAAAAAACAAAGATTACAGGGACATTATAGTTATGAATTAGCATTTTTTTAAAACCTTAGATATTCACTGAAAAAATCAAAGGTTACAGGTACGTTATATATAGGAAATGGAATAAAATAAAACCTTAGAAAGTCAGTGAAAAAAAGGTTACAGGGACGTTATAGTTAGGCTCACAAATTACATCCTTCACGACATGGTCAGTGACATCACTGATGGCATCATTGATGACATCTCAAATGGCATCAATGATAAAATCAGTGTGACTTCACTGATGTCATCATCCAATGACTGTGAGTGTTTTAAAAAGTTTATTAGTGGTAAATATATATACCAAGGTATAATGGTGAATCAGTGGGTGTATAAGTTCCTGTATGGATGATTCAGATGGTATGTGACTGACTGTATAAATGATTGATTTGGTGTCTCAGTGAATGTAAAAGTGAGCGACTAGGTTGTGTGAATGTCTGTATCAGTCTGTCAGTTGGTGTCTAAGTGGCTGTATGGGTTGGTGAGTGGGGACGTGGGTGGCTGTAAGGGTGATTGATTGGTTGTCTGGGTACCTGTATGGCTGTGTGAGTGTCTGTGTGGGTGGTTGAGTTAGTGGTTGTATGGGTTAGTGAGTGCATCTGTGAGGGGCTGTATGGGTGCATATGGCTGTGGCATTGAGTGCATGGACGTGTCAGTGGTATATGGGTTAGTAATTGAAAATGTCAAAGGCAGTATAGGTGAGTGTTGGAGCATATGAGTGACTGTATGTATGAGTTAGTGAATGTGAGAATGGCTGTATGGGTGAGTGTGTGCGTATGTCAGTGACTGTATATATGAGTGAGTATGTGTTAGTATCTATATGAATAAGTGAGTGGATGTGTGTATAACTGTATAGATGAGTAAGTGGCTGTGTGATTGACTCTATGGGTGAGTGAGTAGGTGAGTGAGTAGCTCTATGGGTGAATGATAGTGTGTGAGTGGCTGTATGGGTGGATGAGTGGATATATCAGTGGCTGTATTAGTGAGTGAATTGGGGCATTTGTGGCTGTATGGGTGACTAAATGGATCTATGTTTAGACCTATGAATCAGTGAGTGGGTCATAAGCAGTGCATTACAGGGGTGCGAGTTATAGTTAGCTCAGCTAACTATAACTGCAGAATTTCTCTGGTTTTGTATAAGTGAAACCTGATCCTTTTTTATTATTTATTTTTATTTATCTCAAGGAGTAAACATGAAAACCATATATCAATACGAATAATGTACAGACATATGTCAGTAAAAATCAATTAATTAAGAAATATTGTAAATCTTACAATGATGCAGATACATAGCAGGTAAAAGGCACCAAACATATTTTTTAAAAAAATGTATGCATATAGCGAAGTAACATAATAATGCCTGACATTTTGACTATTCTTTATTTAGCATAGGCCCCCAAATTCGATGAAATTTCCTCCCAGAGCAAGTTCCCCTGCTCTTAGCTATAGCCATTTCTCTTTCATATATTTCTCTTATCATTGTCCACCATTCCAGCGCCGTAGGTGGCATCTTAGACACCCAGGCCCTGGCAATACATAATCGGTTGGTTACTATGATAATGTAGAAAAAAGATCTTAATCCAGAGTCCGACGTTACCTTATATCCCAGCATACTCTCTGTTTCTGTTCTCCCAAAATTTGCACAACAATTTTCCAGAAAAGTGTCAAACCTGGGCAAGTAACACATATGTAAGCTATCTGCAGCAACCAATCCACATTTGGCACACTTGCCCTTATCACTTATGATTGTCCCATTATCAGAAGCCCACTTGGATATTCGTTCCAGAGTGTAGTATAACATACATATGGTTTTAAACTGTTGCAGTTTTAGATTAGTAGAATATACAGGCTCGTCCAAAGTCACTAATGCATCTTCAATATCTACAGGGCTAATATCCTTACCCAAAAGTTCACTCCATTTAGATGCTAGATTCAAACTATCATTATCCTAGAAGTGAAAGAGTAGCTGATATGCCTTGCTGATAGTCAGTTTTATAATTGTATGCAGTTAGGTCAGTATGTCAGATTCCACAGGTATTCTTATGTCTCTACGGCCCCATAAGCAATCTCTTATCTTTAAGTACTTGTAAAACATATGTTTGGGAAAACAAGATGTCCTCTGTAGGTCTTCGAAAGTTTGAAACCCATTAGTGTTATATAAAGGCCCAAGCTGACTAATCCCGTATCCAGCCCAAAGTTTAGCTTGAGTATCATGGAATATATCCGGGAACATGGGATTACCCCACAGCGGGACACTGACATGTATTAAGGGCATAGAGCATTTAGTTACCATCTCTCTCCAAATATAAACTATGTCTCTAAGAGTCTTGAACCGTATTCTTTTAAAGTAGTTTGGGTCATTTATCATATATAGAAACATTCTACTATCGTTGTCAACTGCCTGGCTAAAACAACAATATGTTCTGATATCAGGGAGAAGGTTACGTAGTCATCCTGCTGAAGAGGCCCAGAAAAGAAATAAAGTTTAAAATCAGGCAATTGGAGCCCTCCCTGGTAGAATGGGAAATTTAGATATCGTATGGCATGTCGTGGCTGTTTTTAGCCCCATATAAAGCTACTAATCGTCCCCTCTAGTTTCTTAAAAAAATTATTTGGAACTCGTAATGGTATTGCCCTAAACAAATAAAGAAATTTAGGTAAAACAATCATTTTAATAATGTTACAACACCCTATAATACTAATTGGAAGTTTATGTCAAGTCTTTATTTTAGAGATCATGGATTTTAGCAAGGGATCATAATTCAGCCTTATAATCTGGTCCAATTTTGGAGTAATCCATACCCCTAAATCAGTAGCTGCTGAGCAAGCCCCCAATACTACTCTGTTAGTTTGATAATTGAGAAGAGTCTGCATGTTATTTAATTTATAGCCAGAAAAAGACCCAACATTTCTAGCCTCTATTTGGATCCATGGCCTTGATTGGATCTGCAGAGAAAACAGCTATGTCATCCACATAAGCCATTATTTTCAATTCACCAGACCCTAGATGAGCCAGCAAAATTGATACATTAGCAAGAAGTGATCTTATAAAAGGTTCTATGTATAGAGCATAGAGTAAAGTGGAGAGAGGGCATCCCTGCCAAGTACCCCTACGTATCGGGAAAGAAATAGATTGCATCTATAGATAACTTAGTATAGCCATTGGCTGTTTATACAAAGCTCTGACCCATCCATAAAAGCGGCCATGAATGTTAATCTCGGTAAGTGTAGCCCAGAGGCAGTCCCATGTTACACGTTCGAATGCTTTTTCAGCGTTGAGCATGACCATTCCCATATCTATCTTTAGCTTTGACGCAGCATCAAAGGCTACTAGAGTAGCGTTCACATGTGCCTTCTTATCCCTGCCTGGTATAAAACCGTGTTGTTGGTCAGAGGTTAGTTGTGCCATAAAAGGCGCCAAGCGCGTTGCCAATATCTTTGCAAATAATTTGGCATTTACGTTGATGAGCGAGATCGGGAGATATGACCCACACTCTTCCTCTGGTTTATTCTTCTTTAAAAAAATCAATATTTGTCATATCCCATGATCTAGGCACATCCCCACTCACACTTATGTGATGCATGGTCTTTCTCATAAAAGGAATCAGACTATCCTTAAATATTTTAAAGAACTCTATCGGTAGAGCATTGTCAACTGCTGCTTTACCAGAAGGGAGGGCCCCGATGGCATAGGCTATTTACTCAGACGTAGTATCTAAGTTTAATGACTGTGTCTGTTCCTCTTCAAAGCCTTTTGTAGGGTATTGCGAAAGTTACATCTTTCTAAATACTCGATGAATTTACTTCCATCAAACGTGCTGGGGCTGCTATACAATTTTTATAATAGTGGGCAAATTGTTCTAAAATCATCTCTGACTGCGTATATAGTATGTCCCAGTCTCCTTTAATAGATTTTATCTCTTGTTCTGCCCTTTTATCAGAAAACTGATGTGCCAATACCTTTCCTACTTGCTCTCCATATTCATATTGCAAAGCCCGGTTTTTGTTATATCTAGCCGCAGTCTTATCTTTTAGAGCCCTCCACAGCGTAGCAAGTTTCTCAATCAAAAGCAAGTATGTTTGTGAATGTGGTTGTGATGTTCCTTGCAGAGAGATCCCTTGTCTAGCTTCTTCGGCGTGTGCTTTTTCTAATTGCGGAATAGCTTCCCCAACAGAGCTAGGGGCCAAGTTCTTGATTCTGTTCTGCCTAAAAACATATTATTGAGTGGCTCAACTTATATAATCTTTCAGTGAGTCCCAGACTATAAAAAGAGAGGCTGAGTCTTCATTATCTGATAGAAAGTTCCCAATGATATTCCTAATAAGTGTCTATACTCCATGTCTGCTAACAAGTACTGAGGGAAGGAAAACAGACGTGTTTGCTTATTATCTGCGCCTAACGAAAGTGACAATAATATGGGATTATGATCAGATACTATTTTAGGATATACTTTACACTTAGCAATGCTCAAAATTCTACTATTAACGAAAAACGTGTCAATCCTCGAGTACTGCTTGTACGGTGCGCTATAATAAGTATATCCAGGTTGTAGAGGAAATAAGAACCGCCAAACATCTCTAAGACAATGTAATCGAGCCATTTCCAAAGTTGTGGCTCTTACTTTCCTCATGCTGGCTGAAGCACCCTGATTAGTCGAATCCAAGTGTGAATTAATAGTGCAATTAAAATCACCCTTAACAATTAGATCACCCGCCATTCTAATAATTCTAGTGATAGGGTGTCAAATATGTGAGGCCTGTCAGAATTTGGCCCCTAAACAGTGCATAGTACATATTTGCGGTTGTGGATCAGAAACTGTACGATTACCCATCTACCTCGAGTATCATGAGAGGCTTTAAGCAAAGTGCTATCAAGTGATTTATAAATTGGGACTGCAACTCCTCTAATAGAGACCGTCTGAGATGTACACTCAATTATCTTAAAATCTAATTGTTTAAGTAACTGTCTATCTTTATATTCAAGGTGCGTTTCAATAAGAGCAACAATGTGAGGCTTACAAATTTGCAGCTCCTCTCGTACCATCTGGCATTTATTGGTAGAGTTTAGCCCAGCCACGTTCCAACATAGGCATTTAATTATCCCCATTGCATAATAAGTAGTAACCCGAAGGCCAAAAGATCCCATAAGCTATTTTTAGTTTCCTTGGTTACATCGATGCCTAAACAAAAGAACTGTATACAAAGCGTATGTAGACATAACTGCATGTCCTCCTAAAAAAAATATAATACATACCAAAAATGACTCTTCTGCTTACTCTTTTTGATATTTTTTAGTTACCTCCTACACCTCCCACCCACGTCCCAATCCACTAACCCCCCCCACCAACCCCAAGAGAACCACCCACCCACCCCAGTTTCCAAGAGAAGGAGTCACCCCATTCAGGCTGTAGATGATGCTGACAGCCAATGTAGAACCAATGCACCCCCCGGTTGCTACTAGCTCAACTTTAAACCCCACAATGAGCTTAATCATATGCGAAGAAGACCTCAGAAAAGCAAGGAAAATCAAGAAAAAAAGGGAAAGAAAAAAAAGAAAGGGCAGAAGAGAAGAGAGGGGAAAGAGATACATGAACATAAGAACCCCAAAACACAATCACCCCAGATATATAACCTCCCCCTAGTACCCCTCATTCCTCTCTCTCATCTTCCCTAATCCTTCGGGTCAGAAACAGCCTCCACCCTTACATTTTTTTGGTTTTTTTGTTTACATTTTAAGCATGATAATACATAATTATCTCTTTAGCTCTTAAAGCCAAGAGAGGAAAGTGCATACAACAAAACCTATTAGTAAAACCAAGTAAGTCCAAACATGACAAAGGTTTTTATCAGATATGATTCTCAGGGGGCCTTCCGCTATGGCGACCCCCAAGAGTTAAGAATTTGTTGGGCCTTATTTGCTGTTTGGAAAGTCCAGGTATGTCCACCTCGTATGACTTTTCAGCGTGCTGGCTCCTAAAGGAATACTTGTGCACCCGCTGTTTTCAGGGGTCAATCAATTGGTGCAACTTCCATCGTCTATCCATTGTTTCCTTGCAAAGGTCTGATCTCCCCAAAAATGATAGTGAATTCGTCATACCCGGGCAAGCCCGAAAAAAAACAGCTTGTCTAAATAAAAAATTGCTAAAATAAATGATCATAGGGTGGGGATGTTGTCGATTGGCTCGAGATTCTTGCTTTAAGAATAGTGGGAGTCTATGAGCTCACTGTATCTGAGAATCCCAGTCCCAATCAGAAAGTTCTGAGAATGTCTTCTGAAACAGCTGGACTATTGTGAGAAGTTGGCCTGGCATATGCTGGTCACTAGTTATAGTGGCCACCTTGCACCATTCCACTTCGACTCTTATGGTAGATAGGTTTAAGACAACCTTTTAAAGAAAGCTATCCTAGTGGTAGCTGTGGAGACCAGCCTTCAGGCTAAGTCTCAGAGGAATGTAAAGCAGCTTGTTTTACCTTATAATCTCTTGAATTACCAAATGAAAGGACACCACACAGGTATAAAATATATATGTATTTATTTCTAGACACACTCTACTAATCTGTTTATGAGATTAGAAGTCAGGAACATATGCACAAATCAATGTTTCACAACAAATTAAGCACTTATATGGCTGGGGCCCTAGGGGCCTACCAGACCATATACTAAAAAAGAGGTTTAGGAATGTCGACTTGCAAGGTGACAAGGCCTAGGGCCTTTAGAATCGCTGGGGCCTCACTAATCCACCCAAGGCAGGTAAGTAAAGGACCCACGGGAGACGCGTGCAGTGTGAGAACACAGCCGCGGGTTCCCTATTGATTTCAATGGAGCAAGTCGCGTTTGAATTTTTAAAGTTTTAGGGTACTTCGGGAGGGTCTACAAGCAAGCCACTTACAAGGTAAGTACTTCGAGGGCCAACACCCACAGGAGCACCGGAGTGCATGAATTACCTCACCCAGGGAAGCCGGGTGCATAAGTGTCTTTTGGTGTCGGGTCGCGGCGTCATTTTCAATGGAAGCCGAAGAAGATTTGCTGCTTGTGAAGACTGGAGAAGTGTCCGGTGGAATCCAAGGCTGGATTCAGAAGAAGGACTGTGAATCCCCACCAGATGCAGATTTTTGGGGCCCTTGTGAAGACTTCTGGTCTTTTGACTTATCCCCACCTTTCTCAGAGCCTTTAGGATTCTGCTTCTTAGTGTCACCCCCTTGGTTCTGGGTTTTCTGCCTCACCCTGGTTCTGACCCATTTGTCTGCCTTCTTTCCCAATTCTTGGGGAGAGGTCAGATCAGAGTCCACCAAGTATTGATGCAACAACTGGTTTTGGCAATTATTAAGGATCTGTTCTCTCATCATAAGATTATACAATCCCTTAATATCAGTAACTCTACTACAAACCAGCCAACCCTCCAGAGCCTTGGTTGCACAATCAACAAAGTCAGTCCAGTCCTGAGTCTGTGCTTTCTGGGTATCCCTGAACTTCAACCTGTACTGTTCAGTGGTTAAGCCAAACCCATCTATTAATGCACTCTTCAGGACTTCATAATCATCAGCATCCTCTTCTCTAACAGTGAGGAGCTTGTCTCTACCTTTATCAGATAAGGAGACCCACAAGATGGCTGCCCACTGTTTCTGGGGGACCTGTTGTACTTTACAGGCCCTTTCCATAGCAGTTATCCACTTGTGGATATCATCCCCACTCTGGTAGGGAGGAACAACCTTGGGCACATTCATATGGTCTGGAATGTAATCTCTGACTCTAGGGGCACTGTTGCTGCCACCAGGGGTATCTAAACCCTCTCTTCTAGAAGCTCTTTGGAGCTCAAAGGCTTCTTTGTCTAATGCCAACTGCTTGGCCTTTAGGGCAACTCTTGCTTCCTCATACTGTAGCAGTTTGTACATTCTTTCAGAGGAGGTCTCCCTTCTATTAAAGTATGAGTTCCTCTGCTGGACAGATTCCCTGCCAGAGTGATATGAGTGCTCAGATTCTCTAGAAAGGGATCTAGGCCTCTCCTCCACTCTGTCAGTTCTCTTAGGGAGAATTCCTCTGTCCTTTTCAGACCCATGTGGGTCTGGCCCTTCTATTACAGAGTCCAGGTCATCTTGATTTTCATCATCTGACCCAGAGACTATAGCTGACCCACCCCCTGATCCAGATCCATTAGCTCCTAGAGCTAATCTAAGATCATCTGCTGTCAGCAGATCTATCAGGTGTAGTGTGGAGGGACTCTGTCCTAGCTTCAGGTGCCTTGCAACACACATGGCCTTCAAGTCAAAGAAGGTCATGTCCTTATACTGAAGCTGGGTGGACCCACTGGCTCCATCCCTTGAGGACATTCTAGAGCTGTGCAGTGTTGTACTACCTACACTAGTTTGTGGCCTACTGATCCGAGCTTGAGCTGTAGCAAGGGTGTGCTAGCCCTTCACAAACAGCTCTAAGTTCAGTAGAACTTGTTGATACTAAGCTTGACTTTATATGTACCATTAGTACCTTTAGTGGTTTTCAGTTAGTAATTCAAATAGAGATTTTCTGGTAAAACAATGGCAAGCTAGAATCCCACCGCTCCACCAATGTGAGAAGTTGGCCTGGCATATGCTGGTCACTAGTTATAGTGGCCACCTTGCACCAGTCCAATTCGACTCTTATGGTAGATAGGTTTAAGACAAGCTTTTAAAGAAAGCTATCCTAGTGGTAGCTGTGAAGAGCAGCCTTCAGGCTAAGTCTCAGAGGACTGTAAAGCAGCTTGTTTTACCTTATAATCTTTTGAATTACCGAATGAAAGGACACCACACAGGTATAAAATATATCTGTATTTATTTCTAGACACACTCTACTAATCTCTTTATGAGATTAGAAGTCAGGAACATATGCACAAATCAATGTTTCAAAACAAATTAAGCACTTATATGGCTGCGGCCCTAGGGGCGTACCAGACCATATATTAAAAAAGAGGTTTAGGAATGTTGACTTGCAAGGGGACAAGGTCTAGCGCCTTTAGAATCGCTGGAGCCTCACTAATCCACCCAAGGCAGGTAAGTAAAGGACCCATGAGAGACGCATGCAGTGTGAGAACACAGCCGCGGGTTCCCTATTGATTTCAATGGAGCAAGTCGCGGTTGGATTTTTAAAGTTTTAGGGTACTTCGGGAGAGTCTACAAGCAAGCCACTTACAAGGTAAGTACTTCGAGGGCCAACACCCACAGGAGCACCAAAGTGCATGAGTTACCTCACCCAGGGAAGCCGGGTGCATAGGTGTCTTTTGGTGTCAGGTTGCTGCATCGTTTTCAATGGAATCCGAAGAGGATTTGCTGCTTGTGAAGACTGGAGAAGTGTCCGGTGGAATCCAAGGCTGGATTCAGAAGAAGGAAGACCTGAAAGCAGAAGGGACAGTGTTCACAGTCACTTGCCAGTGATCCGGGGCCAGGAAGATGGATGCCTAGTGTAGTCGGGTGATTTCAGGTGATTCACAGGTATGTTGACTCTTCAGGCACGAGATCCAGGAGGTGTCGATGACAACCAGGAGCTGTATTTAGTGTGTCCCACAAATTCTGCAGCTTACTGAGGTGTCGGCAACCAGATTGGAGTCAACAAGCCTTGGCAACAGCAAGTTTTGTGGAATGTGAAGAATGTCAGCGGTGCAGACCAGCAAGGTCTGAGGGACTCACCCAGCAAGGGTAAGTCAGGGCACGACTGGAGCAATCAGGGGAGCCCTTTGGTTTGGTAAAAAAGTCTTCAGGGGACCCACAAACCAGCCGACAAGGGATCGCAAAGATGCCTCATGAGGATTTGCTTCACAGAAGTCCGCGGTCACTCGGGACGAGGTAGGCCTCTGATTTTCAAGGAAAATTCTGCTGGAGGCTTGGATCACACGTGGTCCAATGCACAAGTTCATAGAACATCATGAAGGGGTTGCACTTGACAATAGAGTGCACGGTACCCTGGTATTGTTGTTCCTCGTCACTCGTGGGGTCCACTCGCCTCAGGTTTGCTGGGGTCTCACAATGGCCGTTGAAAAGTCAGGAAATTTACTTCTGGGGCTGCAGGGACTTCGGACTCCGGGGGGAGCGGGAAAGTTTGCGACCATTGATTCAAAGTTTTGGTGCCTGCCAAGCAGGGGAGTCACTCCTTGACTCCAAGGGCGATTCTTCAATCTTCAAAAGGTAGTGGAATGTTGAAGGTCCAAGATTCTTCTTGTAGAGCATCATCCAGGGATATCTAGTTTGCAATGGCAAGGGTTCCCTATCTTATACTAAAGGAAAGGGAGGGACTAGCTCTATGACCACTCCTCTGGGAGGGTCAGGGGAGTGGGTGGTTACACCCACTTCCCTTTGTCCAGTTTCACACCAGAGATGGGGCAGGTAGCCCTTGAACCGGTTTGAGCTAGCAGATGCACAGAGCAGCCTACTGCTCCCCCAGTGCAGGACTTCAAAGCACTTTAGGAGTGCACCCACCCAGCCCCAATACACTAAATCCTGTCTGGAAGGTGGTGACACCTCCCTGTGACAGGATGCCTATTGTTGGGCCTCCTTCACTGCGAGTTTCAGTCAGCAGCAGGAGGGCAGCCCAGTGTCTGTGCTGGTGGCATCCATTTTGTGATGCCAGGCTCTTTCATAGTATGTACATGTCTATCCCTCTGGAAGGGTGGGATCATGCTCCCACACCAGTTACTGGTGTGAGGGTATGATTCCAAGGCATTTGACACCAAACATGACATGTTTAGATGCCGCCATCCCAAAGTTAGCATTTACCGCTAGGTTATAATGCACTTAAGAGTATATGGTTTAACCACATCCACAAACAGCCACAGAAAATAGACTCTGCCAGCTGAAGAGGGGCCCTGCTCATGCAGAGGCACCCCCTCAAATTGTAAACCAAGCACCCTGCCCTCAGGGTTGATAGGGCCTGCCTTAGGGGTGACTGATAGGTTTATATGTGTGTGTAAGGTGAGATATAGGGAACCTATAACTCAGTGAGGAGTGCTAACACTACCTCACCCAGGCTGCAGTAGCAGGCCTGTGGTGTAAGATTTAGTCTGCTTCCCAGGGTTGGCATAATTCATGCTTCAGCCCCTGGTAGGCCTGTGACGTACCTATGCATTTGGTACCTAAAGTACCATATACTAGGTGCTCATAAGGTACCACAGTATCCACTCACTAGTGCATCTAATATGCACTCCAAGTTGTTTAGAGAGAACAGAGAGACTGGGGCCCTGATTAGCAGGGACCCAGCCAGACTATAACCAGAAACCAGTGTTAACATCAGAAAAAAGTGGGGGCAACATAAGTGCAGATCCTACTCTCCTACAACTATGTACGCACGGGGGTCGCCCCTCTCTTTCTCTTCAGGAATACCAAAAAGTCTTACATTATTTCTTTGCTGTCTGTTTTCAAGATCTTCAACTTTATTTTTAAGAAACAGAACTTGTTCATTGTGTATTTTGGTTGTCTTAACTGTTGTGCTGCTGTGTCCTCTGTGTCCGTCACACGCTGTTGTAGTTCTGTTATCTCCTGTGTTAGGCTGGCTACCTTGCCCGAGACGTCAGACAGCCCTTGTTGTATCAGATTGCTATCTGTGCTTGCTTGGCTGAAATATCTTTGTGTCTCTGCTCTCTGGTCATGAAGCGCTTGAAGGATAGTAGATAGTGAGGGCTCCTCATTAGGAGCAGTCACTGTCCCAATACCTTTTGTGGGAGTAGCTATGTTAATAGAGGGAAGGCCTGCCACACTCTCCCCCTCTCTACCCGATAGTTTGGGGCCACTGAGTACTTCTTGCGATTAAATCTCACAGTCCCGACTCACTGCTGCCAGTGTTTGGGTGTGCTATTGGACAGCGAGCCTGATAGTCTTGATATTATAGCTCTAACCTTCGCCTTAGCCGTGACCCATTTTCGGAGAAGGCTCATCTTGCCAGCCGTTTTGCCATCATCCTGTAGTTTTAGAGCATTGAATGGTGCTGCAAGATATTCCTTAGTTTTTCCTGTGACTTTAGTGTATTTCCTTTTCATATTTACTTTCTTGGCAAGGATGTTTAATACCTCTGTTTGCCTGTCAGTTTGAATCTCGCCTGCCAAAGTAGAGATATTAAAAGTATCTATTCAAGCTGCCCATTGCAAGAGTAGGTGAAGATATAGGCAAAAGGGTGGGGAAATTGCCCCCTCATCTGCAAAGTTCATTATCTGTTGAATTGGTGCTTAAATCATGTACCCAGTGGCCTGACAGCGCCCCTGTTGTGCCTCCGTTTCTGTCTCTGTCTAATCATCACTATCCTCACTCTCCAAATCAGCTCCTTTTAGCCCACTGGCTCTGCTAGTCAAGTGTCCCGGGAGTCCTCACATAAACTTACTTGATCAGAGTCACTGCCCCCTCCTACAGGGTTTGTACTATCCACAGCGCTAGGGGTCTCAATTACGCTGCTTCTGGGAGCTCTGACCATATCCAGTTGAGACATTAGAAGCATGGCTAGCAGGAACAGTATGCGAACAAGTATCTTCAAGACTAATCACATTAGTCACATTGTTTGAGCCCTCAAAGGATGAAGCAGATTGTACATTTAGTAAGTTACCTTACAACAATGTAGCGCTTGTCTCGTCTTCGCTTTGGCAGTCATCAGGGGCAAGGATAGCAACAATGTTATGGTCAGATTCCAAGTCAGGTTGTACTGCCTTGAGGAGAGCTGCTGCCAAGATTTGTTCCAGCGGGGGACCCCCACACGTTTGAATAATACCTGCCACCTTTCCTAACTGAAAGAGCTTAAGCTTAGGTTTCCCAAGTTGTGAGATTTCTTTCAAAACATTTGTTACACGACGACCCACTGTCTCCATGTAGGCTGTCTGATTGTTTCCCCGATTCCCGACAAGGGCGGTAGCAGGAGCATCTGCGGGTAAACACAGACTACAAGCCCATTGTGGAGCCATAGTCGACTGTGAACTCTGCAAGTCTCGAGTAACCCGTGTAGCAATAATCAGACGATTGCAGTAGAAGGCTGAGCGAGTCGACCCCGCAATCCACCTTGCGGACCTGAGGAGCCGAAAAAAGCACTGGGCTGTTTGTGCTTGTAGCGGTAACATTAAAAAAAAAGAAGGTTTTTCCCTTTTGCAAAAATCCTCCTGGAGTACTCCTTGATATTACTCCAGGCACAGAAGTGCAATAGTCAATAGTTGCCACAGCGGGAGCAGTCAGGGTTGCGTGTTCTCCTACGGCAGATTCAATCTGCCATCTTCCTTCCCATGAATCCTGATCCTAACTATAACGTCTCTATGACCTTTGATTTTTTTCTGTGAATTTCTAAGATTTTTTTAAATCCAATTCCTAACTATAACGTCCCAGTTACCTCACTTTTTTTCTGTGAATTTCTATGTTTTTTTAACTAGTAGTAGGGTTTGCATAGTGGTGGAGAAAGGGCGCCAGGCCCCTGACCAGCTCTCATTGCTCACCCCGAGTAGGACTTTCAGGAGGTACCAATGTCCCTTACGAGTAAAGTTGACTTCATCCTCCAACCAGTAGTGCACCACGAGCCGCGTTTGCAGAGTGGTGGAGAATTGGGGCATGGTTTCTGAAGACCTCTTAACAATTCCGCTGTGTGGGATATATTGGGGATAGCAGGAGGCGTAGTTGACCCCGAGGATGTCCTTGGGGCCAACTACTTCTCCTGTTACCTCCAATAAGTCTCACACAGCAACATTGCTGAGACCTGGTAGGAAACCACACACCCTTTCTCCACCATTCTTCAAATGCACCTCCTGGCACATGACTATTAGGAGGATGAAGTCCCCTTGGCTATTGAGGGTCCTTAGGGGCCATCTTTCCCTCCTGTTACCTCCAGCATGTGCTGAGATGTTTTTGGTGACCATGTCCCCTTTCTCCACCACTCTGCAAACACACCTCCTGGCAATCTACTAGTTGGGGGATGAAGTCTCTTTGGCTCTTAAGGGTCATTAGGGGCCAACTAGCCTTCCTGTTACCTCCAGTAAGACCCACACAGCTGGATTGCCGAGAGGTCATCAGAGGCCACAGCCCCTTTCTCCACCACTCTGCAAATGCACCTCCTGGTGCACTGCTGGTTGGGGGCAGAAGTCCACTTTAGTTCTGAGGCTCTCAGAAGGTAAGGGGACCTCATTCCCCCACCAGCAATGCACCAAGAGGCACATTTGCAAAGTGGTCGAGAAAGGGGACGTGGTAGCAACCACCTCTCAGAAATCCCACTGTGTGGGGCTTACTGGAGGTAAAGGAGGACTTGTTGGCACCTAAGGACCCTCAGCAGCCAAGGGTACTTCATCCCTTAACCAGCAGCACACCAGGAGGCACATTTTTAGAGTGGTGAAGAATGGGGCTGGGGTCTCTGTGAGTTGCCAGCTTTTTATCTCTTTTTTAGGAAGGGGGGCATTGTGACCCCCCTTCCCTGGACCATTTTGGGACCAATGGACCCCATCCCCCTGGGCCTCCCCCCTTTAAAAAAAAAATATATATAAAGAAAGAGAGGGGGTCCTTTCAAAATTTCAGGTTGATCCATCAAGCAGGTGTCAAGAAAAAGGGGTTGTCCCAAAACCTGTTTTCCCCATGCTAATATCCATAGGAATTTTTACACCTGGCCAAAGCCCGAACTGCTGATCGGAATTACACCAAATTTGGCAGAAGATAGCTGTTGGTCGAGAAACAGTCCATTTTGTTAAATGGTGTAAATCTGTTCAGTAGTTGCGGAGTTGATTAAATAAATTTCCATTTGTATATATAGGGACAAGAAGGATCCGCAACCCATTCCGATCTCGTGCTGAGATCTGATTGTCTGCCAACACTTTCAACCAGGAAATATTGGCAGCCATCTTGTGACTCGGTTGATTCGAGTCACAGAAAAAAGATTTAAAAAAAGAAAAGGGGACAATGTAGAAACACCCAGACCCGATAGACCTCTTTTTTTTTTTACAAATTTGCGGCGAGAGTCATGCTGGATCCTCAAATCCTGCCAAAAATGTAAAAATAAATGAAGCGTGGACTCTCGTGTGTGTTAATTATAAGCTCCCGGTTTGGCCAGTTCCCGGGGGCCTTTTGAAAATGTAGGAGGGGGCATACAGGACCTCCCTCCTGGCGCTTACCAATGCCCTGGGAACTACCACCTCCCCGGTGCTTTGTTATAAAACAAATGTGGGGAGGCCTGTATGGCCTACCCGCTGCCCCGGGCCCGCCACCTCCCCAAGCCTTTACTTGAAAATAATGTGTGTGACTGCCCTGGAGACCACCACCTCCCTGGGGGCACATAGAAAGAAAGGAGGGGTCCTCGCTTACTTGAAGCAGAGCTGAATTGCTTTTGGATAGAGGTAGCTGCATGTTCAGAGGCTCCCTCTGTCCAAAAGCAATGCCGGCTCCTGAAGAAGGTGGGGAACCAGCAGGAACCGCAGGGTCCTTCAGTTCCCTCCCATGGTCCCATTGGTGAGTGTGTGCCCCGGAGGCACCCATACTAAATAGGCAGGCCCCAAGGGATGGGGTCCCTGGGGCCCAATTTTGCCCAGGCAGGGAGGCCATGCAGCTCCCCAACCCATCAGTAAAAAGCCTGGCCCGGTGGATGGGGCCCGCCCCACTTTTACAATTAAAAATAAAATAAAAAAGTTGCAAGGTCCCGGGGGATGGGGTCCCTAGGCTGAAATAGACCCAGGAAGGGGCTGCACCTCCCCCCTCCCCTGTTTTACAATTAAAAAAACATAAAGAAATGGGTAGGCTCAAGTGATGGGGTCCCTGGGGCTGAAATCTGCCCAGGGAGGAGAAGTGCGGCCCCCCTCCCCATTCTGAGAATTGCCTGGGCCATGGGGATAGGTTCCCCGACCCCAATATCGGCCCAGGGAAGGGAGCTATGCAGCCCCCATTCCCTAAAAAAAGAAGAAAAAAAGCTTGGCAACCTGCTAGAGGCAAAGCAAACACAAGGTGATGGACGAAGTGCTGAAATATTTTGACATTCACCTCCAGTCACAGATCTGCATTGAATCCATCATCGTTCTTTAGCTCACTTCGTCACCTCAGTTCAGACCCTGTGCAAATCAGTCTTGACCTTGTGCCTCTTGGGAAGAGTCCGGCTCGAACTGCCAAACCAGGTCTTCCCTGAACCAGAAACAAGCATCCTGGGACCGGTTTCTGGATAACACCCTTCATCAGCCAGGCTAGCTTGATTCCAGTGGCGAAGTGAGCTAGGGACCCACGTTTGGGCATACCCTACCAACTTAGGGCGAACAAAGCAAACACAAGGAGCAAGGTGTTAATTTGCTAGAGGCCCCATCCCCTTTCTCCACCACTCTGCTAATGTGCCTCTTGGGGCGCTGCTGGTTGGGGGATGTAGTCCCCTTGGCTCCATTGAGTCCTTGGGGGCCAACTATCTTGTTACTTCCAGTAAGTCCCACACAGCATGATTGCTGAGAGGTTGAATCATCCATACAGGCACTCATACACCCACTGATTCACCAATACACCTTGGAATATATATTTTACACTCATAAACATTTTTAAAAAAAATCACAGACACTGGATGATGCTATTAGTGATGTCATCAGTGATGACATTTGAGATGTGATGTCACTGACCATGTCATGAGTGATGATATTTGTGAGGTCTTAAGCAATGCATTGCAAGGGTGCGAGTTATATTTAGCTCACTAACTATAAAGGCTGAATTTCACTGGTTTTGTACGAGTGAAATCTGAGCCTAACTATAAAGCCACTGTAACCATTGTTTTTTGTTCAGTAAAAAAAAATATGTATATAAAATATATATATATATATATTATATTACCTACTGGCGGTCGCCAGTAGGTAGTTATAGTTAGGTCCTATTTTAAATAGGAAAAGCGTTTTATGATGTGCCAATATCTTTGGCGCCATTTGACAAATCTTTGCGAAATTTTCAAAACTAATGGAGCGCTCAGGTCAGGTCCTGTCTTGAAAGTTTGGGGGTGATTCATCAACCAGGTGTCGAGAAAAAAGGGGGTCCCAAAACGCATTTTCTCATGTTAATTTCCCTAGGAATTTTGAAAGCGGCTACAGCTCGAACTGCTGAATGGAATTACACCAAATTTGACAAAAAGGCAGGTCTTGGTCTAGATAGCGTGCTTTTTTAAAGTGGTGTAAATCCTTTCAGTAGTTGCTGAGAAATCAAAAAATAAAAAAGTATATATCTGAGTACCGAGGAGGAGTCGCGACTCCTCCCGAGTATGAGCTTCATTCTAATTGGCTGCCAACAATCCAAATCAGGAAGTGTTGGCAGCCATCTTGTGACTCGGCCACCCGCAACCCTCTGCAGCCCTGGGGACCGCCGGGGACCACCACTTCCCCAGAGCTTTAATTAAATAAGGATGGGGGCCTTGCGGGCCCCCAAAGCCCCGGGGACCGCCACCTCGCAGGGGCTTTATTAAAATTGGAAGGGGGGCCTCACGGGCCCCCCAAGCCCTCGGGACCACCACCTCCACGGGGCATCGATTATGTAAATACGGGGGTCTGTTGTGGACCCCTGGCCCTGGGGACCAACACCTCCCCTGGGCTATTTACATGTTGGAGGGGGCAGCGCGGCCCCCTCATGGAGCCCTTTATGGCCCTAGGGACTGCCACTACCCAGGACCAGCTCCTGCAATGTCCTGGTGTACCCACCCCCGGGACATAGCTGCTTGCTATGGCAGGGTGGGAGCACAGCTCCTGCCCTGCCATAGGAACCCCAGCTTTGCTTTTTGGAAGCGAGAGCAGGAAACCACTCTTGCTTCCATAAAGCAAAGCAGATTGCTTTTGCACAAGGGGAGCTGCATTTTAGCAGCTCTCCTTGTGCAAAAGCAATGCCAGCTCTCACAAGAGGTGGGGAGGCGGATGGGATCGTGGGGGCATTGAGGCTCCCCCACGGTCCCTAATGCAAAGGGCCGGCCCTCAGGGATGAGATCCCCAGGGCCAAAAGTGGCCCAGGAGGGGTCCATGCAGCCCCTCTCCCCTCTAATTAAAAATATATTTTTATAACGGAAAGGCCGGACCTGGGGGGATGGGGTCCCAGGGGCCATAATTAGCCTCTGGAGGGGACCACGTGGCCCCCCTCCCCAAAATAAGTAAAGGCTGCAGGCTCCCAGGGGATGGGGTCCCGGGGCCAAAAGTGGCACAGGGAAGGGGGGGCCACATGGCCACATGGCCCCCCTCCCATAAAATAACAAATTTGTGAAAAATAAAAAAGGAACCAGCACCCCTGGCGCATTCTAAGTTTGGGAATTAAGTCCCCTTAAATACTGAGGGTCCCTGGGGGCCAACTAGCCCAAAAGGTACCTCCAGTAAGCGCCACACAGCTGGATTTCAGAGGGGTGGTCCGAGGCCACACCCCTTTTTACACCACTCTGCAAAGACCTCAGGACACAAGTGGACTTCATCCCCCGAACAGCAGTGCACCAAGAGGTGCATTTGCAGAGTGGTGTAAAAAGGGGGCATGGCCTCTGACCACCTCTCTGCAATCCACCTGTATGGCGCTTACTGGAGGTACCTGATGGGCTAGTTGGCCCCCAGGGACCCTCAGTATTCAAGGGAACTTAATCCCCCAGCTAAGAATGCGCCAGGAGGAGTGTTTGCAGAGTGTTGGAGAAAGGGGGCATGGCCTGTGTCCACCTCTCAGCAATCCCACTGTGTGGGGCTTACTGGAGGTAACAGGTAGACTAGTTGGACCCTAAGGACCCCCAGCAGTGAAGGGACTTCAATCCTCATTGAAGAGCGCACCAGGGAGCATGTTTGCAGAGTTATGCGCAAAGGGGGCATGGCCTGTTATGAAAACTTAGCAATCCTGCTGTGTGGTACTTACTGGAGGTAATAGGAGGGGTAGTTGACCCCCAAGCATGTCCTTGGGGCCAAGTACCCCTCTTGTTACCTCCAGTAAGTCTCACACAGTAGGATTGCTAAGAAGGTCTTTGGAGGCCATGCCCCCTTTCTCCACCACTCTGCAAACGCGCCTCCTGGCAGACTACATGATGGGGAGGAAGTCCACTTTACTCCTGAGGGACTTTGTGGGCCAAAAAGCCCTTCTGGTACCTCCTGCAAATCCTATGCAGTGGAATTCCTGAGTGCTGGTCAGATGCCCAGCACCCTTTCTCCACCACTCTGCAAACGCGACTACTAGTTAAAGTGTGTGCAATGTAATAGGTTTCGCATTTGTGAGAGTTTGAGCTATTGGCATTGTAAATGTAAACGTTTTTTAATAATGTTTTTTGGAGTGGAGTAGATGTACGTTGTGTGTAGTGGAATTATGTGGTACGTTGTGCTGTGAAATTATGTGGATAGAAAGTATGTGGTATTTAGTGTATAGGAATTATGTAGAGTGGGATTATGTGTTATGGAGAGTAATTATGTGGTGCGGTAGTCTGTGTTGTGGAGTGGTAACCTCAGGTTTAGTCCTCCTCATTTCCATAGAAGCTCAACTATGAACTCAGAGAGACAAAAAACAAGAAGGAATCACTGAGGAGCACTTGTGGACCTAGTCAGAAGTATGAGCAGGGCCACTGGAACTATGTGACTGTTTGGCTGCTCCGACTTTCGCACAATTATACATTTTCTGCATTAGCTAAATAATTCATCATCTGCTTCCTAATCTGCAGATTTGAACAAAAAAAGCCTTGTTTCTAGCTGAAACGGCTGAAACGGCTGAAACATTATCAAAAATGCAGCGACAAGTGTTACAGCATGGTGGAAGCACCTTTACAAACCTAAAATGGTCACCTGTTGCTTATTGCTATTGTGGGTGTTAAATTGATAATAATGGTGTGTAAACCACTCTTGCTTCCTTTTGTGCCTCTCTTGCCTCTTTTTGCATTTCTATTGCTTCTTTCTGGACACTTCTTTCTTTTTCCCCACTTCTCTTGCCTCTTTCTGCAAATCTCTTCCACTTTCTGCACCTTCTTCCCTCTTTCTGCACATCTGTTGCCTCTTTTTGCACCTCATTTGCTTCTTTCTGTACCACTCTTGACTCTTTCTGCACCCTTCTTCACTCTTTCTGCACCTCGGTTGCCTTTTCTGTATCCCTCTTATGTCTTTCTGCACCCTTGTTGCCTCTTTCTGCACCTCTGTTACTTCTTTCTGCACTTCTCTTCCTTCTTTCTGTACCTCTCTTGCTTCTTTCTGCACCTCACTTGCCTCTTTCTGCACTTCTCTTGCTTCTTTCTACACCTCTTTTTGCTTCTGTCAGAAATTCTCTTGCCTCTTTCTACACTTCTCTTCCTTCTTTCTGCACTCCTTCGGACTCTTTCTGCACCTCTCTTGCCTTTTTGTGCACCCCTCCTACCTTTTTCTTCACCCCTCTTGCCTTTTTTTGCACCTCCGTTGGTTATTTCTGCACTGCTCTTGCTTCTTTCTGCACCTCACTTCTCTCTTTATGCACCTCTCTTGCTTCTTTCTGCAATTCTCTTGCCTCTCTCTGCACTTCTTTTACTTTTTTTTTGCACCCCTCCAGTCTCTTTCTGTACCTTGCTTGTCTCTTTGTGCACCTCTCCTACCTCTTTCGGCACCTCTCTTGCCTCTTTTTGCACCTCTGTTGGTTTTTCTGCACTGCTCTTGCTTCTTTCTGCTCCTCACTTGCCTCTTTCTGCACTTCTCTTGCGTCTTTCTAAACTTCTGTTGCTTCTTTCAGCAATTCTCTTAGCTCTTTCTGCTATTCTCTTGCTTGTTGCTGCACCTCTCTTGCATCTTTCTGCACCCCTGTTGCCTCTTTCTGCACTTCACTTGCTTCTTTCTGCACCTCACTTGCCTCTTTCACCACCTCTGTTAACTCTTTCTGCAGCTCTCCTGGCTCTTTTTGCACCCCTCTTCCCTATTTGTGGACCTCTCTTGCCTCTTTCTACACCTCTCTTCCCTCTTTCTGCACCACTCTTGCTTCTTTCTGCACTTCTCTTCCTTCTTTCTGCACGCCTCATGCCTCTTTCTGCACCTCTGTTGCTTCTTTCTGCACTTCTCCTGGTTCTTTCTGTACTTCTATTGCCTCTTTCTGCACCCGTTGGGCCTCTTTAAGCACCTCTGTTGCTTCATTCTGTACTTCTCTTGCTTCTTTCCGCACCTCACTTGCCCCTTTCAGCTCCTCAGTTGCTTTTTTCTGCAGATCTCTTGCCTCTTTCTGTACCTCTTTTGCCTCTTTCGTCACCTCTGTTGCTTATTTCTGGACCCCTGTTCCCTCTTTCTGCACCCTTCATCCCTATTTGTCCAACTCCCTTGCCTCTTTCTACACCTCTCGTCCCTCTTTCTGCACCACTCTTGCCTCTTTCTGCACTTCTCTTGGTTCTTTCTGAACCCCTCTTGCCTCTTACTGCACCTCTGTTGCTTCTTTCTGCCCTTCTATTGCCTCTTTCTGCACCTCTCTTGCTTCTTTGTGCACCTCACTTGACTCTTTCAGCACCTCTGTTGCTTTTTTCTACATATTTCTTGCCTCTTTCTGCAGCATTTGTGCCTCTTTTAGCAACTCTATTGCTTCTTTCTGTATTTCTCTTACTACTTTCTGCACCCCTTATGCCTCCTTCTGTTCTGTACCTCTGTTTCTTCTATCTGCACTTCTCTTGGTTCTTTCTGCCCTTCTCTTGCCTCTTTCTGCACCCTTCGTGCATCTTTCAGCACCTATGTTGCTTCTTTCTGCACTTCTCTTTATTCTTTCTGAACCCCTCTTGCCTCTTTCTGCACCTTTGTGGCTTCTTTCTGCAGTTCTAATGCCTCTTTTTGCACCTCTCTTGCTTCTTTCTGCACCTCGCTTGCCTCTTTCAGCACCTCTGTTGCTTTTTTTCTGCAGATCTCTTGCCTCTTTCTGCACCCCTCTTTCTCTTTCTGCACTTCTCTTGCTTCTTTCTGCACCCCTCGTGCCTCTTTCAGCACCTCTGTTGCTTCATTCTGTACTTCTCTTGCTTCTTTCTGCACCTCACTTGCCCCTTTCAGCACCTCAGTTGCTTTTTTCTGCAGATCTCTTGCCTCTTTCTGTACCTCTTTTGCCTCTTTCGTCACCTCTGTTGCTTATTTCTGCACCCCTGTTCCCTCTTTCTGCACCCTTCATCCCTATTTGTCCAACTCTCTTGCCTCTTTCTACACCTCTCGTCCCTCTTTCTGCACCACTCTTGGTTCTTTCTGCACTTCTCTTGCCTCTTTCTGCACCTTTCAGGCCTGTTTCAGCACCTATGTTGCTTCTTTCTGTACTTCTCTTCCTTCTTTCTGAACCCCTCTTGCCTCTTACTGCACCTCTGTTGCTTCTTTGTGCACCTCACTTGACTCTTTCAGCACCTCTGTTGCTTTTTTCTACAGATTTCTTGCCTCTTTCTGTACTCCTTTTTTTTCTTTCAGCACCTCTCTTGCCTCTTTCTGTACCTCTGTTGCTTCTTTCTGCACTTCTTTTGCCTCTTTCTGCAGCATTCGTGCCTCTTTCAGCAACTCTGTTGCTTCTTTCTGCATTTCTCTTACTTCTTTCTGCACCCCTTATGCCTCTTTCTGTACCTCTGTTTCTTCTATCTGCACTTCTCTTGGTTCTTTCTGCCCTTCTCCTGCCTCTTTCTGCACCCTTCGTGCATCATTCTGCACCTCTGTGGCTTCTTTCTGCACCTCTAATGCCTCTTTCTGCACCTCTCTTGCTTCTTTCTGCACCTCGCTTGCCACTTTCAGCACCACTGTTGCTTTTTTTCTACAGATCTCTTGCCTCTTTCTGCACCCCTCTTTCTCTTTCTGCACTTCTCTTGCTTCTTTCTGCACCCCTCGTGCCTCCTTTTGCACCTCTGTTGCATCCTTCTGCACTTCTCATATTTCTTTCTGCACTGCTCTTGCCTCTTCCTGCATCCCTCTTCCCTCTTTGACCACCTCTCTTGCTTCTTTCTGCACTTCTCTCTCCTCTTTCTACACCTGTCTTGCCTCTTTCTGCACATCTGTTGCTTCTTTCAGCACGTCTATGGCCTCTTTCTGCAGATCTCTTGCCTCTTTCCGCACCTCACTTGTGCCTTTCAGCACCTCTGTTGTTTTTTTCTGCAGATCTCTTGCCGCTTTCTGCACCCATCTTTTCTCTTTCTGCACCTCTCTTGCCTCTTTCTGAACCCCTGTTCCCTGTTACTGCAGCTTTCCTGCCTGTTTCTAAACATCGCTTGCATCTTTCTGTACCTCTATTAACTCTTTGTGCCCTTCTTTTCTTCTTTCTGCACCCTTCGCGCCTCTTTCAGCACCACTGTTGGTTCTTTCTGCATTGCTCTTGCTTTTTTTCTGCACCTCACTTGCCTCTTTATGCACTTCTCTTGCTTCTTTCTACACATCTGTTGATTCTTTCAGCAATTCTCTTGCCTCTTTCTGCACTTCTCGTCCCTCTTTCTGCACCACTCTTGCATCTTTCTGTACCTCTGTTGCTTCTTTCTGCACTTCTCTTGCTTCTTTCTTCACCCTTTGTGCCTCTTTCAGCACCTCTGTTGCTTCTTTCTGCACTTCTATTCCTTCATTCTGCACCCCTCATGCCTCCTTCTGCACTTCTATTGCTTCTTTCTGCACTTCTCTTGGTTCTTTCTGCACTTCTCTTGCCTCTTTCGGCACCTTTCTTGCCTCTTTCAGCACCTCTGTTGCTTCTCTCTGTACATCTCTTCCTTCTTTCTGCACCCCTTGAGAGAAGTTGGCCTGATATATGCTGCCCACTAGTTATAGTGGGCACCCTGTATCAGTGCAAACAACCCCTTATGGTGATAGGTTAAAGACAACCTTTATTGAAAGCTATCCTAGTGGTAGCTATGGAGAGCAGCCTTCAGCCTAAGTCTTGAAGGAATGTAAAGCAGCTTGTTTTACCAGTCTATAATCTCTTGAATGATCAAATGAAAGGACAACCACACCAGGTATATATTTAAAATATGTGTATTTAAGATAAAACACACCCCTCTAGTCTCTTTATGAGACTGGAGTTCGAAGTACTTAAGTTACAAGTCAGTATTCAACAGTAACAGCACAAGTACGCGTTTGGGCCCTAGGGGCGTACCAAATCATATACCAATAAAGTGGTATAAGAACCACGACTGAACTAGACACAAGGCCTAGAGCCTGTAGAAGTGCTTGGACCACAAGGAACCACCCAAGGTAATGACACAGGGGACCCACGGGGGACGCGTGCAGTGTGAGAACACAGCCGCGAATCGCCGTTAACTTACATGGTGAAAGTCGTGGTTAGTAATTAAGAGTTTAAAGAAACTTAGATGATGACTACAAGCGAACCCTTTTGGACTTAGAGGTGTCTAGGGCCAACACCCACGGGAGCACCGGAGTACTCGAGTTACCTCACCCAGGGAAGCCGGGTGCATAGGTGTCAAATGGTGTCAGGTCGCGTTGCTGTTTTCAATGGAAGCTGCTCAGGAAGTGCTGCTGCCGTGAAGAGGAGAAGTGTCCAGAGAGATCCAAGCCTGGATCTAGGATGGAACGAACATGAAAGCAGAGCGGACAGAGTCTGGGTCACTTACCAGTGACCGAGGGCACAATAGTCCAATGCCCACAGATGTTGGGGGCTTCTGGTGAGTTGACAGGTGTCTTGCCTCTTCAGCCACGAGGTCCAGGAGGTGTCAACGACAACCAGGAGCTGGATTCGAGCTGTCCAACAAAGTTTGTCGAGTGCTGCAGTGTCAGTGACCAGATTGGACCCAAAAAAGCCTTGGCAACAGCAAGTCACTTGGAAACAGAGAAAGCACGTCAGTGCAGACCAGCAAGGTCTGGGGGACGCACCCCACAAGGGTAAGTTAGGGCACATCTGGAGCAACCAGGAAAGCCCAATCAGAAGAGGAGTTGCTCTTGTGGGGACCAACTAGCCAACAGGCTAGCGATCGCAAAGGATCCTCGAGTGGTCGTACTGGAAACTGGCCCACGGGTCAATCGTGGAGTGGAGGCCAGCAATCTTCAGAGCAGGAGGTGCTCATGGCTGGGGCTATTTGGAGCCCAAAGCACAACTTCAAGGAAGACCAGGAACATGATGGATCAGCAAAAGATTACGGTGTCCAGGGGTCACGGTTCCACGTCACCCACAGTAGCCACGGGCCTCAGCTTTGGTGTGGACTCAGGGTAGCCTCGGAGAAGTCTGAAAATCCACCTGTGGAGATGTAGAGACTTCGGTGTCTGGCAGGAGCTTCAGAATTGCAGAAAGGACAGTTGCTTCTTTGGTGCCTGCCAAGCAGGGGAGTCACTCCTTGACCCCAATGGAGATTTCTTCAGTCTTCTAGTTAAAGTAGAAGTCAAAGGTCCAGGATATATGTTGCAGAGTTTTGTCCAGGGTAATCCAAAGTCTCAAGGACTGGGTTCCCATACTTATACAAATTTTGGGGGTTGGACATACTCAAGGGACCCACCTATGGGAGGGGTTGGAAAGAGGGGTGGTTACATCCATTTCCTTTGTCCAGTTTTGCACCAGAGCAGTGGCAGGGAGCCCCTGCAACCGGTTTGAACTGGACTATGCACAGGGACACCAAGTGTGCCCCCAGTGCAGGACTTCAAAGCATCAGGGAGTGCTCCCGCCCAGCCCCAATGCACATCTGCCTGTCTGACAGGAAACCTATTGTCCAGGCCTCCCCTGCTGGAGTTTCGGTCAGCAGCAGGAGGCCAGACCCCTGTCTGAGGCAGTGGCATCCATTTTGTGATGCCAGGGCTCTAGAAAGTCTTTACCGGGTTAGACCAGTGTGAACATGTCTCTCCCTCTAGAAGGATGGAATGCTACCCCCGCCGCCAGAACTGGCGGGGGGTAGTATTCCAAAGCGTTTGACACCAAACACGACATGTTTCCATGCAGCCAGTCCAAAGTTAGCATTTACCGCTAGGTTATAATGCACTTAAGAGTATATGGTCAGGCTGCACCACAAACAGCATCAGAGGAGGTACTCCGAATGCTGCAGAGGGGCTCTGCTCATGCAGGGGCACCCTCTCACATAAAAACCAAGGCCTGCCATAGGAGTGACTTATAGGTATTATAGGTGTGTGCAATGGTAGTGATATAGGTAGCCTATACCACTGTAAGGGGTACAAGCACCCACTTACCCAGGCTGCAGTAGCAGACCTGTGGTGTTATTTTGGAGTGCTTCCCAGGGGTGGTATAATACATGCTTCAGCCACTGGTAGGCCTCTGAGGTACCTATGCACTAGGTACATAGTGTACCATATACAAGGGGCTTATAAGGCACTCCAGAATCCAATTAGAAATGTACCTAATGTACATGGAAACCATTTTAGAGAGGAAGCAGCTAGGCTGGGGTCCTGATTAGCAGGGCCACAGCCAGACTAAGGTCGAAAAACAGTGAAACACCAGCAAAAAGTGGGGGTACCCATGTGAAGCAGATCCCACTCTCCTACACAACCCCCCCCCCCAAATGCAGGGACATTAAACTAACCTTGACCAGTTGAGTCTTCATGTTCTAAGTGGAAATACCTAGAGAGTCCATCTGCATTGGCATGGTTACTCCCAGGTCTATGTTCCACTGTATAGTCCATCCCCTGTAGGGAAATGTACCACCAAAGCAGTTTGGGGTTTTCACCCTTCATTTGTTTTAGCCATAAGAGGGGCTTATGGTCTGTCTGAACAAGGAAGTGAGTACCAAACAAGTATGGCCTCAACTTCTTCAGAGCCCAAACCACAGCAAAGGCCTCCCTCTCAATGGCTGACCAACGTTTCTCTCTAGGGGTCAGCCTTCTGCTTATGAAAGCTACTGGCTGCTCCTGACCTTCATCATTCATTTGTGACAATACAGCCCCTATCCCCAATTCAGATAATCTGTTTGGACAATGAACTTCTTGGAGTAATCAGTACTCTGTAGAATGGGAGCAGTGCACATGGCCTGCTTCAGGTCATCAAATGTCTTTTGACAGCAAGCTGTCCACTGAACCTTTTAGGGCATGTTCTTAGAAGTTACATCATTCATGGGTGTCACTATGTATCCATACCCCTTGACAAATCTCCTATAGTACCCAGTCAGGCCTAAGAAGGCTCTCACCTGAGTCTGGGTAGTTGGAGCAACCCAGTCCATGATGGTCTAGATTTTGCTCTGTAGTGGTTAAACCTGGCCTCCACCCACAAGGTGGCCCAGGTACACAACCTGACTCTGCCCTATCTGGCACTTGGTGGCCTTGGTAGTGAGGCCTGCCTTTTGCAGGGCCTCCAAAACATTCCTTAGATGGACCAGGTGATCCTCCCAGGTAGAGCTAAAGACAGCAATATCATCTAGATAAGCTGCACTGTAGGCTTCCAGACCTGTGAGAACTGTATTCAATCAATCAAGCTTTATTCGACAGTTGAGTCATAAAAGCACATACAAACATATCACAAATAACATATAAATTACCTAAAATGTTTAAGACTAGCATTAAATTCAGTATTTCAACCGTCAGTGAGCTAAAATTGATCTAAAACCTATACAAATATTGTATTCACTAACCTTTGGAAAGTGGCAGGTGCATTCTTCAAACCAAAGGGCATCACCACAAATTGGTAGTCCCCACTTGGGGTCGAAAATGCAGTTTTTGGCTTTGCATTATCAGCTAGTCTGATCTGCCAGTAGCCAGCTGTCAAGTCAAATGTGCTAAGGTACTTTGCTGAGGCCAAAGTATCGCTAAGCTCCTCTGCCCTTGGAATTGGATGGGCATCAGTCCTAGTGACTGCATTGAGACCCCTGTAGTCCACACAAAACCTCATCTCTCTTTTCCCACCACTGGTGTGAGGTTTTGGCACAAGGACCACTGGACTAGCCCAAGGGCTATCTGAGGGTTCAATAACTCCCCAATCCAAAATGTTCTGGACTTCTGTCCTGATACAGTCCCTGACATGGTCAGGTTGCCTATAAATCTTATTTTTATTAGGCAGACTGTCCCCAGTGTCCACTTGATGAGTGCACCAAGTAGTCTGACTTGGAGCCAGAGAAAACATGTTTCTGAACTGATTGAGCACCTGTCTGCAATCCGTTTGCTGCTGGGCAGTGAGGCTGCCTGCCAAGGCCACACCGTCAACTGACCCATCATCAGGGCTCTGTGAGAGGAGGTCAGGGAGTGGGTCACTCTCTTCCTCCTGTCCCTCATCAGTAGCCATGAGCAAGCCCATGTCAGCCCTGTCTACATATGGCTTTAGCCTGTTGACATGGAGAACCCTGTAGGGACTTATGGGAGTTCCTAGGTTTACTAAGTAAGTAACCTCTCCCTTCTGTTCAACAATAGTGTGGGGTCCACTCCACTTGTCTTGGAGAGCTGCTGGGGCCACAGGCTCCAACACCCACACTTTCTGTCCTGGCTGGTAAACAGTCAGTACAGCCTTTTGGTAATGCCAGGCTTTTTGCAGTTCCTGGCTAGCCTCGAGGTTTTTAGTTGCCTTTTTCATGTACGCAGACATCCTAGAGCGGAGACCAAGTACATAGTCCACTATGTCTTGCTTTGGGGCTTGAGAGGTAACTCCCATCCCTCCTTCACCAAACACAATGGACCCCTGACAGGGTGACCAAACCAAAGTTCAAAGGGGCTGTAGCCAACCCCCTTTCTTGGCACCTCCCTGTATGCAAACAAAAGGCAGGGCAAGAGAATGTCCCATCTTTCAGCACCTTTGTTGCTTTTTTCTACAGATTTCTTGCCTCTTTCTGCACCCCTCTTTTCTCTTTCTGTACCTCTCTTGCCTCTTTCTGTACCTCTGTTGCTTCTTTCTGCACTTCTCTTGCCACTTTCTGCAACCTTTGTGCCTCTTTCAGCAACTCTGTTGCTTCTTTCTTCATTTCTCTTCCATCTTTCTGCACCCCTTATGCCTCCTTCTGCACCTCTGTTTCTTCTTTCTGCACTTCTCTTGGTTCTTTTTGCCCTTCTCTTGCCTCTTTCTGCCCCCTTTGTGCCTCTTTCAGCACCTATGCTGCTTCTCTGTGCACTTCTCTTCCCTCTTTCTGCACCACTTTTGCCTCTTTCTGTACCTCTGTTGCTTCTTTCTGTAGTTCTCTTGCTTCTTTCTGCACCCTTCGTGCCGCTTTCGGCACCGCTGTTGCTTCTTTCTACACTTCTCTTCCTTCTTTCTGCACCCACATGCCTCTTTCTGCACCTCTGTTACTTCTTTCTGCACTTCTCCTAGTTATTTCTGCACTTCTCTTGCCTCTTTCTGCACCTCACTTGCCTCTTTCAGCACATCTGTTGTTTTTTTTCTGCAGATCTCTTGCCTCTATCTGCACCTCACTTGCATCTTTCAGCACCTCTGTTGCTTTTTGCTACATATCTCTTGCCTCTTTCTGCACCCCAATTTTTTCTGTCAGCACCTCTGTTGTGTCTTCCTGCACTCCTCTTCCTTCTTTCTGCACCTCTTGTGCCCCCTTCTGCTCCTCTGTTGCCTCTTTCAGCACCTCTGTTGGTTCTTTCTGCACTGCTCTTGCTTCTTTCTGCACCTCACGTGCCTCTTTCTGCTCTTCTCTTGCTTCTTTCTACACCTCTGTTGCTTCTTTCAGCAATTCTCTTGTCTCTTTCTGCACTTCTCTTCCTTCTTTTTGCACCCCTCCAGCCTCTTTCTGTACCTCTCTTGCCTCCTTGTGCACCTCTTCTCCCTCTGTCTGTACCCCTCTTGCCTCTTTTTGCACCTCTGTTGGTTCTTTCTGCACTGATCTTGCATCTTTCTAAGCCTCTGTTGCTTCTTTTAGCAATCCCCTTAGCTCTTTCTGCACTTCTCTTGTTTGTTTCTGTACCTCTTGTGTGTCTTTCTGCACCTCTGTTGCTTCTTTCTGCAGCTCCCTTGCCTCTTTCGGCACCTCTGTTAATTAGTTTTGCACCCCTCCTGTACCTGTTGCTTCTTTCTGCATTTCTCTTGGCTTTTTCTGCACCCTTCATGCCTCTTTCGGCACCTCTGGTGCTTCTTTCTACACTTCTCTTCCTTCTTTCTGCACCCCTCGTGCCTCTTTCTGCACCTCTGTTGCTTCTTTCTGGACTTCTCCTGGTTCTTTTGGCACTTCTCTTGCCTCGTTCTGCACCATTTGTGCCTCTTTCAGCACCCCTGTTGCTTCATTC
Organism: Triturus cristatus; assembly: GCF_964204655.1. Taxonomy (NCBI): domain Eukaryota; kingdom Metazoa; phylum Chordata; class Amphibia; order Caudata; family Salamandridae; genus Triturus; species Triturus cristatus. Next base: position 381,439,862 of record NC_140595.1, read on the forward strand.
TGCACTTCTCTTGCTTCTTTCTGCACCTCATTTGCCCCTTTCAGCACCTCTGTTGCTTTTTTCTGCAGATCACTTGCCTCTTTCTGCACCTCTCTTGCCTCTTTTATCACCTCTGTTGCTTATTTCTGCACCCCTGTTCCCCCCTCTGCACCCTTCTTCCCTATTTGTCCAACTTTCTTGCCTCTTTCTATACCTCTCGTCCCTCTTTCTGCACCAGTCTTGCCTCTTTCTGTACCTCTGTTGCTTCTTTCTACACTTCCCTTGCCTCTTTCTGCACCCTTCATGCCTCTTTCAACACCTCTGTTGCTTCTTTCTGCACTGCTATTCCTTCTTTCTGCACCCCTCGTGCCTCATTCTGCACTTCTATTGCTTCTTTCTGCACTTCTCTTGGATCTTTCTGTACTTCTCTTGCCTCTTTCTGCACCTTTCATGCCTCTTTCAGCACCTCTGTTGCTTCTTTCTGCACTTCTCATCCTTCTTTCTGCACCCTCTTGCCTCTTTCTGCACCTCTGTTGCTTCTTTCTGCACTTCTCTTGCCTCTTTCTGCTCCTCTCTTGCTTCTTTCTGCACCTCATTTGCCCCTTTCAGCACCTCTGTTGCTTTTTTCTGCAGATCACTTGCCTCTTTCTGCACCTCTCTTGCCTCTTTTATCACCTCTGTTGCTTATTTCTGCACCCCTGTTCCCCCCTCTGCACCCTTCTTCCCTATTTGTCCAACTTTCTTGCCTCTTTCTACACCTCTCGTCCCTCTTTCTGCACCAGTCTTGCCTCTTTCTGTACCTCTGTTGCTTCTTTCTACACTTCTCTTGCCTCTTTCTGCACCCTTCGTGCCTCTTTCAACACCTCTGTTGCTTCTTTCTGCACTGCTATTCCTTCTTTCTGCACCCCTCGTGCCTCATTCTGCACTTCTATTGCTTCATTCTGCACTTCTCTTGGATCTTTCTGTACTTCTCGTGCCTCTTTCTGCACCTTTCATGCCTCTTTCAGCACCTCTGTTGCTTCTTTCTGCACTTCTCGTCCTTCTTTCTGCACCCTCTTGCCTCTTTCTGCACCTCTGTTGCTTCTTTCTGCACTTCTCTTGCCTCTTTCTGCTCCTCTATTGCTTCTTTCTGCACCTCACTTGCCTCTTTCAGCACCTCTGTTGCTTTTTTCTGCAGATTTCTTGCCTCTTTCTGCAGCCCTCTTTTCTCTTTCTGCACCTCTCTTGCCTCTTTCTGTACCCTTCATGCCTCTTTCAGCAAAACTGTTGCCTCATTCTGCATTTTTTTCCTTCTTTTTGCAACCCTTATGCCTCCTTCTGCACCTCTGTTTCTTGTTTCTGCACTTCTCTTCATTCTTTCTGCACCCTTCGTGTATCTTTCAGCACCTATGTTGCTTCTTTCTGCACTTCTCTTTCTTCTTTCTGAACCCCTCTTGCCTCTTACTGCACCTCTGTTGCTTCTTTCTGCACTTCTATTGCCTCTTTCTGCACCTCTCTTGCTTCTTTCTGCACCTCATTTGCCTCTGTCAGCACCTCTGTTGCTTTTTTCTGCAGATCTCTTGCCTCTTTCTGCACTCCTCTTTTCTCTTTCTGCAACTCTCTTGCCTCTTTCTGCACCCCTGTTCTTGCAAATATCCTGCCTGTTTCTGTACCTCTCTTGCCTCTTTCTGTATCTCTCTTGCTTCTTTCTGTATTTCTCTATCTCTTTATGCACCCTTTCATGCCTCTTTCAGCACCTCTGTTGCTTCTTTCTGCACTTCTCGTCATTCTTTCTTCCCTTCTCTTGCCTCTTTCTGCACCCTTCGTGTCTCTTTCAGCACCTATGTTGCTTCTTTCTGCACTTCTCTTTCTTCTTTCTGAACCCCTCTTGCCTCTTACTGCACCTCTGTTGCTTCTTTCTGCACTTCTCTTGCCTCTTTCTGCTCCTCTCTTGCTTCTTTCTGCACCTCATTTGCCCCTTTCAGCACCTCTGTTGCTTTTTTCTGCAGATCACTTGCCTCTTTCTGCACCTCTCTTGCCTCTTTTATCACTTCTGTTGCTTATTTCTGCACCCCTGTTACCCCTCTGCACCCTTCTTCCCTATTTGTCCAACTTTCTTGCCTCTTTCTATACCTCTCGTCCCTCTTTCTGCAACAGTCTTGCCTCTTTCTGTACCTCTGTTGCTTCTTTCTACACTTCTCTTGCCTCTTTCTGCACCCTTCATGCCTCTTTCAACACCTCTGTTGCTTCTTTCTGCACTGTTATTCCTTCTTTCTGCACCCCTCGTGCCTCATTCTGCACTTCTATTGCTTCTTGCTGCACTTCTCTTGGATATTTCTGTACTTCTCTTGCCTCGTCCTGCACCTTTCATGCCTCTTTCAGCACCTCTGTTGCTTCTTTCTGCACTTCTCGTCCTTCTTTCTGCACCCTCTTGCCTCTTTCTGCACCTCTGTTGCTTCTTTCTGCACTTCTCTTGCCTCTTTCTGCTCCTCTCTTGCTTCTTTCTGCACCTCATTTGCCCCTTTCAGCACCTCTGTTGCTTTTTTCTGCAGATCACTTGCCTCTTTCTGCACCTCTCTTGCCTCTTTTATCACCTCTGTTGCTTATTTCTGCACCCCTGTTCCCCCCTCTGCACCCTTCTTCCCTATTTGTCCAACTTTCTTGCCTATTTCTACACCTCTCGTCCCTCTTTCTGCACCAGTCTTGCCTCTTTCTGTACCTCTGTTGCTTCTTTCTACACTTCTCTTGCCTCTTTCTGCACCCTTCGTGCCTCTTTCAACACCTCTGTTGCTTCTTTCTGCACTGCTATTCCTTCTTTCTGCACCCCTCGTGCCTCATTCTGCACTTCTATTGCTTCTTTCTGCACTTCTCTTGGATCTTTCTGTACTTCTCTTGCCTCTTTCTGCACCTTTCATGCCTCTTTCAGCACCTCTGTTGCTTCTTTCTGCACTTCTCGTCCTTCTTTCTGCACCCTCTTGCCTCTTTCTGCACCTCTGTTGCTTCTTTCTGCACTTCTCTTGCCTCTTTCTGCTCCTCTCTTGCTTCTTTCTGCACCTCACTTGCCTCTTTCAGCACCTCTGTTGCTTTTTTCTGCAGATTTCTTGCCTCTTTCTGCAGCCCTCTTTTCTCTTTCTGCACCTCTCTTGCCTCTTTCTGTACCCTTCATGCCTCTTTCAGCAAAACTGTTGCCTCATTCTGCATTTTTTTCCTTCTTTTTGCACCCCTTATGCCTCCTTCTGCACCTCTGTTTCTTCTTTCTGCACTTCTCTTCATTCTTTCTGCCCTTCTCTTGCCTCTTTCTGCACCCTTCGTGTCTCTTTAAGCACCTATGTTGCGTCTTTCTGCACTTCTCTTTCTTCTTTCTGAACCCCTCTTGCCTCTTACTGCACCTCTGTTGCTTCTTTCTGCACTTCTATTGCCTCTTTCTGCACCTCTCTTGCTTCTTTCTGCACCTTATTTGCCTCTGTCAGCACCTCTGTTGCTTTTTTCTGCAGATCTCTTGCCTCTTTTTGCACTCCTCTTTTCTCTTTCAGCAACTCTCTTGCCTCTTTCTGCACCCCTGTTCTTGCAAATATCCTGCCTGCTTCTGTACCTCTCTTGCGTCTTTCTGTATCTCTCTTGCTTCTTTCCGTATTTCTCTATCTCTTTATGCACCCTTTCATGCCTCTTTCAGCACCTCTGTTGCTTCTTTCTGCACTTCTCGTCATTCTTTCTGCCCTTCTCTTGCCTCTTTCTGAACCCCTCTTGCCTCTTACTGCACCTCCGTTGCTTCTTTCTGCACTTCTCTTGCCTCTTTCTGCTCCTCTCTTGCTTCTTTCTGCACCTCATTTGCCCCTTTCAGCACCTCTGTTGCTTTTTTCTGCAGATCACTTGCCTCTTTCTGCACCTCTCTTGCCTCTTTTATCACCTCTGTTGCTTATTTCTGCACCCCTGTTCCCCCCTCTGCACCCTTCTTCCCTATTTGTCCAACTTTCTTGCCTCTTTCTACACCTCTCGTCCCTCTTTCTGCACCAGTCTTGCCTCTTTCTGTACCTCTGTTGCTTCTTTCTACACTTCTCTTGCCTCTTTCTGCACCCTTCGTGCCTCTTTCAACACCTCTGTTGCTTCTTTCTGCACTGCTATTCCTTCTTTCTGCACCCCTCGTGCCTCATTCTGCACTTCTATTGCTTCTTTCTGCACTTCTCTTGGATCTTTCTGTACTTCTCTTGCCTCTTTCTGCACCTTTCATGCCTCTTACAGCACCTCTGTTGCTTCTTTCTGCACTTCTCGTCCTTCTCTCTGCACCCTCTTGCCTCTTTCTGCACCTCTGTTGCTTCTTTCTGCACTTCTCTTGCCTCTTTCTGCTCCTCTCTTGCTTCTTTCTGCACCTCACTTGCCTCTTGCAGCACCTCTGTTGCTTTTTTCTGCAGATTTCTTGCCTCTTTCTGCAGCCCTCTTTTCTCTTTCTGCACCTCTCTTGCCTCTTTCTGTACCCTTCATGCCTCTTTCAACAAAACAGTTGCCTCATTCTGCATTTTTTTCCTTCTTTTTGCACCGCTTATGCCTCCTTCTGCACCTCTGTTTCTTCTTTCTGCACTTCTCTTCATTCTTTCTGCCCTTCTCTTGCCTCTTTCTGCACCCTTCGTGTCTCTTTCAGCACCTATGTTGCTTCTTTCTGCACTTCTCTTTCTTCTTTCTGAACCCCTCTTGCCTCTTACTGCACCTCTGTTGCTTCTTTCTGCACTTCTATTGCCTCTTTCTGCACCTCTCTTGCTTCTTTCTGCACCTCATTTGCCTCTGTCAGCACCTCTGTTGCTTTTTTCTGCAGATCTCTTGCCTCTTTCTGTACTCCTCTTTTCTCTTTCAGCAACTCTCTTGCCTCTTTCTGCACCCCTGTTCTTGCAAATATCCTGCCTGCTTCTGTACCTCTCTTGCCTCTTTCTGTATCTCTCTTGCTTCTTTATGTATTTCTCTATCTCTTTATGCACCCTTTCATGCCTCTTTCAGCACCTCTGTTGCTTCTTTCTGCACTTCTCGTCATTCTTTCTGCCCTTCTCTTGCCTCTTTCTGAACCCCTCTTGCCTCTTACTGCACCTCCGTTGCTTCTTTCTGCACTTCTCTTGCCTCTTTCTGCTCCTCTCTTGCTTCTTTCTGCACCTCATTTGCCCCTTTCAGCACCTCTGTTGCTTTTTTCTGCAGATCACTTGCCTCTTTCTGCACCTCTCTTGCCTCTTTTATCACCTCTGTTGCTTATTTCTGCACCCCTGTTCCCCCCTCTGCACCCTTCTTCCCTATTTGTCCAACTTTCTTGCCTCTTTCTACACCTCTCGTCCCTCTTTCTGCACCAGTCTTGCCTCTTTCTGTACCTCTGTTGCTTCTTTCTACACTTCTCTTGCCTCTTTCTGCACCCTTCGTGCCTCTTTCAACACCTCTGTTGCTTCTTTCTGCACTGCTATTCCTTCTTTCTGCACCCCTCGTGCCTCATTCTGCACTTCTATTGCTTCTTTCTGCACTTCTCTTGGATCTTTCTGTACTTCTCTTGCCTCTTTCTGTACCTTTCATGCCTCTTACAGCACCTCTGTTGCTTCTTTCTGCACTTCTCGTCCTTCTCTCTGCACCCTCTTGCCTCTTTCTGCACCTCTGTTGCTTCTTTCTGCACTTCCCTTGCCTCTTTCTGCTCCTCTCTTGCTTCTTTCTGCACCTCACTTGCCTCTTTCAGCACCTCTGTTGCTTTTTTCTGCAGATTTCTTGCCTCTTTCTGCAGCCCTCTTTTCTCTTTCTGCACCTCTCTTGCCTCTTTCTGTACCCTTCATGCCTCTTTCAGCAAAACAGTTGCCTCATTCTGCATTTTTTTCCTTCTTTTTGCACCGCTTATGCCTCCTTCTGCACCTCTGTTTCTTCTTTCTGCACTTCTCTTCATTCTTTCTGCCCTTCTCTTGCCTCTTTCTGCACCCTTCGTGTCTCTTTCAGCACCTATGTGTCTTCTTTCTGCACTTCTCTTTCTTCTTTCTGAACCCCTCTTGCCTCTTACTGCACCTCTGTTGCTTCTTTCTGCACTTCTATTGCCTCTTTCTGCACCTCTCTTGCTTCTTTCTGCACCTCATTTGCCTCTGTCAGCACCTCTGTTGCTTTTTTCTGCAGATCTCTTGCCTCTTTCTGCACTCCTCTTTTCTCTTTCTGCAACTCTCTTGCCTCTTTCTGCATCCCTGTTCTTGCAAATATCCTGCCTGTTTCTGTACCTCTCTTGCCTCTTTCTGTATCTCTCTTGCTTCTTTCTGTATTTCTCTATCTCTTTATGCACCCTTTCATGCCTCTTTCAGCACCTCTGTTGCTTCTTTCTGCACTTCTCGTCATTCTTTCTGCCCTTCTCTTGCCTCTTTCTGCACCCTTCGTGTCTCTTTCTGCACTTCTCTTTCTTCTTTCTGAACCCCTCTTGCCTCTTACTGCACCTCTGTTGCTTCTTTCTGCACTTCTCTTGCCTCTTTCTGCTCCTCTCTTGCTTCTTTCTGCACCTCATTTGCCCCTTTCAGCACCTCTGTTGCTTTTTTCTGCAGATCACTTGCCTCTTTCTGCACCTCTCTTGCCTCTTTTATCACCTCTGTTGCTTATTTCTGCACCCCTGTTCCCCCCTCTGCACCCTTCTTCCCTATTTGTCCAACTTTATTGCCTCTTTCTACAACTCTCGTCCCTCTTTCTGCACCAGTCTTGCCTCTTTCTGTACCTCTGTTGCTTCTTTCTACACTTCTCTTGCCTCTTTCTGCACCCTTCGTGCCTCTTTCAACACCTCTGTTTCTTCTTTCTGCACTGCTATTCCTTCTTTCTGCACCCCTCGTGCCTCATTCTGCACTTCTATTGCTTCTTTCTGCACTTCTCTTGGATCTTTCTGTACTTCTCTTGCCTCTTTCTGCACCTTTCATGCCTCTTTCAGCACCTCTGTTGCTTCTTTCTGCACTTCTCGTCCTTCTTTCTGCACCCTCTTGCCTCTTTCTGCACCTCTGTTGCTTCTTTCTGCACTTCTCTTGCCTCTTTCTGCTCCTCTCTTGCTTCTTTCTGCACCTCACTTGCCTCTTTCAGCACCTCTGTTGCTTTTTTCTGCAGATTTCTTGCCTCTTTCTGCAGCTCTCTTTTCTCTTTCTGCACCTCTCTTGCCTCTTTCTGTACCCTTCATGCCTCTTTCAGCAAAACTGTTGCCTCATTCTGCATTTTTTTCCTTCTTTTTGCACCCCTTATGCCTCCTTCTGCACCTCTGTTTCTTCTTTATGCACTTCTTTTCATTCTTTCTGCCCTTCTCTTGCCTCTTTCTGCACCCTTCGTGTCTCTTTCAGCACCTATGTTGCTTCTTTCTGCACTTCTCTTTCTTCTTTCTGAACCCCTCTTGCCTCTTACTGGACCTCTGTTGCTTCTTTCTGCACTTCTATTGCCTCTTTCTGCACCTCTCTTGCTTCTTTCTGCACCTCATTTGCCTCGGTCAGCACCTCTGTTGCTTTTTTCTGCAGATCTCTTGCCTCTTTCCGCACTCCTCTTTTCTCTTTCTGCAACTCTCTTGCCTCTTTCTGCACCCCTGTTCTTGCAAATATCCTGCCTGTTTCTGTACCTCTCTTGCCTCTTTCTGTATCACTCTAGCTTCTTTCTGTATTTCTCTCTTTATGCACCCTTCATGCCTGTTTCAGCACCTTTGTTGGTTCTTTCTGCACTGCTCTTGCTTTTTTCTGCACCTCACTTGCCTCGTTCTGCACGTCTCTTGCTTCTTTCTATACCTCTGTTGCTTCTTTCAGCAATTCTCTTGCCTCTTTCTGCACCTCGCTTCCTTCTTTCTACACCCCTCCTACCTCTTTCTGTAACATTCTTGCCTCTTTGTGCACCCCTCCTACCTTTTACTGCACCCCTATTGCCTCTTTCTGCACCTCTGTTGTTTCTTTCTGCACTGCTCTTACTTCTTTCTGAACCTCACTTGCCTCTTTCTGCACCCCTGTTTCTGCACCTTTCCTGCCTGCTTATGCACCTCTCTTGCCTCTTTCTGCACCTCTGAGTTAGAGGTAGTTTTAATCCCCCTGCCCTATTCTGTACTAGGTCCTTACAGGGGAGGTTATGCCAATCACAGGGATACCCCAACCCATAGTGTACCCTAGTGTATGTAGGTGTTTTCACTGTATTCTAAGTGTCTTTCAGGATAGCACTGGCTCCGGGCCTGGTTATTCAGTTACCACCAGTACCAGTCAGGAAAAAGTTGGGGGCACAGGATGACTTTGAAACAAGGCCTCTTTCTGCACCTCTATTGGTTCTTTCTGCATATCTCTTACTTCGTTCTGCACTTTTCTTCGCCTTTCTGGACATCTGTAGCCCCTTTCTGCATTTCTCTTGCTTCTTTCTGCGCCTTTCTTCGTCTTTCTTCACATGTTCTACCTCTGTAGGCATAGTTAGAAATTAGCATTTAAAAAATCTTAAATATTCAGTGAAAAAAACATAGGTTTCAGGGATGTTATCGTTAGAAATTATCATTTAAAAAACCTTTGAAATTCACTGAAACAAACCATAGGTTTCAGGGACGTTACAGTTAGTTGGACATTTCACTCATACAAAACCAGAGAAATTTGGCCGTTATAGTAAGTTACGCTAACTATGATTCGTGCCCCCGCAATGCACTGCTGATGATGTCACGTATTACATCATTCATGACTTCGTCAGTGACATCACTGATGACATCTCAAATGACATCACTGATGACATCATCCACATGATAATCTGATGCACCTCCTCACACCCTAATATAACCTTTGATACACCCACTCTAAAATACAGACTACCATTTTCGAAACCATAGACACACCAATACCAGTTACTACATACCCACTCACTGATTCCTAGGTCTACACACATGTCCACTCATTCACCCATGCAGTCACTCATACATGCAGTCACTTATCAATCCAGCACTATCATTTGCACTCATGCACCTATACAGACACTTACACATTGCCACTCATCAATAGAGTTACTCACACACCTAGTCAATCATGCAAAGAATCATTCACACTCCCAATTACTCACCTATACAGTTATACACACACCACCTCACTTATTCATACAGATACAACACATACTTACTGTCTTATACAATCACTGATACAAGCACACACTCATCCATACAGCCACTCTCACAATCACTCAGTCTCACATATAGTTATTTATATATTCCAACACTCACAAATACTGTCTTTCACATATGTAGTTACTCAAACATGTACCAGTGAGATATCCATTCACTCACCAACACACCCATACACACTCACCCACCCATAAAGCCCTTCACAGATGCACTCTTGATCCCATACACCCAGTGAATTACCCACTCACACATCTATGCACAGAGTCACACACCCCCACCCACCCACACAGACACTCAGGCACCCATATAGATACTCAGACAACCAATCAATAACCCATATAGACACTCATGTAGCTACTCACCAACCCATTCAGCTGCTTACACACCAACTAACAGATTAATACAAACATTTACACAGTTTACTCACTAACCCATGCAGTCAGTAAGACAAGTTTAATCACTCACTTATACTGTCAGTTACGCACCTACTAAATCATCTGTTCAGACACTCATACACCCACTCATACTTCAATACACGTTGGCATATATATATATAACATATTTAAACTTTACAGGAACACACAGTCACTGGACAATGTCATCAGTGATGTCATCAGTGATGTCATTTGAGATGTCATCAGTGAGTTCATCAGTGATGTCACTGACCATGTCATGAATGATGTAATATGTGACATCATCAGCAGTGCATTGCAGGGTCGTGAGTTATAGTTAGCTCAACTAACTATAATGGCTGAATTTCTCTGGTTTTGTATGGGTGAAATGTCCAACTAACTATAACGTCCCTGAAACCTATGGTCTTTTCAGTGAATTTCTATGTTTTTTGAAATGCTAATCTCTAACTATAACGTCCCTGAAACCTATGGTTTTTTCACTGAATTTCAAAGGTTTTTTTAAATGATAATTTCTAACTATAATGTCCCTGAAACCTATGTTTTTTTCAGTGAATATATGTATATATAGATACATATATTCTTATAGTAGTAAACTCAAAACATGTAACAAAATAATTTAATATAAAGTAAATTATATATTGTATTAATTGTTACTCTTTATGTTAATATATATATACATATATAGATATATATGGATATGTGTATTCAATGAAAAAAACAAAGGTTACAGGGACGTTATAGCTAGGATTTTTTTAACAATGAAATGAAAATAGGAAACCAGAGTGTTTCTATTATGTTCATGGTGATGCGCGTCGGTACCATGACAATATATATCACATCTTTAATGGCGTCTAAGTTATGTGAGCAAGGTGGGGCAAAGCAATGAAATGCGCCAGAGCCTTCTGTGAATAAAAACTTTTAAACTGAAGCTCAGCCGTGTTGGTGCCTGTTTGAAAACAATGCAGCAGGAGTGGAATTAAATATATTTTACTTCCACCTATATTTTACTACCCAACAGGCAACCACCAGCTCAAATTAAGCACTGGCTGCAGGATATGTCCCAACTCGGCTCCTACCCATGCTCTTCTTTTGCTTTGCCACTGTCTCCTGTATTAAACCTGAGTACCCTATTAGGGTTTGCCTGTTAATTCAACTAATTGTATGAAAAATCAAATTTCATTGTTTTATTACCTATAACTTTATTAATCAAAACTTTTTTCTGCCTAATGTATGCCTCAGACCAGGGCAATCAATGGCATGCTTAAAACGAATGACTATGAAATACTGAAAGGAACTAAAGTTACTAAAGATTGAAGAATATTGTATAGACTTTGCCACTTTGTTTTTGATTACAGCCATTCAGAAAGTGCAATCTGAAATTAATGTCTTAATAGAATAAACAAGCAGAATAACCCATTTTCAAATCAATTTTCTTGAAAACTAGGAGTGTTTTTACACCCAATTCGGCTTAAGATGCATGTAGTTCTGAGAAACCCTCTGTGAGCCTTTATTTATGATGCTGGCATGGCTCACAACATGCTATGTTGGTAGCTATAACTACAACAATGTTGAAACCCGAGCTAACAGTAAAGAATACAAAATCCAAACATCCCAGCACTGTTTGGCTGTCATTCCTCTGCTGAAGAGACCGTGGTTCTCTGATGAAGAAAAGGAAACTTCCTTTGTGAATGTCTTTTTTAATGACACTTTTAGGGAGTTTCGTGAAAGATGATAAATATTTTCGAAAAACACTGCACGTCAAGAATGAACACAGTTCATTTTTCGTGAAGTAAGAGTAATAGCCTTGTTTGTGTTCTGCACCTTTGAAAGTTGCTGAAAATGATTGCAGATGGAAAGAATTAATCTTTTATCTTACACCACAGAAACACATCGATACCTTATTCGTGCTGCCATGTCCCAGCAATGAGAGATCAGGGTACCAAATCCACATTGCATGTATGTACCTTGCAATGCTGGTTACTAGGCTTCTTTAAGGTGTTCATATTCCAAATAATTTGCATGAATAATGAAGACAGTTGGTAGCTCCAAGCAGCCTTTCATTTCTTTAGATGTTTGAAGTTATTATTTCTTAAGCTTTTTTGATTTGGCATCCACCCTAATATTTTTGTTAAAAGAATACTTTTTAAACAAAGTTAGGGCCTTATTTAAAGTTTGTCACAAATGTGGTGGAAGTCCTGTCCAATGTTTTCCAAATTAATACTAGCCTTTGGTACTTGTAATAAGGCAGACAGAATATCTTCTATGTTTTGGTGGAGTATTTAGTCTGGCAAACTCTAAAAACAACCCGTAGTGCCTGATTTAGAGTTTGACAGACAGAGTACTCATTTAGAGACAGGCAGAACTTAGGTTTTCCGTCAACGGAGCATAAGAAGTTTCTGTTGATGGAAAACTTCCTCCAATGACCTGATGAAGTTGGAGCCATTGGAGGAAGGGCACTGTACAGCTTGCCCTCCTTTGGGTTGACTGTGTTAAGTCTTTTTTTCAATCTGTCATTGCCAGGAAAGCCTGGCAGTCAGAGACAGGAAAATAAAAGATTCCCACACTCTGGGAGAAAACTTCCAGAGTGCAGGGTTCATTCTTTTTTTTTTCTGAAACACACTCCTCCCACTTTGGGATAGTTTGAAGGGTTTGATGAACGGTCATAAAAACAGTTGACAGCAGTCCACCATTTGTCTTGTACATTGAACTTAACTGTAACACCAGTTCCTTTTAATTTACAGAGATGACCTCTGGGCAGGAGCTCACCTCTAAATTTGATGGACGATAGTCTATCAAGATGGCTGGTAATCTCCACCACCTGATGGACAACATACCATCCATCAAACTGTCATTTCCATGACAAACTAATTGGAAATTGTTTCATGCAAATTAATATGAGGAGGCTCCCTTTCACCCTTCCACTACCCATTTTTGACTTTTGAAACAACATTGGGCAGAAGTGTAAAAACAATCCTGGGCCTCGTTATTTTACTTCACCACATGTTAAATGTGTTTAAAATGCTGGGGTATTGGCAAAGTCCAGGATGCTCAGAGATTTACTTATTGGCTTTGACATTACTTAATGTGCAAGTTTTCTTTCAGAGACCATGGATCACGTACCATAAACATTGCCAGTGGTAATAATTGTGCTAATGCACAATTTGCACCTTTTTACAGGCAAAGCAATGTGCAGCTTGCTCAGTATATTGCAGTGAGCAAAGCAGTTCTGCAGCAGCAGTTTGGCTATAAAGAGCAAATAAAATATACAGCGTCCTTCACTGTCACAAATAGCATTTATATCTACAAAAAGAAATGAAGGAAAGCTACCCAAAATTACTATGAGTAATATGGCGGTAAATTAGGTAGTTCGGTGCATAGTAGCCCCGCTAGTTATTTATTATAATCCAGCTCTCAAGCTCTAAAGCAGTGATGTTTTCTAAATATCTAGAGGGAAGCACTCAAAGAACGCAATGAAGGGTTTTGATGTATTTTTGTTCATAATATCTCCTTTTAGGAGTGAAGAAAGTGGAAGGTCAAAGAGGGAACTGATCAAAATAAATAACCAGTAAATTCTCCCATACATTTGGACACTGACAAAACTACTTACAGGCTGATTGTATCCCAGGCATACAATCACAGAGGAGTCAACCTGCTGAGGACAAAACAATGGCCATATTTAAGTTTGAAGCCATCATCTATCTCTCAGCTGAGTGTTGAAAATTACTTGTCATTTACCAAAATGATTTTCTTGCTGGCTGCTGATTTTTCATTTTCGTATTTTTGTCGAGTCATAACAAGTGAGGTTGAAATAACACAGCAGCAATATCAAATGAAGTTAGTACATCCTTCTTATCCTTTGCTGCTCTAAAATCGATTGTGCCTACTTTCCCTTATACTGTGGAGTCACAATATACTTTTAGTTTTCTTCCCCTCTACTGTAACCCCCTCTAATATTTGAAATTGTTGAGTAATATGACATAGCTATAGAAAACAGACATTTAATTCAGCTTTAGGAACATGAAAATTCATGTATATTTATTTGTTATAATATTCTTGTTGGAGAGACATGGAGAGATTGTCAGAAGAAAACCCAGAATGAATCCACCAAAGTAACACATTTCACAAAGGCAGGCACCAGGTACAGGCAAGCTCAAAGCCAGGGATTGCTCATGCATTTTGGGCATCCAGGCTCCATCCTCTCCATTTTTTGACAATTTTCTGACTAATAGTAAATAAACAATTAGTATTCACAATTAGTACAATAAAAAATGGCGACCCACAAGTCAATCAGTCTGAGATGGTGAAATCTGGGTGATGGCTGGTGCAGGAGCATGAAGATACCTCAACCATCAATCATATGTATGTATATTACCTACTGGCGGTTGCCAGTAGATATTTATAGTTAGGACCTAGTTTCCATAGGAAGAGCATTTTTCATTTGCCAATAACTTCGGCAAATGAGAGGGACCTTGGGGGCCAAGAAGCCTTCCTGGTACCTCCTGTAAGTCCTACAAAGTAGAATTCATGAGAGATGGTCAGAGGCCCAGCCTCCTTTCTCCACCACCCTGCAAACTTGAGTGCTGGTTAAAAAACCTTAGAAATTCACTATAAAAACAAAGGCTACAGGGACATTATAGTTAGGAATTGGCATTTAAAAAACCTTAGAAAGTCACTGAAAAAAACAAAAGGTTACAGGGACATTATAATTATCAAATAGAATTACAAAAAACTTCAAAATTCACTAAAAAAACAAAGGTTACAGGGACATTATAGTTAGGGTCAGAATTTACTCAGACAAAACCAGAGAAATTCAGCCGTTATAGTTACCTGAGCTAACTTTAACTCGTGGCCCAACAATGCACTGCTTATGACCTCACTTATTACATCACTCATGACATGATCAGTGACATCACTGATGACATCACTGATTACATCCCAAATGACATAACTGATTACATCATCCAGTGACTGCTTTTAAAAAGTTTATGAGTGTTTAATATATATACTAAGGTGTATTGCTGAATCAGTGTGTGTGTATGAGTGTCTGTATGGATGACTCAGTGGGTGCATGATTGACTGTATAAGTGAGCAATTAGGTGTCTCAGTGAATGTATAGGTGACTGACTGGTTCTATAAATGAGTGTATCAGTCTGTCAGTTGATGTCTAAGTGGGTATATGAGTGTGTTAGTGGGTACATGAATGTATATATGGGTGATTTATTGGTTTTCTGACCACCTCTATGGTTTCTGGGTGTGTGGGTGAGGAGGTGTGTGACTGGCAATATGGATGAGTGAGAGGGCGAGTCAGTGGCTGTATGGGGTACTGGTTGCATGTCTGAGAAGCTGTATGGGTGAGTGAGTGTCTGTATGGTTGTGTCGGTGATTGAGTACATGTGTCAGTAAGGGCGAGTAACTGGGTATGTGAAAGGCTGTATAGGTGAGTAATGGGGTATATGAGTGGCTGTATGCGTGAGTGAGTGAATATGAGAGTGGCTATATGGATGAGTGCGTGCTTCTGTCACTAACAGTATAAGTGAGTGAGTATGTGTTACTATATGTATGAGTAAGTATGTGGGTGTGGGTGTAACTGTTTGGGTGAGTAAGTGGCTTTGTGATTGACTGTATGGGTGAGTGCCTAGGTGTGTGCGTAGTTCAATGGCTGACTCACTCAGTGTGTGAGTGCATGCATGGGTGTATGAGTGGATATGTAAATGGCTGTATTAGTGGGCGAGTGCGTATATGAGTGGCAGAATGGTTGAGCGAGTGGATGTGTTTGTAGATCTATGAATCAGTGAGTGGATGTGTAAGTACTGGTGTGGCTCTATGAATGGGTTTGTGGCAGTGGGTGTATAAAAGATTCTATAGGGCTGTGAGTGAGTACATCAGAGATGCTGTGGATGATGTCATCACTGATGTCATCAGTGCTGTCATTACTGAAAAGACAAAGGGCCCCCGCCCCCTGATACTAATGTGAAGTACACCTTGGACAACACCCTACAATTATATTAATCAATGAGATTATATTATCTATATGTACTGTAATGTTCTTTGTCAGATATCCAATCAATTTACTATGCTGACAATGTGTGCAAAATAATAGAGTGAGGTATGTGTGAATGAATGGATGAGTGACAATAGTTAGTATGTTGTGTATGCAATTTCTTTCTGTAACGAAATGCACATGAAGTCTAAAAAACTTTTTTAATGAATCTATCTCACAATAAACATTTTTTTATTTTTCTATTCCTAGTGTCACTACCATTATTAATATAATTATGTTATAGCTTTGTTGTTGAAGTAGCCCTAGGAATTTTATCAGTGCTGTCATTAACATCACAGAAGAAGGGCAGTTGCCTGTCAACTCAGAAGGATAGCACAAAGTTGCTTATCATGATCCTTTTGTTAGCACTGCATAGACAAAGAACGAGTCTATGGCTTTGATGTTTTCTGAAATTCCATTGTCTACAGCTCATACATTAACTTGGAAAATGTCTAGGTAGGTTCACGAGCAGTGAACAACAAAGCAGGGAAACATAAGGCCATCATTGCTTCTCTGTGCTTCCAAGCTTTGCTGTCTGCCGTTCCTCCTAAGTTATTGTTTGCAGTGTACACAGCACAATTTTAAATACAGACTCATTCTACATCTGCATAGTGCTAAAAACTATTTATGAAAATACGGAAGTTTAACAGAAAATGGGTTTTCGAGAGACAATTCTCAATGCACTTCTATACCACTGAAAGGGCATTCCAGACTTTGCGTACTTGAAAACAGGATCCCGGCTTTGGTAATAGAGCAGATAGAGGAGATGTAGGGCACCAGATGGTAGATGTCTTGCTAGCCTGCTCTAGACTGAGGATTAAGAAAGCAATAGTCCTATAAAGGTATAAGGTACAATTGACATCTAAATTGAAATAATTTCCTTTACCAGCAGCAAATGTAACAAATATCTAGCTGCTTCCATATGGTTCAGTGAGTCCAAAATAAAGTGCATTTCCACAATCAAGGAGCTTATAAAGTCCAATGATGACTGCAGTGTGCAGGCTACTAGGGATGAAAAGTAGGATCCTGTGCAGTACCTGGAGCTGCGGAAATCATGAAGACCACATCTTCTGCAGGTGGATAATAGAGGCAAGATTGTAATCAAAGTGTACATTCAGCTTTTATGCCCTGTGAGTTGGCATCGATATAGTACATAACACAAAGTCTGTGTCACAATGGACTGACCTTAATTCTGACTTCCCAGGAGCAAAGTTCTTTATGCATATCACCCGATCCAGGGACAACCAATCATAACAGGAGTATGGGAATGGAACTAGACAGAAAACTGAAAAATGTGATATCACCACTCTGACTCATCACTCTGGTAGGTGTTGTCTTCTATTTATATCACAGTGTTTAATCTAAAAATAAGATTTATATATTAGTTGTCTTGCATTTGTTTATATATTAGCTGTCTTGCAATTGTGCATAGTCATGAAACATTCACTATATCATGTGATATACCTCCAGAAATAGCTCTAAACATGAGGACTATGGAATATTGGTTTATCTCTGGCATGTGCCAAAGTGAAACATAAAAATATTGTTTGCCTGATAGGTATCCCTCCACTAAATCAACAAAGCCCCCACTTTTTTCTGTCTTGGCTGTCAAGCAGGTACCTTATTGTAACGGGAGGGTGAGCAGGGACTGCCAAATAAGAGGCTGTAGAGCACATAAAAGGACTTGGGAGGCTTATTAAGATGCACGTTTTGCAGAAAAGAACGTGGCACCAGTCCCCATCAACAGTCACTCCGAAAGTCTGAGCAATGTAATGTATGCTAGTCCAGGACCTACTCCCCAATTTACAATAGTTTCCTGGATTGTAGCAGGGCTAAGTTGCAGAATGTTCCACCCTCATTGAAACAACGTTATTGAGGGTTTTCCTAAATGTATTTTACAGGAGACCTGGAGCATAGCTCTTCTATATAAGGCGGGTATGTTTTCTAAATCGTCAAGCAGTTACAAAGGACTTAGGTCGGCGGCAGGGGGACTGATAATGTGGGACAAGCTTGCCCTGGACTGTAAGATCACACCTCTTGACTCTGAAAGTCCGGATATTTTGGGGTTCGTCTCAAGGGTTGCTCAGGCAAACCCATTGAGATATACATCATATATGCGAGAGGAACAAGGGGGGCAAACCATCAGCCACATTCCTACAACTGAAAGAGCTGATGGATGAAAGTCTGACACAATCTTTGCTGATAATAGCAGGCGATTTGAACTTCAGATTCGAACCCCTAGATAAAGTTGATGTGACAGAGTCTGACGAGGAAGACCTAAAGTGGTCAGTCCCACCTTTATACCTTTCCCCGGTGAAGAACTGGTTGCAAGTAATTCCTGAAAAATATTTTTAAAATTTAATTCCATGACAATTGCTAATCAAAAACATGAGTAGAGGTATTTGTACTCAATTAGATATATGATTTGCTCTGTGAATTGGGAATGTGTTCTCTGGCATAGATTTGATGCCAATGTATGCCTCAGTTCTGATCAGTAGACACTCTCCTATGAAGCTCATCAATGTTTGGTTTGTCTAGACAGTGGGTGTAAATAATTTTAAGTGTGCTTAATGTAACGGAGTCTCCATTGTCATTGCTACAAATAGGGTAAGGAATACATTCCAGCTGTGTGTGCTGCATCACATCTGCTTTGGAAAAATATGCTCTAAGAAATATTCATCCATTGTGCTGAACAATAAAGCTCCTTCGTTAGCCAAAATGGCATAGAATATGTGATGGTTTTTTCACAAATTAATTCCCTTGACTTCTTTTGTGCACCTAAAAGATTGTTCTTATCATGAATCAGAATTATCTGGGATCATTCATTCTTGTCAATGTAGTTCAGAGGGCAAAGCAAAGCCAAATTGCACTAAAATGCATTTTACAATGAGTCTATATTTTTTTCACACCTCCTTCCAGTATTTAATCAAAGATGTAAACCGATTAGAAAGACACCATAGGAATTGAGGACTGAGATGGTATTTGGAATTATTGTCAAATCTACTAATGCCAGATTCCATGTGAAACACATCACTTACCATTTCTATATTTCATTAGGTTTCATATTCATCTTTAATAAGTGTGATCCTATTCCTATTCACTTCCCCCTTTTTTAAAAAATGTTAATGCATTTTAACAACCCATGATGAATTTAACTGCTATGGGGCCGATTCCGGTTGTAAAACGTACCGACCGACAAGGACGGGGAATGGAGACCGACCGACACGTACCGGTGCCTTACGACCCGTGTAGTATGATGCAACACGTGTGAATTACAACCCACTCGTACGGAACACAAGCCGCACGACCGAACCATATGGAAATCAGTGATTCGCCCGTAAATGGCACGGGAATCGTACCGACCGACATGCATTAGGAATGGACCCGCCTGACACGTACACGCGCTGTACGACCCGTGAAGTATGATGCAATGCGTATGAAATGAGACCGACTTGCACGGAGCACAATCCAGAAGACCGAGACGTACAGAAAACAGTGAATAGCAAACAATAGACTCCTTTGCAACCGACACGTACGCCAACGTAGAAACACAGCAGAATGTCAGTGTGACAGACTCGGGTTACCCCGCAAGAGCCACTGGCAGCGTCCGTCCCGGTCAAATGAACGTCTCCATCATGCCCAACATAACCAAAGGAAAAAAGACAAATAAAGACCAAACAAGCAATGACAAAGCCAACCAATAAAAAAAAAAAGGAATGGAACAAAGACACACCCACAACTCCACCTACATAAAGGCCAGAAATCCCTACCATGATCCTTTGCAAACTACAGACATAGGACAGCAGAAAACACCACCACACTCCAGAGACACACCACAACTCACACACCATACACCATCTACACCAGTTGCACCTCTCAAAAAATCAATCACACATTCACAGATAAACTCATACCCACCACACTCACTTACACCCACACACACACATCAATCCCCACAACCACCCAGCACCATGCCCCCCAAGAAGAATCCAAAGTTCACAGATAGTGAGTTGGAAGTCATGATTGATGAAATCCTCAGAGTAGAGCCGCAGTTTTTTGGCACATTGGTCCAACAGACCCCCATGTCACAGAAAACAAAGATGTGGGTAAGGATTGTCGTTGTCGACAAGTTCAACGCACAAGCACCTTGTTTGCGCACAAAGGACGATATTCAGAACAGGTACTATGATGTGCGCAGGAGGGTCAAGAAGCTCATCGACAGGGAGCACGCCTTGAGCAAGCAGACTGGCGGTGGCCCTCCTGCCAAACCAACACACTTCAGGTCCTGGGAAGCGAAGTTGCGGACCATCCTACCATATACTCAATATTGTGCGGCAATGTCAAGGGGACAGTGAAACCAAGTACTGTTAGCAAAGCCATAGCAACAGAAAGGCAAGTATCCTGTGACGTGTATGCCGGTTCCACAAACACAATACCTGCCATCTCATAGTAATATGTAACTATGTCATAACATGTCCAAACCTAACAACAAATACTACAAGGCATTGGCATAAATCACCAACAAACACTGTCATCCATGTTGCCACCACTGTCACACTACCTCACAGGGAAGCTGAGTCAAAAGGAAGGAAGGTTGGGTCTGCTGGGAATGTGTTTATAGCAGAAAGCACGATGGCAGTTGCAGTCACAGCCAACAGCCCCCCTCACACATGGTCTCACAAGCTCCACCCCAAACCAATCACATCTCACAGGGAGTTGAGAACAAAACTGACAAGATGGCTGAGAATGGGCTCTGCTTTGGGGAGTTTAAGGCCATGGTAAAACTTGTGCCCAAACAAACAACAGGACACCACAGCCTCACATCCTGAGTGTTAACTTCCACTCCCTGCAATGGAAGCATGCTGCATAGTGGACTATCTGGCCTGGGGGGAGGAGGACCGCCAGCTCTGACTACTTCTACCAGCAGCCCCTGTCACATACACCCCTCCCACCAACACCAAAATACACACCTGGGATCATGCTCCACAAGAGAGTGAGTAAGCTACTTCCAAGATCTCTGAAAATGGGCTCTGCTATGGGGAGCATAAGGCCCTGCTGGAAATTGTGCTCAAACAAACAAGAGGACACCACTGTAAGTCATCTTGTTATTGCTGCCTCACTCACTCACAGGCAAGCAGAGTCAACAGGAAGGTAGGTTGAGTATGCTGGGAAGGGGGTGTAGCCAAAAGCATGATGGGAGTTGCTGTCACAGCCAACAGTCCCCCACCCACATGGTACATCAAACCAACACTGAACCATGCTCACCTCACATGGAGTGCAAAAGTACTAACAAGATGGCTGACACTAGGCCCTGCTGTCGGGAGCACAAGGCCCTGCTCTGACCTGTGTTCAAACAAGCAACAGGACACCAATGCCTGACAGCCTGAAAGGTAACTTGCACTCCCTGCAATGGAAACATGCCTCATGGTGGGGTATCTGACCTAGTGGGAAGGAGCACTGCCAGCTCTGACTACATCTATCAGCAGGTTCTTGCACACACACACACCCCTTAACACAAACTCCACACAACTCACCTTGGATAATACAGTCCCTCAGACTCAATTAAAATATCTCTCAAAGATTTACCACACTGGGTGAAGCACATGGGCTTGTTGGGACTTGTATTCAAATAAACACCAGGACACTACTGTCTGCCATCTTGTCAGCACAGGCACACCACCACACAGGGAAAATGAATCACAGGAAGGAAGGTTAGGTATTGTGGGAAGGTGGGTGTAGCCAAAAGCATGATGGGAGTTGCAGTCACAGCCAACAGTCCCCCACCCACATGTCCCAGCAAGCTCACACTGAACCATGCTCACCTCACAGGGAGTGCAAAAGTACTGACATGAGGGCTGACACTAGACCCTGCTGTGGGGAGCACATGGCCCTGCTCGGACTTGGGCTCAAACAAACAACAGGACACTACTGCCTGACATCCTGAATGTAAACTGTGACTCCCTGCAATGGAATCATGCCACATTGGGGATTACCTGGCCTCTGTGAGTGAAGGAGGTTCTGCAATGACTCCAAATGCTATCAAGGCTGGCTCAAAACACACCTTCTCAGCCAGAACAAATAGCACCCCTTGGAACCAGTCACTCTGAAAGTAAATGCCTTGGCAAGATGGCTGACACATGGTCCTGATGCATGAATTGGCTGCAAGTCACACCTACGCATTGGCCAACTCAAACACATTTAATCTCACGGCCATTGAAACTGTAGGTATCCTCTCACTGTCTGGGGATGCAGTGTCCCTGGGGTGTCCCCTGACCTGGCTGTGAAGGAGTGTCTCGTAGATGACAATTGGGGAGATGCAGACATAGTACATAGCACCAAGCACACACAACGTCACCTATACATTATTGCAAAAACAACAGTTGATGGACAGAAGGCAAAACAATGTCATGCATTCACCCCAGTACCTTGATCTGGACCTAAATCCATCGTTTTTTTTGCTCACCATGCCATTCCAGTTTGAAACCAGCCATATGCAAATCAGTCTTGACCCTGTGCCTCATGGGAACAGTCCAGCCCGAACTGCCAAGCCAGGTCCTACCTGGACTGGCAACAAGCATCCTAGGACCAGTTTTGGGGTTTGACCCCAATTCAGCCAGATTAGCTTGATTCCAGTGGCATGGAGAGCATGGGACCCACGTCTGGGCATACCCGTCCCACTCAGAGTGATAAATGCAAAAACAACAGTTGATGGACAGAATGCAGAACAATGTCATTCATTCACACCAGTACAGAGATATGGGCCTAAATACATCGTTTTTTTGCTCACCATGCCGTTCCAGTTTGACCCCAGCCATATGCAAATCAGTCTTTACCCTGTGCCTCATGGGAACAGTCCTGCCCGAACTGCCAAGCCAGGTCCTCCCTGGACTGGAAACAAGCCTCCTAGGACCGGCTTCAGGGTTTCACCCCTCTTCAGCCAGGATAGCTTGATTCCAGTGGTATGGAGAGCATGGGACCCACATCTGGGCATACCGGTCCCACTCGGGGTGACAAATGCAAAAACAACAGTTGATGGACAGAATGCAGAACAATGTCATGCATTCACCCCAGTACAGAGATCTGGGTCTAAATCCATTGTTTTTTTGCTCACCAAGCCATTCCAGTTTGAACCCAGCCATATGCAAATCAGTCTTGACCCTGTGCCTCATGAGAACAGTCCAGCCCGAACTGCGAAGACAGGGCCTCCTTGGACTGGAAACAAGCATCCTAGGACCGGTTTCGGGGTTTCACACCTCTTCAGCCAGGATAGCTTGATTTCAGTGGCATGGAGAGCATGGGACCCACGTCTGGGCATAACCGTCCAACTCGGGGTGACAAATGCAAAAACAACAGTTGATGAACAGAATACAGAACAAGGTCATGCATTCACCCCAGTACAGCGATATGGGCCTAAATCTATAATTTATTTGCTCACCATGCTATTCCAGTTTGAACCTAGCCATATGCAAATCAGTCTTGGCCCTGTGCCTCAGTTAGACTACAACACGTGGGGTGGTGTCTTATTAAAGCTCAGTATGATTCTAGCTACCTATTCTTTCCGGTAGTTCTCATCATAATTAAAGTCTTGAGAATGAAATAGCGACTCCTTTTTCTTTCTTCTATTGGCCACTCGTTTATTCACGCACTGGGTGAGAGTATGGAGACTTATTGAAAGAGAGATAGGGTAGGTTTTCCCTCCTTTGTTTTTACTTTTTGTTTTTACTTTCAGCTCTACTGTTGTCCACAGAGTACATTTATTTAAGATATCCACATTGCTGCGAGACTCTCTTTTGAGTAGCCAGGTAGTTCCCCTATCTGCAAAAAGTTGTATATATGTGTATATATCTGTATATATGTGTATATGTAAATAAGAGGGATCATATTTACTTTTGTTTCAGGTTTCCTTAATTCCCTAGTCCTGATGAGACCCAGATTAAATGGGTTGAAACGAGTCGACTTCACATTGAAAAGAAGCCCACATCATTATGATTTGGATTTATAAAGAAAATTTATAACACTAGCCTTTAATAGAAATAGGGTTGAGATATATGTTTTCCCTAGCGAGTGTTGTTGAGAGGGCTATCTTTCTAGATAGGCTGCGATTCATAGTTGTTTGTGAAAGAATTTGTCACTCGCAGCCACACAACTAGCAGGGCAGTAAGGACTCTATATTGTGAGACAGAAATGTATCGATTTTGTTTGTATCATTATTTGTGTTGGCATTAATGTATCTGATGTAAATGTTCGCAATTGATGTTTCTAAAAACATATATATGAGTATAGATATATATGTAAAAAACGGATGTAGAGTGATATGCATCTGATTTAATTAGCCAGTGTGAGTGCCATTACAAATAAAATAATTGGCTCCTCTAAAAGTGTATTGTTTCCGATGGATTAATTTAGGATTCCGTCAGGTTGAGAATTAAGTTTGTTGGATCTATTCCACCGCATCATACTTTTTTGCCTTTCTGGGAACAGTCCAGCCCGAACTGCCAAGAGAAAGTTTGCATTGTCAGCATTCCATCCATCATTTTTTTGCTGTAACACTTTTTGCCCTAAGTGGGATGGGTATGCCGAGACGTGGGCCCCTTGCTCACTGTGCCACTAGATTCAAGCTAGCCTGGCTGAAGAAGGGTAACATACCCTGAAACCGGTCCCAGGATACTTGTTTCTGGTCAAGGGAGGACCTGGCCTGGCAGTTCGGTCTGGACTGTTCCCATGAGGCACAGGGTCAAGACTGATTTGCATATGGCTGGGTCCAAACTGGGGTGGCTTAGTGGGCAAAAGAACGATGGATTTAACCAAGATCTTTTGACTGGGGGAGAATGTTTGCATTGTGAGCATTCCGCCCATCATATGTTTGCTGTAACACTTTTTACCCTAAGTGGGATGGGTATGCCCAGACGTGGGTCCCTTGCTCACTGTGCCACTGGATTCAAGCTAGCCTGGCTGAAGAAGGGTGACATACCCTGAAACCGGTCTGTGACGGGAAGAGCTGTGAAGACCAACAGGAGTACCCTGGGGGCACCGAGCCGACTTGACTGGTGTTGACTCTGGCGACGGCCAGGGGGCGGAGCTTGGGGGAACAGAAAAACCCGGAAGAAGGA
The DNA here is from genome assembly GCF_964204655.1 of Triturus cristatus. Lineage (NCBI taxonomy): Eukaryota > Metazoa > Chordata > Amphibia > Caudata > Salamandridae > Triturus > Triturus cristatus. The sequence continues at coordinate 381,464,468 of NC_140595.1, forward strand.
GCAGCTGGTGTGGAACGCCGAAGAATGGAGGAGTTACACGGAGACCCATGACACGAGGAGGAAGGCGAGAGGATACCAAAGGAAGAGACAGAGGAATCTGGTCCGACGGGAGCCCAAAGCAACGATGGGAGAATCCAGAGGAGAACCGGGACGTACCCGGAGGAAGGCGCCACAGACGAGGTGGCCAGGACCCTATAATCGGGTCCCAGTTTCAGGCAAGTGATAGGGAAGACAGGGCGCACATTGGTAGGGTGGTGGCAAGCGCAGTCCGTCTTCTCCAGTCTGTAGGTGGGGCGCCCGGACAGCAGGGGAATAGCGTAAGGGGTTGTAGGCTTCCTTTTCTTTTCTTCTTCAGGGGCGGGCATGAACGGGAGCCAGAGAAAACCCGCGCTCACCTCCAATGGGAATCTGCCTGAAAAAAGGGCCCGGGGACAGGAGAGAGAGGCTAAAACCTGAAAGGCCACACAGGTTTCACTGGGTGATTAGGGAGAGAAAGACTAACAAAGGGAAATAGCGCAAAAGCCTACTCGCGTAAGAAAAATGACAGGGAGAAATAAGACCCTGACCGTTTCTTTATCGAGGGGATGCCAGGCAGGACAGCCCACAGGAGCGGGAAAGCAGCGGAGACCGACATCGGTGCACAGAACCGACAGAGCCCGGGGATACGGACCACGGCGGAGAGCCGACTTCAGCACCGACAGTTCCACAGTCCCTCATCTGTACACCCCAATAAAAGTTTATACACCAAGCTCCTTTGCCTCGTCCAGTCTGTGGGGGCGTGACACGGTCCCAGGATGCTTGTTTCCAGTCCAGGGAGGACCTGGCCTGGCAGTTCGGTCTGGACTGTTTCCATGAGGCACAAGGTCAAGACTGATTTGCATATGACTGGGTCCAAACTGGGGTGGCGTAGTGGGCAAAAGAACGATGGATTTAACCCAGATCTTTTGACTGGGGGAGAATGTTTGCATTGTCAGTATTCTGTCCATCATTTGTTTGCTGTAACACCTATACATTACTGACAGGAAAACCTGATAGTGACTAGAATGGACACACCCATATAGCTGACACTGTAGCATGGTGTCATTTCCAAAAGTTACAGTTGTGAGATGCATTTCAATCCCACATTGTTCTGCGTTGTATGCATAATTCACACAACACATCACTCACTGTCATAGACACTCCAACCACAATGACTAACCTGGACAGCATTGGAGGAGGCATGCAACTCACAGCAGCATAACTGCAACACACACACCTCTGGACATCACTGTCATGAGCATGGAAAAGCAAGAGAGCTGCTGTGCTCAATCCCTCTCACCATGGAGTAAATTAACAAGATAAATGACGTTAGCACGGACAAAACTCAGCACCAACATCATTAGCTACGGTAACACCATGACTTGTATGAAATGAGATGTGAACCAGGAACACAGACAACCAAATAGTGTCTCCCATTAGATCTCAGGCATACTGGACTGTGACCATAATGTTCAGACACACCAATGTGACGCACAAAGACAAGCAAAAACTGCCACCACACATGCCCCAAGCTTGCAACATACCCTAAGTGGAATTGTACGAATGTCATCGTTAAACCACAAATGTGGACAGGCAGGATATAGCTGTGTCAGGCATGTGATGGCACTTGAGTAGCAATGGCCATGTACAGACAATTGATCAATACATGAGCTGGTCTTGCACAAAGCTTGACGTGCACATTTAAATGCTTCAGGTCGCCATGAACTCCCTCCCCTTAGCCCTCAGAGAAAATAATAACCGGCTGGCTTTTAGGAAAGCTTTGAAAACCCACCTGTTTGCAAAAACGTGCTAGTCTCATCCTGTGGCCCGCCACAGTGATCAATTAAAGCGCTGCGAGGCCTCCGGGTAGTCTATGCGCTATATAAATATAATTTTTCATTTCATTTCATTTCATGACAAAGTGCTTCAACAATATCAACCTCTTTCTGTCACAACATAGGACAATGCAATGTACAGACTCTCATAATGATGTCCAGTGGCAGCTGTCATGTGTGTGAAACGTGGATATTGGTAGAACTATATAATACATTGTGTGTCTCTTCCAACCACAGGGGATGCTGGGGACACAGCAGGAACTGAAGAAAAGCCCCAGTCCCAGACTCTGGCGGACCCTGAGCTCCCTGGTGTGGATCAGTCTCTGTCCTCTTCGGACGACAACCACGAATGACCTGGCACCTCCGGTGTGAGTCATCGTGCAGCACCAGCAGTAGGAACATTAGCTCCCCTGCAACCACCCCTGCCACATCTGACAACAGACAGAGTACCCCTGTTCACATGGACAGACCAAGGCCACAGACCACCCACGGCACAGGTACACAGGGCACCCTGGAAGCAACGGACAACACCACCAGCGCCAACACTCAAGGGGGCCCAGTGTCACCTGTGACTACCACAACAGGTCTAGCCCATGTGGGTAGGGGTGGTGGGAGGGGGGCAGGCAGAGGACATGGCCTGTAAAGGGGGCAGGACTGCATGATGAGCCACACCTGGGACGCATCATAGATGCATACCATGAAAGCACCAGAGGTTTTGGCCAGGTAGTGGGGATCCTCAAGGCCCTCAAACAACAGCAGGCTGCCCATTATGCCCACTTGGACTCCCACATGTCCCGGATATAGACACACATGTCCCACATGGAGTCCAAGTGGGACAAATTGGATGATCTAACAGCGGTGCATAGGGACATACTGACATGCCTCCGCCAGATCAGCTCCAACATGACCACACCTCCCTGTGCGCCCACGACATCTGTTGCCACAACATCCATAACTGCCACAAGGCAGGAGGAGGACTCTGGCAGAGAGTCCTCGTTACACCAGCAGCCTGCACTTGAGGGTCCCCGAAATAGAAGAGTGGTCGTCCGAGGAAGGGCAAGTGAGACACTGATGGCCATGCACATCCCCTAGGAACTCAACACCTGTTCTTGATATCGTCCTTTGTGTGTAAACCATTTAACCTTGTTGACTGACACCCAACTCACCCACTTGACATGGAGGGTCTAAGTTGTGACAATGCATCAAATTACTGTGGACTTTACTCTGGACATTTCCTCTTCCAAGACTACCAACTCACCTGTGAACTTTGGATTACCATCACACTGTACAGCACTCCCAATTACGTTCACTATCCTCACACATGTGTGTAAATAAAATCACAATCACACAATACTTGCCTCTGTAGTGATTTAAACTTGGTTTGTGTCATGGAGAGGATGATCTGCTAAAGAACACTGTGCATGCAAACTACTACAGTAATGTGAACACCGTTATGTGAGTCATGGTAATGTGACACATATGAGGGAGACACACCACCAGGGCAACACAACACATACTCAGCATGGCCATCTAACTCATCGTTGTAGGACAGTAGGATCTGCTTCTTCTGGTTACCCCCACTTTTTGCATATGTTTCACTGTTTTTCGACTTTAGTCTGGCTGGGGCCCTGCTATTCAGGACCCCAGCCTAGCTGCTTCCTATCTAAATTGATTCCTAGTACCTTAGGTAACCAACAGATTGGATTCTGAGGTGCCCTTATAAGTCCGTAGTATATGGTATACTATGTAGCCAGGGCATAGGTACCACAGAGGCCTACCAGGGGCTGAAGCATGTATTATGCCACCCCTGGCAAGCCCTCCAAAATGACACCACAGGTCTGCTACTACAGCCTGGGTAAGGTGGTGCATGCACCCCTTACAGAGATATAGGTTCACTATATCTCACCTATCACTGCACATAGAAACCTATCAGTCACCCCTATGGCAGGCCTTATCAATCCTGAAGGCAGGGTGCTTGGTTTTGTGTGAGAGGGTGCCCATGCATGAGCAGAGCCCCTCTGCAGCCTTCGGAATCTCTTCTCCGGGGTTGTATGTGATGCAGCCTGACCATATACTCTTAAGCGCATTATAACCCAACGGTAAATGCTAACTTTGGACTGGCTGCATGGAAACATGTCGTGTTTGGAGTCAAACACCTTGGAATCATACCCCACACCAGTAACTGGTGTGGGAGTATGATCCCACCCTTCTAGAGGGAGAGACATGACAGCACTGGTATACCCGGTACCAACTTAAAAGAGCCCGGGCATCACAAAATGGATGCTGCAGCCACATACATGAGTCTGGCCTCCTGCTGCTGATCAAAACTCTGGCAGGGGAGGACTGGACAATAGGTTTTCCTGTCACAGGCAGGTGTCACCACCTCCCAGACAGGCTTTAGTGTTTTGGGGCTGGGTGGGTGCACTCTGAGAGTGCTTTGAAGTCCTGCACTGGGGGCACATTTGTTGTCCCTGTGCATAGTCCAGCTCAGACCGGTTCAGGGGTTACCAGCCCCTGCTCTGGCGTGAAACTGGACAAAGGAAATGGGTGTAGCCACCCCTCTTTCCAAACCCTCCCATAGGTGGGTCTCCTGAGTTAGTCCTTGGGTATAAAGTAGGAACCCCTGGCAACAGGACTTTAGATATCCCTGGACGAAACTCTGAAACTGAATCCTTGAACTTCGACGATCTGTTCAATGCCAGATGACTGAAGAATCTCCCTTGGAATAAAGGAGTTACTCCCCTGCTTGGAAGGCACCAAATATGCATCTATCCGGTCTGCATCTCTGAAGCTCCCGCTGGACGCCAAAGCCTTTGCAACACCAGGGGTGGACTTTCAGACTTCCCAGAGGCCAAACCAAGTCCACATCAAAGCTGAGACCCGTAACCCTCATGGGTACAGTGGAACCGGAACCCCTGGACACCATGCACATTTGCAAGTGCATCAGCTTATCAATATCTCCTAAGGCTGTACATTGGTTTACTTGTAGCCCAGACCCCGAGCAGAGAATCCACTGAAGATTGTTGGCCTAGTCACCCCGAGTGACCAGTGGGCTGTCATTTTGTGATTCCTCTCAAGGTCCCTTTGCGATCCCTGGTCCGTCGACTGGTGGGTTCCTGTGAAGGTAACTCTGACTTTCTTTGGGCTTCCCTAGTTGCTCCAGATGTGCCCTCACTCTTCCTTGCTGGTGGAGTCCCTCGGACCTTGCTGGTTTGCACTGAAGCATTTCTTCACTTTCTGCATGGGTTGCAGTTACCAAGGCTTGTTGTGTCCAATCCGGGCATCGACACTGCCGCACTCGACATCCTTTGTGGGACAGCTCGAATCTTGCTCCTGGTTGACCTCGAGGCCTCCTGGTCCTCGTGGCTAAAGAGTCAAACTTATACTTCTTCACCTGAAAACACCTGACATCGGTGGGCATTCGTCTATCGTGCCCCTGGTCACTGGCAAGTGACCCAAACTCTGTCCCCTCTGCTTTCAGGTTCTTCATATCTTTGATTCAGGCTTGGATCTCTTCGGACACTTCACATCTTCCCGGCAGCAGCACTTCTTCGCCAGCTTCCATTGAAAACGACGACGCGACCCGACACCATTTGACACCTATGCACCCGGCTTCCCTGGGTGAGGTAACTTGAGTACTCCAGTGCTCCCATGGGTGTTGACCCTAGAACGGTCTAAGTCCAAAAGGGTTTGGTCCTAGTCCATCTCTAAATGTTCTTTATCTTTAAAAATCTAACCGCGACTTCCTCCGTAGAAGCTAACGGGAGCTCGAGGCTTTGTTCTCACACTGCACACGGCCCCCGTGGGTCCCCTGTGTCACTACCTTGGGTGGTTCCTTGGGGTCCCAGCGATTCTACAGGCTCTAGGCCCTGTGTCTAGTTAAGTCGTGGTTCTTATACCACTATTTTAGAATATGGTTTGGTCCGCCCCATGGCCTAACGTGTATTTGTGCTACTTTACTGTAATATTTGAAGTTTAACTTATGTGTTTGACCTTTAGCCTCATAATGAGACTAGTAGGGTGTGTTTAGAAATAAATACATATATTTTATATATATACCTGGTGTGGTCTCCTTTCATTTAGCCACTCATGAGATTATAGACTGGTAAAACAAGCTGCTTTACGTTCCTTCAAGACTTAGCCTGAAGGCTGCTCTCCATAGCCACCACTTGGATAGCTTTCAATAAAGGTTGTCTTTAACGTATCACCAATAAGGGGTTGTTTGGACTGGTGCAAGGTGCCCACTATAACTAGTGGACAGCATATACTAGGCCAACTTCTCACAATCATCTACACTGATGTTGACAGGAAATACAGTGGAATGCACATACACCACACCCATCCTGAGTCATTGGCAATCAGCCCACAGGTACAGAATGCAAATGACTGTCGGATGTGTGGATACAGATGAAGCACATCCCAAAGTGAAGTACAGGTCTATTTCAGATTCACAACCTGAGAATTCCACTACTGATGCAAGGTAGCCTCGTGTGACAGTGATCAAAAAGTTACCATGTGGTAAACAATCAAAGTCCAGGGGTGTGTGGCACATCATTAGTTGGGACAATGACTACTTGCACTCTGGAACAGGAATCTGGGTGTCGGGGATCAGACCTCACCATACAGCACCCAAAGTACCCTGTGAAGGACAGACAGAAAACACAATCAAAAACACAGATTTACAGCATACAACTAAAATATACATGCCCAAAACAAATTCCAAGCTACGTAAACACCACCTAGAAATCAGGTAAACACTGTTTGGGTGTACAGACTACCTGAAAGGACACATCACTGCAAGCATCCTGTCAAGTGAAGTGGCTAGGCTTTTGGGGAACTGCTGCAATTATAGACCTTTGGCGCAGGACCCCACCAATGATCTGCAGGCGACCATCATCCAATTGGTGACGGAGGCTAAAGAAAAGAAATGGGTAACATACAGAGAAGCCGAATTTCTGATTAACATGAAACCGAGAACGCCGGCGTTCTACATTGTGCCCAAAATTCATAAGAAACAACAGCCTCCTCCGGGACGCCGAATAGTCTCGGGCATTCAATCACTATTAGAACCACTATCACAGTTTGCAGACTTCTTTCTAAGGGAATGTGTCATCACCCAACCCTCATATGTCCAGGACACCGCTGACGTTTTGAGAATATTGGAGAATGTACCTTACAATCCTGAAAAACAATTCCTAGTCACTATAGACATAGAGTCGTTATATACCAGTATCCCTCAGGAGGCGACGCTGGTGGCAGCAGCGCGTGCCCTGAGGGATTCTGAATGGTTCTATGACTGTCCACAAACCTTTGTCTTACAATGCATAGAGATCGCATTGACCCAAAACTTCTTCTCATGCAAGGATCAGCTATACCTCCAAGTGTCTGGTACTTCGATGGGGGCTACCTTTGCCCCTAGTCTGGCCTGCATTTATGTAGGCCAGTTCGAAGCGTACCACATCCATTCTGACACCAATCTCTTCCAGAGGAACATCGTCCTCTGGAAGAGATATATAGACGATGTACTGTGCATATGGGAAGGTACGGAAGAGAGACTTGGGGATTTTCTAACTTGGTTGAATGGTCTAGATAACTGTTTAAAGTTCACCTGGGCGATGAGTAGAACATCTGCAGTATATCTGGACCTTGACATTCAGGCTGAAGATAACAGACTTGTGACTAGGGTCCATCACAAATCAACTGATCAAAACTCCCTGCTGCATTATAGATCATACCACCCTAGAGCTCTTCGTGACAACTTGCCTGTGGGACAGTTTTTAAGATATCGCCGCGACTGTTCCACCTTACAAGAATATTCTGAACAATCTAATGTATTGGCCACCAAGTTAGAAAATCGAGCATATCCCAAAAAGGTATTAAAACAGGCAAAAAAACGAGCCTATAACACGCCCCGTGCGGCCCTTTTGGAAAAAACCACTAAGGAAAAAGGTGAATGCATTCCAGTGGTTACCACCTTTGGGCCACTCTCTACCAAAATCAGGCAGATTATCCGCAGACATTGGCATTTGCTTAGCACTACCAACATGCAAATGCCCCCACCCCGTTTCGCATTTAAACGATCGGCGAACATCCGAGACCGGCTGGTTCATACCAGACCCAAAATGAATCCACGTGAGACCAACATCCCTCCGGGGCATTACCCGTGTGGTAATTGCTCTGTGTGTGCATTTACATCACCTAATAAAAGTGTCACCCTTGTAAATAAAAAAATCTGGTTTCTAAATAAATTTAGCAACTGCAACACGTCTTATGTCATCTATAGACTGACATGCCCCTGTGAGCTCCACTATATCGGCCTCACCACCAGGAAGGTTAAAACAAGGATACAAGAACACCTTAGTACGCTACGCGCAGGTAAATTGAGCACTAAATTGGTGCAACATTTCCAGACTCATAAACATACCCCCCAAGATTTGCGCTGGGTAGTGTTGGAAAAAGTGACAGGCGATCAGTTTAACGTGGAATCCAGATTGAACAGCAGGGAAGCACGCTGGATTTACCAGGAGGGTGTAGATCAAAATGGATTGAACGATTTTATTGAATGGAATAAGGTTAACACATAAATCGTTCAGCCCAGTGCTTACACCATTATAGGTTTATCAGCATAAATGTTATTAAAGACCTCTGACAGTAAAAAGTTGGGAACTATATATCTAACAGGTCCAAACATTCAGCAGAGAGACAACCTAAAGAGTGTATTACAACATGTCCCATTTGTCATTGTCATCGTTTGAGAATATGAGAGGTAATGCAACATCCCTCACCTTTGTAGAAGGGACGGTACATGGCAGTGTATTTCCATCAATCATTTTGTCATTCTCCAACAAAAATATAAAATAATAAATTAAAACGCATTTGAAGGGGTATTTATGGAAAGACCTAGGTGCTGGCTGTAAATGTTACAAATGGGTCGGTTTACAAACAAATGCGACATAATCCACCAGATGGGTGTATAAAACACATGTTGAAATGAACCTTCGTTAGCCACTGGGGGGTTATACTCGGGTGCGGGGTAATTTAAATTCTTATTAAATTTTTATCACCGCGTAGTGTAGTAGGGAGCTCACCATTTCAATATGGTAGCCTCTTTTACACTACGGGACCCGCGAATTCCCTGAGGAGGACGGGACTTTTGAAGTCAGGTCACGTGGTGAACGTGATCACGTTCTTAAACCACGAAACACAACAGCCGCGTTGTTCCTGGGCTGAGTAAACGCCAGTTACAGACGCTTCTACGGTGAGTCCGGATCTATTAAGTTTGATTTGGGGCACTCGGCAAAAAGAGATAGGAACTTGGGCCACCTCAATTGGAGCGGGAGGCCAGGTTTCAATGCCAACTGTACGTACTCGATAAAGGGTATGCCATTGTAAGGGGACAGAGCTTACGTAACCGTATGCCGAGTATGAGGAAGATTTAAGGAAGTACACAACTGAAGGGTAGATACCTAATAGGACTGAGACACTTGAGTAATAATTATCGATGATACCACCAGGGGTAGGCATCTGACAATGGTAGTCTCACGACCCTTATTGTTATATATTACAGACTCACGATTGGAGTTGAATAGCGGAGCCTTGAATGCGTACACACAGCCACAAGGACTCAAGGGTAAAGGTATGCCCATGGTGGGCAATATCCCGGTAAATACGGTGTGATTCGGAATGCAACATATAGGGTATCAGTCCCTTTGTAAACCGGTTGCCAACCAAGTTTGTCCTGTGTTGTTTTGTTTATTTTTTGTCTCCAACAGAATTGTTTTTAATTGACAAACAGAGGTGCAGGGTGGAATGAAAATACCCCACGCCCTGAAGAAGTTGCCGTGAGTTTACCCAGAAGGCAATGAAACATGTCGGCATTTTAAATATGAGCAATCACAAAATAATAAAAAACGCAAGCCAGTGTGATCTAGCTCAAACTTATATCATTGTATATCATTGTGGGGTTTAATATGGTGCACATATCACAGCACAGTTCCTTCCTCTTTTATCACACATCCTAGCACGTGTATAGTCATTCATTTCCTCCTACACATATTTCTTGCTTTTGGAGTGTTGGTAGCTGATGATGAGATCTTGAGGTAGCAGGCGAGTACCATCCTGCTTAATCCTCCTTGGTGTTGCTACCGTGAGGCGCCAACACTCCCTCTCACTCTTTTTTCACCACGTTTGGGTGTTGGAGACAAATGTTTTTAGACATACTGACAGTTTTCCTGTCTTACCTCGTATGAAAAATATTTGTCTTTTCTTTTCTTTTCCTAGTGAGCCACACCAATAAGTAGCATAGATGATACAATCACTTGCTTTAAAGATTGTCTAAAATGTATGACAACCATTATGGATATATGAACTACTCGCTCACATTGTGAACAGGTCCTTTTTGTACACAGTTCATTGAGTGGGGGATGACCTGTTCTCTGCCCCTTCAGCTCCTTATTGTAGATTTATCTTTCCATATACCTTTTTTTGTAAGCATCCTGATGCTTCTCAACCTTGCAACGCACACTCGTGATATCAACCTCCTTCTTACCGCTCCTTCCCATCCACGCTGGTACAGAAATGGTACAAGGCACCCTCCCTTTGAGTAAACTAAAAGGAGTTTCTCCCGTGATTAAATGAGGTGTGGTTCTATAGTTCCACAGTAAATTTTTTACTTCAACTTTCCAACTTTTATTAGTGGACAAACACAGTTGAATGCAATCTCCTAATACTCGGTTAAAGCATTCCACTAACCCATTCCCCCTGGGATGATATACTGGAGTCCGCAAATGTTTAATGCCTAACCAACTGAGAAAAATACCAAAATCTTCTGAAGTAAATTGTGGTCCATTATCCGACAATATCTCTGCAGGACATCCCTCTCTTCTAAATATGTCATCACAAAATGCAATCACGCTGCTAGCTTTAACCTCACTCACAAATGCAACTTCTGGCCACTTTGAATGATAATCCATCATAACAATAGCATACCTATCTGATGCCGATAAACAATCAAATGGTCCACAAATGTCAATTCCTAACCTTTCCCATGGTTTTTCAGGTAATCTGATAGGAGTGATTGGAGTCTCTTTCAACACATGAGTTTTGTCGCTGCACATACAAGGAATACACTCTCTCACGTATCTTTCTATATCCCTGTCCCTCCCTGGCCACCAGAAGTCCATTCTAGCCTTCCTTTTGACAGCCGACATACCACCATGACCCTCATGTAATAATTTCATCAATCTCATTCTTAATGAGGATGGAACGACGAATTTGTCACATCTCCTCACAATGCCATTCGCTACTGATAACTCCTCCCATACATCTTTATAACAATTTACAGAGTCATTTAATTTCCAACCGAAAGATGTTAGTAACATTTTGACCACCTCCACCATGACCTCATCCAAAGAGATGGATTCACGCCATTCCTTCTCAGTAATCGCATGGCACACATCCTCAATGCCAGCCACCATCCACTCTTCGTCAATGACGTAATCACCCTCGTCACGGTTTACCGGTAGACGGGATAAACAATCTGCATTGACATTCCTCACACCAGGCACATACTTTAAATCAAACGAGAACTCTTGCAAACGATACAACCATTTAGCTATGCGTGGTGTAGCTCTTCCTGCACCCGATGTAGTGAAAATGTCAATCAAGGGTTTATGATCCGTATACAGTTCAAACTTAATTCCCCAAACATATACCCTAAAGTGTTGTACACCCCACCAGCAAGCAAGAGCTTCCTTCTCGATGGTGGAATAGGAAGGCTCAGCCCCTTTAAGAGTACGTGAGGCGAAAGCTACCACTCTTTCCTTACCATTGTTTCTCTGCATTTATACACCCCCCAAACCGTATCCACTGGCGTCTGTTACAATTATTGTTTCATGTTGTGGATTGAATGAACATAATGCCGTGGCATTCGCTACTGCTTTTTTGATACTCATGAATGCCGATTGACACTCCGAGGACCATGCAAATGGTACACCTTTTTTCATTAAACAACGTAAAGGATGCACCAGTTCAGAAAAATGATACACAAATTTGGAGTAGTACTCGGCCAAGCCGAGAAATGACCTCAATTGTTCCTTGTCACGAGGAGAAGGAGCTTTCTCCAGATCAGATACCAAATTTAACTTTGGTTTGATACCCTCAAAAGACAACATATGTCCTAAATAATCCACAGCAGGTTGAGCAAACTTGCACTTCCGCAGACTGATGGTCAAACCAGCAGATCCCACCCTCGTCGCCAATTTTAAGATCACAAGATGCACCTCCAGGTAGAATAAAGAAGAGTTTATTATGATACAAAGGACAAACCCCCAGCAGATCCTCTCAGCTCCACAGCCAAGCCTCACTGAAGACTCAACCATCTAGAATCCTCAATGAGACTCTGTTGCTAAGAGACCGAGCATAACAAACAGGATTGAATAAAGTAGTAATGCCCATACATCAAAATATAACACAGTGTGCTGTTGGGTATAGGCACATATGTCAGATACATGCCCATCATCTGACATCTCAGCTCCACATGTCTACACAACAAGGTCCATGTTGAGCTGTGAGAAATCTATGGGCTCTTTCACAGTACATCAGTACAAGTGTCACATACCAAACACACACCACAGTGACTAGTGAGGACAGATGTCTTCCCCACATCACAGGTTTTTGACAGAAACACACACAGGAACCTTGTGTTGCCACAAGGACACTATCATGATGTAGCGTCTCATGTACATGCCACAACGCACACATGACACCCACATGAAGTGCCACCTGATTTGTTTGCAGGTCATACATGGATGTCTGTGACACACAGATGCAACATCAACTCACATTGACAAAACACATGGATGTGGTGACTGTTTGACATTGAGCACATGAAATCACAGTCATCTGCGTTGCAAAATGCACACATACTGTGGATCAACATCACATTTGTGGCACTGGGACACCTTGTGACACACATACCATTCCACCTAAGAGTCAGGGTGTAAGTCACATGTTATACACAATGTACCCCTGGAACTGTGTTCATGCCTCGTGCTCTGAACTGTACAGTTGTCAATCACAGTGGTTATCTGCACAACACACAAAGGTATCTGTCCCCATGACACCTTGCACAGCCTGGGAGTGGGTGACACTAAGTGTCACAAACTAAATCACATGTAACCTACATACACACGCAGGTAGTGCAGCCTGACCTGCCTTTTGATATACTGTGTCACAGGCTGTATTGTTGTTGGTGTGCACATGGGTCCCTGGCAAGCTATGGTGGGTGGCATCCTTTTGCCCATTGACTGCAATGGAGACAGACGCGGGTAACTTTTTCAAAGTTGCGTCATACACCTAGGGACCGCCTGTCCACACACCTTGCCCATTGACTGCAATGGTGACAGACGCGGGTGACTTTTTCAAAGATGCGTCGTACACGCCTTGGCTATTGACTATCATGGTGACGGGTGCGTGTGAGTTTTCAAAAGATGCATCGTACACCTAGGGACCGATCCGTGCACACGCCTTGCCCATTGACTACAATGGTGACAGACGCAAGTGACTTTTTCAAAAGAAGCGTCGTACAACTAGGGACCGATCCGTGCGCACGCATTGGCTATTGACTATCATGGAGACAGGTGCGTGTGAGTTTTCAAAAGACGCGTCGTACACCTAGGGACCGATCCGTGCGTACACATTGGCTATTGACAATCATGGAGACGGACGCGGATTTGATACTTGTACGATTTGTATGCTGAAAAATCCGTTGGCTCCCTACAACAATGTATCAAACTCATTGGTGTCACGAAGTTGACATTTTTTAACGAAGCGGAAGGCGTGTACAAGGCGTACAATGCGATAGATTGGCCAGGTTCATAGGATGCAAATGCGTCGGACCTATTGCTTTGGACGCATGGGACAGAATCTGCCTCTGCAGCACAGATATAAGGCTGTCTGTTCCCCTGAGAGCTCACTTGCCTGCACTACATGCTCCAGAAGTGACATCTCTACAACCACTGCTGCTGTCTCTGCATCCCCTGGCTCCAAGAATGGCACGTACTGTGGAGAGGGTGCCAGCCTTCACAGAGGAGGAGGATCAGGCCCTGCTGGACAGCCTCCTTCCACAGTACAGCAAGCTGTATGGGAAACCAGGGGAGCAGGTGAGTGTGCAGTCCACATCCTTTCTCATTGTGCATGTTGTCTGACTAGCACTAATGGCATTGTCTACACCAGTGGCTAGCATGCTCACTGAGTAGTTGTAACCCCCAAAGTGTGTAGGTACCTGTAGTGAACAGGTACTGTGCTGGAAAAGTGCCTTGGCAATGTTTTCATGTTGTTAAAGAAGGACAACTGTCCATCACCATAGTTGCACTACCTGTGTACATCATATGACCTTGTGATAACAGCATGTATATCAAAATGTGTGATGCACAAACATGTTGCATATGTAGTAATGGTCTTTTAACTTTGTCATCCTCACAGGTTGATGCCATCAGAAACAGGAGATCTGGCTGACCATTGTCCGGGCAGTTAGATCTGTGGGGGTCCACAGGCGCCGCATCCGCAACTGCCAAAAAAGGTGGCAGGACCTTCGTGGCTGTACCCGGAGGAACCCAAGAGTCCAGGTGAAGCTGACACCACCTCGCAGAAGGGGTGGATGACGGATCCTGACCCCCCACATGCTCCGGATTCTGACGGTGGTCTTCCCTGACCTGGATGGGCAGTTGAAGGCCAGACAGCGGCAAGGAGGGGGTAAGTGCATGTCTTTTCTGTGAACTATGTCTCACATGCTCTTTGCACTCCTTCAGCCTGGTTACACTCTCACAGTTCATCTGTATGCTTGAACAAGAGTCATGTGCCTAAATTAGGTCACGGCCCATCCTCATCTGATATACTGGTGTAGCCCTTTCAGTCTGTGACTTGTGTCACTTGGGTTGTGTGTCCCTACTGTTGTCCAAGTTTAAGGTTGGAAACAGCATCTGCTACCGGTGCATTGTTTTGGACTTCATGAGTGAGGCAATTGATTGACATGTGTCTGTGCATTGCCAGAAATCTGACATGTACTCTGTGTGGGCCATTAATATGTGTTCTAAATGCTGCTCTGGCTCACCGTGTGTCTGGGGTATTTACCACGCACCCATACAGCAGGTGAGACAATGTTGGGGCCTCAGAAGAATGTACATCATGTGTGTCAAACATGCATAGACACATGTCTAGTGTTCAGGGTAATCCCATGTTGCACATGGACCTGGACAGGTATGCGTACTCCGGACATGAAGTACACTCTGTTCTACTACTCCTGTGTGTCAGCCTACATTTAGTGCATTGCGAAATGTGCAATCAGGTGTCTGCCTCTGTGTCATTGTGGAGTGGCCTAGCTTTTTAGACTCTTGGGGTGTTAAACAGTTTGGGGTGGGCAGCCAGCTGAGATGTGGCTGTTGGATCAGAACAATGGGGTAAAACATAGGTGTGTAATCACTTGACTGTGCCTAATGGTGTATTCTACAATAAAGTGGGGACAGCTTTAATTCGTTCTCATCAGACTGTGATGTGATCATGTTTACAGATTTGTGCTTGCAGTCACTCAACTGTAGCATTTGTATAACGTGGGATCATCAGATGCCTTAAGATGTGGGTAGCAGTGGGGAAACATGTGCACTTGACAGCTGCAGGGCTTACATTCTCCACAAAAACATGATTGTGTCACAGTGCAGACTGTTTGTTTTTGGATGCACTGCCCCTGTGACTGAAGCCAGTAATGACTGATCAGCCAGACTGGCCTGTAGCATTATATACCACTTGCAAATGTGTATCCTGCAGTGATGTCAGTTGTCCTGCATGCACTCAATTATGGCATTGACCATCAATACATGAGCACATCATGGTGTCTGGTGAAGGAAGTATATCCATATTACTGACAATGACTTTGGCCTTCCCTTATCCTGACACATGTACTGAGTCAGTGGCAGGAGATGGGATATGTGTGTACTGACACATTTCAATCACAAATCCTGCAGTTCAGACAACTGTCTACGTGGTGCATGTGTGCACATATGAGTAGTAGAAACCAAGACTTGAGGGTGGAAGCTGATCAAATCCGCACACAACAAATGAATATTATGTCTAATTATTAAATAGTGCACGAAACCAGAGAGTACTCCCCTCTCTACTCCCTAAAAAAAAGGGAACAAGTCCTACAACAACATTCAATGCAAAAGGTTTCAGCACGATGTACATTTATGTTGACATGACATATCAATATTCAACGACAGTAGCTCAATAACGAAGACATCTAACTCAAGATGTATGTTTCATAGAGAAATGTTCTTCTTTATTTTTCACAGGTAGAAGTTCTTTACATTTCACATTTCATATCCTCATAGCCAACGTGTTTCATCCCCAATGAGACTTCTTCAGGGCTTTCATGTATGGCATACAATGTTTTTCTTAAAAGTTCATGTGGTTCGAAATCAATAATCAACGTTTTCTAAAAGTCACCCAGTTCTCACTTACTGTATGATAGCCAGACGCATACATGGTCAGCATCCAATTCTAGCAAAAACCTACATTTGGATGCTGACCATGTAGTGCTGAAACCTTTTGCATTGAACATATGAGTAGTGGCATACTACATGCACCAGACAGATGGGTCCATGGACGGGAAGGATATGAGGGGCATGGTTGACTGGCAGACTGACAAGTGTCAAAATGTGTCAGCACTTTTTGCAATATTTTGCAAATGATGCAAAGGCGTGCTCTGTAATGTACTGTACTGACTGTGATGTGTCAGGTCAATACAGGTGACTGATATGGATCTGTTTTTCCTGATTGTTTGCAGATACATTTACGGCTACTGGAGGAGACCGCTCCATGGACCAAGAGGAGCCGCAGAGCCAGACTGGGTCCACTGCAGGGGAGTCTTTGGGACCCAGTGGCACAGAGGGTGAGGGGAGCCACACTGCAGAGACCTCAGCTACAACCACCTCGGCTGAGGAACACAGCAGCTCGAGTGATAACTGCCTTGTGGAGGCGGGTGTCAGCAGACTCCAGACAACACCTAGCGAGTCTGTCCCTGCCACCACCACCATCTCCACCCTCCCATCTGCTCCCATCCCAGATGTCTGTGGCGGCTCCCATGTAAGGGAGCATGTCTCCTTCATTCCAGGTACCGCAACCCCTGCCCCAGTCTCCCCTGCTGCCCTGAGTGTGGAGTCTGTGAACTTACTTAAGCAGATCCATGTAGGGCAGACAGAGATGCTGAGTGTCCTACATTCTCACACCAGTCTGTTGACACAACTGGTGTCCTTCATGGAGGGCATCTCATCAAACTTGTCTGCCCTACAGTGGACCATTCAGGCCATGGCCTCCACACAGATGGCAGCAGTGTCCTTCCTCCAACAGTCCTTCACCCCTCCTACCTCTGCCACATCCACAATCCCCACTACCCTACCTGTCCAATGCACACACACACCGGCACAGGCACGCCCCCCAACAGACAAAAGCAGCACACAGCCACACAAGACAAAATCCAGACCCACAAGCATACACACTCCGGGGACTGATGGCACACACACAGGGGATGGGTCACAGGCACATAAACAGGCATCCACGAGCACTCTGCAGTCCTCAGTTGCCTCTCCCTCTAAAACCTCTTCCCTTGCCTCACCTGCAAGTCCCCCCTTCCCAGCAGCTCTTCCTCTGTGACCTTGGCCTCTTCCCCACTGATCCATCTGCTCCAACTTACAAGGAGAAGAGGAAGTCACCACACACAGAGGGGAGTTGCCCTGCCACACGGACACACTCCCCCAGGTGCACAAACACTGAGGCCCACATCCGCAAATCCCCCCGGACCAGGAAGGGCAAGACCCCACCACAATCCTTCACTTCCACCACACAGTCTTGGTCCTGCAGCCCCCAGCCCACCACTCAAGAGGTCCCCTGCCACACCCTGCCCCAGGTTCCCCCACACACCGATACCACATCCCCAAAATGCTTAGGCCCTCCCCCCACCACATTCACTTTCACCCCCACCTCACACGCTCAGCCTCTTCCTGCCACTGGTGTGGAGACCGTGTCCCCCATCTGTCTTGCCCACCTCAACTGAACCCCATTACACTGCTTTGGAGATTAGCACTGCAGTAGAGAGCATATCCACCCTGTCTGACTTGGGCACTGCAGTGGAGACCCCATCTACACCATCTGACCTGCCTACTACAGTGGTGCCGGCAACCACCCCATCTGACTTGGGCCCTGCAGTGGTGACGGCACCAACCAAATCTGACTTGAGCCCTGCAGTGGTGACAGCGCCCACTGTGTCTGACACCTCCACTGCAGTTGCAAAGTGACACTCCTGCACCCACCACACCTCCCCTGTCCCATTCTGCTGTCCCCTGATCCTGTCCCTGCAGTGCCTGGCCTGCCCCTATGTATGCCCCTCCAAGGCGAGATGTCCCCTGGCGTAGCAGTGCAGGCAAGCAATGGGTGACAACTTGTCACATGTCACCCTGGTAGTACTCTTGAAATGGACGGCCATTGGCCTTTTGACATTGTGGCCTTAACAGTTGCAAGGATTTATGTGCTGAATAAAGCCAATTGTTGTTATCCAGTGGTGTTGTATCTAATGTACATGATGTTGATGATGAGTATCATGAACTTGCTGTTGTAATGGTGTTTTAAAGGAATAAGAAACTGATTTGTTGATGTGATGGACTCCATGCGATCCATGGGATACGTTTACTATTCTGTTATGTATCCATGAAATCCTTTGCTGCAATTTCAGGGTGTAATGATATCAAAATTTTGGGACCAGGATTTTCTTCTTTGCTTTGCTACTTCACATCTTTGGCATACATTGTTGCACATATGTTGGGCTTACATTTGTGCACATTGTAAGAATCCCTGACTGGGCCCATCTCCACTGGACAGGCAGGTTTGTACCTCAATGGTACACAAGTCATCTGTGTCATCAGTGCAACTTGCTATACATGTGTATTGCGTATGTGCAGATGACTTAACCCCTTGCGTGCGAGTTTATTTCTCCCACTGTGTGGGAGAAATAAATGGCGTTCGCGATCACGACGACTCCCGGCCATCGTGCGCACACGCCCACCGTAATGACCGACGGCCGGGAGCCGTCGTGCGCACACAAGGGGTTAAGGGACACTCCCGTACACAGACTGATGTGACCAGAGCTTTCATTGTGTTGTAATTGTTGGCTCATGACAGAGTCCTGCACAGACAATGTTTTGTACAGCTGACCATCCCCAGGAGTGGAGTCCCCTCATGTCAGTGTGTCATTCCGTGACATTGCCTGAGCCCATGGTGTGTGTTGTGTGAGCATGTCTGTGTGTGTTCCCTTCCCTTTTTCTACACAGCCTGTGTTACCTACAGATGTTCCTGTTTGGGGCACTTGCTGAGTTGTCCTGTGCTCATCCAACATCTTTGCCCAGGGTTTTCTGGGATGTAGGTGCATGGCAAACTACTGGTCATTAGGGTGTCATCCCTAGGTGTTTTAGTTGTAAAGTCCGTGGATGTTGTCAAACGCACATGGGACACATTCAGGATTCCCCTTGGCACTTCTGTGTTACCAACATCATGTAGTTTTCCCAATGTGGTATCTGTCAGTGAGTGGGTCACTTGTATGTGTGTGTGACTACTTCCACTCATCAGGGTCAGAGCTGCAATTTTGGAAGGTGTCGACATGTGTTCTTTGTGGCTCTCCTTTGGTTCCTCATTGGTGTGGGAGTGTGGCAGGGATCCCAATGATTCTGGAAGATTTCACGTCATGCCCATGTATGGCATACTGTGCAGTGTGGCAGACATTCACAAGGGTTGTTCACTGGCCATGTGTGAGGATTTCTGGGTACCTTAGATCCCTCCACCACCCCTTGGATTGTCATGGGTGCATGAGCAATGTCACCAGTCCATGTGTGCTTAGCTGATGCACATTTGTGCAGACCAATGTGTGTGGTGTTGAGAGTGGCCAAATGTGAGTTGTCTCATGGCTAGTCCCCTACCTACATTTTGCCCATTGATTGCAGGCCATGGCCAGTGATTTGTTTTTCTGTAGGTGTGATGGAAGTTTGTTGATCAGGACACATGACCCAGTGCGCACAGGTGACTGTGCTCCACAGTATGGGCAACATCTACCTTTGTCATCACAGTGGGATTATCATACAGGCTACTGTTACCCCAATGTAGGGTCCCTGAGGTTAGTGCTGTAGTCGGTCTGTCTCTTGCTGTGTTGGTTGCTGTTCCACTCAGTGTCACATGAATCCATTGGGATCCCACTCATCTGACAATGCCTGCTTGCTCACAAGGGGGTGCACAGTTCATGAGTTACTTTTGTATGGCACTGTGTAAACATCTGTGTCATTGGAGTTCAGCCCACCATCATGTGTTGTGTACTAGCCTGGGGACACTGAGACACACACACATGTTGTGTATGATATGCAGTGTGGGGCTGCCTGTCTGTGTTTGTGCATCTGCACCACTGCATTGGTATGACTTCTGTGGTCCACTGGCTGAATGTTGTTTGGAGGTTTTTCCCTAGTGTCCCTGCATCTCCTAGCTCATCAGCCTGCACATTCATCATGTTTGGCATGTCCCATTGCTTCCATGGTATGGGACTTGGTCACCTAACATCTGCAGTCTCCACAGGATTCCTTAGTTTGTGTGTCTGTTCGTAAAGATATGTGTGTATGTATCATGATGCTCACTTTTCACATAGTCTAATTGGACACTGGAGGCATTGTCAGGGATCATGGATGATATTTGTCTACACATGGCAGAGAGTGTTCTTGTGTTACACAGCAATCTTTGCCTCACCAAATCTATGTTTGTATGTGACACAACCACCACATTGCCACAACATTGCTTGTGGTGTCGGGACCAGGAATCATACATGCTGGTTTGAAGATGCTGCTATATTTATGTCCACACTCACCTTCTGGTCACTGTAGTGATGTGGGGTTTAGACCCCATTACCACAATGTTCCTGATATGCTGGTGTTTTGGACCCCACAATCACCTTTTGGTTACTGTAGTGATGGGCGTGTAGACCCCATTACCACAATGATCCTAAAATGCTGGATTTTTGAACCCCACAATCACCTTTTGGGCACACATGTGATGGGAGTCACACTGTATGTTCACTGTCAGAATCTGTGTTGTGAACATTTTACACACAAAACATACAATATTGCCAAGATGGTAGTGGGGGTTTGCTTAGTCACCCAATGTGTGTGAATGCTGGTATTGCTAGGAATCCAGCCCCCTATGTGTAGGGGATACTGGTAGTGATGGGCACCCACCCCCCTATGAGTTGGGGGTACTGGTAGTGCTGGGTATCCAGCCCCCTATGACTGGGGATGGTAGTAGTGATGGGCATCCAGCCCCCTATGAGTGGGGATGTTAGTAGTGATGGGCATCCAGCCCCCTATGAGTAGGGGGTACTGGTAGCGATGGGCATCCAGACCCCTATGAGTAGGGGGTACTGGTAGTGCTGGGCACCCATCCCCCTATGAGTGGGGAAGGTAGTAGTGATGGGCATCCAGCCCCCTATGAGTAGGGGGTACTGGTAGTGCTGGGCATCCAGCCCCCTATGAGTGGGGATAGTAGTAGTGATGGGCATCCAGCCCCCTATGAGTAGGGGGTACTGGTAGTGATGGGCATCCAGCCCCCTATGAGTGGGGATGGTAGTAGTGATGGGCATCCAGCCCCCTATGAGTGGGGATGGTAGTAGTGCTGGGCATCCAGCCCCCTATGAGTGTGGATTGTAGTAGTGATAGACATCCAGCCCCCTATGTGTAGGGGGTACTTGTAGTGATGGGCATCCAGCCCCCTATGAGTAGGTACTGCTGGTAGTGATAAGCCCCCGCCTATGAGTGGAGACTGCTGGTAGTGATGGACATCCAGCCCCCTGTGAGTAGGGACTGCTGATTGTGATGAGCACCCCCCATGTGTGGGGACTGCTGGTAGTGATGACCATACAATCCCTATGGTTTGGCTGTTGCTGGTGGAAGGGATATCCACCACATGTGTGTGTGGCATTTCGTGGGTTCATGATGTTTGTTTGTGTGGTGGGTGTCTGACTTATCGTCTGCGATGTACGCATCTATTCCTGATCCGGTCATAGATATACAGTACTGGGATGACCTGCGCGATGGGATTCATCATTGGTTCATCTCGTACTTGCTGATTGTTGCTCCGTCTTGTACATGTTGAGAGTTGGTCCGTCTCGTAGCCGTGGATCGTGTTGTGGCACGAATCGGGCCTGCAATACAGCTCTCCCGAATGCTGTGACGTGCTGGAAGTGGCGACCCGTTCGGCACGTATGAAGTACACATCGTGAAACTGCTTTCGGGCGATTCAAATCGGCATTTACAGATCTGTTTCGTAGGGGAAATTATGCTGGAATCGGAGCCTACGTGCCAGTCGAGATTTTTACACATTTGCGCATCGTACTTCATCGCCTGTATGGACCGGCTCCCAGAACGAGTCGGTGGCAAGGTAAGGCTACGGACAGCTCTCAGATTGCTGTCCGAGCGAGATCGGAATCGGCCCCTTAGTATTAGAAATATTTTGAAAAATAGGATTTGTGATAGCGCAGTTCTGTTTCAAAGTGTGCCCTTCTGTTGAGATCAAAAAGTCAAGAGCATTATTGCAGGGCATTTTTGCAACTATATTTATTGGTCCAACCATTTAAAATAAGAACTTTAACATCAATAAATTCACAGAGAAGCACATTTACACTTTGTTTGAAATGATTGCACTTTTTCACTTGTTTGTAAATCCAAATGATAGCACAGATTGCCTGCAATAGAGAAATGTGGTAACTTGACCCTTGAGTGAAATGTAAGCATGCTAATGAAAAATAATACTTAAGGTATTTTAGACTGGTTATGTTATTACAGTAGTTATTCTGGGAGTAAAACCCATCAGTATGCTTGTGTAACTATGACATTAAATTAAGAAGCAAATTCGATGGATTTTGTGGTCGGAATTAAAGTTGAAGATAATAAATAAAACTGTACTACAATGACAAAAATCCAAAAAGGGAGATATGAGTTAAAAAAAAAAGTTTAAGTAAACATAGCACCAAAAGCATTAAGCGCCATCCACGGTCAACTGGTCGCTTAATATCGGGACCTAGACATGATTTGAGGTTTGTTAGACCCGGCTTTTTCAGCAGGCTATATCCCCAGACTTTTTGCTTTTTGGCCTCCCGTTTCTGACCTGTTTTTGTTGGTTTTATGACTCTGGGCATTTTACCACTGCTGATCAGAGCTAAAGTGCATATGCTCTCCATGTACATTGTGTTTATGGATTAGTGTTTCCATGATTGGCTTATTTGACCTACCACTAAGTCCCTAGTACAATGCACTATGCGTGCCCAGGGCCAGTAAGTCAAATGCTGCTAAAGGGCCTGCAGCACTGATTGGGCCACTCACACAAGCGGCCTTTTAAAAAGGTCTCAGACCTGCCACTGCAGTGTCTGCATGCAGTCTCTACTGCCATGTAGACCTGGCAAGTGCACCCACTTGCCAGGCCCTAACCTTCCCTTTTATTACATGTTAGTCACCCCTATGGTAGGTCCAAGGTACCCCTGTGGGCATGGTGCAGTGTATGTGAAAGGTAGGACATGTATAGGCCTGGGCTAAAATTTTGTTCCGTTCGCGGAAATTGCGATAATGTGACATTTTCGCATTCCGCTGAAAGCGCGAAAATGTCAAAATTTCCGCATTCCGCAGCTTTGCGATAATTTGGTTCTTGCTCGCGCTGTAAAATAATACATTCTCGCGCGCGCGCGATCGCCTTACCTGAATCCCTGCGTTCGCCGACTAGTTTTCTTGTTCCCGTCGCGTTCTCCATGAGATGTTGTATTGTTTTTAGCCATTTGCGCTGTCTCGCGACAGTTCGCGCCCGCAGTGACGTCATGCGTCGCGCGATCACGTCTTTCTTCTCGCGATCATGCACCGCTAGACAACTGAAAACAAGATGGCCGCGCCCGCGAGCAACCGCATTGGTAAGTTGGGGAGCCGCAACCATGCCGAAAATCTCGCGATCATGCGGGAAAAAAACTTCCGCATCTTCGCGATATTTCCGCGTGTTTGCAATAATTTTTAACATTTTCGCGATAATTTGCGAAAGTGGATTTCGCAAATTCCGCCCACCCCTGGACATGTACTGGTGTGTGTGACATTTTCTCATAGTGAAATACAGTGTATTTCATTTTTCACTAAGGAAAGGCTATTTGTCCCATTGGATAGAATGGGAGTATATTTATAACATCTTAGAAGTATAACTTCCCAATAGGACACAATAGAAAGTTGGAGTTTAGTATGCCTGAACTCAGAATGTAAAAATGCATCTTTTAGTAAAGATGATTTTTGTATTGTGTGTTTGAAAATATCACTTTTTAGAAAGTGGGTATTTTCTTGCTTAGCCATCTTGTGTGCCTCTGCTGCTTTGTGGATTGACTGTCTGGCTTTGGATTGACAGGGGCTGGGGATGTGCATTCTCTCAGAGAGCCCCTGTTGGGGTTGAGGTGTGTCCTGCCTTTCCTGAATGAGTCATGGCTGGGCTGAATAGACCTGGGCTGCATTTAGAGTAGTGAAAGGAGTTTTCCATGTACCTGAATAGGCCTGGTCTGTTTTGGACAATACTGTCTCTACCTCCTGCCAGGAAGCTGGACCAGGGAGGGCAGCACTGGTTTTTACTCAGCACAGAGCCTCTATTTCACAAGTGAACAAAGGAAAATGCTGTATAAATATTGGTGCCCAAACCCCAGAACTTTAGATTACTTCTGGACTCAGGAGGAACTTCTGCCAAGGAGAAGAGCTGGGAAAATTGAAGGAGAAAAACTGCCCTTTTGCTTTGTGTTGTCTGGGGTTGGACTGCAGTGGCTGTTTCTGCCACCAAGGAGACATAGACTTTGCTGTGTGCTGTGTATCCTGCTTGAAGAAGATCTCCAAGGGCTTGAAGTAGAACTTGCCTCCTGTTACGAAGTCTCAGGGACACACAGATGTCACCACCAGCTCCCCTGAACTTCCTTACTGAGAGTTCTGACCAGCCAGGAGGTGCCTGTTCCTGTGTTGGGCCTCTGGAAGTTGTTCCTGCTGCTAGGAGCTGGAAAAGAGATGCAACTAAAGAAGCGTGATACATCAGCACCCGTTTCCGACACATCACTGCCGTGCTGCTGAAGAAACCGACGCAGCATCCGCCTGCGCATGGAGAAATCGCCCCACACCGAATTTTGTGCACCGATCTCCAAAGTCCGAGATCACCGCACCGAATTTGGCACCGGCCCTGCGACTGCAAGAACCAATGCATCGTGGGACCACGGCTGTAGAGATCAATGCCACGCTATTGCCACTGCATCGAGAAGCGACGCATCCTCAAATCCCCGTGCATCATACCAGGGAACCAAATCTACAGCAACGCTTGGGCCGCAGTAAGAAACCAACACATCACCTCCCTACACAGTAAGAAACTGATGCATCACCTCGTCTTCAGTAAGGAACCAACGCATCATCTCCCCTGCGTGGCAGTAAGGAACTGACGCATCACCTCCCCTGGAGTAAGGAACCCACGCATCATCGTCTCTGGGTGTAAGGAACCGGCACATTACCTTCCCTGCCGTTGTTTTTGTTTATGATTGTGACGCATCCAAGGTAATTTGTGTTGAAAGTTTCACATTTATAGCTTGCTATGGACATAACTGTTTTTAGTTTCTAAAAGTAATATTTTGATTTTTGTATGTTGTATTTTTGTTGGTTTTGTCTTGTTTGGTTTAGATAAAGATTACTTATTTATCTAAACTGGTTCGGTGTTAATTTGCAGTGTTTTCACTGTATTACTGTATCTGTGCACAAATGCTTTACACACTGCCTCTGAGATAAGCCTGTCTGTTCTTTCCAAGCTACCAAGGGGGGGGAGCAGGGGTTATTTTTAGAAGTGTATCCACCTTACCCTGACTAGGAATAAGGGTCCCTACTTGGACAAAGGTGCAAACCATTGCCAACTAGAGAGCCCCATTTCTAACAAGGTTGACTGTGATAGAGTGTGGATTGGATACAGGGAACAGGTTTGAGCTGGTCAGAGTATTTACCTTGGGACTTAGTCTCAAAAATGAAAGTCCAAAGTCTTCAGCGTGGCAAGGCAGGAGCCAGTGGCTGAGGAGGGCTCCATGAGGCCTGATACATCAGAAGTCTCAGTTTAGCAGTTAGTTTTTCGGGGGAAATCTCTGAGAGCGAGACATTTCAGTTTGGAACCCAGGAAAAGCCCCTCACCTGTCAGGAACTTTTGGCACCTTTGCCCAGTCAAGATTTCTTTGTTTGCACTTTTTCACTTTTTTGGAGCAGGCCACCATAACTATGATCGCAACCAACCTTAATGAGTCATAATTTGTGTTTTATCCAAGGTATATTGATGAGGTCGGTTGGAGTGCAACTCACTACATTTCTGAATTTTGTGAACTGGCCTATCAGTACGTAGACTGAGTCAAAAATTATTTTCCATTCACAAAACGTCGGTGTGCAATTTAAGACAATTTTTTCTGGCCCCTGGTGACCTGCGGGTGCACAGTTTATCATTAGTTTTAAATATGTCCATGGGTACCCCATTTGGGCTGGACCTCTTGTTCTTAGGGCTTACATTGATAGCTGTGCTGGCCAGTTCCCATAAGAAATGGAAGTTCTAAATTCTGGATAGTTTCTTTTTAAAATAATCATTTTGTCAGAAACCAGGTTTTGATCACTGTTCTGATTTTAGCTATGTGCAGAAATTCCTTTGGTTTATACAACTTGCCTTGCTGGACCATTTCGGCTGGCCAGGATTATGCCTGTGTCATATATGACACTACAAAGAGTTTGAAATATGCCTATTTATGACTTCTAAGCCTTTTAGCATCTTCTCCTTTCTTTCCTGAATATACAAATAAGTAAAAAATAAATGCATACCATCATTCATACAGTTGTGCAATTATGACTTTGACGTCTAATCTATCCCAAGAAATATCATGGGCAGAGGGAGCCATCAGACATTCCAACATCAAAATCATAGGCTTTTGGTTACCTTCTGCTCTAGAATTGATATCAAACTTATATATGTGTTTTGATAAACAGTTGGACACTCATGTTTGATCAAATGTCCATGGCCTACCCCTTCATAGGTCTATACATAGGTAGGGCACATAAGCATATCTGTCAGAGGGTGCCCATTGCAACTGATAAGTTCCCGGGGGCTAATGAGGTCAATCAAGCCCTTCACTTGGTAGTCAACCCTGCATCCAAAGCCTCTACAAACATCTGTAGTTCACACAATGTCATTACTGAGTCAAGACCAGATCTAATCTTATCATTGAAATCACTCATGCTGACAGAGCGCAGACTGTCTGATTTTGCCTTGTGTAAGAGCACTTTATTGCTGTCCAAATTGTTTGAAATTTCAGCAAAAAGATCCTTATAAAATATTAATTCTAGCAAATGAAACAAGGGACCAAGGCCCAGATTTTCAAAGCTCTTGAATTGCCATTGCATCATGCAAGGTGGACCATGGCAATGCAATGGCTTCAGTGAGATTTACTAAGCCATGCAAAGCCACCTTGCTTGGCCCTGAGTGGCTTGGTAAATCTGGGGTAACGCAAGGCAGCGCAAGCCACTGACTTTCATTACTCTGCCCTGGGAAGGGGTTCCATGGGTGGAGCATGGGTGTTGCCATGCACCTACCCATGGATTTTGGCGCATTCCCAGATTTACTAAGACTAGTACCGTGGAAATGCATCAAAATACTACACTTTCCCAGGTGAGGCGTAATGAGGAGAAATAGGTTTATTTCCCCCTGGTTTTTTCCTCTTTCTAAAGTGTGCCGCTTTCTGCACCATGGTGCAAGGGTGCCTGTGTTGGTGCTAGGCTGATCTCAGTGCACTAGTTCATGAAGAAAGCTGGACTTTACCATATCTTAGTAGATATGGGGCATTCCTGCATCTCCCTGCCACAGAACACAGTGCATTATAGGAAGTTGTCTTGCAGTGCGTTGTGTTACTTGTTAGTAAATCTGCTCCCATATGTCATTCTGAAAATGCCAAGTATAAGCCCAGAAAGTGTAGAGTGTCAGAGGACACATATGTGTCAAGGCAAAGGACAAAAAAGGGTTCCTATGGGAATTCAGCCAGAAGGCAATCTCTTTGAAGAGTATACAGCTGATATTCTATTTATGAACCGGGTCCAAGTTGGATCCTGCAGCTAAGTCAAAACATGCTGTGTTCCATGATAAAATGTTCAATCTCAAGGGTACTAGTTCCACATCTACATCTCCCATGGTACCATGGGCCTGAGTCATAACATAATCAACACCACTGGAATAGCTTGAGTTCTTCACTGAGTAAGACACTCATTGATGTCTAGTTTTGAGAGAAGCCCAAACCTACTTGATGTGCAAAGTAAGTGTTGCCCATCAATGCTAATGTTTAGCTTTATGTATGCAGTGTTGCAGGAGCGACTGCAGCGGTGGCAATGGGTGGGGCATATAGTGGATGAGGCACTGAGCATCTGCGTTCACCGATAGGCCCATAGTTTCTCATCTGGTCCCCTATGCATCAGTTTCATCTCCTAAGCAGAGAGCCTTTTACAGCAGTGATGGTGAATGGGTCTAATGGCACGTGGGGCACTCTGAAACACTCAGTCTCCCTGTCAGTACACAGAAAGCAAAAATAAAAATAGAAATATGGCTGGTGGGATTAAAAGGCTAAATTTGGAGTGAGCTGGGTAGGAGCACAGGCAGGGCCCTAGCTTCAGGGGGAAATTGAGGCCTGGGCCAGCCCATATTTTTCTTAGCCCCGCAAATGACTGAGTCAGCTGACACAGCATTTAAAGGTGTGTGAGTTCCGAAGGTGAATGGGCAATATAATGCCTTTACATTTTTATTTTATCTTGTTAGATTTGCAGTGGTTGATTGTCAGGTACGTCTTCTGACAAATTGTGTGGAGATTGTGATTACTTTTCTTTCTTTGACTACAAAGTGAGAGGATTTTGTACAGTGAAGCATGATAGCACTAGTTAGCAGTGGTAAAGTGCACAGTGTCCTGCAAGCCAACAAAAACGGAATCAGAAGTCAGGAAGGTGAAGGCAAAACGTTTGGGGGTGGCCCTGCAGAAAAGGCCAAGTCTAACATCTTTCACATATGGCATGTCAAAGAGGAATTTGCTTTCTGAAAAGATTGCATTACTGCACTAGGCACTGAACCATGCTATACTTGATCCAGCTACTTTCATGACTGTTCCTATTCAGGATGCATACAAGGTTGTCACTCACTACACTTACCAGCCATTCAGAAGCAGCGTCCAATCATAAAACCCCAGATTCCAATTTGCAATACTGCTTTGGTAAGCCTATTAGGCTGGGGCAGAGTCATTACAAGTCAGGTACAACTTACATTTGATTGACAATGCTTCAGCCTACACTGGTCTGTTGTGAAATATAGCCGGGTGAAATAACTGCTGCTTTAGAGATCTATATTCTGTTTGCAGAAGCCAGATATTTTGTCATGTTGATCTGCTTGCTACAGAGGGCTCCAAATATCCCAACCAGCAGTACTGTGAAGCGGAAGTGATCCAATAGAGAGGGCGGCTATAACAGAATATTTATCTTTCAAAAATGTTTTAATATCCAGATAACCCTAACAGGGTCCGCATACGGAGGATCCATCCCCTTTGACAAAATATTGTGGAAACCATAATCAGGGCATCTAGCTTTCACCATTGCTGCAGCCGTAAAATGTTTAAAATGCACATTTTCAAAATGTTCTTGATGGATATGCTCCAAGCTCTCTATAACGTTATTTTAAATTAGAGGTGAATTAAATTAAAACTTCACTTACGAAGTTTGGTTGGATTTAGGAAACTCCACACTTGATGAAGCAGATAAAGCTCCTAAGTCTACGTGAGGTAAGGCTTATCCTTTACAGCCTTCCAGGTGTGATGATTTACTGATGCAGAATGTCCCATTTAGGACATCCTCCAGCAAAACAATTTAGAGTGTGGAGTCTGGATATCCACCACCTGAGGTAAGAGGTGTGGGAGGGATGACTCTGAGCTGAGGTCAGCTGATTTAAAAAAAACAAATAACCTGATAAGTTTTGCATTGGACAAAGCTTGAACAGTTTAGAAAATACAAAAAGTTGCAAGTCAGACTTTAAACCCATGTGCTTTAAATCCCATTTAATTGATAGGATTTAAAATTGGACTGTGGAAAGTTGATTGAAGCAAAATTAGGCAAATTACGCACATTGCTACTGTTTGCATATTCCTGTAAAAAATGCATTGACCCCTGTGTACACTATATAATCTCGTTTATT
This sequence comes from Triturus cristatus, assembly GCF_964204655.1. Classification (NCBI taxonomy): domain Eukaryota; kingdom Metazoa; phylum Chordata; class Amphibia; order Caudata; family Salamandridae; genus Triturus; species Triturus cristatus. Next base: position 381,494,677 of record NC_140595.1, read on the forward strand.
TACCATTTCCTGCACAATTGTTTGTACTTGTCTGCATTAAAAATGTAAATTATTTCTTTGACATAAAAATATAAATTTGTGCCTACTTTGCCGAAAACCGGAAGTCTGCATATGAATTATTGCTTATTAAAATATTAAAGCATGCCTAATCTGCTCACAATGCATAAAGCAATGGTACCCTGAATTTTTGCACTATTGTATGATGGTTATCCTAGATTTTCATACACCCTCTTAGTCTTCTGTTGTTTCTTAACACAGCTTCTACTGCAACATATTACAGCAAATGGATGAAAATACCTCTTGTACAGAATAATGGTAAGGAACCACACATTATACATCATCTGAATCTAAAAATGTGAGCCCTGTACAATTTTCTAGGATAAATTGGAGCCACATAATCATTTTTCTACCCGCTTTAGACACTATATAATTTAGCAAAACATTTTTTTCTCGAACCAGTCTGAGAAGGGTTTTTATGTCGTGCAGACTTTTTACATACTTCACCAGACCATAGGTCATAGATTGCACAAATGTCTCGCTTATAATCCTCTGTGGCCCTGTGGGCAGGATACATGACAAATCAGAGCAGATGTGATCATTATTTGCCGCCCATCACATTAAAAAACACATGCCGATAACACGAGCAAACAGGACGTGCTAGAGCACTCAGAATGCACGCAACATGACTGCATGCTTCGCTTAAAAAGAGAAGAAAGACATAAGAAAGACAGCTGAGAACCCTTATCTTTCAAAATGAAGTTATGTGCTAAATAAGTGATAGGTTTTCTGGTCACTTCTCCTGCAGCTTCAAATCTAAATTGTTTTGACGGCACATCCCACTATCAAATGCCTGCTTTGTATAGATAAAAAGACAGATAGATAGATAGACAGACAGACGGACTGACGGATAGATAGATAGATAGATAGATAGATAGATAGATAGATAGATAGATAGATAGATAGATAGATAGATAGATAGATAGATAGATAGATAGATAGATAGATAGATAGATAGATAGATAGATAGATAGATAGATAGATAGATAGATAGATAGATAGATAGATAGATAGATAGATAGATAGATAGATAGACCCAAACCGCTCACATTCGACAGTTTGCCCTTATTTAATGGTCCCAGAGTAGAGTGCTGACATACGTTTGCATTTAATTTTTTTATTACAACATCATAGCTGAGGCAATTTCCTAGCAATAGCAGGCATCAAGATATTAACTGCATATACAGAAACCTCAAAGTAGTCATTAATGAAGTCTAGGATAGAGGACATACACAGATGCTGTTAAGGTAATGTTTGGTGGGTTGGGGCTTCTATTAGAAGCCTGAATTAAAAAATTATTGCGATAATATACTGTGTCACTTAAGTAGGAAGTTATCAGAGACAAAACATTATAAGTCCATATAAAATGTTATAGCAACAAGGTTGAACAGAATATTCAATTGTAATGAAAAGACGATTTAGTGATTAATTGCCCTACAAGGGCATTTAAACCCATGCATTAATAACAGGTACAAAAGTAATTTTGAATGTATGATGTCTGTATAGAGTCTGTTCAGGATCTGATTATGATTGTGTTAGCTAGTAAGGCAAGGAAATCTTTTTTCTGCCGTTTTGTGAACCTTTTAGAAGCCGCAAACTTTAGCAAGTGCTGCTAATGGGTTCAAGTTCTAAAAGAAGTTTGGTCAAATTAAATGCAAAACCGCTCCTGTCCATATTACATTATTGCGAGGAGGTGCGTGCGTTTTTGAATCCTTGTTTATATGTTAGGGCTAGGCATAAAAAACTAATTTGTGAAAGGGGATTCGTCCCAGGTTTAATCTTAGCGACTGTGCCCAAGAAATGACACTTTTAGCGCTTTCTCCGACTGACCCTGTTAATGTTAAGTTATTGTTTTTTATTTCCAAAAATGTATTCTCAGTTTAGGAAATTTAAAGTAAGTTTGCTTTACTCATACCTTGAATCCTTTTTTGTATTTTTGATTAAAAATGAATGCAAATCAGTTCTACATAGCAGCTTGATTCATTTTCTGTGTGATGGCATATACCCCCTGGCAATGAAACACATCAATATGTGAAAGGCTCTGATGTAACTATTAATATCAAATATTTCTCAACTTCCAGTCTAAATGGAAAAAAGTAAGGCTTTCATAGATGCGGGGATTTTAGTCAAATTACTTCACCATCCGAGTACAAGGAAATTGATCTTCGTATTCACGTCAGATGTACTTCTTACTGTTAACTCGGGCCTTTTTTTTATTTATTACCTTTAACACTCGGTTTTATTTAACTGACCTTGGGAAAAGGAAACCACAATCACGCCAAGTAAGTGCCAGTTAAAAACACTCCGAATAAATAGTTGATACATAATAAAAAACAGGTCCAAGTTCAAAAATATATGGCTGTTTCAGCAATGCCACCATCTAAATCTTGAACATATGCAAAACGTAGAGCAGGCCCAGTTTCAGGGTGCGTCAGAGGGGTCATTGCTGCCAGGGCATCCTATTTTTTCAGGGCCCAGAGATCGTGCTGCTGAGAAATCTATTTTCAGGTTTTGAAGCAAGCTTTTCCCATAGTCTGCGCATGCGTGCAATGTTGTGGGTGCCTTCTCCCTTCACACAATCAATCATGAAAGAAGCACAGGTGACACGTTTTGTGGGAGGTTGGGCGTAGCTTAGATTTACTTCAAACCAGCAGTACAGATTGTTTGCATATGCCGACAGTCAATAACATAAGTTCCGCATCCTAACAACGAACATAATGCCTACACAGTATATCACACATGTACAATATTAACATCCCTCTTCCAGAACAGGTGCCTGCCACCAAGACACATTTCCACGAGTGATACTCTAGCATGCACAAGACCCACAGCTGAAGACACAGTTGTATATTTGCGGACGAGCAACCAGAGAACCGCTTACCACACGTCCCTCCTCTAGGGTGACCAACTGGCATGGGTGCAAATTCAGGACGGTGAGTGTAAAAATTCAGGACAAAGAGTCAAAATTCAGGACAAAACTTATCGACAAAAGGTAGGTTTTACAGACGCATCAGAGTAGGTCGTGCAATAGTATATAAGTAAGTAAATAGACAACCACATAAGTGCAAGTCAAAATAAGTTTACATTCGGTTGGAAAAATTGTGCACTACACAGTTTTTCAGTATGCGCAAAGCTTTAAGCAACATGTGCAGGTCTTTTGTGGTATTTCCAATGATAACATCTATGTATACTGTTACTGCATTTGGTCGTCCTGTCTGATAATTTGTCTACAATGCATGGTCCTGAGCATGCATGTTTGGTAAGAGAAATGGTCGGGAAGATCTGCTCGGATAGACATTGTGTGATGTAAAGCGACACGCATAGAATGCAGCTAATTGGGGCCTGCAGTGCTGGTCTAAATTTCAGTCCTCTGAGTGACCACCTTAATGTGTCAGATCACTTCAAGCATTCCATTTCTGTTCAGCTGGTGACAGCTGGTGCAGGGGATGGTATAGTATTGAGTGATGGATAAGACCCATAGCGGAGAGGTCTTGTATAAGGGTAAGAGCATTAATCAGGAAAAGGCAGTTATTAACCAGACTGCATGAGCTATAATTGGCTGCAAACTGCTGAGTGTAATAGTATTATTGAGGGTCAGAGCGGTTAGATAGGTGTTGACATTGCTATAATATGCCCTGGCTAGCCATATATCAGCCCTACTTATTTTAGATGTATATTGGAAATAGTAGACTGATTGAGCCATGTCATTTCTGTAAGCTTTAAACTGGAGATTCTCATTGATGCACAGAAGTGTACTACAGACTAGAAACTGTATACACTGTTGAGGCATTATTGTAGGCCAGAAGGTGGCACTATCTTTTACATACAGAACATTTTCTATTGAAACGGAAGCAAAATGCCATCATTTACTTTTACTGATAAATCTATATGGCGCACACATACTAATGTGTGGAAATGTGGTTTCAGAAAATATGTATCATTTGAACATCACCAAGTAAAGTGTCTTGAAAGTTTTCATCCTAATAAAACGTTGTTTCCCGCACACTTCTGAATTACAATCAAGTGGTCTATTTGTCGTTTCCTAACTGCTGACATGTTTTGAAACATTTGCACAGTTTATTTACAGATATTTAAAAGTTGTTGTGTGTTACAAACAAACTGACAGCTCACAGCCTTTGTTTTCGCACCCCCAAAATAATTTGGGAAAACATGGTTCATGCTACAACACATTCGTCATTATATATCAATTGTATTAGCTTCTAAAGCATAGTAAATAATTACTTTACTGTGCACCAGGATATGACAATCTTTGAGGTCGCTTTTATTGTTGTCTGAAAACTGCTGGATATATAAGGAACTTTGGAGTGCCAGCCCGCAGTAACAAAACTGTCCTCCACCTTTCCAGCCTCCCAGGGAAACGCCCGATGCCCGGTCTAGCCAGTCCGGCCTTGCTACCACCCTCCACTGGTGCTCCGAATCTTCACATAGACCCTCTCTCATGTATATTTCATTTCTTTTATAGTGCTACTCATCCTAATTATGTAGGGCAGTGTGTTGGAGCGCGTTACATCACACACGTATTATATACAGACAATGACTCACATAAATGTGAAAGTCAATGTATAGTAAATGTTGCTTAAGATAATGGGTGTTACAAGGTATTATCAAAAAGCAACAACCATGGCTTCCTTGAATATAATATTGAAAATGCGTCAGTTCTAAAATCATGAGACTCTGAAAGAACTATAATCCTTTCCTTTTAACTTCTTTTACCGCCTTCCTTTGATGAACTGGATTTTCACATAGCAGCAGCATGGGTGTTTTTGCACTTCAATGTGACAGAATACCCTGCCCTAGACCGAGGCTGGAGGAGGCCACCACATGCTGCACCAGCCCAGACTGACCCATTGTCATTCTGTATGTGACAATCAGCCAGCATGCAGAATGACAATGGGCTGGTGGGGCTGCTCTTGTGCTCAGAGGAGTGCGAGTCGGCCGCATCAGGGAGCTGAGGCCTCTCGCAGGGGAACAGCTCTGCTCCCTGAAAACCCCAAAATTACAGACAATAGGTTCCCATAAAAGGGATCCTCATGGACAATGGACGTGAGTTCCAAATTATGGACGGTCCGTGAAATTTACGGAAGGTTGGTCACCCTACCCTCCTCAGGGCACCACGTGACCGACACCTGTCACACCCTGTGAAAGATCATACCATGGGCCAACAGGGGGTAGGGCTAGAGGTTCTTGACCACCAGCAGGTCAGCCCCCCTCCAACTAAGCCCTGAGCCTAGCTCAAACACTCATTAATAGAGTTATTTGTGCCGACCATATAGCTGCTGCTCTGGAGGAAAAAGAGTGTTACCAGGGGGAGGCGCTGGTTTTTAAACCCGTCACCTTCAACTTCCAGGCGCAATGCTCCTTAACGGAAATTACTTCTACAATAAGGCAACAGGGCTAATTTGAAGAGGCTTGGTAACAGTGGTGTAACGAAACTTGGTGCCCCCCCTGCAAAGTACATGATCGTGCCCCCCTTCGTACTCACTCAGGAGCTATCGGCCAGGGTAAAGTGCTGAGGGGGTCCCCTAGACCTCGGGCCACCCCGCACTGCAGGGCCTTTGTTATGCCACCGCTTGGTAACCTGAGGAGGGGAACACCATGCACTCTTCTCTGGCCCTACTTGAGGCGCAAAGTGCGACTAAAGACTCCCCTCGGCTGTTTGCAGAGGACACTCCATTTTTTAACAGCAGGCAACATGGCTTACCTATACCACTAAAGTTTGTTTAACGTTGTGGTTGGGACAATTCCTTAATGTTTTCAGTGTTCTGAAATGGCGCAGTGTGTGTTTCAAATCATCTCACAAATCTGCCTGGTGCATACCGGTTTAGTGAGTATCAATGTGTTTCACCTTTGCAATGGGATCAGGCTGCACCTCACCACTTTATTTTTCCCTAAAATAGGGTCTCAAAATATAAATTCACCACTCAGGCAGAAATTAATGGAAGAGTGCTTGAACAATTGAGTTGCTGTGTCTTCATTTAGACTTGCTAAGTATTATTGACATGAATCTGTGCATATAGCAAACAATGAGGCTTTCCCTTGATTTATTCATGAGCATTGTAATGATTTACATTTAACAAATAAGAATTTGAAGTAACAACTATGGGTGTATCTTTTCGCTTAAACTATTAGTGAAATTTGACTCGGATTTTAGTCCTATCCCAACTGCTAGAACATTATTACCACGTTTAATTGGGTTATACATTATTCATACCAACATTTAGCATTCTTTCCACGGTAATTTAGCCATTTACAAATTACATTTATAAATTGCGTTTACAAAATCTCACGAATTTAGAAATTAGAAAGTAACAGCAACTGACAGCCAAAGACTTTTATTTTAACTACAGCAATACTCTACATGAAGTTTACATGAAATTAATGTCATACCGCTAACTTACAAATCTTAGCTGGAACGGTTTCCATGTTAATATGGACCTTAGTTTAAAAAAAACCCGCAATAATACATTTATTTACATACTGCTTGCTGCCACTGTGATGTAGCTTGGTTATGCTGTGCATAACGTGTTATATTTCCTATCCCATGGATATTAATTTAATTGACCACAAGAAGATTCAAGGATAAAAAATAGTGGCAAAATGAGGGCCACCATTGGATGAGGTCTGCATTACAGCACCCTGTCTTCCAAGTGACACTGTTAACTCTGGAATGTGCAAGGCCAGTCCTTACTTTGGGAATGTTGTACCCCACACAACCCTGTAGCGTCTGTTTAGCCTGTTTACCCTAAGAACTATGCCTTGGAGATTGGCACATGCCTACTGGTTGTTAAGGTGGGTGAATCAGAATTGAGGGATGCTTGGTAATTGATCTGTTAGACTCTTGCTTTCCATTGGGCCACACTTCCTTGCTTTGCTAGGGAGGGACTCTTCGACATTCTTCCATGATGAGCTAAGCATTGTGGGATATGTGACCGAGAGACCTCGACAGTGACGTTGATAGGTACACAGAAGACACAGCTCCTTGGTGGGGTGATAGATTGTCAATAAGAATGCAGGTATGACATTGCTAAGATCTGTAAAATGGTATGGGGATGGGATTGGAGATCCCTGAAATCAGAGAGAAGGTGAATGGAGTGTATCCCTCCTCTTTTTGAACAAGGGGGCATATCATGAAGGGCAATATCGCCGCTTTAGCTGCACTTTTTGCCGCTAAAGCGGCGATATTGCCCTATCAGCAAGCTGTCGCTAACAGCTGTTAGCGATAGTTTTCTGACAATAGCGCCAGTATTTTTGCTGCTTTGCATGTCCGCGATATTTATCTCTAATGACATGCAAAGTAGGCGTTCCCCACTAAAATGTAATGAATAATACCGCTAACACACCATCGCTCTATTATCAATGCAGAGCCATATCCGCGAAGCGATGAATAAAGGTGCACTAAGCACCGTTCATCGCAACTATTTAACGACCGGAAAAATTGTTTACTTAACCACCTTAAACATGGGAGGTGGATTGTTATGTTAAGTCCACGCTTGCCTATTAGCAAGCTTTTCAGTATCACACTCGCATTATCGCAGGATTTCACCCGCTAATCCCCGCTATCACTGGATTTCACATCGCATTTTAGCAAAGCGTTGATAATACGCCGCTAATAGTGCGATGTGACCCAGCGATAGACGGTGATAAAATAAAACGCACTAAGCGCGTTTTGCGATATTTATTGCATTTGCTTGCTAATATGGCCCTTAGTTTCCTAAACTCGCCCCATGCTGCCAGGTGAATGGAAACATTGGAAAAATCAGTGCAACTTTAAGGGAATAGAGTCTGCAGCTTTAAAAGACACCTATGAAATGATCTTGACCACCACACTAAGGAAAGAACTAAGGGGAAGATTTACAAGAAACTGACGCATCTGTATAGATGCGTCAGTTTCCCTGCACCTGCGTGAAAAACCCTTGCACCACCATAGATGCGCTGTATTTACAATACGGCGCACTATGTCGCAAGGATTGACATATGCGTCCGATATTCTGACAAATCTGTTTGCGGAAAAGTCACGCATTGCTGGAGTCGTGTCACAAGCACTTCCCAACTACAGCAATGCATGTTGCGGCCTATTCCCAATACACTGCGCCACTCCTTACATCTGGCGTCCTAAAAGTCATGCAGTGAAATCTTGTAGATTTCACTGCATCACTTTTACGAGGCTTTCCTGCATGGGAACGCCTACCCTGCATACATTATACCTGATGCAGGTATAATGTATCGCAGGGCTTTACGTGACGCATCTTGCTAGATACGTCAAGTTGTAAATTTGCTGCATTTTTTTATGCCGCCAACAGCAGCGCAAAAGTGCCGCAAGTGACTTGTAAATCTGCCCCAGATAATGGAAAGGAGTAATACTAGATCATTTAATTTCATTCAGCGCTCTGGGAGAGTAGATCAAGCCTTATTCAAGATAGAATAGCAAACGGGTGTAAATCTCACATCAAAGTTCAGAGTAGTTGTAGAGCATACCCCATCAACTATGAACTGGGAGAATGACAGGACTCGCTAGCCCAGACGGTGCATCTATTGGTTGTAAATACTGTTTTTATTGGAATACACTCGCTTTTACCTTTTTTTAAAATAGTAACTGTTGAAATTTCTTTGTAACCTGCTCTAAGCCGCTAAACCTACCAGGCACACCGGAGCTTCTACTTGGCCAGTCCTGACCTCCATTTCCGCTCTCTCGGACGTGGTCTAGTAAACGCAGGGGTTGTCAGCTGCTGCTCAGCAGGGCAGTTTGGCGGGGAGGGGCCAGGGGTCACAAGAGGCATTTAAACAGCACGCTGGAGCGGACGCGCAGTTAGAGAAGTTGCGCTAGCCCAGGCGGTGCATGTATTGGTTGTAAATACTGTTTTTATTGGAATACACTTGCTTTTAGCTTTTTTTAAAATAATAACCGTTGAAATTTCTTTTTAACCTGCTCTAAGACGTGCTAAACCTATCAGGCACACCGGAGCTTCTACTTGGCCGGTCCTGCCCTCCATTTCCACTCTCTCGGATGTGGTCTAGTGACCGCAGGGGTTGTCAGCTGCTGCTCAGCAGGGCTGAGTGGCGGGGAGGGACCAGGGGACACGAGAGGTATTTAAACAGCACGCTGGACCGGACGCGCAGTTAGAGAAGACGAGCTAGCCCAGGCAGTGCATGTATTGGTTGTAAATAGTGTTTATATTGGAATACATTCGCTTTTACCTTTTTTAAAAATATTAACTGTTGATATTTCTTTGTAGCCTGCTCTAAGCCATGCTAAACTTACCAGGCACACTAGAGCTTCTACTTGGCTGGTCCTGCCCTCCATTTCCCCTCTCTCGGACGCGGTCTAGTGACGGCAGGGGTTGTCAGCTGCTGCTCAGCAGGGGTGATTGGCGGGGAGGGGCCAGGGGTCACAAGAGGCATTTAAACAGCACGCTGGAGCAGACGCGCGGAGCAGGCGCGCCACTGGCGCGCCGAAGGCATGCCTAATGCAAGCCCATCTGCGCCCGTCCGCGCCCGAACAGACCCAGGGGCCAGGACCCCTGGCCAATTTCGGTCATACTTGGGTGATGAATTAAGAGCCCTTGATCAGAGATGCAGCCCCCTGAAAGAACAAACAGTAAACATACTCCATGGAGAAGGACTCTTCATCTCACAGGAGAGAGAGACATCTAGCTCTAAACCAGCACACCCCTGGAAGTTACAACCCAAGCGACAGTAATAACATATAAATTATTGTCCTCAACACACACTCCCTACGGAAACATGCCCTAGAGGTCTTCACCTTCCTACAAGAGGAAGTCTCTGACATCTTAGCCTTGACTGAAACATGGCTCTATGATGATTCCGGACCGACTATAATTGCATCACTTCCCGATGGTTACGACGCCATCTGGCCTATCAGGTCAGATGGGAAAAGAGGAGGGGGGGGGCGCTTCTCTACAAAAATCAACTGACAATTGAGAAATTATCAGGAGAAAACCTGGAAGGAGCAGATATCTTAATGGTTAAGGTCCATCACAGTTCTTAAAGCTTAGCAATCTTGGTGGCACACCGCCCCCCCAAAATGCCCGCCACGTTTCGTGGATCTCCTCACCAAATGTGTCACCAACCTCCGCTCAAGATTCCAACAACTCCTGGTGGTAGGAGATTTTAACTACCACTGGGACCAACAACCCAGAGGGGCACAGGCTCAACAACTGGAGGAAACGCTGACCACTCTTGGGTTGAAACAGCTAGTAACGACCCCCACCCACGAGAGGGGACATACCTTAGACCTGGTCTGGACAACTCTCCCGTTAGTGAACTTAGTGGAGATAACTCCCTGCGAGTGGTCAGACCACTACCCTATCAACCTACTACTCCCCCTGCTTGGCGCTATCTACGTCCTCAACCCAACTGGAAAATGGTGCGCAGTTGGAATAAAATCGAGGGTTCCAGCTTAGAGAACATTCTTCGAGAGAACTCCACTAGGAGGCCGGAGAAAGGTGATATTGAAGAATGGACTGAATCCATCTCCAATCAACTATCATTTGCCATTAATAAATTAGCCCCAGCTAAGAAAATTAAGGAAACAAGGGCAAGAGCGCACCTTGGTTCACGGAAGAGCTAAGGGCACTGAAACATACGCTCTGCCACCACGAAAGACTGTGGCGCAATGCCTATGAGCTGCAAGCACTTGTACATTACAGAGCAAAAGTCACGACCTATATAAAAGCGCTTCTTAGGTTCTTAGTAGGAAAGCTGAATACTATGAACACAAGATCTTGGAGGCAGCGAGCACACAAAAAGAAACATTTTAAAATCCTCAAGGAACTGAGTCAAAAGCAGACACAGGAAGCGCCGTCACGCCAGGAACTATGTAATAAATTCCTAACCTAGTTTTCCTGGCTGACATTGAAAATTCCCCCTTTAAACAACTTATCAAAGAAGAGGCTGAGCCACCTGGAAATAGGGTAGAGCTGATCTCCTCCTTCCAAACTCTTGATCTAGAGACCCTGCAACGCATTGTGACCAGAATAAAATCAGGCTCACCCGCAGATCCATGTCCACCTAGGATCTTTAAACTTGCATTTCCAGCAATTGAGGGAGAAAACCTTGCCATAATGAACCTCTCACTGGAAACAGGGAAGGTCCCCAGGAATTTTAAGGACGCAAGAGTAATCCCCCTGCTCAAGAAGACAGGAGCTGATACATATAACATGAAAAATTACATACCTATATCCCAACTCCCTTTTCTGGCCAAAATCATGGAACAACATGTCCTGCAAACCCTATCTAGGTTCATGGATGACCACCAACTCCTTGTAGACAGGCAGGCAGGTTTCAGAGCTCACCACAGTACCGAGCTGGTGATGCTGTCAGTACTTGATGAAATCAGGATCACAGCAGACAACAAAAAGCCATGCGTCCTAGTCCTCCTTGACCTGTCGTCAGCTTTCGACACGGTCAATCACTCCCAACTTCTGGAAAGAATCCAGGACATTAGTATTCGGGGGCCAATCCTTCAATGGATTACATCATTCCTGACAGACCGCACCCAAGAAATCCAGATGGGTGATTGGGTGTCCATTACCTGTGGAGTCCCACAAGGGTCGGCGCTGTCCCCACTCCTGTTAAACATATACCTCAGACCACTAGTGAGGGACTTGGCCTTGATGGACTGCCAGGTATTTAACTATGCGGATGACACACAAATCAGCCTACAAATAGAAAACACCCCACAAGCCCACACATGGGTGAAAGATATAGTGTGATTTGTGGTAAACTGGATGACAGCCAATTCTCTCAAGATCAACCCTGATAAAAACAGAGGTATTGGCTGTTACCAATGACAGAAGCCCTTGGAACCCACAGTTCTGGCCTCACGAGCTGGGAGACACCCCGTCTCCAGCTCCGGTGGTAAAAAGTTTGGGCATTAAAATCGACGCCAAACTCTCTTTGACCAATTAATTCTCTACTGTGTTCGGGACTTGTGTGGGCTTACTCAGACAGTTGAGGAAACTCTCTCCCATCCTCTCCTTCTCAACCATGCGGACAGTGGTGGCCGCCCTGATCCTGGCTCGTCTCGACTATGGGAACTCACTTAACATTGGGCTGCCCGACTCATTGCTGGGCAAACTCCAGGTGGTGATGAACGATGCTGCCAGGCTAATTTTCAAGTTGCCAAGACGCACTCGGGCCTCACCCCTACTCCAACAACTGCACTGGCTTCCCATCAAGCACAGGGCTAAATTCAAAGGCCTCTGTATCACACAAAAGGCCCTATATGGACAGGCACCCAAATACATCAAAGAACGCCTGGTGATATACGTCCCCGGCCGCACCCTACTGTCCTCCATGGAGGGTCTTCTAAAATGCCCACGGTTCAACTACACCACTAAAGGTGGCCGAGCCTTCTCGGTCCTCATCCCGCAATTATGGAACAGACTGCTGGTCAGCTTCACTCCAAAAGTGCCCTTCTTCCATTCAGAAAGAAATTTAAGACACTACTATTCACAGAAGCCTGTGCATAGCACTTTCCTCTGAGAGACGACACCCATCCATTCTGGCACTATTGCTGATCTTCTTGCAGCTCTTAGAGACCTGTAGGTATTAAGCACTCTATAAGTCAAAATTAACAATAACTACGAGAGCACAAAAATGAGAGGCTGAGTAGCAATAGGCACGCAGTTCTAATGGTGGAGGAAGAAGTGACCAATCATAATGTATGTATGGGCAATAGGGTTCATAACTTTCTGAACTGGGATGGATATGAAGCTTGATATCTCAAACAAGGATCCAACCTTTCTATGGATACTGATGCACCTAACATTGCTTTTTGGAAATCTTTAGCTTTTAGAGAGGTGCCTAAAAGCTGTTCTAGCTTCTTTTAATAGAATACAAGGCTTTGTTATGATGGGAATTTTGGGCAGGGTTGTGCAATGCTTTGGGACTCTACTTCTACATAGTTTGTGATACTTAAAGAGAGATGTTTTAAAACTTCATACAATTATAAATTGTATGAGAAAAAATTCTACAATTGACTCAGAATAGCTTTTTCTACATCACTCCACTGCACAAGATGTCAGGCGGGGTGTCTTTGTGCAGCTTTAGGAACCAATTGGAGTGCCAATACAGGGCCGGTCAGTCCCACCTTTCATATAATGATAATTCTTGAGATGAATGCTAATGGATACTGATTGTTGGATGTCAGTGGAAGATTGGACATTTCAATGTAATTCGGTGTGAACAATCGCTCGGATTGATACTAACCAGCAATTATAGTGGGACTACAAGTGGCGATTCTTTGATGGCGTTTGATTGGAGACTTGAATATTGAAATTGAGTGTGTCCTGAAGAAGTGCATTCAGTGTGCCCTGAAGAAGTGCATTCCATTTGACAAAACACATTGGCTGTCTTTGCGGTAAACACGTGACATTTAAAAAAAAAAAAAAATTGTGAAGAAGAGAATACACTTTAGAATTTGAATGTCATCTTTTTGTTTATCTGATGACATTGATTGTGGTGCAACTCTATTTTGTATAACTGTAATGTCCTAGTTCTGTAGGTTGCATCCTGGCAGCAGGTGCCCATAGTGAGTGTACACAGACAGGATTTGATTTTTCGATGCTGGCTACCATTTAGGAACACAAGACAGGTGTGGTGATCTTAGATCTGCTGCCTTTTTTCTTTGGTGTATGACTCAGAATAACCTATAGTATCATGCTTGAGTTTGAAGTTTTAATAGGTTGAAAGCGACTTTAGATCTGAAGTAGTCTTGTAGACTCACCTCTTGATGAGGGGAGGGGTGTAATGCCCTGCTCCATGGCCTCTCAGCCTCCACACTGGATGCCCTTAAAGGCATTCTCCTTGCTGCAGTATGCCTCATTCTGAGTCTAAAGAAATATGCTCACATCATCCCAACTTTGGGGGAAGTTCTCTAAGGCACTAATGTTTCTACTCTGCTACATGTATGTGTCACTCAATACATCCATACGGGGTCTTCCTCAGGGCTAACCGTTTGAAATCCTTGTCCATGTGATACATCGAGGCCCAAAAGGTATACTCCAAATGTCAAATTATGGATCCTGGTGCAAGATGTTGCTGATTCTATAATCCGAGCACAGACCTCCAATCTGGCTATCTGATCCATAACAAAGAACATGTGTCTCCCAGCAAACTTGTCAATGAATAAAGAATAAACTTTATACAGGGCCTCAGTTATTTGGCCTGATGTCATTTGATGTACGTCCCACTTCACATTCATCACAGATCATTAAATATCAACCAGGGTGATGTCTCATATCTGCTTGTGTGAAGAAGTTGATTATGTGAACTTGTGCAAACATAAAAGAGGGAAGCAAGTGAAGCTTTGAACAGATTCCTAGTTCCTTTTATAGCACTTTCTAAACACTGTACAAGCATTTTTTAGGTTACTTTTGGCAAAGGCACAACCTGTTCTAACTGATATTTATTATTACAGGGAATGAATGTCAATTTGTGGAACAATATATATCATATATACTTTTTGAACGAGTGATGAGTCATGTGTAATTTATTGGTTAAGAATAATTTATGTGGAATTGGGGGTCATCATGTGACGCATTTGATCGAAACACAAATAATTTTGACAGAACCACATGCAGGTAGTCTAATTACTTAACAAGGTGCTTGGAAGCACAGAGTTTCTCCATTAGATATCACACCTGTGAGAAGACCGCCTGGGCCTGGTGCTTCACCTTTAATCATTGAATCCATTATGTCATAATTCATCTGAAGAAATTCTCTATAACAATTCATCTTGATCAGCTTTCTTATGAAATGAGATTCGATGATTTGATACAAATAGGTATGACAAATCTGAATTACTTTGAAAGATTTTGAACATAGTTCCACAAAATAAACTGCTATAGTCTGTATGAGTTCCTCATCTCCCTGGTAGATCCTGCCATCTACCTTGAACTATTTCATGTTGTTCTTATTTTCCTTAGATGCTTTTCCTCTAGCCATCACTTTACAACATTTATAACAGAAATCCCATAATGCCATAGTGCTTTTTGATCTCGTTAATCACTCCAAATTGTGCAGACATTGAAAGGGCTAGGTGCCCCTATTGATATAATTATATATTTATCTCAGATTTATACTTTTTTAATTTCTAGAGTCCGATTTGGTACAATGGGGCAATGTACCTCAGACTTCAGGGTAATGCGTGGAATCCGACAAGGTTGTGTTTTAGCGCCCCTTTTATTCTCCCTATATATTAATAATGTTGATCTCTTTTTACAAAATCAAGCTGTAGATGCCCTAAAAGTTGAAGTACGCCCCAACCCAGTACTCTTATGTGCAGACAACGCTGTCCTGCTATCAAGGACAGCGAACGGTCTGCAATGCCTAAAAGAAAACTTTGCCCGGTACATGTCCGAAAAAGATCTTCAGTTAAATCTTAAAAAATCTTTTGTTATGACATGCGTGAGCAATAGGCAGAAGAATAGACAACATCATGTAGGAGGGGAAGCCATAAATAGAGTTTCAACTTTTTCATATTTGGGATTGATTTTTAATAGGAGTAGTACCTGGAACACACATAGAATATTGAAATTTGAAATTTTTAAGAACTATTGAGGGTATTTTTTATATATTCTGCAAAGATAGGAAATAAACCCATATGGGAAATGCTTGCCCTGTATCATAGTAAGTGCGTCACAGGTGTCTGTTAGGGGCCGTTAGAGTATTGGCAATCCCTAGTACAATAGCGAATTATATAGTACATAAATAACTATCTGTGCCATACCTAAGTGACTTAATAAATATGGCAGCTCTGAACTTTTGGCAAGGGATATGGGCCAAAGATGAAGCCAAATTTACTAAGGATTTAATCATGGACTCTCGATAATAGCAGAAGAATTTCCTGGCTAGAGCACATTCATACCATCCTAACTTGCTGCAAGATACACTTTGACCTATATTGTAAACTAGAAAATCAGGGGTCCCAGAAGAAACTTGGACATGATTTTTCACGGGCAGGCATTTCCATATGTTTAGGACAAGTACTACCAGGTAGAGATGGCCTCAGTTCTCAAAAAAAACAGAAGACTGGCAGATTCCACAGGAAATGTACGCCTCAGAACAGGGCTTTCGACAACACCAGTAGTGTGGAGGGGGTCTCTATGGACCAGCCTTCCACATCAAACAAAACTAGGGTACATTTTGGTCTGAGGACTTGGGTGCCCTTTAGATGATTTTTTTAGGACAGGAATAGTTGGGGACTCAATGAGGAGGTCGAGGGGGAGAAGCAGGTGCCGAGTCAGGCAGGATCCAACATGGCAGAAAAAGTCCCCCAGAATAATAACAAGGTGCTCAGCCTCTGGTTGCAAGTTTGAAGAAAAATTAAAAATGCCTTTACCATAAATACATTTTCATGGATTTGAAGGGTTTGGAACTATGTTTAAGGTGGATGAAAATACCCATGAGACTATCAAGAAAGGCGATAACTTTGATGTCCTTCACACCAGAACCTGGGCTTCTATTGGAATTCACAAGGGCATATTATCAAGCCCCTTATCGCCTCTTTAGCGGCAGTTTCATGCCGCTAAACCGGCGATAATGTTATCGGCATTCTTGATAATATGGCCCTACTTGTTTACTAAGGTTCACTCCCTACCCCAAAATACCCATAATCCAGTCCATTACCTTAATGTTTTACATGTGCCAATGTTGCAATACTGCATCATTGTTTCATATAAATGTATGCTTTGAAACATTAAAAGTCCATCCATACTAATTAAAAATATTAATATTGCCATTTTATATGTGTAAGTGATTTTTGCACACTCTATTTGAACATAGTTGCATACAAATGCGGTGAATTGCAAAGACTGTGAAAAAATACCAGTCAGAGAAGTGGAAGAAACATTAGAGGCTTAAGAACTAACTACCTGAGTGCAAGCGAAGCATGGAATGCACACAAAATATCAAAGACATGTAACTGGTCAAGAACTTTATGCCAGTCCCTCTGTGAAAACAAGTTGCTTATCACCCTACTATGCTACCTAGCAGACTGTAATTGTTTTTTGAAAGTATATTTACTATAAAAGACACCTGGTAGCAGTCCACAAAAGAATCCACATTCTGTCTTTCTTTCGTCATGAACTATGAAAAATCATAGAATGTTCACACCTGCATAAGTGTTGAATGGCCTCTATTCAAGTTCTTGGATTCGGTTTAATGAAAACTGGCAACCTTGATTTGGGATTCCTTCATAATCTGCAAGTCCCTCTACTTCTGGGGTTTATGCAGTAAATTTTGGGCAATAGAGTGGCATTCTGTCCACATACACTGGCAGTGTTTCAGCATATGATGATTGTATTTTGGCTTATAATGCCATTTCTTGGTTATATCATAGCCTCACATGAGAAGTGAAGGTATAGCTATGGTACATAGAGTCAGCAACTAGGCATAGACTAACATAGCCTATACATAAGATGGATGAACCTGGGTATATGTTGGCAGGGGTGTACAATGGTCATAAATGGGCCTATTCCTGAACTTTTTAGATGTAATGGCTCTATGGAGGTATATGATGACAGTGTTTGGACATTTTCTGGCAGTGCAAGAGCATGTGATGGATTTACCTGAGTGTATGCTGGCAATGCATAGGTATAAGGTAGCATTACATGGGATAGTCTGGATGTGAATGGACATATAAGAGCTGGACTGGGAACTCTATTGGCAGTTCTTTGGCATAGAAGACAAAAGTTATACATGAACATATGATGACACTTCTTGGTCACACGCTAAAGCTGCATAAAAATATGATGTCACATCTTGAGTATGTTATATGAGGACTTTGGCATTAGATCAAAGTACCTGGAAAGAAAATGCTAGTGCTGAGCATAAGGGGCCTGATTTGGACATGTTGATTCAGTCCATTGGCATATAATGGTTGAATGTGGGCTTCTTATGGCAATCATTAGGAATAAGGTAGCAGTGCTTGTACATAATCTGGAAGGGAAAAGGCATACAATAGTGGAACAAGAGCCTTTTACTGCTAGTTATATGGCATAAAACACAATGGTGATACATGATCAAATGATGTTACAACTTAGCTACACAATAAAATGTTAAGGGCATTAGATGGTTTGTCGTGGGCATTTTTGGCAACACATCAATATTAAATAGCAGTATCTAGATCAGGATTCTCCAAGCTTTTCTATAATAAGAACTACTTATAGTCAATGAGCTACTAATACAGAAGTATTGGTTAGTTGCCATAGGACTGGACTGGGAACCCTAAACAGCCCTGGCAATTTGGTCAGAACAGCCAAGTATAAAGCACTACTGCTTTTGATACTAGGGGCCGATATTGCAGCATCACTGCAAATCCAGCCACCAGTAACAAAACTGGCCCCCACCACAGCAAAACCATGCCCCACCCTTCCAGCTGCCGAAGGCAACTCTCAATTTCCTCTACTGTCGGTCCAGCCCTGAGTGGCCACCATATGTAAGATTACCAGCAGCAACCGCCTCAGTGCATCGGCCACATGCTACCAGTAATGTAAAAAATGCTCTGTTAGTGTGGAGTGTCTCTAACAGCCATAGCAGCAGTGCTCCCAGCACGAACGCAATACTATTTAATAATAGTCTCACCAACACCATTTGATTTTTAGCACTCAAATATCAAAATATCAGCTTAAAATATATTTTTTAAATCCAGCCATTTTTCTCCAAACATCAGCTTATGAATTCTAAAAATATACACACTTTTCAATTTTGGTATAGGTATATTAATTCAACAAAGGAAAAACTTATAATATAGTTCACTGGACTGCCCACAGACAAGCTACTTGCAGGCAACTGGAGAGCTACCAGTAGCTCACAAGCTACTCATTGGAAAAGTCTGGGTTAGAAGCTGTACCTGAGACTTTTTACTGTTGCACTGTAGTCTTGAGCTAGAATTTTTACCTGAGTGGCAGGAAGGTCCACGTGAACAGCAGTTTGCGCCGCACTCCGCCGCTTGCGGAACTCCACAGAGTTTTCATGTCACGTAGCAGAACTCTGCAAACTCCACCCAGGGCTATTACACAGTACAGGCGCACTTCCACAAAGATACTGTCATCTCATGAACTTGAGTATAAATACAATTTCAGCTCCCTGGTGCTCAGAGAAACTTTTAGGCCTAAAGATTCAAGATTAAACAGTAGTCACACTCTGCAATTGTTTATAAGGCAGAATGGAATTTTTCCATACACCCACTTTTCTGATACTTTCAGTCTCAGGTTGCACTTTGCCTTGAGAATGGTGGAACCAGTTTTTTATAAGGTTAAACAAAGAGTGACTAGAAAATGTCCCCAAGGAAAGGATGTCAAGACTTCTCACGCATTACCTTCCTGTCTGTTTCCCCACTATGATCCTGATTCCAGGTTGCAAGGACTAACTTGCATCAAACAAAATCCCACAATAATGTTTTATCTAGTGTCACAAAGGAAGAACTAAGGCTAGTCTACATTTATCATGCCCCCTCTCCTAACCCCCACCAAAGCCATAGTCCTATGGCCCAACTTATACCAAAGGAGATTTACACTAGGGGTGCGAGAAACTAGCATAATTCTCTCTAGCATAATTACTGGGAATTACAGCAAAATTATTTGCTTTATTTTCCTAGTGCATTCCCCCTTGCATCCAATATGGCCCTGAGTTTGCATTTGCGCTAAGCACATAGCAGTAAATGCTACATAACACGAACAGCAGTAGCCAGAAGTCGCTCTCTCTCTCTCTCTTCGATTGTTGTTCTTGTGCTCCTGGCGTAGGATTTTCGCCCCATGATACTCTTAATGACTCAAACTGGGCTATTTGAGTCATTTTGTTAATTTTGCATCACAAGAGTAATGTATAAATACTGAAATTACTCTGATTACTCTGACGTAATTGGAATTTTGTACATGCCTAATTTACACCCTATATAGGCACATCTGTTCTTCCCACCAAGTGAACTGTCTTTTGCCTGTGGCGATAACTCTGTTCTTTCACAGAACTATGAGTCAGGAATTTCCTTTAATAGTCATCAAAATCATAGGGCAGGGACCTGGGGAAAAGTCCTTAGTTTATAACTTTGATCAGAGTTAAAATTTCATTGACAATTAGGTGTCAGAAACAGGGTCTGGAAAGAGCAGGAAGGCCTTTGTTCAAGAAACTTTTGGACAGTGGAAATGAAGACCCTCTCATAGGAAAGGGGAATGTGGGATACAATCGTATAAGTGTGTTAGCAACAGTCACCAAGGCAAACTGCTTCCTACAAGCACAGGTAAAAGGCAGATTTATAAAAATAATTTTTCCTGCTAACTGCATGTTGATTATTTATTCCTATTGTCCTTAAAATGTATTTGTCACAAGAATTACTTTCCTAACTGTCCTCTAACCAGAGTTAAAGAGAAGTAGGTTTTGAACACTGTTGGGTGTTATCAATATGCAGATTGACTGCAGCCACATTTGTTCCAGAGCACTTAGGCTAAGTTACATTTTTAAGCGTACAGTCGGGCCACAAAGTTACTGTTTATTTTTATGTAGTATACATTTGAGTCTAACTTTAACAAAGCTCAACGAGAACTTTCATATATAATGCTAAATGCCAGCATTCCAACTTCAAAAATTGAATTGCTTTTCACTGAATCCCCCGTCTACCCTGATGTGTGATATAGCTGTATTCCAACTCATTCCTTAGGGTTTGCAGCAAATGTTAGTGGAATAATCCTTACTGCAAGGTTCCATTTTATTTTTACTCTTTTGTAGCTGACAATGTTTGTGTGTGTTTCACAGATGACATGCTGTTAGGGCCTGTTATTATAAAGAAACAATGGTCCTGGACCAATTATTCAAGGAAGAGTTAGATTAACAGAATTAACAACTTATTTGAGCTTACATTAATCAGCTCCCAAACGTCTGTAAATTGTGAAAATAAATGTGCAGGAAAAACCACTAAGTAATATTACAATATATTTATTTAGTCATTTAAAGGAACAATCATTAGAGGGTCAAGAAGGTAGGAAAATGTTCTAGGGAACGTGTAAGAAGGAGTCTCAAGTGTATATTTAGGAGTCAAGAGAGCTCAAAGTGTGTAGAAAAGTAAAGGGCATATATTTACAAGACTGTACAAAAGGGATAATCAATAAACAGTTAGATGCAACCTGGCCACATGCAAATTATTAATTTGAATTTTTAAGGAGAGTTTCCTTAAGGCTGTAAACAGGGGTAATGGGGAAGGGGAAATTGGTCCCGATGCGGTAGGGGGTAATGTCGACGTTTCGATCCGGCTAATCAGCAAAAGAGGGACTTTAATACCTCAGCTATGCGGATCTTCCTCAGGACAAGGGGACGGGTGAAGTGACCCTCATCACTCTTGCAATGCTCATTGGAGTCCAAATCCTGGTTACACCAATGCCCGTAACGTGGCAAGGGTCAGCTAAGGACAATTCCCGTTATTCAGTAGATATAGACCATGGCGGTGGTGCCCAAACCATCCATGGAACATAATATTCAGAACCGCATTTGTGGAAAAAAGTTGGCTGAATGAATCAGGCAATCCAGGGCACAGCGTGATTTTTACAACAGGAGATGATCTGATCGACATCCTTACTCCATCGTGCTAGCAGCCAGTTAGGGCCTGTTAGTCATCCTAACAAACCCAGAGGTTAAAACCACACATGATCAGGCCCACAAAAAATATATAAAGTCAGAAGGACCACAGTAATGGATTTCCTGACAATTGCAAATGGAGATGTAATAAGTGATGCTATCAATGATGCCATTTTCAATCTCATTTGTGAGGTGCATGTAATGGCAGTACATGGGAATTTGAGATTCAATTACTTGGATTTATGCTGAGAATGTGGGCATAGGATGACAGTGGATACCAACGCAGCACCACAACAGCTTTACCTGCTGTTTCTGGGCACTTTGTGGTAGTACCTGACATAATAGACTATAAGACGTAAGCTTGGTACGTAACAAAGGTAGTACTTTGAAAATATATTGACACTTCATGGCATAAGGTGGTACACTGTGCAGGTGGCACATGAATGGTGCTCATAGAGTATTGTCTGTAGTCATGTGATGTGAAATAATGTATGTACTGAACATCAGCTGCTTACAAAAGCTGTGGAATGTATTAGGCGTATCTCTCAGATGCAGCCAACATGACCCAAATCTAAAACTGCTGAAATTAAGATAGTGGGGTTGTTTTACGAGTGAAGTATTTTTCAGTCACCCAAAATTGTCTTTCTCAAGAAAATTTTATGTTCTCTACTGGTTAATTGCCTATAGCACTAGTATGTGGGTTTGTGATTCCCTAAGCAGAAATACACTGATATGAGAACTATGCCCAAGCATCATTGATCCAGTGATTCTATGTATACTTAAAATACACTATGATTGGGAATCATGATATTATGACATCCATCATGGGAGATTTAGTTGTTTGTTAGACAAAGGTTTTAGAGATGATATACTAATTGCCCGAGTACGATATCAAAGTAATCAATTCAGAGTAGAGTCCTGAAACAAATAAAATAACCTGATAAAAATGTAGTGCAGATCTGGGAAGATAAGTGCTAGAACGGGGAAAACCTACAGTGGGAGAATTGGATAAGGTCATTGATGTTTTATTAGAACATTTTAAAAATAGCAATATTTTGTAGGTAGCTGGTTTGTAATTATAAAGCAATATATTTAGAAATACCCTTATATTACCGATAAAAGAGATGTGATTGGAGCTAAATCATTTTGACACAATTGGTAGACTAACCTGTACAGATGGTCATTATTGATTATGTTGTGGATAACACATCTATGCTGGAATTTCTTGGCCCTTGGCCTGCCTCTACTAAGATTACTAGTCTTTCAAAAATGTCAGCAGAAAACTGCATGTCAAACTGACTCAAAATTAAATAGATTTTCTTCTAAAAGAATTCACTTAGTAAGTATGTACCATCAGAAGACATTGAATCAAAGTTTTGTTACCACGGATCAAAATTGTCTTCTACTCGATTCACTTGACAACAGAAAGTGAATTGGCTGATCCCAAGTGAATTTAATTGAAACAAAGTTAATCATTTTGTTCTGCAAATGATCAAATGAGGTATTTTTGTAGTGGGGTAGGGGGTATTCCCCTGCTCTGAGGGAAAATGGTTACAATAGCATGAGAAACAAATGACCTAAACTGATTCTGTGACATACTAATAGTTTGTCTTTCATACCATACTGTACTATGATTTATATATCAGTTTGAGGTGGTGTCTTCTGTTTCTGGATGCTCCATGTGTTTCATAATGAAATTATGATACTTCTTTGATCAACATATAATCTTAAACTAAATGTAAGAATATCTATTCAGTATCTTCACCATTTATGGGGTGGATGCACTAAACTGATGGTCATGTGGTAGTTGGACCCCATTATTAAGAAAAACTCTATAACGTCTACAATTTCTTTAAACAGAAATATGATTGCTCTACAGCTTCCACTTACTAGAAAGCAAAGTGACAAGCATACATTGGACCTTGACCTATTCTTTACAGTAAAGATTCCCAGCGGACTCTGCCCCCCTCCAGATGATCTTCTGAAGTGCGTAGCTGACATTTACTTAAGAGCCATTGATGCTACTTTCTAATGATGGAATTTAATGCTATAGAAGTCTGTTTGTTATGCTTTTGAGACACAAATCCACAGGAGTGGTGACTGGAATACAAACGTGACTTATGAGTCATTCTGGGTATCAGGGAATTACTGAGTGGGGGAAACTGGAAACTAAAACAGATTGACAACATGCACTTTATTTAGGCATGTGCTATTGCTTCATCAAGGGTTTTTGTGAACACATTTCGAAAGGAAAAGCTTGGCAGAATTTATTCACAGAAAAACAACCTGGAATGAAAACATTTAATGTGAAAATCTATGCACAAAGACCGGTTTTATATGTTTGTTTGAAGTGTGTGGTAATATTGCAAAGAGAGTCCTATAAATTCAGTAAAAAGAGGACCTAAATAATTAAAGGTACAAATATATTTACTCACTTACCAATGGTATCAAATGTGTGTGGCACATAGTGTTGCAGACTTTAATATCTCATAATAAATAATGTCATTATAAATACAAAAGAGGGCAAATTCTTTTGGTTAGGTGTCGCTGATATTTTATTTAACCAAACTGAATATTTTTGGAAATTGTACATATTTTTGTATAAACTGATAAACAGGTGAGCTTCTCTGTTTGTATATATATTCTTTCCATCTGCCTGCCTTCAAGAGCAGAGAATCATTTGTGTAGAGTCTAGTACTAATAGGCGAACCTCCTGCCCTCTGTATTAAACAGCTTATCATGCCTGACACCTCTCCTTCCTGGTGTGAGAACATTCCCAAAAACAAGGAAGAGAGTTTTCATCTAGGGGATCTTTTGTTACACGCCGTATGAAGAGAGCATTAAATGCTAAGTAGGGCATAATGCAAGGCATCAGAAAGTAATGTGCATTATTTACACAGGAAAAAAATTTTCACAACTCGATGCAATATATTTGCTTAATATTTCATGTTCACTGCTAGTCTCATGAATAGTTTCCAAGTTTAGATAACACTCACATGTTCTGACCCCCTAAGCCCTACTGCCAGCTGTCCCATATGGCTGCCAGAGCTAAAGGGAAGTTAGCCGTTAAGGTTCATTGAATGAGATAACCCTAGATGAATATTAAAATGTGAGGGGTGATAGTTTACATTTCACTATGTGTGAAAGTCAAATGTTGTAAGTTGCTGTACATAATTAGATGAGTTCAAAGGGATAAACTCTTGCCTCCTGAAAATAAATAACAAAAAATACAAACCCTCATGCTTGTAGATAATGCTGCTGTAATTAGCCAAGCTTCAATGCTGCTATAAAAAAAGATTGCTTTCATGGCTTCAACCAAAACTCCATAGAAAATGTTATAAAAATTAATTCGCAGAAAGCAAAATATATGAGAGTCACTCTACCTAGGAACAAGATGAACTATCTCAGGCACGTAGTAGACAAGGGACATTCTTTCAGTAGAAGAGGAATCTGCCTAGCAGATTGTTTGGCTTAGTTAAAATCTTAAGTGGGACGTTCTTACCATGTTGCAAAATAGTGTGCTGAGGCAAATGGAAGTGCGTTATTGATTATTTTTTTCTCCACTCGTGGGGCTTGGAATATCTCCTCTCTAAACCCTCTCTAAGCATGGCATTTCCCTAAGACCAGAATTACCAATATTGGGGGCACTGATGATGCAGTGGGGGGGGGGGAATCCATCCCATTATAACTTAAAACCTGAGGGTTCCATAATTGAAGGAGAAATTACTAAATTACTAGGGCATTCCAGTCCAACTCCACTACTAATTCCAGGCCTGAATTTCACCAAGAGATTTTGACTGGAATCTCTCGGTGAAAGTTAAAGGGTCAGCAGTTTTCCAGTGGACCTCATCATTGCATTGCAACTGGTAAGTGCCATGACAGGCCCCATCCGAATGAAGTGGTCACTCGTAATGAGGAGCTATAGAGTATAATTATGCCATTCACCTTTTAGTAGATGAAATTGTATTCCTCTTTTTCTCTACAAATGAAGAAACTCCTTTTACTGGATAGGATGCTATCCCTCTATCTTTGCAAGTGAAGAGACCCCTCTCACTGAATTGGATGCTATCCCTCTATCTCTGTAAGCGAAGAGACTCCTTTTACTGGATTGGATGCTATCCCTCTATCTCAGTAATTGTATTGTCTTTTCTTCCACTTTCTTCTGGATGTTACAGGAGCAGAGAGTAGACTTGTGCGATTGTATGCAAACTGAAGATGCAAAACTGTGGAGAGAAATATCATTATTTTAATTTGAGATACTGCTATATTAGGTACTTTTCATAGGCCCTAGAATCAGGTAAATAGTCTGTCTTCTGCAAGGATACTGCTTAGCCACAGCTTCAGCAAGGACAGCTGATCAGCTCAGGGGTTAGAAGCATGAGTAATGGCTGGATGCATATATAGGGAAATATTGGGAGCTTTAGGCATGTGCTTGAATGAAGCAGTCATGATAAAAGCAGTGTGGTTGAATATATACAGGATAACTAATACAAACATCTTTCACAACCATTGAAATGGAGATACTGCAAATACTCAAGGGGATGTCTTCTAATTACTCTTAAAGTTTGCCTCACAGAAAAAATAACCAAAGAAAAGTGGTATCCATTTGGATTCCTCAGGTTTAGGATAGCACAGAACGTGTGAGAGGATAGCTTCCCCAGAGAATGGAAGGGTATTGCCTGCATTCTTGTAGCTGGAGGGAGGAGCTTCAGACACTGAAGTGAGAAGGGTGAGACCAGGTTACTGTTAGACATTTCAAAAGACCTTTTGCTTAACAAGGAGATGCAGATTAGTCTTCCTGAGTACCGTCATTTGGTGGATGGCAGAGTTAAGAGGTGAAACTGCAGTTTCTGTTTTTCAAAGACAGGAAGTTCCTGGACTAAGAATGGCCTTTGTCTGTCTCTGGCTGCTGCTTTGGGACACTATATTGTGCCCATCTTTTGGGTGCTCCAGCTTGGAATCAGCCATTTTTTTTGCACACTTCAGAACAAAAACCTCATACTTTATTAGTTTAAAAAAAGTGTTTTTGAACATGAGAGCACAATATCAAAATAGATCTTTACATGCTGAATGGGAGCATTTTGTTAAATATGGGATCATATTATAAAAATGTAACAACTAGTTTAATGTCTTCAGTAGCAAAATTAACATAGATACTGGGGGGAACCATAATGTGCATCATTTTCTTGGGTTAATTCAGCAAAATGACACATTAATATTTAAAATACAAATCCATCATTAAGAGTATAAAAATAGCATGAAAAACACAATTGCTGTGACCAACAGCTGCTTGTGCTCTGATTGTTCTCATCATTCCTGTGTGCCTGTCAAGGCTGAACTGGCCGTACCGGGCATCAGTCATTTGCATGGGAAGCTGGAAGGATGGGGGGGGGGCAGGTTTCTTACATGGGGCCAGTTTTGCAGCAGTGCTGCAATATCATCCCCAAGTAATACAATCAGCAGGCCATCATAATTGACTCAACGCTCACTTTCATTTCCAGCCTCCTGTGGCCAGCCAGGCTTCACAGGTGCACTCAACTGTTTTTTTTTCAGATCCAGGAGAGACAGACACATTACACTGGCTCTAAGGACGACACACCAGTCAATACTGGCCTTATGGGGTACAGACAGAGTCCCGACTAGATTGTCCTGGATACATCGTATCTGGGATTTACTGGGGATGGAGAGGCTCTCATTGACACTTAAACCAGAAGGGGAGACGTTCCAGGAGATCTAGCAACCATTCATAAAACTTCTCTCACAGGAGTTCACTGAGATCACTTGCCCTAGATATCTCAAACTGCAGCGCTTGACCGAGCCACCCCCACATTCCCCCTGAGATTGATCTTGTGATGGCTACAGGCTCTGATCCTAGGATACGTTCCTAGCTGTATGGGCACCCGGGGTGGGAGGGCAAGGCAGGAGATGGTGAAGCAGAGTTTCTTGTTATAAATTGAATAATAGCTGACAGGGGCTGAATGTTGACGCCATAACAGCAGATGACTGACCTCATTTTCATGCTTACCTTGCAACAATAAAAACAAATTTAAACATAAAAAATACAAAATGAACACCATGTGAACACCCCTTGCTCACAGGGCCGTCAATCGATCGGAGCGCACAAAAGCGCTACCAATGCTGGCCCATGGCCCTAGTATAACTATGTTATCTTGCCAGCGCTCTCTGCCCTCTCTTCCCTCTCTCACCTCATAACACAGGGCCTCTCCTCAGAGTCATGAGGGTGCTCAGCTTGGAGTCAGTGCAGTGCTGTAGACAGCCACTAGGCTCAGATCTTCAGCCAAGCTTGGACCAGCAACCACAAGGCACTAGAATCAGCCACCATCAGCAACAGGCAGCGACCTGTGGTAAGCGCTGAGTGGGTCCATGTGTGACCATTTTTTAATTTATTCAGATGGTGCCATGTGGCGGTGGGCCCTCTGGCTGATCACAACATTAAACGTTTAAAGTTAATTCTGGTGAATAATGTTCTTGCTGGAGAGAGATCAGAGTTTTATCTAATGACTGTTTTGAATCATCTAAAGTAGTGCAGAAGTTTACTATGCCTGCTACAAAGAACTTGTAACATGCAGATCACATACCTTTATTTTATGTTCTTAGCTCAGTGGGTTACTGTTTTTGGCACAGAGATACTTCTGTTACTGTGCAGTTCATAAGTTACACTCCTAATCTAGCACAGTAAGCTATAAACTGCCCTCAAAAAAGTTATGTTTTTTTCCTATTTCTTTTATTAACCTAATGCTGCTAAAAAGAGTGTATTTGGGTAGAAATAAATTCTTATGAGTAAAGTAACCCCTAACCACTGTCCTACGTTTTGAATCCTGAATTTGTGCTTCTCCAGACCAAGCACTCTTAGAAAATATCTACCAGTATGGATCAAATGTGAATCCTACACCTTGTAGCCACTTTGTCTTATTTAACATTTTCTATACACTGATTTACACACATATTATTCATTACACCTGTATGTGTGTGTGTGATTTAAAGTGCCCTGACACCCTACAATGGTTTGAGAGTTGCTATAAAACAATTGAAATACATGTGAGAGAAGGGCTATGGAGAGATAATGGGCACTGTTGGAGGGTCACAGTGAGGGAATCATTGAAGGTCCCCAACAACGACTGTCCTATCCTGGTGCCCTGTAAGGTCATCATTTACTATGCTTTAAAAGCAATTAAAATTAAGGGGCATATTATCAACGGCCAGCGATAATTATCGCTGGCCGTTCATAGCGATAGAAAAATTATCGCCAGCTATCGCTGAATATTATCGCCATGATAACGCTATATTTTCAATGCATAGCGCTATGGCGATAATATTTCAGCGACAGCGGTGTTTTCAATGGAACATCGCTGGTTTTCCAGCGATGTTCCATTGAAAACAGCGATAACATTGCTGATAGGACCCTGTGGTCCTATCAGCATAATCCATATCCCATTAAAAGTATGCCTTAGTCAGGAATTTAACAGGTGTTAAAATCCTGAGTTAAGGCTGAGGTAGCGCGATTTTTTTATCGCTGCACCTCCTTGTTAATATCACGAAGCTGCCTTCACGATATTAACATGTGTTGTTTTCACAGCCACGCCTCTTTTGCATCTCATTAGCGATGCGAGGCGAGGCTGTGAAAAAACGGGCTCTACATCAAGGAAACACGCGCTAGCGTGTCCTTGATGATATTGTGATGTAATTATCGCCGCTTTTCGCCCAAAAACGGACGCTAAAGCGGCGATAATTATATAGCCAGCCCTTGCTAATATGCCCCTAAATGTGTTATGAAAAATGTGTTGTAGAATGCACGATATTTGCTGATTTCCCAAATTATCTCGGGGAATCCCCCCAAGTCTCTCTTGTAGTCGTCAAGCTTTATGGGGGCTAGTTTGACAAAATTTGCCAGGGCTGCTTTTGGTTCCCAGTCTGGCACTGGCTCCCACATAATTTTTTGCACCCTAAATATGCAATGTGTGTGATGAAGGATTTACGGCTCATTCCATAACAAATGTTACATGAAATTCCCTAATTTGCGCAAATTACGTCAGCTCAATTAAAATTTAATTTGAGCCAAGTCAATACCTGTCTACAGCTGTGGTCTGAAAAAGATTATTGTATTGATGCCATGTCTTTTAGAAATACACCACAATAACTACTGGCAAAATTTGTCTCCCAATGAATGAATAATCAGCTTCATTCTTTTTGGATGAATGTCAGGTGTGAATGAAAGCATTTTTAAAGCCGAATGACCTACGGTTCATACAGGGTTCTGGATCCGAAGTGTTGTTGGCTCTCTAGTGCACAGATAGCAGCACTACTGGAGCGTATAACTCAGCGAGAAGTGTTTGTTGGCGTGGCCGGACTAAATCCACAGGATGACATGTGCCATTCACAGATGAAGCCATTTTGGGAGAATGTACACATCCAGTCAGTTAGTCAAAATACTTTATTCGGACAAATACTAACCATAAAAGCACATGAAAAAGAAATATCAACATATTAGCATGTTAAAAACAAGCACATAAAAAATGGATAAAATCAAATTTCTTTACAAACAAACTTATCATAATGTATAATATTACGCAGTCCGCTGGTTCTAAACATCGCTATAAAGTACAGGCACAGTGCAAACAGGAGGGCTCTCCCTCGTCATCCTCAGAACAGGGTCCACACTGTCAGGCCGGCTATAGCACTGGTAGCACCAGGTGCAACAATCATTTTTGGTGCCCCCACAGCCCATGACCGCCTCCTTGGATTCTCTCACTACCACAAGGCAAAAGTGCCCCTCATCTCTCCAATCATAAGTTATTGCTAAAAACAGCGCCCCCACCTTGAGGTCAGAGCCCCCTCCACAGGACAGCACCTAGTGCAGCCGCACCAGTCGCACTGCCCTATAGCTGGCCCTGCAGACTGTTATAAGGAAAGGGTGGAGCCTCCCTCTCTAATTGGGATTGCAATATGTCAAGTGCCTAAAGAGAAAACTAAGATGAATCATACTTCTTCCTGATCTTTAAATCCCAGCGAATGTAACTGATCACCGAGTGATGGATTGGTTCTGTATCTAGGCGCTGTAAAAATAGGAGGCCTTCTTGGTGAGATAGAATACCTTGCGAACTGACTAAATCTACAGGATGACTAAATCCACAGGAAGAGAGAATGTGGACTAATGGCCAGGGCGGTCGATCTCAGTGCTGGGGGACCGGGTTCAAGTCTCGGCAGGGACGCTCATCATTCTGTGATTCTGGGAAAATCACTTAATCTCCCCCTACACAACAAAAATGAATGTGTCAGTCTGTAATGTAACTGGTGCTCATGTAAAGCACTCTTATACCTGCGGGTCTAGTTTGCGCTATATAAAACTCAAAAAAACAAACAAACCCCAAATTGGTACACATCCCTCCAGACAACAGGCACAACATGGAGTACATTTCCTCTATTTTTGATGCACAACTGCACAACTCAAATCTTTCGTCTTTCAATTGCAACTTCCAACACATGATTAGCTGATTTGTGTGCTGTATCTGAACAGTTTTCTTAAAAAAGAATCCATCTGCTTAATTTTAGAAAGCACCTAAAAACCTGGCTCTACTAACGTCCCTCCATCCTCTTCTTTGCTTGCCTATCCTTGTTAAAGCGCTTAGACACCTCTGGGTATATGTAGCGCTATATAAATTCCTCATTTAATTTCAACAGTGTATAATGGAAGAGTGGTCCAAGTGCAACTATCACTTATATGAACGGCATATATGAAATTTTATAGAGCGCTCGGTTGCCCCCAAGGGATTCTCGGTGCTAGCTGAGGAAAGGAGACCAAATAGCTCAAGCAGTTAGAGAGTGGCAAAAAGCCATGTTTTGAGGGCCTTCCTGAAGGCCAAGAATTTGGGCTTTGATATGCAAAGGGAGATCCTCCCAGGCCTTTGAGGTTCCTAACACGAAGCTTCTCCTAGCTAATAGGAAGTTGTACAGGTCAGTGCTTTACACATCCCAGGGTTCCTCGGTTCTTAAATTATGCAGGAGATAGGATTTCCCTCTGAACATGTTTTCTAAAACATCAAGCTTAAAGCAGAAATAGAATATCAACCACCAAAGTCTGTGGAGACTGCCAGACACGTGCATTACTAAGAGAGTTATTGATTGTGGACCACAAGCGGATTCAGTTTTTATTACAACAACACTACGTGGGAGCGCCCCCCCCCCCCCTCGATTATCAAAAGATGGTGGCCCAAGTATATATGAAACAAACAGCAATCAATCCATCAAATAATACTGTTAACATGCATGGATAGATTTTTATTGTCTCATTGGAAATATCGCGTTTATCAACATAGTTATAACATTTCATTATAATTCAGGAGAGAATCAAAACTCTCAAATCTGAACCATTTGTGACTAATTCCTCACGTTTTTATATTGTTTTTTATGAATATGAAATCATGTATGTTTCAGAGATTCACTAATGGTCTCTAAGATGGCACAGGTGTAGTTGCCTGCTAGTTACTCTTTCATACCTAAGTTTCCATAACTTCAGCGTTTTACTTTGATGTTTTTTGTTCTACACTAGCATATCTATTTTCTTTCCTTTTTTGTCAGAATACCTTATTTTGTGGCTCAAAGATACCTGGATAAATCATGCAATAGGTGCATATAGGAGCTCTTTTACCCGTTTTAACACATTTCCACCCTTCCTCATAATGGTGGAAGTCAATTTCGTTTTTTGCGCTTTGCTAGGCTGTGTAGTAACAGCCTATGGGTCCTAAGTAGTAAGAACTCTGAATTTCATTGATTTTCCTGGTCCTGATGGTCACTTGTCATTAACTATTTCAACTTGTGAGGGTCCAGGGGTTCATGGGACTCAATATCATACAATATACCCCCACCAACGGAATATCACTATAGGTCATTGTACAGTGCATCACTTCTCCATCATGCCAATGACCTATAACTTCTCAACCTTTCATATAGGAGATTGTAGGAGTGTCTGTCACAATCAATCAATCAATCATAGCATTTGTAAAGCGCACTACATACCCATGAGGGTCTCAAGGGGCTAATTGCATCCATTGAGTTTAACTGGAAAGCTTAGTCTAGCCGGAACAATTTTCAACACATTTCAATTAAATATATGGAATTATAGATCTGCAATGGTGAATAACGGTTAAGTTGTTCCTTCTGTGGTTCTGAGTAACATAAAATAGAGAATAAGAGCAAAGATTGAGATGTCGATAATGTCATGCAGATCCTCGAGGTGAAATACATCCCTATCATATTACCAGTTACTCCAACAATTCTCAATACGTATTGCCCATGCAAATCAGCTGCAATGTATGGGTAAGTCATGTGGAACCCATGGATGATATGGCCTCACCTGACTCAGCATCCTGTTCTCTGCTACACCTAGGAGGTTATCTATGAGAGTCATGCGTCACTTTTGTACAACGTAAAGTGGTACATGCATGATAC
Source organism: Triturus cristatus (assembly GCF_964204655.1). Lineage (NCBI taxonomy): Eukaryota > Metazoa > Chordata > Amphibia > Caudata > Salamandridae > Triturus > Triturus cristatus. The sequence continues at coordinate 381,527,809 of NC_140595.1, forward strand.
AGGGCTTTGAATCAGATTAATGAAACCACGCAAGGACCCCCTGTGTGGAGTAAGGCGACGCAGCACATATTGCTGCGTCGCCTTACTCTTCGCTCAGGAGGCATACCATGGACGTTGCGATGGGTGTTTCCTGCTAACACCCATGGATTTGATGCTGCCCCAGATTTACAAAATCATGTAAACTTGGGAAAGTGTTAAATACTTACGCCTCCCAACGTGAGACATAAAGAGGAGAAATATCATTATTTCTCCTCGTTTTTTCCCTCCTTCTTTGCATGCTGTATTCTGCAGCACACATAGAAAAAGGAAACCATCTCCTAGGATTGTTTTCATGCATGAAGGTGCCCATTTCTGCTGAAAAACAATCCTGCATGTACTGGAGGCATCCTTGCACCATGTTGCAAGGGTGCCGCAGTAGGAGCTAGGCTGCTGAAATGGTGCCAGCACATGGAAAATAGACTGAAGAGTCCCGTATTGCAAAAATAGAGTGCATTCCTATCCTACACCAAAATCCCATAAATGAGGGCCCTAATATCCTGGTCCCAACTGCCCGCTAGCCTCTGGCCATCACTCCTTTATCCACACCACAATAGGAATAACTGGCATCCTGATACCCACCCACATCACCCTTAAAATGACCTTCTCTCAAATATTGAAAACAACGTGGTGCCTTGGCTCACACCCGCATGATTAACTGCATTTGCATTTCTCTTACGACTCAAATTCCAAAACAAATCTTGGTATACTTCCACACATTCACAAACCCCTCTCTTCAATCAATGCCTCCAACATCCAAATACATAAATATAATATCTGTATTTTTACTTTCCATCCCTACCTGAAGCTGTCCTCTCGGCCACTGTTGCTACGTCATCACGGTCGATATTCAGATTTGGAATTTGAAATTCAAGGCAGTGGTTCTCGAGGAGAGCCATGCATATCAACATTTGTATGCATTTGGTTATTGTATTGTAAAAATAGTTTCAAGTTTGTGTGTTAAAATATTGAGAAAAGGAGCAGACGTTCAGACTTAGCAAGCACTAACTCTTTGATTCGAGGGCTGTGGCCAATATGTCGTAATTAAAGTATTACGCACTCATAATTTCTATGTATCAATGTGATCATGCATAAAGCAAGAGGCTGAGTCTGTGGTATCAGGTTCAAAAGGGCTTTATTCCAATAACTCGAGTTATAGGGAGAATAGTTCCATCACCACAAGGGATCAGAAAGGGTAATTCTCAAAATATTCTCAAACTTTATTCACAGAGTATAGTATATATACATTTCAATAATATACGTAAGCAGGAGTGCTTTAGGCGGAGCAAGAGAGAATGAGATAAGAGCATGTGGGTGTGTAAGTAGGCGTGAAGGTGGGCGTCCATGTGGGCGTCCACTTGATGATAATAGGTGAATGTCATAGGTGGGTGGATGCCTGGAGGGGGTTGCGTGATCTGCTGGAATTGTACTGGAACTTTGCCTTACTTGTGCTCAACTCGAGCATGACGTGTAACTGACGTGGGGAAGGGTTGCTGTGCAACCGGGGAGTCTGGAAGTGAGGCCTTCAGTGTCAGGACGACCAGCACATCTTGTATTATCTGATATCTAAAGTCTGGAGCAGGGACTGATTTGTGACATAGGTTGCCCATCACCAAGAGCCAATGTGGCATCTATTTCTCCATTCACTGCGTAGGCCCTACATGGGGGCTATGGGCTTTTCACTGACGTGAGCTTTGCAATCACACGAAAAGAGACAGAAAGGCTAGGCTCTCTCCTTTGCAGACGGGTCGTGTTTATTCCTCCTTCTCCAGGCAGGAATGTGGTTCAGTAGGAGTAAGCAGATAACCGTGCTCAATACTGTCTCGGCACCTCGGACAGGGCCCCTTTGGCTGAGGCCCAAGTGTGCAAGGCCAAGGATACGCAGCTGCAGCTCTCAGAGCGTCTGAGGCCTGAAACCTCTTTTCGGCTCTGGCTGAGCCACAAACATGGGTTTTCATGAAAATGCAGGAAAACATGATGCAAAACGTGTAGGCCTCACTGCAGATTTGTCGTTTCTCTCATGGAGGACTGCATGATGGCAGGCCACGTTATAGCATAAGCATCATGATAAACAGGCCATGGAGGGGAAATGCATGGGTTACATGCATGTGTACATAAAGCGTTGGGGGGGGCACATAGGGGGCACATAGGGGACATATAGGTCTCACAATTTTTATTTCCTCATTCCCTCCTTGTCCCCTAGTGGACCCTTCATGTCACATCTATTCTCATGAGACAGTCGATCTGTTATTGTAGCATTATTTTTCCATTTTCAATGCTCTGTAAATGGGGATGTGGAACACATGCAGTAGCACACAGACCGCAAACGGCCGGGCCACACTGCAGACATAGACAACAACTGAATATCATTAGTAGTATTAATCCACAGACGGTCAACACTTTCCATCCCCATGCCGATATTATTCCCCAGAGCCAACTGGACCAAGTCCACGTGCCTGGGTCTTGATGTATGTTTTGGGCAATCTTGTGGAGCCTTGTTATTGCTTTGTATACAGACGGTGCGTTATTAGGAATGAAAACGCAACAGCTGGAGCCGATGACCCTACAAGCCCCGCCCCTATCCACCAGGATGACGTCAAGAACAAGACGATTCTGAAGAACGACCATTCTCATAGCAGACTGTTCCTGGGTCAAGTTCCCCAGGGCTGATGCAGTCTCATTTGCAACTGTTTCTAGAATTCTTGTTAGCCTGCGGATAAGTTTACTATTCTGGACGGGACCTATGAAGAAAAAGAATCCTTTGTTGAAATCTGTATATTGCTCCCAAGCTGTCTCAGTCTGGTCAATGCCGGAGGCATCGAGCCCTCGTCTGTGTCTGATAAGTGCTAGTTGGAGATCTTGATGATAGTTCGATGGGGCCAAGAAAACGGGTGGTAAAAGAAATGATATGTAGCACGTCCCACCCCAGTCTAAGGGCAGTTGCACATAGGCTGTCTGGCCACAAATAAAGTAGGTGTGTCGTGATGCTCTGAAATAGGACTTTCCTTTGTCTTTAAACACTATTATAGTATTACACTCGCTGTGCCCCAAATGTACTGAGCCTTCTTTTCTGACACACAAGTTCCCTTTTACTGGCAGGACTGTAATTGAAGATGGACCTAAATTGTGTATGGGCTTGACATTCAACACTATAAAGTCGAGGGTCGCATTTCCTTGCAGATACTCTTCATTTTCTAGGTCTGTACCTTTCCTTTGGGGAAGACCTTCTTCATCTGGAAAACATGCTTCATTCATTACTTTATTTAAGTTACCCCATACCCAGTCGCCCCTACACTCCTTGTCTTGACATTCTTTGGCATCACCGTTGATGGATGTCATTAAGGCAAACCATGCTCCGCAAGAACCATTATGGGAGAACGGAAAAGGGAAAAGAGGCAACACTCCCTTCACCTTCTGATACGGGGGAAGTCGGCCACAGACCCAGCAGTCTGTAGCATTGCTAGTCTGATGTGAATGGTGCAGCATCTGAATAAAGGTATTGTTGCGTAAGGCAAGTCGATATGATAGCTCATGGGATGGCAGATCACTAAATGTGTGCTTTATGGTATCATTAGTGGAGGAGTGTAAGAGTGAGGCAATAGGAGGAAAAATAGCATGTAGTATTAAGCTGATACATATTATCGTGATACACAGAAGAGATAGAAAAATCAAAGTCACTATACATCTACCACGTAATATTTTACAGTATTTGCTTTTCATCTTGCTCTTTTTATCATTCTTATTGTCCAAGATCTTATGCAAGTCAGAATACATGTTCAACCGCTTCACCACCTAGTGGACTTAATTGATCAAACGGGTTCTGACTTATTAGATCTAAGTTTAGCTTTGTACTCCTGCTGGGGAGTCTCCTCTAGTAAAGGGGGCTCAAAGTCTGAAAAGTTTGTGTCCTTTTTAAAAGAACCGTTATTCCCGAAGTAGCGTTTACAATGATGAAGATGCACCCATCCTTTCCGTCCTTCAACTTTAACGGCTGTCCTCGTGGTTAATAACACTAGCTTCGGCGCCTTCCGCCTCGGCTCAAGAGGGCTCGATCTATCAAAGTTCCTTATTAGGACATAATCCCCAGGAGCGATGGAGTGTTCCTTGACCTGGGTGTTGTCAGGGAAGGCGGCAGCAACCTGCGAACGACAAGAGAGTAGTGCAGACATCAAGGAAGCCAGGTAATCTGTCAGCATGTTACTATCAACATCAGTAATCTTTTTAGGCATTGGAGTGCCCCACATATTCGGTGGTCTACCAAAGACCACTTCATAGGGAAATAAGCCTGTTCTAGAATGGGCTACCATTCGCATGTAAAAGAGGGCAACCGGCAGGGCTACCATCCAATCTACACCTTTGTCTGCGCAAATCTTTGCTAGTTTTATCTTTAAGGTCAGATTGTGTCTTTCTACAAGGCCTGCTGCCTCAGGATGTCGTACACAATGGAACTTCCAGGTATACCCTAACAGAAGGGACACCTGTTTCATGAGTTCAGAGGAGAAAGGCTGACCGTTGTCGGAATATACGACACGCGGTAATCCATAACGTGGGAAAAACTCTCGCACCAATTGTCTGGCGGTAGTTACAGCAGTATAATCAGGGACTGGATAAGCTTCTGTCCACCTTGTCAGCGAACATACTATTACCAGGACATATTTGTAACCTCTACATCTGTCCATTTGGATATAATCCATCTGGAGTACTTCAAAAGGATGGTCAGGTGGATGGAATCCACCTTGTTCCATCGGAATGCCTTTACCTGGATTGAATTGGCAACAGATCATACATTTTCTGACCTTTTGTTTCGCTGCTGCACGCAGGTGCTTGTTGAACCATATATTCTGTAAGCTGTCTAGCATTGCTTTCTCTCCTAAGTGTGCAGGACTATGTGCGGTATTTATGATCACTTGTACCATCGAATCAGGAAGAAACCATGTTGCTTTGCCCTTAGTCATCCAACCCTGATCAGTCAGTACCCCTCCTTGTTCCGACCATTTCTTTAATTCGTCTAGAGAAGCATGTGTCTGTATGTCTTGTACATCCCTGGAAGGATCCCTAACTGTCATGGCTTTGGTCATTGATGGTACCTGTGAGTTTGTCATGTCTAGTGGGGTCTGAGCTGTCTGTTTAGCAGTTCGGTCTGCCAGATCATTGCCTTGAGAAATTGTATCTGTGGCTTTAGTATGTGCTTTGCATTTCAGGATAGCTATGGCTGTTGGTAAATGTATCGCTTCCAGAAGGGCTTGAATAAGGGGGCCATGCTGTATCTTGGCCCCGTGAGAGGTCAAGAAACCTCTTTCTCTCCACAGTACTCCGAAGTCATGAACTACCCCGAATGCGTATTGTGAATCGGTGTAAATGTTTACTCTCAAGTGCTTAGCTCTTATGCACGCTTGTGTCAGGGCGATGAGCTCTGCTGCTTGTGCTGACAGTATGTCTATTCTTTTAGTCTCTATGATTTCAGTAGCAGTGGTCACTGCATATGCTGCCACTAATTCTCCCGCCCCCGTCCTCATGCATGAGCCGTCAACATAGAGTGTTAGGTCAGGGTCTGGGAGTGCAACATCTGTCAAGTCTTGTCTTGGTTTAGTCACGGTATGTATTACTTCAACACAGTCATGTGGGGAAACGCTTTCTGTACTGGAGGGCAAAAGAGTAGCAGGATTCAGTATGTTGCATCGTCTGATCTCTATGTGTGGTTGAAATAATGTCAGCTCATAACCTGTCAGTCTCGCTACAGTCAGGTGTTGGGTTTGTGTCCGGTTCAAGAGAACCTCCACTGCGTGCGGTACTTGTACTGTCAGGGGGTGGCCCAGCACTATTGAGTCACTTTGTCTTATGGCTAAGGCCGTTGCTGCAACAGATTTTAAGCACGCAGGCAAAGCCTGTGCTACTGGGTCCAATGTACTAGAAAAATAAGCACAGGGCTTATGTTTTCCTGCATGATCTTGTGTTAGGACAGAGAGTGCTGTTCCATCCCGCTCTGTCACAAAAAGCATAAAAGATTTGTTGTAATCAGGGGTCGCTAAAACTGGTGCTTGACATAAAGCTCTTTTTAATTCTTCAAATGCCACAGTGTGTTCCTGTGACCAAGGGAGGACATTAGTAGAAGCTGCCTCTTGTGTCGTCAACTGTATTAGGGGCTTGGCTATGTAAGCATACTGGGGGATCCACTGCCTGCAATATGAAGTGAGGCCAATGAATGCACGTACCTCCTTTTGTGTCTTGGGCTGTGAAAGGCCAGAAATCAATTGAATACGTTCTGGTGTCAGTCGCCTACCCTCCTTGGATAGCAAGTGCCCAAGGTACACCACTTGCTGTTCACAGAATTGTAACTTCGAAGGGGACACTTTGTGCCCCTTGTCAGCCAGGAAGTGTAAAACCGTGAGTGATGCATCTTCACAGTCAGATTCTGATCTTGCGGTGATGAGAATGTCATCTACATACTGTATCAGTGCTGTAGTGGTAGGCATATGAATACTGTCTAGTTGTCGTTTGAGTGCCTGACTGTAGATGCTAGGACTTTCCGTGAAGCCCTGTGGTGCTCTCGTGAATCTAAAGCTGCGGCCTTTTAAACTGAAACCGAAAAGATATTGGCTGTCTGGATGTATTGGGATACTGAAAAATGCGTTCTTCAGATCGGTAACTGTAAAGAACGTAGCCTTTGCATCAATGGCAGTCAATAATGAAGAAATGTCCGGGACCACAGGGTTCTGTGGCACCACACATTTGTTTAATTCTCGCAGGTCCACAACTAATCTATAGACAGGTGATGTATTGGGATCAGTTCTTTTAAGAATAGGAAGAACAGGTGAGTTGCATATGTTTGAATCTGTCTCTATCACCACCCCTTGTGCAATTAGTTCATCGATTATTTTCAGTAACCCTACTTCAGCCTCAGGTGGGATTTTGTATTGTCTAATCCGTGGCAGCACTACTACTTCCTTGAGGGTGACCTGGTGTGGTGTAATGTTCATGAAACCTACGTCAGTCGGGCCTTGTGCCCACAGGTGCTGTGGTACATTTCGGAGCCTAATGTCAATATCTTTCATTACAAAATGTCCCTTGAAATCACGTAAATACAGTCGCACTCCTTCTGGCGAGCAACAGATAATTGCTCCCAGTTCCTTTAATGTTTTTATACCAAGTAAGTTTTCTGGACATGATTTAGTAAGCAGTAAGTCTGTAGTATGTATTAGTGGACCAACTCCTAAAGAGACTGGTTCTGAAACCTCATTAATAATAGGCTTTCCTGAAAAGCCCAGGGATATATTCTTTGAGCCCGAGAGGGGTGCCCCTGGAACCTCGGAATGACTGATGGTAGTTCTACTCGTCCCAGTGTCAATCAAAAACTTTTTATTTTGTCCTAGTAAACGTGCATGTACATAGGGACCCGCTTGGTCCACAGGAACTGGAATAAGGGGCAAGTCGAATTCCTTCTCTGGGCTGTTTCATGAATATGCTTGGTATTCTGGATAGTTAGTTTGAGCGTGCTCATACATTTGTGTTGTGGCGTGGGCTGGTGCAGGTGCATGGACAGGCGGTGGCGGCGGTGGAAACGTATCTGATGTCTGATGTGTGTTATTTTCCTTGGGAGGATAAGGACGTGGCTTTGTTTTACCTATAGCTATATTGTGTTTCAGGACTGCACATTCATTTACGAAGTGGCCTGGCTTCTTGCAATAATTACAGGTTCCACTAGTTTGTTTCGGGCTATTTTTGTTCGTGTTTGTGTTTGCCGGTGTCGATTGGGCCACCAGCATCTTCATCTTTGTGTCTTTCATGCGTCTCTTTTCCTGGTCGTGTTCTTCTCTAATTCTGTTCTGGTGATATTGTAACATCTGTAACATTTGGGAAGGGCTGTTTGCTTGCCAAGTACTCTCAACCTTCAGTACCCTATACTTTACCTCTGGTAGGGAATTTTCTACTAATTTGCTCACGAAAAGATGGGGATATGAATCGCTACCAGGCTTAAGGCCACTATTGATAGTAAAACATTTCTCGAACCTAGAGTAAAAATCGCTAGTGTCCTCGTCTGGTTTCTGTTTACAAGCTGAAATAGCATCCCAGTCTTCCTTCTTAGTGACTAATAATTTAGGCAAAACTTGTACAAGGAGTTCAGGTAAGTCTTTAGCTCGGGGACCCAGACCAACCCCCGGGCCTCTCTCTTCTTCCTCTGTTTCCAACAGATCCCAGCTGATCTTTTTCTCTCCCACCTCCCAGTCCTTTCCTTTAAGCTTCTCGTAAATACCAGCAGGCAATAGTACTTTTAATAACTTTAGAATGTCAGCATATGTATATTCTCCTAAGCGGAGAATGTCTTTTAGTTCTCGGTAAAACCCCCCGGGTCTTTATCATGGGAGGGCAACATTTTTTTCATTTCCAGTATCTCTAATTTTGACAAAGGGGTGTAGACATACACCCGTTGCAGCGCATTGTTTGCATCCTTTACAGGATGAACCTCTCGTAGGGGGTTCAGCTTGTCGTATAACTGTCTCTTAACCTGTGGTGGAGCGGGAAGCAGGGACCTAGTCACGTATACTATATATTTGTGTCGCTGATCCAGGATGACATTAATCAATTCAGTACCCATGTTCATCCACCTGTCTAGTATTATGTCGTCCAGCAACTTATACAATAGACCAGGACCAGAATATTTACTCTCATACAACGTGATCAAATGTTGGACCATGTAAACACCAGCTATGCGCTGTTCGTTTGGTGGGAGGCTCAAGAACGTCTGGGCTACGATATCATTATTATATATATCATATTGGGATACCCACAGGGTGGCTGACCGTGCTAATTCATTTTCGGTCGGGGTGAGGGGCTGATCGTTACCTAACCATTTATTCACCGCTTTTTCGGTGATTTGGAACAAACTTTCAAGGGAATATCTTTTTTTTATAGCCGTTCCCTGTTTACGGTGATTGAGGCCCTTGGGCCTTTCGAATCGCCGGGCATGGCCCACATATTGTATTCTGTCTTGGTACCCCGCTTCATCATCAGATGATAACTCAGCCTTTTCGTTCGGTCCTGCTTCGTGTGACGCTATTATTGCCTTTCGGATTTTGGTCAACATGTTGTCGGTCTGTCCTGATTTATCATGCTGACCGGCATCTATGCGATCACTCCAACCAATATAACAACGGTCTACGTCCCCGTCACCTTCGTCTTTTTCCCTGATCAAACAGTTAATTAGGAAGCGAAGGATATAGTTCTTAATAATTACTTTTCTATTTTGTATAGCTTCTGCTATGCTCTCAGAACCTTCCCCTGTTCTTATGAATGTGTACATTTTCTTTAAATGTTTATCCATATCTGGTAATTTTTCCAAATCCGCGACTGCTCGTCTAAGCCGTAGTGAAAACACGAGCATTCTGCCCTTTCCTGGATCTGGATCATATATACATTCGGAGATGTCTACTTTTACTGTCGGCCCCCCTCCTGATGTTGTCCCGGATCCTCCCTCCCCGCCGTCCTCGAGCTCCTAGAGCTGGGCTTGCGTTGGGGGTGCAGGGAAAGATCCGTCCACGTATGCTGGTGGTGATTCCTCTAGGTAGGTGTTAATAAACTTTTCGGATGCTGTTTGTTTTATTTTTCGGGGTACTTGCGGTGGCACTCTAATGGGTCTTTCTACTGGGGCCACTCTTGCTAGTTCCTCTGAAAGGACGGGATAAATACCAGCAATGACAGTATTTTTTTTTCTTTCCGTCTGCTCTCTTTTTACCCGTTCCCCTTCCTCCTGTACTTTCTTTTCTTTGGCTTTTTCAGACTCCTGTCTACTTCTCTCTGCTTTGTGGAACTCTTTCTCTGTTCTTCTATGTGACTCCTTGCGCCAAAACTCAATGGCATCCTTCTGAGCAGGTCTAGATTTTCTCTTCCAAATCTCTTCCTCTACCTTCATAATGCATTCCGCATCCCACGTTCCCGTGATAGGCCATCTATACTTTGTCTCTAAATCCTTCGTGTAATCCACCCATAGTTCTAAAAACAACACGGCATCTAAACCATGCTTACAGTACATGAAATGTCCAGGTGTGTCCCTAGGCGGAATGTTAACTGGTTCCTCTAGTACACCTTTTCTGGTACATATCTTACGCAGTTTCGAAAACAACGGCATGTTGGAATGTAACCGAAAACAAAAATCACAATGACCCAAAAATAAAAATCACAATGAAACAAACTTACATAAAAACTTGACACATTCAAACCTAACTGAACCTGACTAAGACAATAACATTCATACAGTTAACTCGGTGCACCTCAATACCTGGATTACTTTAATTCTTTAATACTTTAATACTTGATGCATGCTCTTGAATCCTAGAAAACATACCGGTCTCACAAGTGAGACACGTCTTTACCGTGTTCATTAAATGAACCCGTCTTTAATGCAACCCCCATGAAAAACTCACCGGGAAGCAGAACTTGAACTTGAAGGCCTCGGACACTGGACGCTGCGCAGGGAATGGCGTATCTTAGGTGGATCTCTAGAAACCTCGGACACAGCTCTCTCGCAGGGTGGGCTCTGGGTCGGGACGATCCGCAATCCTCACCGCCTCGTATGGATGCCTGGTCGCAGTCCGTCTCCTTCGTTGGCCTGAGGGAGTTGGCGGGGAAAACCCGCGACGTGTACACTTGAAGTCCGTCACGGCTGTAGAAGGGGGCAAAACTGGACCTTCATCTCCGGCGCATGGGGAAGGAGATTTGTCCCTGTTCGGGCGCCATTTAATGTCGTAAATAAAGTATTACGCACTCATAATTTCTATGTATCAATGTGATCATGCATAAAGCAAGAGGCTGAGTCTGTGGTATCAGGTTCAAAAGGGCTTTATTCCAATAACTCGAGTTATAGGGAGAATAGTTCCATCACCACAAGGGATCAGAAAGGGTAATTCTCAAAATATTCTCAAACTTTATTCACAGAGTATAGTATATATACATTTCAATAATATACGTAAGCAGGAGTGCTTTAGGCAGAGCAAGAGAGAATGAGATAAGAGCATGTGGGTGTGTAAGTAGACGTGAAGGTGGGCGTCCATGTGGGCGTCCACTTGATGATAATAGGTGAATGTCATAGGTGGGTGGATGCCTGGAGGGGGTTGCGTGATCTGCTGGAATTGTACTGGAACTTTGCCTTACTTGTGCTCAACTCGAGCATGACGTGTAACTGACGTGGGGAAGGGTTGCTGTGCAACCGGGGAGTCTGGAAGTGAGGCCTTCAGTGTCAGGACGACCAGCACATCTTGTATTATCTGATATCTAAAGTCTGGAGCAGGGACTGATTTGTGACATAGGTTGCCCATCACCAAGAGCCAATGTGGCATCTATTTCTCCATTCACTGCGTAGGCCCTACATGGGGGCTATGGGCTTTTCACTGACGTGAGCTTTGCAATCACACGAAAAGAGACAGAAAGGCTAGGCTGTCTCCTTTGCAGACGGGTCGTGTTTCTTCCTCCTTCTCCAGGCAGGAATGTGGTTCAGTAGGAGTAAGCAGATAACCGTGCTCAATACTGTCTCGGCACCTCGGACAGGGCCCCTTTGGCTGAGGCCCAAGTGTGCAAGGCCAAGGATACGCAGCTGCAGCTCTCAGAGCGTCTGAGGCCTGAAACCTCTTTTCGGCTCTGGCTGAGCCACAAACATGGGTTTTCATGAAAATGCAGGAAAACATGATGCAAAACGTGTAGGCCTCACTGCAGATTTGTCGTTTCTCTCATGGAGGACTGGATGATGGCAGGCCACGTTATAGCATAAGCATCATGATAAACAGGCCATGGAGGGGAAATGCATGGGTTACATGCATGTGTACATAAAGCGTTGGGGGGGGCACATAGGGGGCACATAGGGGACATATAGGTCTCACAATTTTTATTTCCTCAAATAGATCATCATAATAAATCATCTAGTATGTTAGAGGTGCAATTAAAGGACGTCTCATTTTCAAGTTGCTTTCTATGTCACTAGAGAGCTTTAGTATTACAGAATGGACTTCATAACGCTGAAGGCAGCAGCTGCAATATAGGGTAACACCTTAGCTGCCACCAACACATTTTCCCTTACCAAATGGTGCTGTAGCAGCAATTTCCCCACTAGCAGGTTGCGTTAGATAATAAACTCTTCTAAAGACTAAGGGACCCTGGTTTAGGGTTTTGAAGGTTGCTTAGACCCTGAGTATATACTATTACAAACTTTGTCAATCGAGACAACACTTCTTAAGGGACTGAGATGTATCATCCTGCCAAATGCAGCAATGGTATGACCCTTGCAAACATAAATATCCCCGAGCTGCTGGTAATACCTTGCAAAGTCACTCTTACAGCCTTTGGGGAGTTTAGGACCAGTGCATGCTTAATTTGTAAATTGAAAAAATGCTGGTGCAGATGCCTGGAGTTGGGCTGACCAATGTCAGGATTGCCAAAAACCAAGACCACTTAGTCTTGATTCCATCTCATGCTTCTTTAATCCACCATCAGTCATTCCATGCCCCCTTCTCTTAGTCTTGCACATTCTTTTCATACCTGCTTTCTCTTTTTGTCACTATCATCCATCTTCATCATTCTCCTCTTTCTCCTTATGTCATCATTGTGTGTTTTTTCTGTCTTAATTAGTGCTGGTGGGACTGTTTGTGGTATTGATTGCCAGAGGGCATATTTTTGTATTTATTGTACTAATTGTTATATGTAACCATCATCATGATAGCTTTATGTCGATCAAAAACAGATCATAAAAAGCACAATACTAACTTCTTAAAAACAAATGTTGCACATTTTGATTTTATACATCCATACATCCTACAGTAATCACCCCATTCCTCTCCAGTTGACCAAATGTACTGCCCCAAGGACTATACACAATTTTAAGTGTATTAACAGCATCTTTTGTTCCCACAGTGTCTTACAACTTTTTTGTAGAGAGGAAAGAACAAATCATGGTTAATATAAAGTGCCAGTACAAATACATTTAAAACTGAAAAATTCATAAAAAGGTTGTAGGATTGCCAACGCAGGGCAATGTATTTAAACAAATTAAAAACAACTTTTAAAAAGTCCCTTTAAGTAAGGGTCCTAAACAGGAGTAGAGAACTTCAAGCATATTTATGTTATTTAAGTACTTAAATAAGTCAGATAACATTACCTCACATTTATACTCATCCTTGTGATTCATATCAGCAGAGGCACAAATACACTTAGACCTCCAAATCCAAACAGCTTTTCGGTATCTCGTAATAGTGAAAACCACCAACCATGTGGAATCAGTCCTTAGGATCCTGAGGGCATCCAAATGTCTCCTCATACCCAATGACCTACATAAAGGCAATAACCATTTCCTTCGCTGAGGGTCAGACACAGGGCAAAAATGCAACAAATGTGCAACAGATTCAGATGTACCCTTACATGCTGGGCATTTAGCGCTATACATTTTTTCATTATCCCATTTAGCACAGAATACCATAGTAGGGAGAGTCTGGTAACGAAATTGTAAAAACAGTTTCCAGGCCAGGAGCGGTGTGATCTCATCAATTGCTCCCTCATAACTGGGGAGCATTTTGAAAACAATAAAATCAAGGGTCAGAGTGCCTCTACTGTTGCACATAGCATCAATACCTTTCTCCCAATATGCTGCTTTATTAGCCATTTTTGGAGTAGAGGCTATACTTCCCGTGTTGACCCAAAGCTTTTCCAACACAAACTTGTTAAGCATCGTTCTTACATGTGCGAACCACAGGACATTTTGAGCTCTAGACAGAGCTCGTAGATCTTTAAGGGGTTCTCAGGAGGCTTCAAGATCAGAGGATGACCATATCCTGTGCCAGTAGATCAGGGGCTTAAGTGCAACTTTCCACAAACATTTCTGGAGCACCAAATCAAGACATAATAGAATCAAAGGTGTATTTTTGGGGAGGCCACACAGTAGCCCAAAAATATCTGTTTTCCACAATTGGTAAATTGTTGCAATGAACATGGCCCCACAGGTCAGCTTCATATAAGGTGGCTCCTAAAGCTTTACAGTATACATTTCTAAGAGTGGAGCAGCTTTCTTAGAGAAGGTTTTGTTAAAAATCTTCAGCGGTCTTGAAGTATAGAAAATCAATGAACATTCTGATTTATGGATCTGCATGGACTAGTCCACAGCAGGAGTTACTCTAATTCCCAAACAATCAAAGATAGGAACCTGCTCTGTTGGGACTGTATCAACAAACAGCGTGCATCTATACTGCATGTTTCTTTCTCAGTGAAAAATCATACATTTTGTTTTAGAACTATTTAATCCTAACCCCGAACACTGCAAAAGAAATTAAAATTAGTCAACATCTGTTGGAGGCTCTTGAACGATTTGAAAATTAGGAGAGTGTTGTCCACAAAGAGCAGAGCAGGCACTCTCCTAACCCCCACCCAGGTAGATTAAAACCCTCTCTATCCAGGCTGTACACACCATTATTTATAAAGAGTGAGAACAAAGTGGGGGACAGTGACACAGCCCTGTCTAACCACTTGACGAATGCTTATTGCGGAAGTGAGCTGCCCCTGGTTCCCCCACCGAATCCTAGCCTGATTACGTTCATGCATACATACTAGAATTGCCAAAAAATTGATCGGGATGCCCATCTAATCCAATGTTGACCACAGCAAAGCCCTGGGAACAAGATCAAGGGCTGCACGCAAGTCAACAAAGGCAACAAAAATGTATTTGTAATCATGATCTAAGCCACCCTGCTCCCATTTCTACTATTCTGAACACCTAATGCCGTACGCACACTCCACCAAGACCTCATGAGCTCTCGGCGAAGAACTGCAGTCATGTTGGGCGTGGTTGGGCATGGCGTTGGTGTTTAAGGCCACACCCTGTGCTCCACCTTAATTGTTCCTCCAGTTGACATCTCGTGTCTTGCGTGCTGCCCGAGTTCTGCCCTGTAGGTATCGACGCAACTTACCTGAGACTTCTTGAATCTTCCTGGCAGCAGCTTCTCTTCCCCAGACACCACACATCCTCTTCACCGGATGCTGCATCTGAGATTCTTTGCTCACCGCTCGGCCTCCTGAAACAAAGCAGAGAAAAAAAGAAAAATGTGAGTAAAATCATAATACAGATCCCAGGTGACCTGAATCAAGCCACAACACCAAATAAAAGGTACCCAACATAAGTAAGCCCCTACTTCATGAATCCTGAAGATTGGGATAACTTCTTGTTGTTATTAACTTATTGAAACTTACCTTGTGACCTTAACAGGGCTCAACTTATCCCGAACTAACTTTATCTTGCGCAATTAACAGAGCTGCATTTATCCTTACTTGTGAGACTAACAAGCTAAAACTTAGCCTGAACTAATTAAGTGGTTGAATTTGTGTTTCTAACTGGGCAACTATTTACCTTGTGTGACTTACAGGCTGTGAAAAGACATTGGACATTGATGCCCAAGTATTTGAGAGGGCAATGGTCTACTATGCCAGTGAGTGATGAATGCTTATTTAGGAAGAGTTAAGTTTGTGTAGTCAGATAACGAATAGATCATTGAGTAAATTACCAGTTTGTGTTGTTGGTCTCATCTCAAGCACCTCAATCCATTGACTCCTACATCTCAGAGACTATGCGAAGAATACTACTTTGGACAACTACACATGCATGACAAATAACAACACCAGGACATCACAATTACAGCAATTGATCGCAGGTAGGAAATGGTGTGTACAGACACTAGGTGGTTCAGCTAGAGAGGAACTAACAAACGCTAAAGATTCTAGAGAGGTAATAAAGTGTTCCAATGTACTATTTCCTTACAGGTTGACAGTTACACCAGGGCATCATTGACGTCAGCGACAACCATGCCCTCTTCCCTGGCCTCCACCCAATCTATCTTGTGGGAATATCAAACACAGGCAGTAAGGTAGGGTACGAGGAGTTGGGTCCATATCATCCCTGCGAATCAGACAGTGCGGGCTCTCAGGTAAGCACCACTGTTGATACATTGACACCATGTCAGCTTGTGAGGACCACCAGCACAAAGCTACAGAAACCACAGTACATAGAACTCAATTGGCTCTTCACACTACAGCAACCATTAGCGATCTGAGCCTCCTCCTTGCGGCCTCCTCCAACGTGAATGGAACTCTTTGTTCCAGACTTAGAAGTTAACGCTTCAGCAGGACTAATCTGGATGTGGTATCCAACCCACACTCTATCATGGCCAACCTGAACTAGTGACTTTTCCCCAAACTACCGTGACCAGATGACCATGGGTGGCGCTTTGTGCTTCTAGGCACTATTTTCACTAAAAACTTTAAAATGTAATATCTCAGGTTCTACTGATTGGATTTTTGGTATGAATTATAAAATATACTCTACTTCTCTAACTTGGTTTGGGATTTTTTCCGTATTGTATTTTCACTTTTGCTTAATGCATGAATACTTTGCATATTGCTTCAAAGTTAAGCCTGACTGCTTTTGTACCAAGCTACCAGTGGGTAAAGCATAGGTTAATTTAGTCACTTTTGGGGTTTACCCTCACAAGGATTTTGGTTGTTGCCTGAGTGTGGCTTCCATATCCCTTAACAAAGAACCCATGTTCTTGCACGACAAAACAATTTTATGGAATGGATTTTTATTGACCCTCTGAAGATAGTGAAACAAGTGCGAAGCTAGCAACACTTAAAAAGATTAAACTAATATGCACACACATGATATAACCATTGTTGAGATAATGACTAATAAAGACAATAGTAGAATGACTTACCACTATATTTATATGAGCCCGACTAGTAAGATCAAAATCTAATTTAGTGACGTCTCCTGTTTGCTTACAAATTGTTGGATAGAGAACCCAGATATTCACGGAAAAGAGATAATCAAGTAGCCCATTTACATGTTGTGAAAAAATGCAAATCCAGAAACCTTTCCTTGAAAAGTGGGGTCTTTTAGCTTAGTTCCTCTTCAGAAGTGGAAATTAACATAAGTGACTTATTCTCTCTTCAAGGTTTAACAAAGTTCAAGTGACCCAGAATCGTATGGTACAGAGCTAGGTTATGGTAACCTTTTATGAAGCCTTAAACCACCACAGGATATATTTAAATTCTGTTGGACCGTTTCAGTGAGCCACAGGTCATGCAGGGCCTACTGGGCCCAACCATGGTGGTTAAGGCCTTTTACTCTTGATGTCCTGGGGCCTGACCTGCTATAAACAACTGGGCTAAGTACCCCTTCTGCACATGACTCTCAGTGGTAACTGTAGATGAGCAATCAAAGGCTCCCTCAGGAAGGAACTGTACATACAGGTAAGTGAACATGACTCATAACTCAAAATGCGTACAGCAATGTCAATAAATAAATATTCGATCAAACACTTATTTTTAAAGCAAATAAGCATTTTATTTCTAACTCTACATATTCAAAGAAGTAGTGCGACATTCATAAGCAATAATAAAATCTGCTTGAAATAATAAAATAATCCACATTTGTAAAGCGCGAACAATCACCCATAAGGGTCTCTAGGCGCTGGGGGCCGTCGGGAAGATTAAGCAAGCTATTGCCCAGAGTCCCTGGCCGCAGCGCCACACCTCTCACTTTCGGGGCTCTAGTGCTTCACTGAAAAATCCCTGTCCCACCTGCTTTTCGTAATGTGGTTGGGATTGTTCCCCAGTCACTGGTGGCCACATTCAGGGAATGCTCACTAGTTGACCTTACGTAAGAGTCCACTTTGACTCTTAGAAATCAGTCAAAAGTGGCTATGGTGCAACAACACCTTTAGCAACGAGTTTATCAGGGTCCGGTAAAACCACAAGAAGTCTTACCCACTCCCGCAGTGAGAAAGTATTCAGCGTCTCAGAGGGTGCCCTGACTGAGGCACTTGCGATGCTCAAGTCCTACTCATTTTAGTCGGTCTGCACGTGGAACGCCCAGCAGCACTAGGCAGATACAGGCTCTGCCTGAGCTGCGTGGCTGACTCCAATACCAATCAGAGGTGCTCTTTAGCTTCTGCCTGCTGGTGCTCCCAATCTGGTACCAATGATGTGGTATGGGCTTCATGCTTCACACATGGCACTCAGTTTACAGCTGATTTGAAAGAGGCCCTCTCCTGGCATACAGAGGCCATCAACCTCATCCTGCACAAGGGCAACAACCACTTCAGTGCACAGCTATCTTCTCACACCTCGCACTGCGAGTCCTCTCGACAGGGCTCCCCAACTCCCTCCAAATCTCTCATCTTCCTCACAGGGCAAACTGGTCTTGGAAAGCAGGCAGGTGCTGGTGCTCCAGGATCCAGAGCAGGTCATCCCCTCACCCAGCAGGGAGACTAGCAAGCCTTGTCCCAGTCTTGGTCACAGGCAGAAATCTTGCAGAGCTTTCCCTCCCCACACAGCCCGTCTGGCTGCTTGGCAGATGGCCATTTTTGGGGTCACAATTCTCTTTCTTTAGTCCATTTCCAGACACCAAAAGTGAGTTAGGGTCAGGGCCTTTAAAGTATTAGTTGGGGTTCTGCTTCTTTTGAAGTACATGCTTCTCTTCCTCTTGAAAGGCCATCTCTCACAGCAGGAGAGACTCCAAAGCTGATAGTCCCATTTGCCATGGGGGTTGTTAGAGCTCACACCTAGATGTCAGACAACGTGATATGTGCTTCAAAAAGTTAATTCCAGGCCTCCAGCTCTACTCTTTATCATTTCCTAATCAGCCCCGTCTACTTTCTGAGATGTGACCAGACCCCTTCTCTCATTGAATCAAAGAACAGCCTTTAAAGTGTACAGGTGGAGTCTCTCTCTCTCCTCTCTAGTTTGTCCCACCCAGCTCACAGGAATACAGCAATACAAACATCTATATCTGAGGTAGTCTTCTACTCCTCATGTCTTCACCAGGCAGGCCTTGGCTTCCCAAAATGGAAGGAAGAGTCGTCCATGCAATGTACAATTGCAACCACATTACCTCTCAGTGAATTGATACACCACACACTCTATTCAGTACTGTTAACTGCATGTATTGTGCTGTCACAGACACACATTCTTTCAGCACCCATATTCAGTCTGACAACTCTCTCCATCCTGTAGCCTTTCTGTATTATGCCATGGTACTCCACTTGCACATACACACACAGAAACACACACACACACAAACACACTGCCAGCACACACATTCACATTCACGGGTTGTACACACGTCACCCTTCTTGTATTATAACTTTTGCACACATACATACACACACCCAACACATGCATAACTGTGTATGCAAGGTACAGCACTACAGCACCACATCTCTCATCTATTGTATCCCTCTCAGGTATACATACACGCAGGATACGCACATGTACTGCACTCCACTGCTCTATGCGTGGATTGTACCCTTCCGAGGCACACATACATCCAGCACAGTCACTACTATGAGGCACAGTGCCTTACATCTGTTAGATGCAAGCACACAACAGAGAAATCTTAAAAAGGTGACTGAGCCTGTAGGCCTCACTTCAATGACACAGGTTGAATAGGACCTGTTTACTCCTATTGATCACTACATGGTAGGCTGCCATCTCTGTGCTCATTTTGCTTAACTCCTCGCTAAGGCAGTAGCACACTCTGAGGATATCGCCTTGAGCACCCATCCTGGTCCAACAAGATCGCAATCTTTGAGACAAGCCTATATCATGGTGCACACATATCAGCGGTGTTTGCCCATGACAACAAAAAACAGCATCAGTGACCAGACAACAGTACACTTGGGCACTCAAAGCAGGGGTACATGTCTACTACCATGCAGAGGGCATTTTAGTCCCAACAATTTCATTTAGGCCTTGAGAAAAGTTGCATATCAACAAATGTAACTTCTTCTCCTAACAAGGTTTTACACAGTTGAAGTGATCCAGGATGGTATCATAAACAGCTAGGTCACGATTTTATTTGATGAAGCACTTAAAGAACCTCAGTATATGTTTCATTTCCTTTATTATTATACTACCATTACAGCAAAGGCATGTTTTACGTCCCCTAGGCAAGGTCATCTACGTTCCTTATTGAAAGTCTATTTTCAGTCACCCTTTTCAATTATACTTTTAAAAAGGACATGATTTTTGCATGGCCTCTCTGAATTTTCGTGCCTGGGTTGTTGGTTTGAAGACTCTGTTCACCATGCACTGCTAAAAAGTGGCACAGTACATGTGCTTTCCCATTAAAATATGCAGGGGCAGATTTACTAACTTTTTACGCAATGCAGCATAGCAACCAAAGTTACCAATCTATCTTGTGTCAAAGAGTGACAAAAAACATTGCCATAGCTACTTAGATATGGCACTGTTTTTCCATTCCCCATTGCTGGTGGCAGGATGTTTGCGTTCTGTCATGCATAGGGTTTGTACCGGAAGGGGGCTCTTGCAGTACAAAAACTGTGCTTTAATACATTTCCCACTTTGTATGTGTTCTATACAGTGCAGCAAACATGCAAAGTAGAAAGTATTTAGAGATGTTTAAAACTCACTCCACTGTTATGCCTGCCTTGAAGAAGCATACCTTTTCAGTTCAAACCTGTCTACAAAGATGCTAGATAGTGCTTTTTTTTTACAAAACTGACGGATGATTTTTTTGGGAATCCTCATGTTCCACCCATTGTATGCCCCTTGAAGCAAAGTTGGGAAAAGTACTGTATTGTACAACTTTGTGTTGCTGTAGGCAACTTTCCAACACAAATCATGATTACTCCACCCATATGCATGTCTAATTGTGTTACTTCATATATTGGAAATTGAGGTTTCAGGCTGGCAGAGCATACACCGTGTACAAGGATGAACCATAATACTAGACAGAGTAAGGCAGATACACAACCTAAATTATCCTGTGATCACCCTCTGGTAGCTTGGCACAGAGCAGTCAGCCTTAATGTACGGGGCATTATGTAAAGTACTTGTGCAACACTTAAATTACAGTAACACAGTGAAAACACCACAAAAAGACTCCATAATATTTATCTGGGTAAAACAAGAACAAAACTACAAAAATCCAATCAGAAGAAATTGAGATACGAATTTTTAAAGATTATACCCATAAACAGAGCTTAGAAGTCAATAGCGCTAAAAAGTTACTTCAGATTGTGCTAGTCTGGGGTAAATCCAAAGTTCAAGCAAACTGCGATGGAGGGCAGGCCAGCTATAGAACCCATGCAGGATTCACTGAAAAATACCTTTGTATAGAGCAAGCGTCGATGTCGAATACTCGATACATCGGTTTGAATTTACAGGCATTTGGTCCATACGTCAGAGTCAAGCCTCGCAGTTGGTGTTAAAGGATCGGCGCTGCGTTGAAGTTCAGTCTTGTGCGGCATCCCTGGGTCAGTGCTGCATTGTCATCAAAGCTCACAGTTTGGATCCACATCATCATCGAATGAACAGTGAATCGGTAAGCACTGCATTGGTTCTGATCGCAGCAAAAGGGTTACTGTATCGATTTTTGCAGAAAACAGCGGCATAACCCAATTCTGAGGTCCAGGACTGGAGGGACATTTCAGGCAAGCTTAAGACTCCCAGATGGCTGAGTCCAGCAGCATACTTACAAGAAGTCTTCTGTGAACCTGAGACTTCAGAGAAGAGGAGGCAAGCCAACAAGCCCATGGAGAAACTTGGGTTCAAGGATGTAGAGTACAGGTCAAGTGCTTCTCACTCCCAAGCAAGAAGAAGCAGACAGCAGGCCAACATAGCACAGCAGGTAGCAAACTGGCAGTCCTTCTTACAGCACAGCAATCAGCAGGCAGCCAGCCAACACAGCAATGCAGGTAGCAAAGTGGCAGTCCTTCCTAAAACAGCAGCTCTTTTTCAAGGCAGAAGATACTTTGTTCCAGCACTGTTCTGGTTTGGTGGTGTCAGAGGGCCAGTATTTATACCCAAATGTGCCTTTGAAGTGGGGAGACTTGGAAGAGGCCTTTGAAGATCACAAGTTTCCTGCCTTTTCTCCCCTGGCTCCAGACTCACTATAGGGGAGGGTATGAATCTCTTTGTGTGAGGACGGGTACAGCCCTATTCAGGTGCAAGTGTCAGCTCATCCATCCCAATCTCCCTTAGTAAGGTCCATCAGGCTGCTGATGGGCCATCAGGAAGCAAATGTCACACCCCAGCTCCCTTGGTGTGGTTGTCTAAAGGGAATGCAAAATGCTCAACTGTCACTCAACCCAGACATGTATTCAGTAACAGACAGAAGCATAGAAAGGTTAAAGTAAGAAAATGCCAACTTTCTAAAAGTGAAATTTTCAGACTTACAATTTAAAATCCAACTTCACCATGAGTTGTGATTTTCAATTGTGAGTCCAGAGACCCTAAACTCTAAATCTTCAGCTTCCTCCAATTGGACATTACACGGAAAATATGTTTTAAGGCAATCCCTACATTAACCTATGGGTGAAATAGAAATCTCAGTAGTTAAAAACAAATTTAACAATGTTTCTCTGCCGGGACATGTAAAACTAAAAAGTACATGTTCTACCTCTTAAATACACTGTACCCTGCCTGTAGGCATGCCTAACACCTACCACATGGGTGACTTATATGAAATAGAAGGAAAGGTTTGAGCCTGGGAAATAGATTAACTTGCCATGTCGAGATGGTAGTTTAAAACTTGGCACACAGTGGCAGGCCCACTAGTGACATTTAAGTTTCAGGCCCTAGGCACATATTGGGCCTTTTACTAGAGATTTACAAGTAAATAAGCCAATGGTACCAAGTTTTGAGTACAGAGCATATGCACTTTAGCACTAGTTAGCAGTGGTAAAGTGCCCAGAATCCAAAGCCAGCAAAAATGAAGTCAGCAAAACGGGAGGTCAGAAGGCAAAAAGTCAGGGATAACCACAACAAGGATGTCAGGTCTAACATTATGGAACACCATTGTGCTCTGGCTAAGCTATAGTTTAAAATTAGTGGTGTAACTAATGACAAGGCAAAGGGCTTTAGTTCCCTAGAAAAAAACTATTGTTTATATTAGCTAAGTCATCCCAAAGAGAGCGTATAAGCTCACAGACATAATTGCAAAAAAGTTCCAATCAGGTGTTGTCCGTAAATATTATTCACAACTAAGACATACATGTAGTTATGCCCAGCATCAGATATGTAACCAATAGACTGGATATGGCATGTAAATATCTGATTGTCAAGAATTATAATAATGATTCATTCATTACAAAATCAAGAGCTCAATGAAAAAACATAAATGAACCCAAGGTGCTTTGGTAACATGAAAGAAAAAGAGCCCACACTATAAACAGCAATAGATTATAAAATTCATCTCAAAGTGATCGATGTCATAAATATCCATTCCTAAAATTCACTTTGTGGAAATTCCCTGTTGAACAAACATTTATTTTCAGCTGTGGATGTCAGTTGCGTTTCCACCAAACTAGTAATCTGCAATCATCATTAGGACAGAAAAAAGATTTCTGGCACTATGATATTTAGGAAAAATATCTGAATTCAAAAGATAATTGAAAAATCTATTTCATTCATCAAACAGGCTGATAAGTGGTAATGCACATGCAGTCCATATTCACTGACATAGTCTTATCCTCAAATTATATTTCAGTGTACCCTGTGATAAAAAATTGTCATGGAAGGGAAAGTGCCGTGGGATCAATCTATGCGATCGCCTGCAATTCAGGTAAAAAAGACGGTCCATCATCCTGAAAGAGATTTGGTGCCCTTACTGATAGGAAAGGAACAGGGCCTGGCAACGATCAGTCAAACACGCAAATAACGCGAAGGTGTCCTTTTTGAAGATCGTAACTTAGGGCCTCATGTAGGTGGCATACACTTTACCGATTCTAAAATACCGAATCATACCGATTCGGTATTTAAGAATCGGTAAAGTGTATGTAGGTAAAAATTCGGTAAATGTTACCGAATCGGAGTGAGTCGGTAATTACCGAATCGGTATTTACCGATTCGGTAATGAGGCATACCTTCCCATTGATGGGAAGGTATGCCTCATTACCGAATCGGTAAATACCGATTCGGTAATGGGGGAGCACATGCAAGGGTGGCAGGGTGTCACATTGACACCCTGTTGCACCCCTGATTCGGCCATGTGTGCACATGTGGCACACATACATGCCCTAAGGGCATGTATGTCTGCCACATTGCACACTTCTAAGCGCTATAACATGCTTTTACACATCCATACTTTATTTACCACCAACTATTAGTTGGTGGTAAATACCGACTCCAAACAACACCCACACAGTCCCCCTACATCTGATTTCTGTATTCGGAATTTACCGAATCGGTAAAATTACCGAATCGGTAATTTTACCGATTCAGTAATTTTACCGATTCGGTAAATTCCGAATACAGAAATTCACCCCCTACATACCAAAAGCCAAAATACCGGTCGGTAACGGTATAATTACCGAAAATCGGCCGTTACCGACCGGTATTTGGCTACCTACATGAGGCCCTTAGTGTGTCTACCTATAACAAAGGAATGCAATTGGTCGCAAAATGAAGGTATTTCCCACTGCAAAATGTCTGTGATAAAAAATTATTTCATATCAATAATAACAAAAAATGACCAAGGTTACAGGTGAATGAATCCAACAATTGTTCATAAAAAGATAGAAAAAGCACTTTGGGGAAAGAACTGCAGCAGGCCACATGATTGCAAACGTTAGGAGTACAATAGGTTACCCAAATGTGCTTCTGAATGGAAAAGTGTTTAGAAATGGGGACATTGGGAAAAGGATGGAATTTAACAGGAAATGTAATCTAATGAATCTTGATTTAAAATGAATTTTACAATAAATTGTAAAATTACAATGGAGAAGAAAGGTAGCAAGCTGGGCTAACGACCAATTTGGGGCAAAGATCCAAATGATGAGATATTAGAATATCTACAGCCTTACAATATAACCATACTGATAGTAATATCTCAAATCATAATCAGTGGTTTTGGTCTAGGATTACATAACGTGGTTACGCATTCCTCCATTCACCCACTTTATTGAACCCTGAAATGATGCGATTACATCAACACATCCACCTGCTCTCTCATCTGTCAAGTAAGAAAGAGATGACATCTCCCCAGAGGGAAGGGAAAACTAAACCACGTGGCAGACACAATCCCTGGCTTCAAAACTGATCATTACTTTTCCGGTAAATGAATTTTTGGAGGACATTATGGGGAAACAGTTCTTAAAAACAACCTTTTATTTTCCTCAACTTTGTTCAGAAAGTTCAGAATTTACCCTATTTGTTGTGCAATCTGATTCAGATGCTATATCTAAGGCATAAAGCAGATGCTATGTCAATTATTAATTCTTAGGAATCCCCCATTTTATTCATTCCAGCATCCTTATTTATTTTCATATTGAACCTGCCCCTTTTTTGCATGGTTATCCCTAAACTATTTTCCTTCCTCTGTCTATTTTCTGACCTTCTTTTTGTTGGTGTTAGGACTCTGGGCATATTTCTAATGCTAACCAGTGCTAAAGTGCATGAGCTCTCTCCCTAAACATGGTATATGGTTTACACATGTTTGGCATATTTGATTTACTTGTAAGCACCTTGTAAAGTGGTATTCTATATACACAGGGCCTGTAAATTAAATGCTACTAGTGGGCCTGCAGCACTACTTGTGCCACCCACAGAAGTAGCCTTTCAAACCTGTCTCAGGCCGACCACTGCAGGGCCTGTGTGAGCAGTTTACAGCCACCTTCCCATGGCATTTAAAACTACTTGCCAAGCCTTAAACTTCCCTTCTATTACAAACAGGTCACCCCTAAGGTAGGCACTAGGTAGCCCCATGGGCAGGCTGATGTGTAAGTAAAAGGTAGTAAATTTGCCTTAATGTGTGATGCCCTGGAAGTGACAAACAGCCTATTTTGTTTTTCCCTACTGCGAGGCCGACTACTCTCACAGGCTAGCATGGAGAATTCCCTTATATACTTATAAGTCGTAATTCCTAGTCAGAAAGGAGTGGTCTTGCCATGTTTGGTACATTTAGAATAATGGTGATAAATCCTACACACTGGTGTAGTTGGATTTTTCTGGGAAACAGTGTTTACAATGCTGCCATTACATCGTGTTCCTAGTACAATGGGGTCGATACAACAACCGCTTTGTTAGAGTGCGATGCCTTTACATCTCAAGTCATTAGATCGACTTGCTGTCGGGGGTGCTCTAACCCAAGGAATAGTATAATTTACTATTCCAACACCTTCCCTACTGTTGCGCAGGCTGGAGTTGGAATAGTAAATTATACTATTCCTAAGTCCAGTGCGCCCCCTACAGCAAGTCGATCTAATAACTTGCAATGTAAAGGTATCGCGCTCTAACAACGCAGTTGTTGTAACGACCGCGTTGTAATAGAACGCGATGTAATAGCATGCAATGTAACATGCTATATTCGATTTTTCTATACCATTTTAGAAATGCCACTTTTAGAAAGAGGGAATTCATCTGTACTTATGACTCTTTGTGCTTTACAGCCTGACTCTAATACACTTCTGTGCTAGGTGACAGCTACACTTTATGCATACTTTCCAGACAGCCACCACATAGGAAGGGTTGGGTGTGACAGGGTGTACATCTGAATACTGATACACTTCCTGGGATGGTAGAGGGAGAGACGGTTCACACTTTATAATTGCATAGGTTGTATCTTGCCCTCACAAAAAGGGCTGATTTACCCCCTACTGATTGACTGTAGCCAGGGCTGGGTTGAAAGGAATTGTTGCCCACTTGTAAGGGTTCCTTTAAATTCACCCCTTTATCAAAGATGTTTTTGAGTATTAGTGCTGGAGCTCTGACCCCATGTCTTTAGACACTGGATGGACTTGTAACCAGATGCTGCTAGCACTATAAACTGCAAATTGCCAGAAGTCTGCTGTGCTATCAGGAGGAAACACCATTGGGACAACGTGCTTTGTTGTGGTGACCTGCTGCCTGCTAGATTACTGAAGGGACTGCCACGCTGCCAAGTAACCAAAAGTGCTGACCTTCTGCCAGCCTACCTCCAGCTATGCCCTACCAATGTGCTACAAGGGCTTGTTTGCCCCTGGGGCTATCAAAAGACTACCTGTGTTCACCGTTACCAGGAAACTCTGCTACTTGTAAGTCCAGCAACATGCAACCTTGTCCACGATCTGATAAGCAGCATACGTTCGAAAGAGACTAAGTGCATTGTTTTTAATCCCACCAATGCAATAGCGCTAAAGGAAGTCACCCACTACAGTCAAATGAAGTCCTCTGTGGGAGCCCAAGTACTTGTTGACAACTAAAATGCCACCTTCCCCCTCCTTACGGGGCTCACGATGCACTGCTGTAGTGATTCCAGGCTATGCTGCACTTAAGCCTCTTCCCCGATGAGGCTGCCGAACGACACTGAACCTCGCTGTATGAGGCCCAGGATGTCACACCGCAGTCACACTTCTGAAACCTGATGAGACAGGGATCTGCTTCCCAGGTATGCCCCTGCTAACCTGTGTGGAGTGAGGAAGACGCCTCACTCTCTAAAAGCTACTGTGTCACTCAAATGGGCCCTGCGAGGTGCACCATAATCGCCCAGCCCCGTCACCCATGGTAGAGTAATACTGCTTTGGAGCTCTGCTGGTGCCTCAACCCCGAGCTGCCCTTGACCTCACAGTGATTGGGGGAGCTTGCGCCTCAATAGTACATGGATCGTACCTGCTGGGCAGCCCAGTTAATCACCTCTGTCAGAAGACCACCCCAGAATGAGACACGAGTACTTTCCATACCGTACCGTAAAATCCACTTTAATTTCATGGGTATTTTGATAGCGAAGGACCCAACCAGGTCTCCCTGCGTAATCCTTATGTTGGTGCCTCCCCTCTCTCCTGTTGTGACGGGTCATGGGGGCATTGTTGGTGCTCTATTCAGTGGGGGGAACCTCAGGAGAGTATCCTGAGGACGGCAAAAGGACGTATATAGAGACAAGACTGCTTGAGGATTTTATACCAAATTTCCATATTTCGTGTGATAGGTATGCAGGTGCTCCTGCGGCCTATGTTTTATACCTGCAAATATCCCAAGGTGGCTCCTCATTTTTATTCAAATACAGCATAACATGTAATAGGAGAGCAGATGCACTATAGCTATGTGTTCCCTGCATTTGTAAGTTATTTACCCTAAACAATTTGCATTAATTGATAAGTGCTTATGGATGTATGTCGGTTTTGCCTTGTATTGTCTAGTATAACAAGTATTATCGGAGTAATAACATTAGATGCATAATATTTATAATTCATGTCGTTTTGGTCTTGTTTATTTCTACTAGATATATATATATATTTATATAATCCTATGTGGAATCTCTTTTGTGGTATATTCATTGTTTGGCTGTGTGAGTGTGTTGCACAAACACTTTATACATTGCCTCTGATGATAAACCTGCCTGCTCTGTACCAAGCAACCACAATGCGAGCACAGGTTATCTTTTGTGAGTAACTTACTTGCCCTGAGTAGAGTGATGGGCTCTGCTGGCTTAGGTGCATACCGAAGCCAACTAGAAACCCCATTTCTAACACAGATGGACTAGAACATTTCACAGGTATGAAACATCTACCCTCCACCAAAACTAAACTTATATTGTTCCATAACAAATCTTACCATGGAGTCCTACTTAAGGCACGGCGCCCATCTTCACACCTTAAACTACCTTATCACCCTCACACCATTTTTCTCATAAGGTTGGCACTCAAATTTATGCATAACAATTTCCTCACAAGAGAACTCACGTCCTTTACATTCCTACATTTTCATAATATACTTACTCTCAAATCTTTTGTCTTTTTTGTTGTTTTGCCAACCAACAGGAGTAATCATGCAGTGGCAGCGATGCAACATTGAATTCTCACCAATCAATTTGGGACCAAGAAATTGTACTAATTCTTTGAAGACATCTTTGAAGGGCACAGGCAGGCTTGATGTGAGTTGCAATATCCATCCCTTTTCGTTGGTAGTCACTATTTTGCCTTGATCACTCTCACTGTCAACTTCTTCTATAAGCTGAAATTCACAGATAATCCTACTGTATGAGGCAACATATCTTATTGTACTATCCATGGAAGATGCATTCAAGTGTTGGTCCACTCCACCTGCAAATGTTTCAAACTATGTTGTTTTCATGGAGGACCACCATTGTCAGCACTTACATTAGATAATGTTCAGAAGAACGCTGCACACCTTGTTTAAATCAATGAACATTGTTAACATTTCAACTTATTAAAGCTATTCATTAATAGCTATTAATGAACAGTGAAAAAGAGAAAGAACTTCCATATCAACATAAAAGCTGGGGAACATTGTCACAAATACCATATGTACATGAGAGGACCCTGTCTTTGCTAGCTCTGCGCTGCCCAATTAATCCCATTCTATCCAGAGGGGAAGCCTCCATCCATGGTTGCATTAAGCACAAACAGGGTGTGCAGACTTTTGTTTACCTCTCTGCTACAATCACATTGGCCTATCTTTCTGTTCCACCTCCAGGTGCCTGTAAACAGTCAACACACTAAGATACTGCTGGAATTTCATATCCCACCAAAGTCTAGCACCACTTCTACTTGACATATTTGCTTGTTTGTGGTGCATACTTGTAAACTCATGTTAATATTTATTTTCCCATGTGCAATGGAGAGCACAATCTTGGTTTGTTGTTACTTTTCAGCACAACATGCCTTGCGAGTAAAGTCTGTTGCTTATGTGCCACAAATCACTTGATCCTATCCCTAAACAGTGACTGAAACGTCCTTGAACTTTGAGCATGAAAAAAGTGCAGTGCGCTTAACACATATCAATTCCAGATTAGCTCAGTGAGTTCTTCAATGTTTGTGCTAATACCAGTCAGGAAGGAGGTGCTAACAACGATTTCCAGCGCCTCGCAGTTTTTTTTAGTTATAACCTTTTGTGGCAGTGCCATCTTCAGCACTCTGCCACTCATCTGATACTAGTCTCACCTGTGAGTCAATACATTCACTCTGGTCTCTGTAGTCTTTTCAGTATTCCAAAGGTAAATGCTGTTCACTTAAAGCTGAGGGGACTCTATGGATATAGATGTGATTAGGTTTTTTCGCAAGGGTGGTGTTGTGGTCTTACATATATACTGATGCTTGTGTGGATTGATTTTACTATTGGCAGATTGTGAGATATTACTAGCTTTCTGTCTTTGTGCAAAAAGGTGTGACATTAAACTATGGCAGCAGTTTAAAATCACATTTCACTGTACCACATGTGGGTTTAGGGCAGGTGTTAATACCCCACAATACTGGTGTGAATATTAGAGAGTGTACAGTGTGTCCACTATAATAGTTGCCTTTTAACTCCCAGAAAAAGCCATTCTACAATATATAATGGTTCAGTTCATGCATTTATGATGCAAAGCTTTGTAACCTGGGTTGTGGGACAACTCAGCTATTGTTGTGAACTGAATTCTTCTCTAGACTCAAACATATTTGGCGACTGGCACATGTATTTGAGGTGTTTGCTGAGCACCACATATCTGCCCCACCTGCCATGTCCCCGGAACTGCTTGAGTTGCAGACCATGGGAACAGAAGGCATTTCTCATCATTTATACTGGACGGACCATGGGACTACAAGACATAAAGGTTGGAGGTTCCACATCTGAAGCTAGAAGTAAGTGATGAAATATTAAATGACATAAGCATGTTTTATGTACTCACACATGACAACTGGTACCCATATGCTTATTCGTTACTGCTAGTTTAAAAGGAACATGGAAAACACAATCCAGCTATGAAAGAATAATGTTGACTTTAAGAACCATTAAATGGCATTTAGATATTGCTTACTACCGCAGTTTTGTATTTTACTGCTCTGTAAATTATCTGTGTCTCTTTTAACCAAAGTAATGCTAACAAATACAGGGACCTCAGGAGGATGAAAAGCTGAGTTGGCCTAAAAATCATTTGTCATCGACAACTGAAGATCAGATCAGAACCCAGCATGGAGACCTTGACACACGGAACTATCTTCTCAACTTGATGGTGAACAAAAAGCTGGAAATGGAACAAACCCGGGCAAATGGGCAAACCAGTGCCACATACTCAGCACTATTGATTTCAAAAAGCATAATGGATAGATTGGATGTCTTCAAGACACGGGGAACATGATTTTTGATTTACTGAGCCTGTTGACTCAAATAGATAACCTTGACCTCACTAACTGTGTGTCAAAAACAGAAGCTCTCACAGAAATTCCTGTTTTGTGGTAAAGGGTCATCACAGCCACCCCTAACTAATATCTCATCCTATTATTCCCTATCTTTCAAGCAGTCTTCTCTGAAGGCTAAGATGTAATCAGCTTAGTGAAATGGGCTTCCAGCCAATACTCCATCAAAGATAAGATAATGACTTTGGAAGAATGTTTGCAGTTTCTTTGATTACTCATACACATACAAATGCTTTTGATTATGTTCATCTTAACATTGACTTGTGTTTGATGTTAAAGTTTAGCCGTGTTTTATGACATAGTACATTGGATAGTTTATTGCTTTTGTTATCAGGTATATTTTGAACCTAGTCAAAAAGTGGAGTTGGGTAATGTTCACAAACCTGCTTCAGTCCTTACCTGATAATACATTGTGGTACATGCAGTAAAAGGTAGTCTTCACGGACAGTGCTTTTTGTTGCTTCATTCTTGATTGATTCTTGATGCACTCCAGTGCTGAATAGTCTTTGGCACTAGTTTTTCAATCTTGTAAATTCATCAGCAAGGCTGAACGTTCTGTTGGACTGTTGCTCAGTGTATATGGATTAGCGGCTAACATCTCATTGGTATTAACTTTAGCTCATATGAACTAACTGCTCATAGGTACTAATCCACAAGCCTGCCACTACCGCAAGAGGTAGAAGCTTTTATAGACAGTGTCAGAAGGTGGAATTACACACTTTTCACAACTGCCCTTCCCAAATATCACATTGTGGCACAAGTTTGTCTTTACAGAGTTTGTTTCTCAAACCTTGATGCATAGCTAGTGTTGAATAGACTTTGACATGTGGTTTAATTTTTTAATTCATCCGGAAGACAAAATGTTTTAGGGAGAACATGGCCTGCTGCTAAGTTTATTCAAATTCATTTTTGGATTCCATGGTCTGGAATTAGCACCTCTGTGCTGTTGGGCACTAATCCTCCCAAAGGATTGAATGTGCCCCGTCCCCAAAACCTTCACCTTTCTGTTGAGTTCACAAGGATGAAACACTGGTGTCAAAGGCTGTACAACACTGGCTGCACCGTAATACTCAAGCAAATACAAACTCATTGAACAAATAGTATGCCTTGGACCTCATTCTCTGGTGAAGCTGGAAACAGCTTACAAACACTGTGCAACTCCACCTTCAGAGATCTTCAGTCATATTAACTTGCACTTGTGCATTAAACCAACCAATGTATGGGGCTGTGAACTTAATAGACACTTTTTATCTTTCTAGAGTGGTAGCAAGATTTTAATCGCAAGTTTTCTTTTATGGGACTGCTTTATTTTGATATATTTAGATTTTACTACTGTGAAGCTGAACACACCATTCAAATGTATTTGACCATGCAGGAAATCTTATTTACTACATGAACATGTTGTATAGCAGCATGTGGACTGGATGCAAATCACACAGTACACAGATGCAAGTCGGTTAGTGCCAAATTGTTTGGCATGTTTTATGCAAAAATAAAAATACCAATTAATGCCCTTTTCTGAAAGTAATCTAACTTTAGGCTAAAAATAGAGACAAGAACAACCTTTAATACATCAAAGTTGTATTAGACCTCAAAACGAACATCAATACATGTATTGGCAATAGCTATCAAATAACAATCAATAAAAATAAACATTTATATCTAATTAAATTTCCTTAAGGGTACTATACACATAGTTTTCAATAATGAGCCTTCGTACTTAAAACTCATTTATTGGAACAGAAGTATAGCAAGAGTGCAATAGCCCTAATGCTAGGAAGGAAAATGTGAACACCTTTCTGGGTTAGGTAGCAAAAGGTAGTGATGCTGGGGAGCGATGGGAATTAGGAAATAGCAACCCTGGGGTCTGCAGCCACAGCACCTGCTGCTCTAATGATTGCCATAGGCCTCTTTTTGAATGCTAAACTATTTTCAAGACAGGCAGGTGTACTATAAGATCTACCTCCCCTCCACACATCACCATAGATAATCAATGTTTCTCAGCAACCAAAGGTTGCCACAACACTTGGCCATTTTTTTCACAAACTTCATTACAAACATTCTTAATAGGCACAAAAAACACTTACATCTTATTGAACTTGAGTACACTACATTAAAGTCGACCTTTACACCCTGAGCACGAGCGTTGTGTAAATTATGGGATCTTGTTAAACATTAGATAAAGTACCCAGATAAAGTATCCTTTGCTGTACATTATAAGGATATTGCAAGTTACCAGGGAGTTCCATGACCATATAGAGCAACAAGACAGAAGGCTGAGTTACTTTATAAGGTCATGGAACTGCAAGGTTACTTACACTACCCTGTTAATGTATGGTAGACCATGTTTTATTCCTTATAATGTATGGTTACATACATTATAATAAATCGCTTAAATTGTTGAGGGCTTGTTCTCTCGTGGTCACTGCTATCAAGAACAATAACTGCAGAATCCTACTGTGAAATTAAACACAAAAAAATGTAGCTAATCTTTTTTACAAAACACTATTAGAATCTGTTTAAGAGATGTCAGGGTAAAAAATGCCTAGTTTCAGATTGTGCATGAACATGAAAAGGTTATCTTTTCTGCAATGATCTGTAGCATGGAATGAAATAAACATGTATTGCTATCAATATTTCTGGTGATCAAAATGTCTTCCAAGACAAACATATCAGTAGAAGGAAAATCCAGTTTCCATTTTCCTTGATTAAACTTCAGCTGTAATTATGGTCTGTGGCTTGCCTTTCACCCTGGCTACTGGCTCTGAAAGCAGGCTTTGTCACGCCAGAAGCCAGCTGGAAGAACCTATTAGAATTGAGTAAGTACGTCACTTCTTTATCACAAGCGACTATACACTTCACACCTTGCCTGTCATAAAACAAGAAAAAACATTGGAGACAGGCTTTTATAAAGGGACCGTGGGCTCTCATGTATTGTAAAAATACAACAACTAGTTTAATGTGTACAGCAGCAAGTGAACATCAATGCCTGCCTACAGCTTCGGTTAGAAAAAAAAAATTCTATTGACACCATGGGCCATATGTAGGTAGCAACACATTTACCGATTCATAAATACCGAATTTTACCGATTCGGTATTTATGAATCGGTAAATGTGATGTAGGTAATGATTCGGTAAATTTTACCGAAACGGAAAAATTCGGTAAATATGAATCGGTATTTACCGATTCGGTAATGGGGCATACCTTCCCATTGATTCCTATGGGCCTGGAGGCCCATAGGAATCAATGAGAAGCCAGTCACCATTACCGATTCGGTAAATACCGATTCGGTAATGGGGGGAGCATATACAAGGGTGGCAGAGTGTCACATTGACACCCTGTTGCACCCCTGATTCTTGCATGTGTGCACATGTGGCGCACATACATGCCCTAAGGGCATGTATGTCTGCCACATGGCACTCTTACATCTGCAAAATATTGCGTTTTGCAAGGTATTCGTTATTTATCACCAACCTGTATTTGCTGGTAAATAACGAATTCTTAATTCTAATTTGCACTCTTTAGAGTGCTCCCTACATTCAGGATTCGGTATTTACCGATTCGGTATTTTACCGATTCGGTAATTTACCGAATCCTGAATTATGCCTCCTACATCCCAAATAGCTAAATACCGGTCGGTAACGGGATATTTACCGAATTTCGGCCGTTACCGACCTGTATTTAGCTACCTACATGAGGCCCCATGTCTCTTAGTAATCTAGCATAACAACTGTTGGCACAATGTATCTCCCACAGAATGAATAATCAGCTTGATTCTTTTTAGATGAATGTCAGGTGGGAATTCAAAGGATTTTTAAAATAGAGTGGACTTCTGTTCACTCCTTTCTACGTCAATGGTTTTGGCCCTGAAGAAGTGTTGGCTCTCCATTGCACAGATATCCTCTCCGCAGCCATATTTTACTCAGTGAGGGGTGTGTTGAGGAACCCTGCCTCCGACTCACAGGAAGACATGTTCCATACACAGAGGAAGCCATATTGGAAGAATGTACCCAGTCATTTAGACAACATTCACAGCACACAATCTATTACCTGCATGTTTGATCTATAATTCAGTGTATAGTCTTTCAATTGCAACTTCCAACAATTGTGATTAACTGATATCTGGGCTGCATCAGAACACTGTAAAATGGAAGACCAGTCCAAGTGCGGCTGTTAGGTAGTATAAACAGTTGTAAAGGCTGGTAATTTTACACCCAGGATTGATCAGTTCTTAAAATATGCAGGAGAGATGAATTCCCACTGAACATTTTCCAAAATACAGACGTTTAAAGCAGAAACTAAACATCAACCACTGAAGTCCTTAGAGAGGGCCAGACATGCATTACTAAGGGGGTTCAATGACTGTGGACTGCAAGCGGATTTAGCATTTACTACAACAACACTACATGAAATCTCTGCTGTAGTGTTTTCAAAAGCAAAAACTTCAAGGGAGAGTCACACATACCCTGCCAACAATCCTGTTGCATATGTATGGTATATATATACCCCCGTTTTTGCAAAAAACATTGGTGGCTCATACTGGTCACAGTGCTGCCTTTGCTTATGTCAGCAGGATTGATGCGTCTGTAAAAAGATATATACATTTACCAGTTCTAGGTAGTTATAGTTTGGTCTGCTTTTCCATAGAAGCAGTGTTTTTTTGAGGTTGATAATAACTTTGGCCATGTTTAACGAATCTTCACAAAAGTTTCCCACAAAAAGTTCACCCACCTCAGCTCCTTCTGCAAAGTTTCGGGGTGACCTGTCAAGCGGGGCTGAGAAAAAAGAGTCGGTTCCAAAACACAATATCCCCATACATTTTCCATAGACTTCTTTAAGACAGGTTATAGCAAAACTGCTGAGCGAAATTACACCAAATTCAGCAGGAAGATATATTGTGCTTTTTGTGATTTGGTGTAAAGCCCTTCAGTAGTTTCTGAGATATTGGGATGGAAATGAATTGTCAATTTTTGCAGCTGGGCTCCTAACAGTCCTGCAAGCGACCCGTGAGAACGCAAAATAAAAAATGGAGCCCTGTGATTGGTCAAGAGGCCCATTTCCCCCATGAGCCTTCATGCTCTTGCAGGAGCAAGAGGGTCCCGCGAGTTCCACAATGATTGGCTGGCTGTTGGAATTTTAGAAATTAAATCGCCACCATTACTGTTAAGTGTGAAAAACGTGCTGTGGAAATTAAGTAAAAAAACTATATAAGGGGCAGCAGAAAGGCATGCTGTCACCTTAGATTTAGAGCAGAGGTGTCTAAGGGATACTGTGAAGAAAATAAATGCATATTATTTTAAACGCATTTTTATGATCTTGTGGGACTCTCGCAGGATCGAGAATAGTAAAAAGGAGTAGATGAGTTCTAAATACACTCTATTAGTAGGAATGCATAATGTGATCTTTGTTTTTGAGAGAGAGTGTGTAAGAGATAAGTACTGTGATGATTATAAGGTTTTTTCCTACATGTTACGAACTTGTGAGACTGTATGCTCTCTGATATGCACAGTTTGTCCTGTAGGAAGGAGTCTTACTGGAAATGGTGTTTTTCAGAGTCTACTATTTAAGTCCACCGACTTGGTCAGAGTTGTGAGTAGTAACTCTACTCACAACTCTGACCAAGCCGGTGGACTTAAATAGTAGACTCTGTAAAACACCATTTCCAGTAAGACTCCTTCCTACAGGACAAAGTGTAGGCTCTTCCTATACACTAGTAAGCACACCCATCATCAAAGAGAGGGGTGTTAGTGGGGAGGACAGTCCCTGGACGCAACATGCAATGCACACCCATCATCCAAAATAGAGGTGTCAGCAGAGAGGCCAGACTCTCTCCAAAAACCCTACTGTGCACACCTGTCACCTGAGAGAGAGGGCTGAAAGGAAATGACATTCGTTGGAGAGTGGTTTATTAGTAGGGATACATTGTGACCTATCACTCGTTATAAGGTTATAAACACAATGAGAGGTTCAGTCAAGGTCTCAATAAATGATTCCCTTGATCAACCCTGGGTAGCTGGCAACGATCAGGCAGGCTTAACTTAGAAGACAGGTGTGTAAAGCATTTAAAACACTCATACATTGAATAAGTAAGACACAACACACAATAAAAATTCAATACCAATTCATAAAAAAGGGAAATATGTTTATGATATAAATGTCATTAAAACAACAACAATCCAATGTAGGGAACCAGAGATATGAATGTTTAAAGATTAAAAACTAGTGCTTAGAAGCAAATAGTGCTCAAAGGGTTAAACAAGGTTGCACTGTACAGGGACAAAGTCCAGAGTTCAAGCCACCCACAATGTAACCCTTTTACACTTACTTCTAGAAGTGTTTCTTGATGCAGGCAAGTGTTCCACAGCTCCAGCCAAAAGTACAGATGCTCTGGTTGGCCTCTTGGAGTCTGGGACTACAACTCCCACAATGCACCTAGAAAGCTTATGGAGTTTTATTCAAAGGTTGCTCAAAACTATCCAACTTCATGAACTTCTTCCTGACGTTCCTCTTGTGGGTTCAAATTGTCCAAAGCACCAATCCAAGGGTCTAGAAGATCTGCCATGGTCCTTGAGATTTTGAGACTACAATTCCCACAATGCACCCAGCCAAATGCATAAAAAGTCCACTGGACGCATTCCAGGATGCGGTCTTCTTGGTGGGGGATGATGCAGGTGGGCTCTGTTAACTTGTAGCTTCTAGGTACACCACCCCTTGATTTGGTGAAGCTAGGCAAAGTCCCTAGGGCTGTAGGACCAGATTGTGCAGCAGGTGCAGTCCCTCAGCGTGCAGTCCTTTTGATGCAGATCAGGTTTCCAGCAAGGCAGACCTTCTTCTCCTTGTTGCTTCATGCAGTAGATCTGAGTTGCTAGGCAGCTCTTCCATTTTTATCCAGTGTTCCTGGATGACAAACAGAGGGGCACGCCTGACCAATGTGGCTCGGGGTGCCCTCTCAGGTATGACCACTTCCTCCAAAGTGTGGTATGTTCTTAACCCAGAAAGCATTATTCTTTCCAAATAGAGAAACTTTCACCTGGAGGTTAAGATCGGGCTAACCCTTCCCACTCTTGTGGCCAAGTTTCCTCAACACTCTCCTTCCAACCCCTAAACTGTCATTCCCTCTTTAAAGACCAGTTTGGGTACTGACTTTTGCTCTGCAGCTGCAGTTCTTGTAGCACAGAAAACACGTTGTCTCTAGGCATGCCACTTTACACCTCATTAAGACAACTTGGCTCAGCCTGGCAGAGGATGACCAATCACAGCAGTGCTGCTAGAAGACTGGATTTTGGCTTATCGAAAAGAAAGTTCTATAACTTCTTTTGTGTGATAGTTACAATAAATCTAACATTGGCAAGTTGTTGGAATGTTATACTTTGAAGTATATAATTAGTTCCTTTATTTCAATAGTTACACTTTAATAAAGTGTTCCCAGGTTAGCCTATGGAGCCATTGTGCTACAATGGAGAAAACATAATTGGCAGTTTTTTCCTTACCAGGTACATACAATATATTTTATAATATCCCTGCTTATAGTAACAAGGCACCCTACCCCTGGGGCATATAGGGGAGACGTTAGGGGTGACTTATATGTAAAAAAAATGGTAGTTTGAGACTTTGGAAGTACCTTTAATTCCAAAATGAATTTATATATAATTTAAGTTTAAAAACAGCCTGCAAGGCAGGAC
This sequence comes from Triturus cristatus, assembly GCF_964204655.1. NCBI lineage: Eukaryota > Metazoa > Chordata > Amphibia > Caudata > Salamandridae > Triturus > Triturus cristatus. The sequence continues at coordinate 381,566,682 of NC_140595.1, forward strand.
TGGCTTTTAAAATAACAGCAGGCACCACATTAGTGCACACTTAAGTACATGAAGTCTACTGGGCCTCTAGACCTACATGCTCTACCATGTGCCAGGGATGTACCTGTACCAATTGTAATTACGCCTAATTACCATGTACTTTTATTCAGAGCACAGGCACTGGGTCTGGTCAGCAGAGCCCAGGGCACAGAGTCAGAAAACCAGCATCTAGTATTCAAATTGGGTGCAAAAAGTGGGGGGATAGTACAAACAGGTCCTGGTTTCTTACTCCATCTGAGAGAGGTCCGACAGGAGAGGGCAGTTTCTTCCTACACACTACTATGCACACATGTCCTCTGAGAGAGAGGTCTGAAAGAAGAAGGCAGTCCCTCGCCTCACACTACTTTGTACATTCGTCATTTGAGAGCGAGGTCTGAGAGGAGAGGTCAGTCCATCCACACAGCCTACTATGCACACCTGTCATCTGAGGGAATGGTCTGAAAGAAAGGGGCAGGCCATCCCTACACTCTACTATGCACATCCGTCATCTGAGAGAGAGGACTAAAAGAAGAGGCCACTTCTTCCCCCCAACTTCTATGCACACCTGTCATCTGAGATAGAGGTCTGATAGGAAAGGGCAGTCCATTCACGTACTCTACTATGCTCATCTGTTCTCTGCGAAAGAGGTGTGATAGGAGAGGACAGTCCCTATGAACACACTACTATGCACACCTGTCATTTGAGAAAAATGTCTGAGAGGAGAGGCCAGTTCATCCACACACCCTACTCCACACACCTCTAGAGAGAACTCTGACTGGAGAGAAAAGTCCGTTTACACACTCGACTAAACACTCCTGTCATTTGAAAGAGATGTCTGATAGGAGAGGGCAGTCCCTCCACACATACTACTATGCACACCTGTCATCTAAGAAAGAGCTCTGACAGGACAGACAAATCCTACCACACTCACCACTACATACTACACACATCAGTCATCTGAGTGAGAGGTGTTGCAAGAGAGGGCAGTCCCTCTCCACACAATACGACACATACCCATCTTCTGAGAGAGAGATCTGAAAGGAGAGGCAGTCCATCCACACACTGTACTACACACTTTGTCATCTCAGAGAGAGGTCTGACAGTAGAAACAAGTCCCTGCACACACCCTGCTAGTATCCCCGTCATCTCAGAGAGAGTTCTGCCATGAGAGACAAGTCCCTCCACTCACTATTGCACACTCCCATCATCTGCAAGAGAGACAGGAAAGGGCAGTCCATACACAAACCCTTCTATGCACACTTGTCATCTGAGAAAGAGTTCTGCAAGGGGAGGCCATTTGTTCCACACACTCTACTATGCGCACACATCATCTGAGGGAGAGGTCTGACAGGCGAGAGAAGTCCCTCCATACTCACTACTAAGCACACCCACAATCTAAGAGAGAGATCTGTAGAAGAGGGCAGTCCATCCACATAACCTACTACCCACACTCTTCATGTGAAGGAGAGGTCTGACAGTAGAGACAAGCCCATCTACACACCCTACTACATACACCTGTCATCTGAGGTAAAGATCTAAAAAGAGAGCCCACTACATTCAGACACTCTACTATTCACAATCATCATCTGAGAGAAGGGTCTGACAGGAGAGGGCAGTATCCCCCCACACACTACTATGCATACTTGTAATTTGAGAAAGAACTTTGAAAGGATAGAGTAGTTCCTCCTCACATCCTAGTATGCACATCTATTATCCAAGTATAGAGGGCAATCCTTCTCATATACTACTATTATCTTACAATTCTGTTGAGATCTCAGAAGAAGCTTGCAAGAGTAGCACACTTTCTGGAGGGAAGCTTCCCACAAGAGGTCCGATCGATCTCGTGAGTATCTCACGAGACTCATATGGAAAAATACTGAGCCTGTCACAAGGTGTTTTGCTATCCTGCGAGCCTCTCATGAGATCTGCATGGGAAATGACTGGGCCTGCCATAAGATGTTTTACATTCCTGCCAGAGTCTCTCAAGATGGTATGGGAAGAAGTAGAAAAAAGGGACAAAGTTGAAGCAATAGTTACCATCTTACTACTTGGTTGAAAAAATGCTGTGATGTGATTGGGTGCCGGACCAGAGATAGCTCACATTCTCATTGGTGCTTTAGAGGAGAATGGAGTCTGTTTCAGTTGTGTCATTTATGTTTGTGTTGAAATAGAGTGATGTCTTCAGCTGCATTAACAAACAAATCCAAATTCAGGTACTTAGGAATATAGGGGCAGATGTATCATTGAAAACACTGGTTGCAAAGGGGCAGATTCGCATAATCTGCCCCTTTGCGACCGGTATTTTTGCATTTGGGATGCATCAACCCAAATGCAAGTTCGTAATTTAGGTAACCGCAAATTGTGCGATTACCTAAATTGCTAATGCATTTAGTGAATTGCAAATTGCGATTCCCTTAATGCAATGCATGCTGCACTTACCATCACTATCAAGTTGATGGTAATTTGCAAAAACTTTGAAAAATGCACAAAAGTGCATTTTTAAAGTGCCATGTTGCTCACACACATGCCCTTGGGACATGGGTGTGCGCAACATGTGATCACATGCCAATTTTTAGGGGTGCATCAGGGTGGTCATTTGGCCCCCTTGCCCCCTTGAACTTGCATGTACAATTTGCCAGTACCTGTTTGGTACTCGCAAATTGCGCATGAAATTCCCATTCAGTCCTACGGGCCTTTAGGCCCATAGGAATGAATGGAAAGCTATTCCTTAATAGCGAATCGCAATTAGCAATCAAGGAATATTTAGGAATCGCTAATATGTTAGCGAGCCCTACATGCATAGGAAATTGCGATTCCATAATTGCGATTTCTTAATAATAACAATTATGGAATCGCAATTGCCTACAATGATGCATATGCCCCATAGTTTATAAACTTTGTTGTGAAGAAAGATTGTAAGTGCAAGAACGTTGATAAACATATTGTACTCTATGTTTACAGAGTGAAAACTGGGGAGGTGTAGATGTCTTAATATAGCTTTTGAGAGGTAGACATTAGAATGGAGAGATATATCAGCAAGTATTGCAGTTTGTGCCATGAAAATGAGGTGTTCAAACTGGATGTACTTGTAAGTAAAGGAAGAAGTGTTTCTTAAATTCTAAAAAAAAGAAATGAATAATACAATGTACATATTTTTTAGCCCTACGAGATGTTTGAATAGTTATATTGATATTTCTTGTGAGGAACACTGTGATGAGTGTTAGCAAAGGTGTGTGAAGATGAATGTTTTACTTAATAAACTGTTATGGAAGCAGAATTCATAGCAAGTTATAATTTAATTGTGAAAACTTTAAAATAGAGTGGTTCAGGGTGAGGAATTTTTCAGGTGAAAGGAATAACAAGTTACTGGTGTTATAGATATAAATATTTGATTGTGGGTAAAAAAATGTAGTAAAGCATAGACAATGTAGTGATATATCACTATTATCAATTATTAATCTGTATGTAACTTTTATTTTTTGGGTTATTTTGCCTTTTTTGGGAAGAAATTGGAAACTTGTCTAAAAGGAAGCAATTATCTGCATAAATAAGCAGCAAAAATCGCATTGTTGAGATGGGCACGATTATTGTGCTGTTTAGCAGTAAGTACCTTTTCGGGTACAGTGTATTCAGTTTGGAAGGATGTGTAAACGATTGAACTGTTGTCCAATTCAGCAGCAAGAGCTAACGCTGCATGAGCTATGCTTTGTGAAATGTTTTATAGATCTGAGACTTTGCTGAGACTATTTTGCAACCTAGCCAACTGTGGAACAGCAGGAAATTGAAGAATCTTTGCCAGACTAATGTGGCTAAAGACAGGAAGATAATTGCTACCTATACCAAAATCCAGTAGGCAAATAAAGCAAAAAGGGATACGGGGGGACATAAGCGCCTGCTGAGTGTCAGAGAAAAATGTTTTATATCACTGATGTCTCATTTGTTATGTTTGTTTTATAGTTGTTGATGTAGTTTGTTAAGATAGCTGTTGTAGTTGTATATTCCTGTAAAATTGTTTTGCTGGAATACAAAAAGGTTAAGGTTACTTTTAATTTCTTTGTTTAATACGTATTATAAGTGTCAATTTTATTATAGTATTGCAATATTGACTAAACCTGGCAGTTCTCAACAGATATGCTACTCCATTTTATACCCTAGTGTGGACATTTTTCAGTATGAAGAGAGGTATGTGCAGAGAGGGAAGTATCTACCCAAAGCCTACTTTGCACATGTGTTATTCTGGGGAGATGTCACAACTGGCAGTGTGTTTGCATATCATAGTTTCTATATTGTAATGCAATGCAGACTTCTCAGCATACAGGGTAATTTGATCCCTACCTCCGTCGTCTTGGGTAGAGCTGTAACCAAAGAGGTAAGCCTCTTTTCACAGCCTAATTTACACACCCATGATCTAAGACACAGTACAGAGGAGAGAGGCAAGTCTCTTCCCACACTGCTAGGCTTATCATGCAAGACCGATGTGCCAGAAAACAGGGTTGTTCATCCCTGCAGTCTAATTTGCATACTTGTCAGCTTGGGAAGAGGTATGAGCAGAGAGATAATGTTTTCTGAAAGCCTATTACAGACACCTCTCACACTGGTAAAATGTGTTATTGGACAGGTCACTCACTTCTCAGACACCCCTGTGTATCCCTGTTGCTCTAGAGAGAGGTGTCAGAAGTGAGGCCGCTGCTTGCCCACAACATACTGCTCCTTCATGTTGGCTTAGAGATATGTATTAGTGGAGAGTACAATGTTTTCCTACACACTAATGTATATGTCTCTGATGCCGGGATGAACTGTGACTGGACAGCAAAATCCATTCCCACGCTCTAATATATATGGCAATTTCCCTGGGGACAGGTCTTATTGGAGAGGCCAGTACTTGTTATACTTGCTGTGGAGCTGTGAGGTCTTATATCTGAGGTGAATGCTTTCCCTACACTACTATGCATACTACTGAGCCTGGGGAAAGTTGCAAGTGGAGACTTAGGGCCTGATTACGATGGTGCTGAGACCGCCATCATAAGCAGGTTTCATGCCTGCCATATTACAATGGAGGCGGTTTGTTGGTAGTCGCAAAGACCGACCGCCAAGGTTTCGACAGGGTCAAGAAGCCCGTCGGACTGTCAGAGGGGAATCATATCCCTACAATGGTGGCAGTGCCTACCAGGCATCACTATAGGGATTATGATGTCCCTTTCCGCCCACCTGTTCATGGCGTTTAACCCGCTATGAACAGGCAGGTGGAAAGGGAATTTGGGGGCCCGTAGCAGGCCCCCTTAACCCCTGGCCCTAAGCTGTGGGAACTGTATCCCTGCACCAAATGGCAGCCACCACATGGTACCTTCCATGTAGTGCAGGGATATTCCACGTGTCCCTATTTTGCATTGCGGTAGGTTCTGCAGCCAGCAGCACCTGCAGCAAAGCAGAACATAGGCATTGTGACCGCTGTGGTGGTGGTTGCATTGTAATGCCTCGTATAGGACCACCGACAGCATGTCGGGAGGTCCCGTTTCCGATACGGTGTGGCCACCCGCCATCATAATCAGCCCCAAAGTGTCTCTTTACACCTTACTTTATACACTGGTTACCTTCATGCAAGGTCTCACTGGAGAGGCCAGTCTCTCTCAATAGTCTACTATACACAGATGTTAGACTGTGGACATGTGTCAGTGAGACCCCAGTGTCTCCCTACACCCACTAATGGGGACTGTAAGGCACAAGTACTGTGACAAAGGGAAGTGCAAATTCTTCCTCTAAAAAAGTGTACAATCTTGTGGGATCATAAAAAACATTGTGATTGACATTTTTATATTAAGAATAAATAGAAATAAAATAAATAATGAGAACCAATGTGCGCTATGTACTAATGTTAGTCTCATGCAGATAAAACATGAGTTTTTTTCATAAATGTAAGTGAATTATTTTTCCCCACAATTAAATAATTGATTGCATTTCATTGAACTAAACACACTGTTACTATTTTGGTGTATGCAAATTATGCATACTACATCAGAATATATCCATTGTAAATGCAAAGTCCATTATAAAAAGTACAATCTCGTGAAAGGCTCATGAGAGCAAACAAGGAAATACTGCCCTGTTGGACTGCATTCAAGGGATTGCCTGCCTGGCTTTGCGAGCCATGATGATCGGTGGTTTTTCTGAGCCTCTCATGAGAGTTTGAGAGAGGCTTGCGAGAGCCATCGATCATTGTGGGCTTCTCTGGCTCTCGAAAAGTGTCCCTCAAGAGATTTTAAGAAGGGAAAAAAGGGGAAATTTACAGATAGCTGATCAACTTATTCCTCATTCAAAAGGGGTGGGGGAAGCTATCATGGCTTGCTTTCATTAGGTCGATGTTGCAGGAGATAGGTCTACCTGAACCATGGGAGAACTCGGGTCAATGTAAGCAAGTATCACTCTCATTGATAAAGGAGCGCTGAAGGGATTATCTTTGGGAGAAAGAGATGAGGAGAATCATCACGTCTGGTAGCTTGATGGATGCATTTTAGACTGTAAGCCTGCCCCTGCATATGAGCCATTCCTTAACATCATCCTGGGGTCCCATCATAAGCAACTATTCTTGATGTAGAATGATGGAGTACTCCCTATTAAAAGCTTCACACTAAACTGGGTGGTTGACAACATTTATAATGGTAGGTGGCCTTCATGTAATCAGGAAAAAGAGACACTACATAATTTTGCATTTTTCTGTAGTGCATATTCCCGCCCATGGGGGAACTGGCTTAAACCAATATGTAAGCTTTTGGGCTTTAGGTGCTATTCCATCGCACTCAGAATCTTACACCCAGATACCAGTGAAGCAGTTGTTATTGCAGTATCTAAATACATTCATGCTGCATGGCTCATATATCTCCAAAAGGAACATTTCGGGGAAAAGCTCTTAGATACGGGCATGCTCCAGAGACAGGAGGTCCATATTGTCGGGGTCACAATCACTGGCGTACTCAGGGAGTTTCTGTAAGAAGCTATCATCAGATCTCTACTAAGCACTTGCAGTTTTTGATCAGAAAGGATGGCAGCCAATTATTCTTCTGTGAAATGAAATTAATTGGTGTTTACTAAGCTTGTTAAATAATCTTTTGCATCATAAGTATCTTGAAGATGGTCCATGCTTTTAAATTCGTATTTTATATTTTTACCATTGCTTGTTTTAAGTGTGTTTTTATTACTGTGAATATTTATGATGGAAATGTGCTGCTTGTTTTATGGTGATTCTATGTGTCATTTTCGATTCGAAATAAAATAATGAATGAATGAACATAGATCATGAAAGTAGAGGGTAGCTCTTCAAAAGAGTCATTTTTGTTAATAGTTTTCAACAACTATAATTTTTTTATGTTTTCAAACACTATTAATATTGTTGTGCATTTTAAAACATTTTAGTAGTGTAGGACAAAAACATACAACTTGAGGTGTCAAACAAACACCAACAAAATCTCCTTAAAAAACAAAAAGGAGACATTAGTTTAAAAAAATCTCTGCCTACGGGGGCACTATGATCTTAGACAAGCTTGTCCTCCGCACACCGGCTTGTCTCAGATTAAAAAAATTATCTGCTTACATAGGCAGCAAGATAGTGCTTTATTCAAGAAAGCAGTGTTATTGTGTGTTTGTGCACTTAAAACCTGCACAGGCAGAGCACCTTCTGGGTTAAATGATGTGGAAGCCCTTGTAGAGTTGTCTAGCTTCACAGCATGAGCCAACTCTGCCCATGTAAGCCTTTGCAGATGCATGGATCTGAGTTGTCTTCACATGCCTGTGGTGTTCATGCTATATTGTTTATTTCTGCTCCTCCGGCTAAACTCCTTCTTGTAAAATTTACAGATGACATACTTTGCAGAAACTTTCTTGCTACCTGGCCTCATATCAAAGAATTGCCACACCAAGGATTCCTTAGGAGGCTGAGATGGCTTAGCTGGTGCAGGTGCCCCCAGCTGTTCATCAGAATCTGATGAAGACATTTTAGTGATAAAAGGCAAACAGAAAAGGAGAGCAAGGCAAATATGTCTCCTCTCGCCGAAATCCAATAGTGAAATACTGCAAAAAGGATGGAAACTTTTTCTTCTAAATAAAGACATATATATGATCACAAACCTTGCTTAGGATGTGCTTCCTCTCCCGGACTTCTTACAAGAGACTTGCAGGTGTCTTGCGAGACCGTGTAAAAAGTAATTGCTTTATATCTTCTATAGAACAATACCTAATTAATTTTCCCAACTAAAATAAACCCCTTTAATGTTCTACTTTTTTTAATGTTGCACAAAAATACTGTAATTAACCACATTCTAAATGTATGGCCTAATGAGTGCTTTGCAAAATCTAAACAGGAAGTACCGTCCCCTGGGAGGGGAATGTGCTTCTGGCTCCCATGAGCTTCTCGCAAAAGCCATCACATTTTAAAAAAAATATATATATACAACCAACTTTTATTAATTTACTTAAAACAAAACTAGTAATTCACTAAAAAAACAGAGTTTAATGTAACGTTACAGTTAGGTATAATAAAATTAACTGTTTTCTTTTTTAAAAAGCCTTAGAAATTCACTGAAAAAAACAAACATTAAAGTAGCATACAGATATGTGAATTTCTCAGTAATAACATTCAGATTTTGAACAAAAAACAAGCACAGAAATCCAGCAGTTATAGTTAGCAGCACTGACTCTAAATTGCGCCCCCTTCATGCACTGTTTATGACCTCACATATAACATCACTCATGACAACTTCTATGACATCATTGTTGACATCACTGATGACATCATCCAAGTTTTATTTTCCCCACAAATTACTGTATAAATTGCTCTGGCTTGGTACGTACCATGTTTTTCATTAACAATCAACCACTGATATATGGTAAACATTCATTGCATATGATGTTCAATCTTTATACAACTATTCAGAGAAAGCCAAAATTGTGAATGCCAATTCCAAAACAAATGCCCTACTATGGACAGCTTTTATCTGTATCAAACCACCAACACACCAAACCTACATTAAGAAGTAAAGTTGATAGGTTCATATCGACCTATTTCCCTCATCTCTACTGATAGTAAGATCTATTCTAAAATTCTTGCTAATAGACTTAATCCTTTAATGCCGACTCTTGTATCCCCTAGACAACACGGCTTTATAATGAAAAGAGATACTACAGACCATGTTAAAAAGATAATAGCATTATTAGATTGGGCTCAGATCTCTGAATCTCCAGTTGCGGTGGCCCTGTTGGACGCTGAAAAAGCGTTCGACAGGGTCTCCTGGGAGTTTTTATGGTCTGTTATGCGCTGGATGGGCTTCCCCATCACATTTATTAATGCAATTAAAACTTTATATTCTCACCCCAAAGCCGTTATCAGAATCACTAACTCTCTCTCTAGGGGTTTTGTAATAACTAGGGGGACTAGACAAGGCTATCCTTGTTCGCCCCTCCTGTTCGCATTATACCTAGAACCATACCTCCGCAATTTATCTTCCGCTTTAGATATCATACCAGTAAAAATTAACACCAATTTATTTAAAATTTTTGCATATGCAGATGACGTAGCTGTTACCACTATAGATATTAGACGTGCATTACCTAAAATTATTTCTCTTGCGGAAGAATTTGGTCTCTTATCTGGCTACAAATTAAATGTGGCCAAAACTCAATTAATTCACTCTGACTTTGGTCGACCTAACGAATTAGTTTTTGATGCTCAGGCCCAATATCTGGGGATCACGATTTCTATCAGGGTTGATGAGATCGTACGTTTGAATATTGAACCTGTCTTGAATTCTTCTAATAAAACTTTGGAGAGATTAAATAATTTACATTTCTCTCTCTATGGTCGAGTCAATATAATTAAAATGTTAATCTTTCCCAAGTTTTTATATTTATTTCGAACAATACCTCTCTTGTTCTCTGCACTCTATTTTACAAAAATTGATAGGATGATCTCTAGATTTTTGTGGGGGTACCGTCGAGCGCTCAAGTGGTGCTTTTTACCCAGATTGAAAGGGGGCTGGGGAGTCCCCAACTTCCGGCTGTATTACTGGCTTATCTCAATAAGATCTTTTGGCATACTTATTTTCTCGGACACTGTCACTGAAAATTCCCTTTATCCATCTGTCTATGAACTCTTACTGGGTCAGATGGCCCCCCAATGCTTAGTGAAAATCATTGAACCCAGCTATTATAAAAAAAACAAATTTAAAATTATTCTAGCATGTGCTGCAATCTGGCGACAATTTAAGAAAAAAATTCTTGGTTTGGGTTCAATTAGCTATTATTCTCCTCTGCTCAATAATTCTGCTTTACCACCTGTTTTTCATGATCAAATAATAAGAGTATGGTTTCTTTCAGGTATACAGACTCTTGGTGATTTATACCAAAATACCCAATTTTCCTCTTTTATTGTTCTTCAGAATAAATTTGGCCTATTACAACATCATTTTTTTAAGTATCTTCAGATTCGGAGTTTTCTAGAATCAAAAGGCCTTCTTGCTCATTCCTGTATGAATGCTAATAAGATATTGGAGGCCATTAGGAAAACAAGGAAAATTGGCCCAGCCTATCACATGACAACTAATTTAATTGAAGATGATCTATTTTTGGTTGAGAATAGATGGCAAAGGAAGTTAGATTTACTAAATATTGATATGGGAAGATCAATTGAAATATCTATGAAAGTACTTTTTAATGGATCCCTTCAAAGCCAACATTACATGTCCATTTTTGATCTTTATTATTCTCCTGTTAAGATAGCAAAATGGAAGGTTGGGGGAGATTCAAGATGTAATCGCTGTTCGGAGGAGGATGCGGACTCTATTCATATGTTTTTCAGATGTGAGAAACTCTCTCGCTTTATTATTAATATTGAATCTTTTATTAACAATACTTTTGGTATTGTAGTGAAACTATCTCCCGAATTGGTAATTTTTGGTTTTCAAACAGATCAGTCCGGGATAAGATCTAGGGCTGAAGAAGCATTCCTATTCATTTGTATGTCTGTTTTTCGGTTCTGCATCACCTCCCGCTGGATTGATAATGAACCCCCAACCTTTCATCAATGGCAATGTAAACTACTCCATATTTATCATATTGAAATAGCTATGTACAGGCTTAAGGGGATAAGGAAAAAAATGCAAGGCATAAAAATTTGGGATCCAATTATTAATTGGATTTAAAGTATTCTTTTTATTTCTGTATTATTGCCGTTTGTTTATCCCTTGTTTAATTTGTCTCGAACTTTCTTTGTTCTCTTATATTGCTCAATGCTTGACTGATTGTTGAAATAAAATTAGAAATATATAAAAAAAAAAAAGAAGTAAAGTTGATATCAGTACAGAACTGAGTGCTCTAAAAGGTGTTAACTCTCAGGAGAGATTTCATTCTATGCCACACTGTGTGCAAACACTGAAACTCTGATAAAGAAACAATCACAGACTATTGAAATGAATCTACCGAGAACAGTGTACAATCTATGTAACGGTTCTCAAAAAAGATACTATTTACTAACATCAATCAAGATCTGTAAGGTGCTAAAGATCATATTACCATCACCCTTCATACTGTGGTGAACATTTTAAAAATAGCCGTATTTCTGTATTGAAACAAGCACACTTACATAGGTTAGTATATGGTGCACACATACTTCCAAATTAAGTATAAATTATCATGCTGACACATTTAACTCTAATAACTCAAGACTGCTTACACACGTTAGTATCTATTACGTAAGTCTCTCTCCTGTTGGAAACGTTTTCTGTAGAACCAAAAAGTTGTGTCAAGCATAATGAATACAAGTCAAATATCACTTGCACACAGAGTTACTCTTCAATGCAAACATTTATAACATGCTTGGTACCTCTACACAGCTATGGTGCATTAGGAACACACATGTTTTGTGAACAGTTACACTCATTAGCACACCCAAGCTGTACAAAATTACATAGAAAAGTAATATGGTAGTTACTTGCCACAATGTAAACTATAAAACAAACTAGCACGCTCATTAGATGATGTCAGCAGTGATATCATCAGTGATGTCCTCAATTATATAATTTGAGATATAATAAGTGATGTCATCAATGATGTCAGAACATGTCATGAGTGATGTCATATGTGAGATCATCAGCAATGCAAGTGTTTTTTGTTTTTTCAAAGAAAACATATTTTTTTTCCTACTTATATTAACGTTACTTTAACCATTGGTTTTGTACACAGAAAGATGACAAGAAATGATACAATGGCAGTAGATTGTACAACTTGTGCAAGGGATATTAGAGCAGGAGGCACATTTTTCAGACAAATATCTCTTGAAATAAAGAGCAATCCTTGCAAAACGTCTAATAACATGTAATATAGATTTTCATTGCCCTATTGTAAACGCTTTTACTAGCATTCTCTTACAACCTACCATTACAATTTAGGAGAAAATCAAGACTCAATTGTAAATCTATCACTTATTGCTAAATTCTCCTCATTTATAGTCCTTTATGAATACATTCAGAAACTCACTAATGAGCTGGTTAGTCACCTACTAGTTAAATGCCATCAATTATCCCCTCCACTTATCAAGTAGAATCATTTTTTTATAACCACATCAATATATTGATTGTGTTCTTCTTTTTCTCAAAATACATTTGTTTGTGATTCCAAGGTGCAGAGCAAAAGTTGGCCCATTTTTGCCCTCTGTCAAGTTTACAGCCTTATTGTACATCAGCTTAATTACACTGTAACCCTTTCTTTCAATGATGGGTGTCATTCTTTTGTCACTTTACAAGGCTGTGCAATCATGGATTTATGTCCCATGTAGTTGCACCTGTGGAGTTTATTTTTTTAGTCTTGGTGGTCATTTGACTTATGATATGTGAGCTGGGCAGGGGAATCCCTTTCCTACAATTTTCCATCACTAAAAGAAGACCATTGTATGTCAGTGCCTGAGACATGATTTATTCAATCAAATGAGTTACATTAAGGAATTGTTAAATGTTTGTGCCCTCAGAAGTGAACACCCATTGTGTTCAGCTGGAAAGTTTGGCCTATGCCAACACGTTTCAACATATCTAAATGAAAAAGATATGTACTTATAGATGGGCATAAGTGAAAAATGGGGATGTTTTTTCCCAGGTGTTCTGAGTGGCATAAAATAGACAAGAGCAGATATCTAGCTGCTTTCACTCAGAACACAAAGTTACAAAACACCATGTTAGTAACTGTTACCCATTTACAACTTTATGTTATACATGTTACACATGTCCACCCAAATCATCTGTCCCAATTTTCAACAGCTTTGCATGGATATATGAATATGAGTCATGTGAGAGGTGTATACAACATGGCCTTGTGGGAACCGAACCCCAATAATTGTCTGAACCCCAATAATTTCACATGAGGCAGTTCATCTCCTTTGCCTCTTGTTGATCTAGTTGTAAGAGACTACCATCCCCATCAAAACAAACATTATTTTGTAGGGTATAGTCAAAATAGAAACCAAGACCCTTAATAACTGAGTTCTAGATAAAAATGTAGTTGGAAGGATTTGTTACAGAATTATTAATTTCAAAAACATTATACAGAGCAATGCATGATGTTGTCATAAAGACTGAGATGTAGAACACAGAGTCAAAACTCATGATGAAAAGACATATTTAGACAAATAAATCTTTTTAAATTCTAAGCATCAAACTCAAATAGAGAAGTGTCAGCATCTCAAGGGAGGAAAAGAAAATCTAAAAATAATCTGACAAAGTCTCAGGAGGAAAACAAAAGCCACCCCCCCCCCCGATCCTTCAAAACCAGGGATCTTTTATACAAAACATTTGCATTTTTATTAACAGAACTGCAAATTCAGCAGGGCATGATCATGGTTAGGTCGCACTGGCAAATCAAAAACAAATGTAATTTTAAAGTTGCTTCCTCAGCAACTGCACTCCAGTGATGTACAACATAATATGAAACATCTCTCAGACATTAGCTCAAACAACTATGTTCCTTTATACGTCTGCATGGGAACTTCCAGAAGAAATCCTTCAAATAATAAATCTGGTACTTAATGGAAAGTTTCATACACAATACAGGCTTTGTAATACTGTCCGCCTCCTGCGTAGTAGCATTCTATGTTCCGCAGAAACTGTGAGGAGAGATGACTTGCAGTGGGACTCTATCTGGGAGGGTGGAAAGACAGGAGCAAGGTGAGCTAAGCTCAAGAAACTGCATCCATTTTAAAATAATGGTGTCACACAAAAATGTGGCATAACTATAATGAATTATTAATCACACTTCTAAACAAAATAATCAAGTCTTAGGGACATTGTTAGCTCATCAATTACAACTATATGCATAATTCAAACTATTAATTTACACTAAGAATTTGTCACCCAAGATTGCACTTCAGAAAAAACGTAGACATGCTGACTGGGCTCAGCACCTTACCTGTGTCACAGTGGGATTTCCTGCTGTAAACTGCCTCATCAAACTCTGCCCGTCAATCACTTCTTCTCATCACAAATGATTAACTGTTATCTTATCATCCTCTTATTTCAGCCTCAGCATTAGCTCCCTATAATAAAACATGCCTAGTGTCTTGCCACCCAACCTCACTATCCTGGGCATTTACATTACCCTCTCCACCCAAATTGTAACAAAGAAGCCAGTGTCCAGCCAACCATCCACACCTCCCTCCCTTCAATTTCCCCCCCTTCCAACCAAATGTTTAACTATAATGCCTGGCATCCTGCCACTCACCCCAACACCTTCTGAGCCTTCCCTTTCCCTCCTCGGCCAAAGCTGTGCTTTCTGCTCGCCACTGAAGCATAGGGGCAGCATTGTGCTGTTTGGCTCTCTCAGAGCCCCAGCAGAGCAGCCTGAAGTCCTTTATGATGTAGCAACTGTAGGAAGCAACTTTTTCCCCACAGTTTCTAAATAATAGCAGTGTATAACCAGATTTAGAATCAGTTATGCACACTACAGGCTCTCTGTACGTGCCACATTTAACAACATTTTATGCACATGGTTGTTGTAATTGTACCATAACAAACGTTTAAGTGTGTGCAATAAAATACTGAGGAAGGAACCAGAATTTTAACTTTAGCAAGCAAAATACCTAGCATGTTAAAGGTGCAAAATAAACAAGGTCTCATTTTTGACTGCTTTCTTTGTACCAAGTAAAACTTTGGTATTACAGAACTGGCCTCACAGTCACTATTTCAGAACACCCTGCATAACACTGAATCCTGTGGCCACAAAAAAGGACAATCCTATGCCCACCATCATATTTCCAATTAGAGAAATGATGCAGCAGAGGCACTTGACCCTCAAGGTGTGTACTTTATATAACATAGACCTACAGATATAGGGTGCCCTAAAATTGATATATTCTGTTACAAACTTTGTTGTTTGACGTGTTCCTCAGGGACTGAGCTGTAGCATTCAGCCAAAGGCTGCAATTATATGTACCATGCTAATACAAATAGCTATAGTCCTTGGCAAGTCCCTGCAAGAAATCTAATTCAACTTTACCTCGCACTCTCAACATGCACTGCTTGTACCCTCATATATTACATCACTCATGACATGTTCAATGATTGTATTGATAACATTCTTAATCACGTCTGAAATTGAATCATTGATGACAATACTATGATTGGTGGGGGCATGATTTACAAGTAACTTTAGTACACGAGTTATAAATTCCTGAGATTAGAATAACTGTCGAATTTCAGTGATTTGTAACATTTAAAATGATACATTTACTCATATTTTACCTAACTTTAATGTTATTTTAACTTTTGGCCTGGGGCCAGCTCTCAGTCTAGCCACCCACATCCAGCCAACCACCCTGTGTGCACTGCCTTCCACTGCTTGAAACCTGGAGTTTGGCCGCATGGCCTGACCTGTCCCAAGGAACACTTACCCTACCTTTTTTTAATTGTTTTTTCCGATCCTGTGGGACTTTCACAGGAGCCAGGGGCCTAGCTGGTATCAGTCGTACTCCAACAGGAGTCTATGGGGCACCACTGGCTCCTGTGGGAATCCTGGGGGATTGCAGCAACCCATACAACACTTTTTTTTCTTCAATTTGGCTCCAGGAGGAGTCCCTCTGGGACACCCCTTCAAAGCCCAGGACATCAGGGTACCCCTACCTTCAGTCGAACACACAGAAGCTTCTCACTCCCACTGGAGCAAGGTGGCCAGTAAGGAAAAAGCCCCCACAGCCAATCAGATTGCTCTATTATTTGAAGTTGTGTACCGCAGGTCTCCTGTGGGATCCCACATACCCAACCATCCAGATAGCTATAAATTGTGAATGGTAATTCCTCAAACATTACTGATTGGGTCACACCAATTTACAAAAAGCTCACTTTCAGGGTAAAGATCTACTTATCAGCTAAATTTGTCGTAAATCCGTTCAGCCGTTTAGGCTGTATTGCTGCTCAAAAATCCAAACGGAAATTGCATTGGGTAATTATGATTTGGGACCCCTCCTTCTTCTCTGGCCCGCTTGAAGGGTCGTTCCAAAGTGATAGTTACGTACGGTAAAAAAATCTTACTTTACATTTTAAAAAAACGCTGAAAATTCTCTGAATAAACCAAAGGTTTAAGTGATGTTAGATTTACACATGGTAATAATTTCTTGCTTTTCCTTAAAAAAATTAGAAATTCACTCACAAAAACAAAGGTTAAAGAGATGTTTTAGTTAGGAGAGAGAGCCAGATAAACTGTACCGTTTTAAAATAAAAAAATACATCAAAATTTACTAGTTAAATTAACTGAGGTAACTATAACTTACACCTTTGCAATGCACTGCTTATGGTCTAACCTATTGCATCACTACTGGAAGACAATGGCTTAGCTTCTGGCAGCACAGAGGCAGGGCTTTTATCAATAAGTATTCACTTAGGAGAGATCAGCCATCTGAGTGTGAGGCAGGAACAGCTGGCAGAGCAAACGGCATAGTTCTTCCTTTGACATTGATATGCCAAATGGGGCAGGTGGGAACTGCTACTGTTCATTTATAGACCATGCTACTCTTTCTGGCTCCATCCCAAGCAGGAGGGAATCCAGTTTTAGCCCTAGCAGGGGGGAAGGCAAGTGGAAAGACTAGAGCTCCTCTAGTTGGAGAATGGATGGAGCACACTATTTGAGGGATTCTGTGAAGGGTTTCAATGAAAAAAGAGAGGGAGTTCTGAAAATGGAGGTTTGGATACTGTGAGAAAATAGGATTGATGTAGGAATTTTTTTAATCACTGGTTAGCACACAGAATAAGGCCCACACCTTTCCACTACCCTTTCAGAATACTTATGGAACTGGGAAGGAAATATCTTGCATGAAGAAGACTTTGATTGAAAGCTACAAGAAAAAAGAACCAAGGTTCCTGACTCCTGCTGCCACAGCATCTGCATTAACTCTCTAAAGGGTCAAGAGGTTGACATCCAATTAATTGGTACAGGTACTAAAAAAGTAGAAGGTCTCCAGGCTTCCAAAAGGCCAAAGCTGACCACAAAGGACTATGCCCTGATGGATCTCTAGGAGGACACATACCTGCAGCTTGGAATTCTGCCCTGAAGACCTAAGAGCAGTATGACTGACCAGCAGTAACCTTCCCAGCAGATGGAAATAAGTAGGACTTAGTCATTTATTTCAACTTGGTTAGGAACAATGCATGGTGTTGAGGCTTCCCTAGGGAGGGGGAACCATTGGCAGCCAAGAAAACCAGGCTCATCCCACTTAGATCTTATTGCTGTGGTAAAACTATGTGCAGTGAGACCTCATGGAATAGGTATCCAGAATGTGAAGCAATGTACCACTAGTGACTTTTCAGATCCAAAAAAAAGTGAATAAGTCAGAAGGTAAATCTTTCGATAGGGAGATATTGCAAATCAGTCCCAGCAGTAAAGCATACTCAGTGGCTACAGAATCCAGCTTTATCCCGTTAGGCACTTACGATGCCAAAATAAACACTTTAGTGATAGCTTGATGAAGGAGTATCTCACTTCGAGTGACCCTTGTCAGCTTCGCATTATGCCGATGCACAGCTGGAAGACATTGTTCCAAACTGTAGACTAATTCCCAAGATAAAAACTTTGACTGGTGCAACCCACTTGATGTAACTGACCTCAGCACCATTATGGATGATCTGACATTACTTCTGTGTCAACTGCGAACAGATACTCTGATTGGTGCTTTACATTTTCATTATGCTTTTTTCCTTAAATCATTATATCTCTATTTCCTATTTCCCGCTTTTGATTTTTTTGGTGTCTTTTCGCTTATTAACATTTTTTCTGTTTTTTAAATTGGTATGGGAAATTTGTTGTGATGATTATTGGCTTTAAATCTGCAGCATGCATCTCTCCTTAGAACTGCTGCCACAGTTATCAGGGGTTTAGCAGAGTTTATCTTGAAACTCAGATAAGACCTAACGTGGGTGTGCTTATTGAGCTGCTAAGTGTACCCCCTTCCAAAATGATAGTCCACTTTCTATTAACTGATAATCTTTCTTAACTTTATTTACAAATAATAATCCTATTCAGTTTCCGCATTTTGAAATGTGATTTGCAAATGAAAAGATTCTGAATATCATCGCAGTAGCGTCTACTAGACAACAGAGAATAATATTTCTTATTCGGTCCACATTCCTAGAGTTTTATTTTGATATTAGATTATAAATGATGCATGCACTTTCGAGATTTTGAGACCTATATTTTGTATTTACTTTTCTACCATCTCTTGTATAATTCTTGCCATCAGAAGGAAAATGTTTTGGAGCAGACAATATACGGTTAGAAAAGCAGATAAATATGTTAGCCATCCTTTAATAGTCAAACCAAATATTTCATTTATTTACTCCCCCATTTAAATGCATGTTCTTCAAACACAACTTCAAATGTATTATGTGAAGAAGGCAAGATTCCTCTTTCAATCCCAAGAATGTAAAGAAAAAAACCAATACGTTTTAAAAATAAAGGGTTAATTTTGCGACGAAAGATTTAAGCAAATTGTTTGCAATTCTGAAACCCTCTATACCTACATAAATTCCAATTGCTAAAACAGAGTCTCCATAGTAGGTCATATAAAAACAATAAGCAAGACCCATTCGGATACACACTATAGCTAGGATATTAAACTGTATTATTGATACATGTTAGCTTCTCTAGCACATTGTTTATATAAATCTACTTTTAAATTAACCACAACAATGATTGTGTTTAGTTTTAACCACTTCAATGACTTGCGAGTTTCTGGTATATTAAATAGCACGATCTTCTGTGAATTAAAGTAACGGAGTGCAAGGCTAACTACAGGTAATTTCAGCGAGGAGTCACATATCCATGCGTGGAAGATGTAGCTAAAAGTTACAGGCTACTCTCAAAGAAAACGCAGGTAAATATTTAGAAAACACCAAATCAAAACTACCAAAGAAATTTAGCAAAAGGAAAAAAAAGCATGCAATGAGTTATATAACACCGAAAGAATAAAAATAAATTAAAGGGATCAGGTGTTATGATTTTTTAAGGAAATGTCAGAAATGACTTAAATGGAAAAACTGGCAGGACAGAGTCAATCTTGGCTGATGGTGTTAGAGGGCTGGAATCCAATTTACTTTTCAGCTCTAACACAACA
The DNA here is from genome assembly GCF_964204655.1 of Triturus cristatus. Taxonomy (NCBI): domain Eukaryota; kingdom Metazoa; phylum Chordata; class Amphibia; order Caudata; family Salamandridae; genus Triturus; species Triturus cristatus. Next base: position 381,586,327 of record NC_140595.1, read on the forward strand.
GAGCATGGGTCTTGTAAAGCCTACCAGATGACCCCAGTGAATAGTTGTATCTTCGGACTAGGGCCTTATTTAACATGTGCCAGGCAGTCTTTCAGCTTGCCGTCTGCCCTGGAGCCTAATGGGACTTCAAATCCATAGGTTCACCCTTCTCCATTGCAGGCACTGGGGAGTGGGCTCTAGCCAGAGCTAAAGTTGTCAACCCAGACATAAAAACAATAACAGAGTTATCGCAGGCGAGCCTGGTTGGTGTGCCTCTTCTAAGGCTCCAGACAGATTGTTCCTGGTCTGGTGCAAGGCAGACGCTGACATAATAATAAAAGAACAACTCAGTGGCAAGTTCTCTTTCAAGCAACGATGGCTTGCTTCACAGAGCATCTTACACAGCGATCTTAATACAATATACATTTAACAACCATTGTACCATGCAATAATATTTACATACACATATTTTGAAATTAATTGCATTAGTGTTAAATAATGGTTAATATTTAGACCAACAATACTTTTAAAGTCATGTTTTATCACAAGGACATATATGCACGCTTTCTGGAAATATAAGTCTCAACATGGTTTACACGATGTATTTTAAACCACAGATTTCTGTGTGAAAGCTTTCATGTTTCTACTCTAAGTACTCACTTTGAAGATGGCCGCTGTGTTGATCTTAGGCTTATAGAGTAGGGTGTTTCCTTCCAATCACTTTTATAAGCTTTGCAAGTACTGGCCACTATACCAACAGTGCATACGGATCACAACTCTTCCCCCCAGCCAATGAGCAAAGATACCAAAGTGAGAGTGTGCAGGGTTCATAAAGCCAAGATAACAAGTGGTACATAAAATCATATTTATTGAGGTGGAGGGGTAGAGTCTGCCAATGTAGCAAGCCCCGTTTTTAAAAGCTCGAGATCTCCTCTTATGCACTCAAAAATGCTTATGATATTAATTGAAGTTAATGTTGTTGGGTCTAAAGCCGTACCTTTTTTATGTATTAGTTTGCATTTTTATTTCATTTAAACTGTATGATTTATGAGCTATACATTCACAATGTGTTCTGTTTTACTGTTCTGTTTTGCATCAAAAAAACATGTTTCTTATTTTGGGTTTAGATTTACAAGAACTGGCGCATCTCTGCATATTAGCAGGGATGCGCCAGTTAAGATGCGACACACAAAAATACCGTTGCTCCACTACGGATGCGTCGCATTTACAATGCGGGGCACCGTGGCGCAAGGATAGACAGATGCGTGTCGCATCTTTTGTCGTAAGGGCAGCGCATTGCTGAAGTCGTGTCGCAAACGCGATGCAACTCCAACAATGCTCAGGGGCGGCCTATACTTATTGTGCTGCATCACTCCTTACACCTGCTTCAAGCAGGCGTAAGGTTTTGATGCAGTGGCGTCGTAAAAGTGACTCAGTGAAATCTTGTAGATTTCACTTCGTTATTTTTACGAGGCTTTCTTGCATCAGAACACCCACTCTGCATACATTATACCTGACGCAGGTATAATGTAGCGCAGGGCTTTTCAATGTGACTCTTCTCCCTAGATGAGAAACGTTGTAAATATGTCGCAACATGGCACATTGTTTGCGACGCCACTGCGTCACAAAAGTAACACAACGGCGGCGTGAAAGTGTCGCAAGGGGCTTGGAAATCTCCCCCTTTTTTCCAGTTCTGCTGCTCCTTGGATTTGGGGAAGCGCCTTCCCCTCCAAACTCTTCCACCCTCTCTTGGGCCATAGCAGTCCTTCAGCCTCCATTTTCAAGCCGGTTTTCTAGATACCCAGTCGGTGCACTGCCTCCTGAGTTGCCCATCCAGCTTGATTGGTTCTCAATTGCCATAACTACGGGTCTGGCTACTCTGCTGCAGTCATTCTTCCTCCTGCCTCTGCTGCTCCATGCCTGGACCACACCAGGGGATTGCTCTCTGAGGTCTTTGTTCTCCCAAGTTCCCCTCTTTGGTCCTCTTGTCTGTGGGACCATGTTACTAATGCTCTGTTTCCCAGCATATGGAGGATGTTGCCCGCCGACAGTCATATTTTTAGGTTGCACCTGAACAACGATTGTGCTGTGCTTGTGAAGTCTCTTGTATTTATTACAACTTAAAAGGTGGCTCTTATTAGTGCCTGTTGCCAAATTACTGTGTTAATTCGCTTTTGTGTGGAACTTTTTTTTTGTTAACTTTCCCTGGCTGCGTACATTTATGATACTTCTACTACACTGTTTAGGCCCTATTCAGTTCACTGTCAAGATAAGATCTCTTCCAACGAAAAGGCACACAACTTCTGACAGTTTGCTGGAAGGCATTCTTTGTATTACTTAGTTGTTTAGAGCAGATGCTTTAGCCGTAGAACATTTGTGGCATTTCTTATTTATGCCTCAGTACCTTTGTTTGCACTTTGTAGGCATTATCGGATTGATTTTTCAAATTCAAAATATTTGGTCTTTCTGATCAAATTCTAAATGTTGTTATAAACATTGCATGTTAAAAATGAAGTTAATATACAAGAACTATGCTATATTTTACTACTAAACAGGCAGCCACATGTGCAGTTACCTTGCAGACACAGGGTTATGATTTAAATAGTGCAGCAGGTGCAGTAGCACTGGGCCCAAAAGTTGTCAGAACTCCTCTAAAAACATAATATTGCTATATTTGACTACAAAACAGGAAGTCAAAATTTCAGTTACCTTGCAGTTAAACAGGATTTGATGTGAATGGTGCAGCAGGTGCAGTGGTATCGGACCCAAAAGCTCTAGGGACCACACTAAACCCAGATTATTGTTAACATTTAAAACTAAACAGGCAGTCACAAGTGCAAATACATCGCAGACAGCAGGGTCATGATTTCAATGGTACAGCAGGTGCATTGACACCAAGACCAAAAGCTCTAGGCACCCCATTAAATACCTAACATTGCTATATTTTACTACTAAACAGGCAGTCACAAGTGTGGTTAGCTTGCAGACAATAGGGTCATGATTTAAATGATGCAGCAGGTGCAGTAGCACCAGGCCTAAATGTTGGCAGAACTCCTCTAAACACCCAATATTGCTATATGTTAATACTTTATAGGCAGTCACAATTGCAGTTACCTTGCACTGGGGCCTAAAGTTGACATAACTCCACTAAACACTAAATATTGCTACATTTTACTACTGAATAGGCAGGCACAAGTGCAGCTATCTTGCAGGCAACAGGGTCACTATTTGAATGGTGCAGCAGGCGCAGAGGCACCGGGTCTAAACATTGTCAGAGCCCCTCTAAACATCTAGGGCCAAATGTAGATCAAAGTGGCAGAGAGAGACGTTAGCCTTCCAGGCTTAATGCTTCTCTCCGCCACTTCTGAAACGCAAGGCTGCACCATAGTTACAATAATGTGTTGCAGGCTTGCGTTTCCCCCTGCAATGGTGCTACGTTTAGCAACGTAGCACCAATGCAGGCACCATTGCACCATGGTGCAAGGGCGTCTGCATGCAGGGGATGTTTGTTTATGGGTAGGAAGTTGTCCCTTACTGCACATAAACAATCTTAAAATGCCATTCTGTCACTTTCATATGAAAGTGACACAATGGCATTTTAAAAAAAGTTTGTTTATGTACAGGATGGGACACTTTCCTGAACATAAACAAACAATAGCATTTTGGCACAAGGCAGCACATATGGAAAAATCAAAAACGAGGAGAAACAATGCATTTCTCCACGTTTCGCCATCTTAAGACAAGTTTTTACCTGATCTTAATTTTGGCGCTGTCTCCTATGTACGCCACCCTTGTACATACGGTGCAGCGTCAAAATGAATGGGTGTTGCATTGGAACGCCCACTGCAATTCCCACTGCCCACCCCTTTCTCGCTAACCATAGCATGAAAGGGGGTCTTATGTACAAGGCAGCGTTAAGCCACGTTGAGTGGCTTAACGTTGCCCTGTACATAAGGTGAAGCCCCTATCGCCACCACAACCTCACTATAGGTGAGGGTGTGGTGGCGATAGGGGTTTGTACATATGCCCCTTAATTTTGCTATATTTTACAACTAAGGGGCCGATTACGAAAAAACTACGAGCCGTACACGTGTTTTCCGCCCGACTCGTACAGCTGTACGAGCGGGCAAGTACGATGCGAGCTACGTAAAATTCACCAACCGAGTCGTTTCCGGGTCCGAACCGCTCCGTACGTCTCGGTCGGAAGTTAACCGTGGCGTGCAATGGATGCAATTTACGACCGAGCCAGTACGATGCATGCGTCGGACAGCTTGTGCGAGCCGGAGTGTCCGGCTCGCCAAACGTCTGGGTGGTTGAATTCGGGGGTTCGCGTCGGACCCCCTGGCACCCGCAGCCCTACGACTCGGACACATCGGGAGACCCAAGGGTCCCCCCAACACAGGCATGTATGGTGCAGATGGCACCGACGTGTACCCACTGTAGGGGGCGCCCTTGCGCGAGACGTACCCATTCAGTCAATGGGAGCACATGTACGCGTCGTACAACCGGCTCCCATTGACTTCTATGGGAATCCGACCGAACTGAGTCTGGCAGCATACGGCTCCATCGTACTCGCTCGGTCGGACTGCAGGACTCCGGCTCAGTCGGAAAACACTCCGGATCCGGCTCGGTCGGAGTGCTTTCCTACCCGGATCGGAATCGGCACCCAAGAGTCAGCCATAAGTGCAGTTTTCTAGCAAGCACTAGGGTCATGATTTTAATAGTGCAGCAGGTGCAGTGGCACCAGGCCTAAAAGTTGTCAGAACACCTCAAAACAACTAATATTGCTATATTTTAATACTGTACAGGCAGACACAATTGCAGTTATCTTGCAGGTAAAAGGGGCTTGATTTGAATGGTGCAGCAGGCGCAGTTGCACTGGGGCCACAGGCTCTAGGGCCCCCACTAAACACAGAATATTGCTAATTTTTTTCTGCAAAACAGGCAGTTACAAGTGCAGTTATCTAGCAGGCACTAGGGCCATGAATTAAATGGTGCTGCAGGTGCAGTGGCACTGGGGACAAAAGTTGTCACAATTCCTCTAAACACCAAATATTGTTACATTTAACTAGTAAATAAGCAGTTCCAAGTGTGATTACCTTGCAGGCACTAAGGTCATAAATTCAGTGGTGCAGCAGGTGCAGTGACACCTGGGCTCAAAGCTCTAGGAGCCCTTCTAAACACCAAATATTGCTATATTTTACTAATAAACAGGCAGTCCCAAATGCAGATATCTTGCAGGCGCTAGGAACATAATTTGAATGGTGCAACAGGTGAAGTGGCACTGGGCCCAAAGGTTGTCAGAACTCCTCTAAACACATAATATTGCTATTACATCTATGTATTCTTTTATTTCCATCTTTCTTATCATTTTTCAAAATGTAGCTATTACTTAACTGCACTATACCACTCGCAACAGCACAATATATTGCCGTTTTGTACATAAACAAGTCATAACAGTTTAACAGACTTTCTGTAAATTATGCTGTACAACGACTTAGCAAACTTAAACTTACAACAAAAAAACTGCTAATTATTAATCACATAGGCGAAACCTAATGCATTTACCAATGCATGTTATCCATGGTAGCCCCCAAATGCCCAGGGGGGCTCCCACTCCTTCCGCTCCTTGGAGAAGTCAGGAAGGCTGCTCTGACAGCAGAGCACCTGCTGATGCTGCTCTCCTTAGGCCTTGCTGTATTCACTTGTTAGGCATGCAGCCTCCTCCAATACCTCTCTGACAACCTGCATCTGCTTCTATGTAAGAGCCAAGTTGATGGCCACTTTCATCATAATTGCACAGAGGGAAAGTGGCTCCCCTCTTCACATGTGCTGAGGTGCAAGGATGTTGTGGCCTTTTGCCACCAATCTCACTTGCACTTGCACAGCTCCTCCCAAAGTCACTGCACAGAAAGGATGGTGCCCCCCCCCCCTTGGTGCATGGCTACCATGACATCAATAAAGGAGGTCTTTGTGTATCATTTTTTTTATGTTATTGAGCAGCAGCAAGTTGACAGGCGCTCTAAATCTCTATTTTGTGCTCATCTGTCCACAATACACCTTCAGCGCATGTTTTTTTCTCATCCCAGTCAGTTTAGAGAAAAGAATGGGAGCTGCTAGAATATTACATTCTAAATTAGTGGGACCAAACTCTGCCTCACTCACTTACTGTTCAACATACCAGAACTCACCAGGCACCTTCTTGGAAGTTGCAAGACTTTTGTATTCCAGAGTGAATTGTGACAGCCATGAATGCACATTTTCCTCAAAAATGAAGACATCTTAGTGGTACTCCAAGCATGGACCAAACAATGCCTTCCATCACACCTTGAAAAGAAAGGATTCATTCTGTTCAATTGAGTGATATCCACTGTGAATATAGCAGCACAATCAACCAACTTATTATTGTTGTACCTCTGTGCATACAAAATGTTATCACAAGCAGTAAGCTACTGGATATTAATCCAAACCAATGTTTATTTAAAATAATTATACTCCCTAAATGTGATAGTGATAGGTCCCATATCTTTGTTTATCAGTGAGTATCTGCTTATAAAAATATTAGCTGTTTTCTGGTGAGAGAGAAAGCCAATTTTATGTACATATCAGTTACCTTTATTTACAGGAAGCAGAAAGCTTGCAAAGAACAGAAATTACACTTAAAGGAGGCTAATTCCAAAGGAAAATTGTCACTTGTAGCTTTACTTATGTGTACATTTACTACTACTCCGTTACTACTTTTTACTATTCACCATTTCTGAGTGTAAAGCTACTCCTAGTGCAGACTTATATGTCAACGCTAACTGGTGGAGTCTCCTACACCAGGGGCAGATACCTCACTTTGGTAAAGTATATGGAAATATAATAAAGTTTAATACATATTTAATAATAGTAGGGATATTTTACTGTAAATTTAAAATGTAATCATCTTAAAACAATTATTAACCTAGAGTTAAAAATAAAATGTTAGGGCTTATTAGCTCATTAAATCAAATGTTAATAAATATTGAATAATTAAATGAATACATTACATTAATTAAATTAAAAATATATTTTATAAATTATTGAAAAAACCCCACTCTCACTAACATTTTTATATTTAATTATAATTTTTTAAATTGTATTAAAACTATATAAGTGCAGTTTGTATATAGCATTGGCCCTAGTGTTTTGTCGGCTGGAGTTTGTATTTCCATGTCTAAACTAATCTTTATCCCTCCTTACTCCTCCTTAATCCCCTCCCATTTACCCTTCATTATAAGTGTGTCAGTAAATGGGTCAGATTTTCCCTAACCCCCGAATTACCAACACAAGAGATTATGCTGACTCCTGAGATGGGGAAAATCCAACTCATTATGAGTTGGACCCTGAGGGTATCCTAAGAACTAAATAATTTCTGTGGGAGTCGATACATGACAGGTCTGATTCTCTCAGAACATTCTCATCTTGGGCTGGACTTTACCTGTACATTTCAGCTGGTTTTAGCTGTCAAAATCTCCAGGTGAAAGTGAAGATATCAGCAGTGTTTTTGCAGATCTCGCAATTCCGTTGGAGCTGGTGACAACTGATGCCAGCCCCATCAGAATTAACTAGCCACTAAGTCTTAGGACCTTTGTAGTAAGTAGTGTCCCATTTTCCAGCCACTCCTCCAGTTCTTCCCACTTTTACCACTAAAATGTTTACCTATGTAAGTGGAAAACTTCACACATGTGGCAGGGACCTCCGCATAGAAAAGACAGGATAGGCGGAGGTCTTCACTGATGGATTTGTGAATAAAATGTTGTAGTTAGTAGAACAATTGTAGTACTATTAAACATACTTCAAAGTGCAGTATGTGAATAGGCCCCCAAAAAGTGTTCAACTGTAAAACAAAATAGCTTCCATGGGCAATAGGCCCATCTGACAATCTTGTTTAATTACTGTGACTATTTTTGCTTTTATTGCTAATAAAAAAATGCAACCTGTATTCTCAAACTTCCATTCGCTACAGTAGGTACAGATAAAAGAAAATGATTTCCCACATGGAAGCAGGGTTCTCCCCTTGCGTGCTACTCATCTGCCATTCATAGTTAGTAACAGTTTCAGATGTTCAGTACCTGTTCCTGGATTCAACATCAAAATACAAACCCTGAATGTAAAGATTCTTGGCATACTAAATTGATGATACTTTTATTTTGTTTGCCTGCAAATACATGGAAAGACTTCCCTCTTCTTATGTCCCATGAGCATTCAATACATCAAGTTGTACTTTTTCTCTTAGCATGTATTCTATTGTATACTAACATTTCTGATGTTAGGAGACGCAACATAGGCTTTGGTTACATGCAACTACTGGTAACATGCCAAAACGCTTGCGGTGACATATACTTGGTAACTGTGGCATCGGTTGGCTGCATCAGGTATCCTTGTATGCAAAGCTGTTTCTGGTAAGATTTCATTTAACTAGTGCATTTTAAACCTGTGTTGATCACAGAGGATAGCTCATAAGGAGCAGAATTGTCCACACAAATACTGTGCACTCCCAATCTGGGAGTACCCTCTAAATACAGCAACACCAAAGCTTTAACCCAGTACCAGTGTATGAAAGTATTTTTGAGAAATACTCTGGATGTGTGGTCCTGCTCTGAAAGTCTTTTGTCAAGTATGAACTTTGAGAAATGACACCATTCTATCAAGTAAGTAAGGCACGCATGTTATATCTTGTGCAAGCGACAGATGCTCAGAGCCTCTTGATGTTGATCGAAGATCACTTTGGACACAGAAAAGGTAAGGTTAAAATTGTTAACTTGTTTTATATGTAATGAAGGACTAATATTGTAGCCCCATATGATCAGTCATTGTTTTTAATTGTTGTGCAGATTTAAAAGCTGTAATAAATCCAGTCTTGCATCATAATAAGTACTGTTAAACTGGATTAAAGAATTTAAACAAAAATGATCATATCCCTTCGCTAAGCAATTACCCCCAGTTAAGTAAAATTAGCTGTTCCTTTATTTACATGGGGGCTTGGCTTCATGAAAATGATAAAAACTCCTTGCCGCCTACATTATAGGCGCCTGTATTACAGACAATGCACCGGGTGCAACAGACATATTCAGAGCGGCAGACTCTTGCGCCAGCCTCCTCTGTAATACAGATATTATCAGGGAACATATAGCACCAGCTTTATCTTAATGAGTCCTTCCTTTATTTGCATGAGGGTGTAGCTCCATGAAAATGAAAGAAACACTTGCCTCTGCACCCACCCTATATTCTGGGACTCATTACGATGTCGGGAGGAAAGCCTCCGCACAAAACTGTCTCAGATTCAGGACTAGGCGACTTGCGCTCAGCGGTTTCGACTGCCGGATTATGATGCGACCAAACACTGTTCGGTCAGATTCCTATTGTTTCCTATGGGAGCTTGTGTTACACCCGAGAACAGGCCGTAACCCAGGCTCCTATGGGGAAATGGAGTGTGTATTAAAACCCTGCACTCTGTTGCAGGCACCACATGGTGCCTGCCACACAGTGCAGGGTTCTACAGGTGGGTACCATAGCTACCCCCTCGGCCACCACCCATTGGCTGTGGAGGCTAAGGGGCCCTGCCAGGGGCCCCCAGAATCCCTCTCCGACAGCCTTTCAGTGTCAGAAAGGCTGGCATGGAAAATCTGTTGGAAACCAACATCGTAATCCCGATGGCGAAAACGCAGTTCATAGGGGGTTATGGTGCGGTTCTGACTGACGAGAATACTACGCGAGTTGGACGGAACCAAGTTGGAATGACCAGTGACTCCCTGCACCCACATTCAGGAGGAATTATGCAACCAACTCCGAAGTGCAGGCTGGGTGCAGAGTGCCCTCTTAAAAATGGAGGGGCTACTTCAAACAGCTGCTCCATCGTTCAATAATGCATTTCCACCAGAGCAGGCACACGTTTGTAGCTGTCCTAATGGGAGAGCATTACATGTTATAGGGTGCATTGACCTTGTTTGTATCCAGCACACCTCTTGAAAAGTGCAGCACAAACATAGACAGGATGACCTTAGTATAATAGAGTGACCAGTCTACATTTTCAAAGTGTGATATTGGAATTTTCTTAGGAATATCCACTGTATTTCTAGCTAGAGGTTTGACTTGTGCAAATAACTTGAAACTTTGTTAGTGTCCCAGGTTTAAGATATAGAATCACTTTTGTTACACCCTTTTTGTGATGCTTGCAGCATTACTATTTATAATAATAATCTGCAAAGTTATCATGGGTTTGCATTACCCTTGCACCACGCAAGGGGGTACAAGGGTGATACAAAACCTTGAATGGTATTTACCAAGCCGTGAAAGGCCACCTCGTGTGGCCCTGCGTGGCTTTTTAAAGTGGAGTAACACAAGGCAGTGCAAGGCATCAATCCTATATTATACTTCAAGCGATGTGTCGTCCACCTCATCACTTCAAGTGGGCTATGACCATTATCTATACACAGTGCAGGTGTATATACCCAAATCACGCAAACCAATTCTTTCCTCCATTCCATGTGATTGTTTTTGCCAATTATACAGAGCCTTTAAGGACACTGTAAAACTACTCCACAGCGCTATTACCTACACGATGGTAAACAGAAGTCATCCTATGCCATATACCTTTCTTTTTTTTTTTAAAGAAAAACCTCTGAAGCAAATTGTGGACCATTGTCTGTAACTATACATTTAGGAAGCCCTTCCTTTCAAGAGGCACAGTTTAAAAACCTCACAACATTCTTGGAATCTGCTTACGATTCTTTCATCCTTCTCTTTGTTTTCTCAATCCCCAGAGGACATTCATGGCACAAATCAAGTAATAGTTCCCTCAAACATTCCAGTAGAATAATTCTACCACTCCTCATAGCTTTTCCATTTTCCACTGACAATTCATGTATACGCTCCCTAACACCTTCAGACCATCACTCAATGTTCTTTTATCAGTCCACCCATAAACAATTTTCCTACAAACTTCAACAAGAATTCAGTCCATGTCATGAGTTCCTGTCCATTTATCACACAAGATACCTTGCCTGTCAGGACGCGCTCTGGCTACATATATCTTCTCCACATCATCACCAGGCATTCCCTTCAGTGGTAAGGGTAACTGACTGAGAAAATCAGATACTCAATTTTTCACTCCAGGTGTGAACTGTACTTCAAATCAAATCAAATCAAATCAAATTTATAAAGCGCATGGCTGCACTAGCTAGTGCGTCCCTGCGCTGCGACAAGGACCCGTTTCAGAAAAAGGACAGCACAGAGAGAAGTCAGTCAGTGGAGTAGCCAGATGGAAAAAGCCACGTCTTGAGCTTTTTCCGAAAAACAGTCTCCGACGATTCCAGCCGAAGCTCTATCGGGAGCTTATTCCAATGGGAGGCTGCTAAAAAGCTAAAAGAGCGTCCGCTCATCCTGGCTCTTCTGATCCTCGGGATGCTGACCTAACCTGTCTCACTAGATCTTAAGCCCCGCGTAGGAACATACGGGGTAAGGAGGTCATGCAGATAGGAAGGGCCCTTCTTCTGCATAATACGGTGGCTGACACACATGGCTTTAAACAAAACACGTTCCCTCATCGGAAGCCAATGCAGGGAAGCCAGGGCCTTACTTGCTGAGACTCTCCTCGGAAGCATTAATACGAGACGTGCAGCCGCATTCTGGATGCGCAGAAGTCTCTGAACACATTTAATGTTGGCTCCTAGATACAGAGCATTTCCGTAGTCCAAATGAGATGTCACAAGGGCGTGGACCATCGTTTTTCTTGCTGACACTGGGAGTATATCTAAGGTCTTCCGGAGAGTGGGCAGGACCCCAACACAACTTCCTGTCACTCGCCTGGTATGAATCTCAAAAGACAATTTGGTGTCCAACAACATCCCCAGGTTCTTTACCTGGTGCTTAGGAGATGGAGTCGGGCCCAAGGTTTGGGGCCACCAAGCAGAGGACCAGATTGAGAGGGCCTTATCTATCACTAAAACCTCTGTTTTGTTGCCATTCAGTTTAAGGCAAATTAAGGCCATCCAGGACGCCAACTCCTGAAGACATATTGAGAAGTTTAATGCTGCCTCCTCAGAGTCTTGAGTAAGAGTCACCACAAGCTGAGTGTCGTCAGCATATGACACCACACTGACTCCAAACTTCCCTACAATCTCAGCAGTGGGGTGATGTAGAGATTAAAGAGAGTTGGGCTAAGTATGGAGCCTTGAGGGACCCCTTGGTCCAACTTGACACTTTTAGAGAGGAAAGGTTTCGGTGACACCTGAAAACTGAAGTCACGTAAGAAGGAACATAATCACTCCATCGCCCTACCCCCCACGCCTCCTTCTCAAAGGCGTTGAAGCAGCGTGTGATGGGTAACAGTGTCGAAAGCAGCACTGAGATCTAAAAGGACTAGAGCAACCATCTGTCCTGCATCTACCTGCCTATGGATCGTTTCCGTAGATAAGAGCAGAGCCGATTCAGTAGAATAAGTGGCACAGAAGCCAGATTGTGTAGGGTGGAGAAGGTTACGGTGATTAAAATGAGCAGTCAGTTGGATGTTTACCACCTTCTCTACTACTTTTGCAAAATAGGGCAGGAGGGAGATGGGGCGAAGATTATCCAGCTGACTCATACAGATGTTCGATTTCTTTTTTAAAGGAATGACAATAGCCTCTTTCCATCTTTTAGGGACAACTCCTGATGGAAATGAAAGCTCAAGAAGATGTCTGATATAGAGCTCTATTACAGCTAAACTCTCGCTGAGGATCTTAGGGGAGGCCGGATCTCTAGGTGAGCTGGACTTAATATCAAGGGCTACTTTGTTAAGTATGTCCCCACTGGGGACTCCAAAGTCACAGAGGCAATCCGCCTTTGGAAACCTGGGTACCCCTTTACTGCTAATGCATCGCTGTTGAGCAGAGTCAGGGAAGGTGGCGTAGATCTTTCCCACCTTCTCCGCGAAGAAATCCACTATCCTATTACAAGAGTCAGCTGAACTGACATCAGGAGCTGTTACTCTTGCTAATGATGTAATCTCTTTAAAAATAGTAGAAAGGTCTTTCGAGGAGTTCTCGGCTGTCTGGATCCTATTGCTGTAATAGGTGGCCCGCGCTTTTCTAATCATGGCATTATATTTTTTTAAACTAGATTTATATTCAGTTTTAGTAGGTACATCATAGTTTCTCCTCCAAGCTCTCTCGAGGCACTTACAGGCTGATTTAGCAATTCTGAGTTTGTTGCTAAACCAGGGAGCGGTTTTTTAAGCTACCTACCTGGTGCTTTCAAGGACCAAGGAGCCGTGCTATCCAGTGCCTCCAGGATGCGTCTATCGAGTGCATCACATGCAGACACAATATCAGTTCCCCCCGGCGGCCCACCCTTTTGTAGGGCCGTATTAAAGCTAGGTGTAGAGAACTTCGCCTAATTCCTCAGCAGTTTGGAGGTACCCTTTTTAGATGACACATCAGACTGGGGCAACATGATCCCAAAAGGGACCACAAAATGGTCAGACCATGGAACTGGGATCGGGGGTTTCAATCTGTAAGGCATCCCAGTTAGCAAAGATCGGGTCTAATAAATGGCCAAGTTGGTGAGTAGGAAGATCGGATTTGTAGTCAAATAATCTAATGGACATTCATACAATACCTGGAGATTCATTGTATATGGCCTTAGTTGTTAGAACATTTGTCAAAGGCCTGTGATTATTGCGTACTATCACTTGTGCACCCCACACATATTGTCTAAATTAGTCCAATCCCCACACGCATGCCAATGCTTCCTGCTCAATGATTGAATACTTCTCTTCAATGGGATCAAAGAATGTGAAGTAAAGGCAACCACACATTCCTTTCCTGCATTGCCTAGCTGAGTCAATATTGCACCAATCCTTAAGACCATCACTCAGTTTTTTTTCAGGCCACCCATTAACACTTTTCCCATAAATTTCAACAGGAATCTGATCTTTGTCATGAGCTTCTGTCCATTCCTCACAAATGACACTTTGCCTATATGCACTCACTCAGGCTACACATAGCTTCTCCACATCATCACCAGGTGTTTCCTTCAATGGTAAGAATCACCGACTGAGAAAATCAGCTACCCTATTGTTCACTCCAGGTATGTACTGTAGATTATAGTTGTAGTCTAATAATCTAATGGGTATGCAGCTATCCGTGGAAGTGCATTATATAGACCATAAGTAGTTAGAATTTTTGTCAAAGGCATGTGATCACTGCAAAATATCACGTGTGCACCTAACACATATTGTCTAAAGTGTTCTAACCCAACACGCATGCCAATGCTTCCTGCTCTATAATTGAATACTTCTCTTAATTTGGAGTCAATGAACATAAAGCAAATGCAACCACACATCCCATATTGTCTAGTTTAGTCGATACTGTACCAGTCTCTCTTCCACTTGCATCAGTAGTAACCACAATTATCAATTCATGATCAGAACCTTGCAAAGAAGGTGCATTGCATATATCAGACTTTATTTGATCAAAATCATTTTGACATTTGTAGACCAATTGAACTCAATCTTGGCTTTTAAAAGTTGATAAACATAATATGTTTTACATAAAAAATTCTAGATTAATTTTTAATGAAATTCTGCCAGATCAAGGAATGCTCTCCCTTCATCCTGGGCCTTGTGTTTTTTGCACAGGGGAATCTCTTTCAACTTCCACCAACTCCATCTTGGGTTTTACATCAACATCAGAGAACTCATTTCAAAGGTGTGCTGACAAATGTAGTAAAACTCCTACTCCCAGGAAGCAGTGGAACTTGATGGTACACTGTGATAAAGCTCACAGTAGTGAACCATTTAACCCTCTTGGTCAATGACAGCATTTCATTAATCTTGGACAACAGAAATTGATCCACCAATATATTCTTGTTGAGATCCCTCAAATCAACGCATAACCTATCATTTCCATTACCCTTGCATGCAATAACCAAAGGTGAAACTCATTCAGAGGATTCTACAGGTTCTATAACATCCACAAGAACATCATTTTTCAAGTTCCTTGGTGAACTCTTCTCCCAAGGTCAAAAGTATACTTCGTACTTTATGAACAACTGGAATGGCACCAGTTTTAATAATTATCTTATATTGAAATTCATTCCTATTTTGCCTGAAAAGACTTTAGGATATGAAAGATAAACAATCTGACCAAATACCTCCTCAAGATGCAGGGACAATGCTGGTTCTGGACTGTTTGGATTTAGAGTTATTCCCAAATCTTTCTGGTCTCTCCATTCCATGATTGAGTAACCTGTTACAGGTATATACAGAATGTGTGTAGCTTCTCTATTTTTAAATTTAAATAATAGTTTCTTATAGCCCACCATGTCAATATGTTCTCCTGTAAAGGTTTCAGGGGCAATATCAACAGGATCCAGAACATCTCCTTAAACTGGGGCAAACTTTTCCTTCCAGACATCTTTTTTAACAATAGCATAAGCTGAGCCAGAATCAGCAACTATTGACATTTCAAAACCACCTGTTGTCATTACACACATATTTTTCTTCTTTTCATTGAGTCTCAATACTTGAGCATCAATACACAGTCATATTAATATCATCCTCTTCTCCATTATCTGTGTCTGATTCATACGTAAAGAACTTCACAGCATCATCCCGCCTTTTACTGCAAACTTTGAAAACGCGAGCAATGCCACCATATTTCTGATTATGTGCTGGACACCTTTTATCTTTGGCCAAATTACCCTTGTTACCAGAATCCTTACACTTTCCTTTAAAGGTGGTTTGAATAGATATAAATGTATCCATGTGTCCATAAAATTAGTTTTAGTAAATGATGACTGATCCTTCTTAGTAGTAGACTGTTGATTATGAGCAAAGTTCATCCCAGTTTGGATTCTTGCAAACATGTCCTTATTTTCTCCATTGTCATCTTTGCTCCCAGCTAAAACAGCTTTGGTGCAGTGAGCTGACAGTTCTGCCCTTTTAAAATGATCATTTACGTCTTGAAAAGATGATTTATCGTTAGCCAAAAATTATCCTGAGCATTTGAATTAGCTGCCTGCACTACAATTTGATCTTCTATTAACTCTTCAAGTAAATTACCAACGTGGCAAGTTAGGGCCAATATTTTCAGTGCTACTAGGTAATCCTCAATTGATTCATGCTTTCCTTGTTTCCTATGATAGAATTTATGTACATCAATGGCAACACAAACTGTGGGAGTACAACGAGCATCTAGATCTTCTAATGCATTGGTGAAAACATCCCCTTGATCAGGTAATCTATGTTTCTTCTGAATATGATTATATGTTTTTAATCCACCAGGGCCAAATCAATGTTACAAAATCTTCTTTTTCTTGTCAGGTTTTAAATCCTCATTGTCATCAAATGTAAAGATGTCATTAATGAAATATTCTCTCCACTCTTTCCATTTCATTGTAGACTCACTTGTTGGCGGAGGTTTTCTAGGAGGGCGGTGGTGTTAGGGATGTTGTGGTTGTTTGAGGAGGTGTGAGATTCAACACATTCCCTAAAACCATAAAGTAGATTTTTCTCTATAGCTGATCCCATATTCTTATAAATACCTACGTAAAATGGGTAATCAATCACATCACTACCTTCCAGAAATCTGCAAATTGGTAACTTTTTAGTCTCACCTCACATACCTATAGTTGAATATGATGAATCACAGTACTCAATTCGGTGCGCTCGTTTGCACAACAACAATGCGTATGGTAATTGTTATGTTGTCCACAGGAAATAACAAGGACAACATCCTGGTATAATATGTATTTATGTGACTGTTTCAAAATGATGGCATGTTGCACGTCCTCTGCATTACCTCACACAATTGGGAGGAGACACAATGCATGTGGTGGAGCAATATTTAGGGACATGCGTGGAGGTCAATGATGACACTATGAATACGGAGAGGGTGGCTGCCACAGAACATTGAGGTAATTCAAACTGCAACTGCAATACTGAACCAGTCGCACAATGAAAATGTTCACGCACCTCACTATAATAATCGTAATAATGATTGCTCTGAAATGTCCAACCTGGGCCTTCTCCTGGCACATGTTCACTCTGAAATTGTAGCACGCCCAAGGACGAAAAGAAGTTGAATTATAGTCACTCTTTTTGTCGGAGCAGTGGTGAGTTCCTGGTACCAGGGCTCCTCACCAAGTTTGTAAGAACACTCACATGTAATCTCAAAGTATTCTTTATTGTACATAAAACTTGGCACCATGTAGAATACAACAGCTCTGTCATTGTAATGCTTATCCCTGTATCGCCACAGTCTGAATGACCCAAGTTCCATCATAAATGAGAACTATTATATATGGTGTCCAACAAGATACAATGACCTTCCTGGTCAGTGTCACTGTTCTCCCTCGCGCAGCTTCACAACTTAGGGACTGCCCTGTGAGCCCTTCTATATACTTTGCAATTCTTTTCTTTCTGTAATTCAATTACTGCAGAGTTTCAATTCATTCTGAATGACTGTATGGTGATTAATAGCTATGTTTGGTAATCTGGTTCACCCGTGCTCATGTATTCTGTACCTGGGTGACATTAGAGTCCTCCAGTATGATATCAATAGTTTCTTTCTATTCTTCAATTGCCATGTCAATTCCCTCTTAAAACCAATTGATTAATTAGAAAACTGTACATTAAATATTGCACTTTGCACACAATTAAATGCATACACAATCACAAAAGAGCTTGTGAACGCAACCTACATTCACTAGCAGAAGGATTAATTACAAAGAGAAAAATGCCTAATTTTGACTTTTTTTTCTAAAACCAACTGCAAGGGGATTGAACTCTGCTTTTCCCTTTAATGGTAGTGCCACTGTGCTCATTTGTAAATTTGTCAATTCTCTCAAACCTTTCATCACTCTTCTGCTATGCTTCATATCAGTCTCTGATGTTTAAGAATCAATTACAAAATATAGTGTTAATGCATTTTGGGCTTCTATCAGCAACCCCAGGTACCTTACTTTTATAATGTTATTTTCAGCAGCCAGTCATGTGGAGATATGTCCATTACATGATAAATATACAAGACATAAATATTTAGAACAACTTGAGGTTCAGTTGAAAATTGTAACAGTGTAAACATATTTAGTCACTCTGTAAGTTCCTATGTAGATATGCTGATTGGTACAGCATAAACCTAGCTGTAAAGTATTGAATTGTTAAGGGGGATGCAATGCAATTGACGATGGGCATGGTAAAGCTTTATCCAAAACATGTGCATGGCAAGGAGGTGGGTGGAGGGAGCATGAGAATGGGATGAAGGGAACAGATGCCCAGAGAACAGAACCTTGGAGGATTGAACATCTTGCATGATTAAATGCTTAGTCCGAGGAGTTCATCCAGTCACACTAGGCTCTGTTTCACAGGTATGATTTGAACACAGTCGAACAACACAATTGAACTACATTCAGAGGGACAGTTAACTTCTTAGGGCTTCAAGGTCAACTGTGTTGAAGGCTGCATAGAGGTCAACCAAGAGAGAAGATGTTACCTAATAGGCCAGAGTACTGCACTCCTGAAGGGTGGACACTATCTCTGTGATGCAATCTGGATTGAATGCAGATCAGTAGATTTAGCCAGATCTTATAATTAAGTTCAGAAGTGACTACTTTCTCAGTGCTGCCTTCCAGGCATAGTAGGTGCATCACTGAGTGGTAGTTAGCTAGGTTATAGTGTTCCAGGTGTATTTTTCTGAGAAGTCCCTGGTCTGTCTCTTCTTTAGAGCATCTGGAGAAGGGATGTGCCCAAAATGGGATGTGCTATTCATATTCAGTAGGAGTCTGTGCCTCTACATAGTTCTCCTTCATAACTGATAATTGGTAACATCACCCTCGTAAGATGTAGGCTTCAAAGACATACATACTGAGATTAAATTCGGGCTGGAACTCACAGCGGACTACAT
Source organism: Triturus cristatus (assembly GCF_964204655.1). Taxonomy (NCBI): domain Eukaryota; kingdom Metazoa; phylum Chordata; class Amphibia; order Caudata; family Salamandridae; genus Triturus; species Triturus cristatus. Next base: position 381,605,214 of record NC_140595.1, read on the forward strand.
TTCCAACAAGATTTGGATCAGGTTTGTTCTGCCTAAACTTACATTTGCCAAGCATGACGTTATATGAAATGAACAAAGAAATAGCTGTTCTTGAAGTGTATGGTTTCAAGCTTCCTGTAGCCCTTTAATCACAACAGCTGTCTCCTATATCGATTATGGACCACTGAGAAATGTTTGCATGTGTCGTCCCTCTGACAAGGAGCCTATGGACCCAACTTTCAGTTGCCCACTGTTTTGGTTACAGTGGAAGTAAGGTTGCTCACCTTGTCCTGATAAGGACCCCTTTTAAGGAATTCATTGTCCCTCCCATCCTCAATGGGGTCGAAACGTGGACTTTCTCTTACACCAACCTGTACTAAAGTTTCATCCACATGTACATAACAGCAATTTGTTTAATGTATCTGTTTACTGTGGATTACTTCAGATAAATATATAATAGATTGTTAGGCAGGTTTCCTTACCACTTATTTTATTATTATAATTTATTGCACCTTTACCCTCATACCTATCCTTTCACAAGCACTCATTTCTCTTCACTTATCTTGGAGCACCAGTTTGTTATTAGTATGCTGTACAAATTCATTGTGTCATAATGAATATGATATAAACTTGTGAAATAGATTTTCAAAAACCTTTGTAATATGTGTTTATTTTGAGTGATGTAGATTTTTCAAGTCTATATATTCCGTTTGGACCAATTCTCTTTTGTAACTCAAAGAAATAAATAGGCATACAATATCAAATTGAGCCTTTGGGTAGCTGTGAGGTGAAAGTGGAAGATATTTTTGATGAAGGAATATTTGTTCTTAGAGTTGGTAAGTAGGGGTATGATCTGGGCTTCGCTCTGTGCTTCATGGCCTGGAATAGTGATTTCATTTTATTGAAAGCATTATTATGAATATATCTGTGGTATGTAGCAATAGCCTCGGAGATGAGGTCTTTGCAGATGATGCAGAGCTGTGTCATTAATATGAGGCCATCCAGCAACTGTGTCTCCATCTTTATTCCAGGTGTTAGACAACAATTGAGTTGTCAATAAGCTTCTAGCTGTGCCTTGGTGTAGATAGAGTAGCTTTCATGAAGAAAGATTGTATTGGTGCATTGGTTTGCATTGTTTTCTGCAGGGTTCTGTTGAAGTACATTTGAAGACTCTCATTGTTAGTGCTAGGAGCAGATAAGAGCCATATGTCCTCCTAGAAGGTGTTTAGAGTTAACCTCCTGAAACAGCTAATTTTAGTATTAGCTACCTTTTGTGGGATTTGATGGGGAAGAGAGGTGTAGGTGAGGTTGATGCTGAAAGCAGAGTGCTAGGTCCAGTCCTAGTGCACAGGGAGTGCCAGGTAATGCTGGTCAAAGGCACGAGGAAGAGATGTGGGTGTTTTTCCTGCTCTGGGATTAATGCTTGATGAGATGATATGTGAATTGTCAGCGGTGGCCAGTAGGCTTGCGATGCACTGCTTAGGTGGGTTTTCATAGGTTTCACGCTCAAATAATCACCCATCATTCAATTAAAAGTGTGCAAAGTATGAACTTCACTCGGTCTGGACAACCTAGTGACGTCATTGCACTGGCAACAGGGTTCTTTTTTGAAGAAAGTAATAATGACAGTTAACATACATTTATTTATGATCCATTTAAAGAATACGTGATTTTTTCTCTAACAACATTTCTTTACTCACCTCAACACAGTAGATTTGGTTTCCATAATTTGGGCTTTATGTTATCATTATGGCTAAGTGATCTAAAATTCTGAGTTTATTGTTTGTTTTGGTTTTAAGTCTCCATTAATATAACCACACATGATTACAAATGCTATCAGATAACAAACTAAGCATTTCTTACAGGATCCAAGTAAGGTTTCTAATTGAAAAAGTCAGAGATTGTCTTAGAGGATCAATTCATCATTCATTGAATATTCATACAAAAAACCCATGAAATGCAAACAGATGAGAAAACTTGTGAATCTTTTAGAGTGAAAGGACATGAATACTAACTCATTCTAAAATCATCAATCATTAGAAGTGAAGTTTCCAATATTTACTCCTTTTCTTCACAAAACAATATATATTGTATAACACAGAGTGCAGACATTCATACTATGTGCTTGAAAAGGGACTCCTAACTATTGCTGAACCCTAAGAGTATACACCAGTGTATCTCAAACCGTGGGTTGCAACCCACTGGTGGTTTGGGAGCTGATCTTTGGTGGGTCACAAAAGTCCTAGCAATAAAGAAGGAGGCCTCTAAATTCTGTATTTATCTTGTCACATTTGTTGTGCTTCAAAGACAGAGGTCAAAAGTCAGGCTAAGTCTTTTGACAAATTGTTACTTATATATGGGGATTGGTGTTTACAAATTCTTCTCACTGTGCTGTTGAAGAAAGAAAAGTAAAGTCAATTATGTGCCGAGTTTGCTGTACTGCAGGTAGCAGGAAAGTCAAGGCTGTAGGATGTCATTTTTGGTAACATACAACAAATGGTAAATCCCTCTAAATGACTGTACACATTCAGCGGTTAGGAAACCAAAATGTAAATACTTTTTTTCTAGTTATGAAGTGGTATGGCAACAAACATGATAATAGGATCAAAACCAATCAATACACTTTACTTGGTTTTAGCAAAGTGCCTCTTTTGACGTGGGTGGCCCCCACGTTTTGCTTCCTGCCTGATGTGATTTCGAACTGTAAGTGCACTGGGTCCCTGCTAACCAGGCACTCAGTGTCAGATCTCTTTGCCAAAACTGAACCATGATTGGCAAAACTTCAGCCATTCTTGTAAGTCCCTCGTAAATGATACCCCTGGTAACTAGGGCATGGGTACTAAAGGGGGTCAATGGGGCTGCAGAATGAATTTTGCCACCCCAGAGAGCCCTCACCAAAACAATGCAAAATGCCACTGCAGGCTGCGCGTCTTGGTGCAGAGAAAATCGGAAGGTCGACATGGCACACACTCCTGTGTGCCATTCCCACATGCACTGCATGGAATATAGTTACGTCACCCCTACTGCAGGCTTTAGAGCCCTAAGGCAGAGTGCACTATATCCCATGTGCAGACATATCTGCATGACAAGATAAGACCCTGCAATATCTGAACCATTCTTGAATATTCTAAGTGCACAGGGAAGACATAATGAGTACATGGGCTGGATACTTGTCATTATGGGTTTTCTAGCTCCATGATGGCTTCTCTGTACCCTTAGATGTTTGGTACCAAACATCTTGTCTCAATAAATCCTCACTGATGCCAAATTCAGATGTATTATTAAATGCACACAGGAGACCCTTTAGAAGGTCGCCTGAAAACCTACCAAACACTGGTGTGGTCTCTGACTAGTCATAGCCAGCCTACCACCATCAGACATGTTTCTGACCTCATGGGTCGAGAGCTTGTGCACTCAGAAGCCAGAAACAAAGCCTGCTCTGGGTGGAGGTGCTTCACACCTCCTCTTGGCCAGAATGGCCTTCCCCTGCCCTGAGCCACATTTGGTGGAAAGACAGGCTGGAAAATAAGTTAAATGAGGAGGCGTGTGCATATTTAGCCAGCACCACCCCTAAGGTTTGGCAGGCGATGTGAATCCCACACCTGAAAATCCACCATCTTGAGATGGTGGAGAAACAACCTATTAGGGCAAAGGTAGTGCCTCTTCTCACATGAAGTGGTGATTCAGAGGATGTAGACGCCCTAAAAGTAGGTAGCCTATTGGCTACTACCTGTCTCCCTCTGTAACGCCACCAAATTCAGTATTTATGGGCATCCCTAGACCTTGAACCTAGATTCGATGGACAAGAAGAAGACCAGGACAAAGAAGACTCGCTGGCCAAGAACCAAAGCCCTGCAGCAGGAAACATTGGTACCAAACACTGCCTGCTGCCTCTAGGACTCAACAATCATGGTGTATTGTGTTGTCCTGGACATTTGAAGAATCCAGGAACCCTGGAGCTCCTCCAGACTTTGAAAAATAACAAAGAACCTCCCTTGGAGTGAAGGTATCACTCACCTAAACACAATAGGCACCGATTCCGCTGAGTCCAGTTTGTCGACATGCTGCTCCCCTGCAACTTCGACGCATCACCCACATCAAAAGAGGTACAACAGCTCCAGAGGAACAGTTCTCTCTCCCCACCAAGTTTAGAGACACCAGGACCTTCTGGAGCCGACTGTACCAATACCTGTGATACCAGACCCCCTAAGCAAACAGCGAGACGAAGAGTCCATTCCTGATTTCAACTGCCCCAGACGCAAGCACTTATCGGGGTCACCAAGATCCCTTAGACCTACATCCTGATGGCCCAGCTGTTACAAAATCACCTCTTCAAGTTGCCTGATCCTGACCACGAGGACTTCGCGATGCACAACTTCCGGCTGACCTACCTGCTCTGCACCCGACCCAGTAACGATGTACCAGCTGTGCTCCCATGGTCCTGCAAAACTAGCAACCTTCTCCCTTCAGTGGGACCCACAGGACTTACCTCTAAGTACTCCTGTGCAGTGTCTTTCCAGGTGGCCCCTTGAGGTCCTTGGGGTCTGCCTTGGGTTTCTTGAGTAAGGCGTTGATCTCGGCGTGATTCCAGCTCTCCCGGAAGGTTGCTGTCTCAAAGGAAATGTTGATGGCATTCCAGAGATGGGGTGTGATGGCGGTGCTGGCTTTGCTGAAGATGTGGTGTGGGCATGGGTCTGACAGGGATCCGGAGTGGATAGTGTTCATGATCTTGATGGTGTCATTGTTGTTAATGTTGGTCCAGGAGATCAGGCGGTTGGTGCGGGTGGTGGTTGTGGGGGCAGAGGTCTCAGTGGTTGTTGGGGCGGTCGTGGCGTTGAAGCTGTCGTGGATGTCTACGATCTTGCGATGGAAGAAGATGGCCAGTGAGTCGCACAGGTCTTGCAAAGGTGGGATGTCGTTGGTGTTGGAGCTGGGGTTGGAGAGTTCCTTCACAATGCTGAAGAGCTCTTTGCTGTTGCGTGCGTTGTTGTCTAGGCGGTCTTTGAAGGAGGCCCTTTTGGCAGATCTGATGAGGTGATGGTGTCTGCGGGTGGCGTCCTTTAGTGCTGTCCGGTGTTCGTTCACGGAGCCAGTTCTTCTCTAGCTTTCGGCAAGTTTGCTTGGAGGCCTGAAGGTCCTCAGTGAACCAGCTGGCTCTCTTACTAGTGTGGTTGTTGGAGGGTTTCTTGAGCGGGTGAAGGTGTTGGCGCAGTCATCAATCCACTGTTTGAGGTTGCGGGTGGCGGTGTCAGGGTTGGTGGGTGGGCTCTGGGCGAGGGTGGTTGTTAGCTGGTCTTCGGTGACTTTGCTCCAGCATCGGCGAGGCATCTGTTGGGTGCGGTGGTACATGGCGGGTTTCCGAAAGGTGTAGTGGATGCAGCGATGGTCAGCCCAGTGGAGTTTGGTGGTGTGGTTGAAGGAGACGTGGGGGCTCGTGGAGATGATGGGGTCCAGCGTGTGGCTGGCATAAAGATCTCGGCTGCTGTCTCAGTGTTTCATGGAAAGCAGTGGCGGCTCCTTCATTGGGACGTGGGGGCATTGCCCCACTGCTTTCTCGCAGTGCGAGAAGGCAGAAACATAAAATGGTAAAACTAAAATTTTATGTTTCTGCTTCTCGCACTGCAAGAAAGCAGAAGTGCCTGGAGTGGCTGGTTGGGGGCGGGCAGTCCTGCTCGAGGGCAAGGGGGAGTGGCTTTTCCCATTGTGGTGGGTACTGACTGTTTGGTCGGCCCCAGGGCCGACTAAGTCAGTCATGTGCACTCTCCCTTTTTCTCTATGTAGGCTGCTGCATGCAGCCTACATAGAGAAAATGGCCCGGCTGGGGTGCTCTCATCTGCGCCTCACCAATCACGAAGCTGCCATTGCAGCATTGTGATTGGCTTAGGAGAGCAGGAGGAGTGAGGCTGCCTAAAATGCGCCAGGAGCAGCAGGAGCTGAGGCGGTGGCGCGTGATGTGGTCGCGGAACTGGAGAAAGGTACGTTTTTTAATTTTATAATATAAAGATTACCGTCCCAGTTCCCATTTTGTGGTTTAGGGGTGTTTTGGGGCTTGAGGGTTGGTTTTTAGGGTTGAGGGCCAGTGTGTAGGGTGTTAGGGTTAGGGTTTAGGGGTGGTTTTTAGGGTTGAGGGCAGTTTTTGGGGTTGAGGCTGGTTTTGTAGGGTTTGGGCTTAAGATTTGGTAGGGTTCCCGGAGGCTAGGGGTCAGGGCCCATTTGAGGTTGGTGCATATTAGAGTTGGCAAGGTTTGAGTGTGGTTTGTTAGAATTTGGCCAGATTCTGCTGATTTTTGGGTGTTTTTGAAGGTTGGCAGGTGGGAGATATTTTGGGTGAAAAGTCGTACCCCTTCAAGTGGATCGGTTGGGTTCTGGCTCAGTTAGATAGTTGGGAATCGGTGGAACTAGTGTCCCAGGAAGTTTGAAGAAGATCAAAGTAGTGGAAGTGCTGAAAACGGCATTTATTGTGAAGGCCCGGTTTGAAATGTTATCCAAGGCGCTGGTTTGGGGATTTGTGGAGAAGTGGTTTTTAGGGGGTTCCAGTTGCTGAAGGGGAAAACGTTTTCTGTGAATGATAGGCAGGAATGTTTGCTGCGTGTGTAGTGATTCTTGGAGAAATGGATTGATGGGAAGGGTGTTTTTACGCAATGTTGAAAACAGGAAAACCCTGCCATAGGGACCAATGTTAATTGCTAAATTTGCATATTTTTGGGGTGTGATTGGAGGGTGTTCAGAGTTGGCAACCTCTAGTTTTGATTGCAAGTAGTTTGAAGAAAATCCATCGAGGAGAAGTGGGTGTTTTGGGCCTAGTTTCTGAGTGCATTTTGATGCGATTTTAGGCCCTTTGGAGGTCGTGGTAATGCATGTTTTTAGGATGCTAATTTGGGTTGTTCCACCGAATTGGGAATGATTTGAAGGGGTCGGGAGATATGGTGGGAACTGGGAATGTCTAGTTGTGGATGAAAGTGAAATTTCACTTGTAGGTGGAGGGGAAAGGGGAATTTGGACCTGTTTCCAAGGTGCATTTTTCTGCCATAGGCTAACATTGCCAGTAACGCGTCTTACTAGTGACTCATAGGCGTGCACTTTTTGAGGCTCACCAGGCTTTTACTTAACAGATTGTGGTCTGTCCTGGCGCGGGCTGCCCTGATCATCTGTACACTTGTGTTAAGGTGCCCTCCCTCTTTGCCCTCTCTAGTGCAGGCGCTGGGCATCCGTCTGCTTGGGGTGGCATGGACAAGGAGTAGTGGCACAAAGCTCAAACAAGCTCGGTGCTGACTCTTTCCTGGGTTTAAATAGCTCCACAGCACCTCTGTGCAAGAGGCCACTAAATAGATAACACTGCACTACACTGCACCAACACTGCAATGTATCAAACAGCAGCAGTGGTACGCTAATACATTTGTACAGCATTCCCTAAGCGCCAGTGTCCAACAGTTGAAGTAAATTCATCAACCTGTCAATCATGGTATTGTACATGTTAGCTTGTGGTTCTATCCAGTATGATTAAGAATAGTTGGGCTACTGCGGTACCAGTAAATTGTTGTTGATTTTAGCTCCATATTCCCTGAGCATTCCCATTATGTGTCAAACTTCTATAAGGTTTCTTAACTCCCACAACTCTAAACAGTAGTATTGACTGAGCTGTTCTTCACACCTTCTGGTTTGCTTGAAAATGCACCAATTGCCCACTCTTTTCTCAAAATATTGTCAGGGGAGAAGCCCCCCCGAAACCCCGTAGGTGGTTCAGGCTCGTGCGCTACGCATGCTTGCCGCAGTAAAGTACAAGAATTGTGCTACGCCCTACCACTTTCAAATGTCACCAGCCGCCACTGATGGAAAGGGCGCCTCCTTGAGCTTGCTCTCCGGTACATTGGCATCGGTTGTACCACCCTAAAGTTAGCACTGGTTAGGAATAGGCGTGGTAGCACTTTCTCGTCCTACTGTCAGAACATACAGTATTTTTGGGATGAGGAGTGGTTGTTGGTTCAAGTGACAGAGTGCTTTTATAAAAATTAGCTGTATGAGACCAAAACTATTTTCAGCAAATGTATAACATGAATATTTGTACAGTGTATTTATTGTGCTTTCATCCAGTACAGTTCTTGTATATCATCATGGTGAAATTATACTTCAGTCTTCAGGAGGACAATTGTACTTTGCCATGTTGACTTCATTAAAAAGTAACTGTCATTCCACATGGTGCTTTCTTTGTGGAGATGCTTGAGGTAATATTTTATTCATTAGTTGTTTCCATTGTACTATAATAAACATTCTGAAGCATGTTGTTTTATGCCTAACGATTTAAGACCAGGTGTGCCTAATTAACAAATGCATTACAGCTCAATTTATTAACTCATTTAAGAAAATTCAGTCAAAGTTGATCGATTTAAACTGCTTTTGGAAAAATAATAAGTATTTAATTTGTTGTTTGAACAATATTTGCAAATATATGCTGCTTCCCCAAAACAAACTAGTTTTAAAGGACGTTTCGTGAACAAAACTTGCTGCAATCGAAATGTGAAATTATTCTAGTAATATCTCAATGAGGAATTCGTAGGTCGCCCCTAGCATTTGACGCTGGTCACTCCATGACAACGTAGCTATTTGATTTGGCTGCCGTAAAACTCCATATTTCTGGCACATGTGGATGATGGGTATCGTTCTGTGGGTGTGTTGGCTGTTGTCCATCCAATCAGTTTGGTGAAAATGCAAAACGATCGAATTTTGGTAAATTAATTGCCCGTGCTGCAGCACCTTGTATGTTTAAGGACCATAGGCAATACAAAAATGCTTCACTATTGCCTATGACTTAGGCCAGAGAACTCAGGGGCATATTATCAAGGACGGCGTTAAAAATTATTGCTGGTTTAGGGGCAGAAAACTGCCGCTAAAGCGGCGATAATGGGCTTGATAATATGCCCTTGTGAATTCCAATAGAAGTCCATGTTCTGGTGTGATAATATGCCCCTCAATATTTACATCATTGCCCAAAAATATTCGCCATTGGTCAGTAGAGTGTGAAGGAGCCACCGTGAAGAGTTACATCAGCACACCTTTCTCAGCTGCCCACCATTGCCCCCTCCGAATATCCACCAATGTGCTCCCTCTTCATTCCACTCTCTTTCCTCTTTTATCTCTCACAGCCCTCCATGTTCCAATGTGTCCCTTCTTTTCTCTCGTTTTTACTAATATCCGATATCCTTTTCTAACTTTTGCTGTAGTCCCATCTCTAACAGATTCCTTCTATCTTACTTTCTGTCTTATTTCTATGTGGCATGTTGGACAATCCACAGAAGGGAGTTCAGATTGAACCAATTCCATCAATGCCACCTAGCTGGGGAGAACAATTTGCACCTTACTTTTAATCTGTTTCTAGAGCATACTCCTGTTTCTGCATCAAATGGCATTTGTGTCAAGCTTTTGACCAGCCCCCAGAAATCCAGCCAACGTTTAACAAGCTCTGCAGAAAATGTTTCTACCTCCTATTCACCCCCTAATAGAGAACATAACTACAGTACAATCGAATATAAGCATACTTCTGTCTTCTGCTACTGCAATTAAACCACACAACACATCACTGTCACTCCACAGTTCCCTAAGTGGAGCATTAACACTCCACTACCACCCACTTCAACCAAACTGGCTTCCCAAGAAGGTAACTAAAACCTTAACAAGGCCTTCCCTCAGAGTGCTTCAATAGATAAACCACCTAATAACTATCTACCTCGCTCAGTGAATTGCCACATCCAAAAGCATACTATTACCCTCTCTTCCACACCCCCATGTCTGTCAAACCACCAAATTACTGCTCAAACCTTCGGACTTTCAAACTGCACCACTGTACAATCAAGCCACGATTGAACTGTCTTCCGCACCACTATTATAATATGTCAACTTAGTAAGCTATCACCATTTAGTATCATACTACCATCCACCATCATAAAAGGACCGGCCCCATAAGTTCTGGATCAGTTCTAGAATCAAAATTCAATCATACAAGCGTAGAGGGGGAAAAGTCGTTATTATTGTCAGTCAATTCAATAGAAATTTCTCTGGGCACGTAGTAACCACAGACAACTATGCAAGGTTTGTTAATTTATTGTGAAGCCAAAAATAACTGTACATAAAGACACATCAAAATCAGGGTGTAGAAATACATTGAGTCAGCATAAATCCAAATCTGTGCATCTAGTTTGAACAGTGCAGCGGAAACAAAACAACTAATTCAAGAAACAGAATTCAGAGAATCACAAAGCATGAGTCCAAGTTTCCCTGCATCAAGGGTTGATGAATATAAAGCATTAATCTATCCCTACATTAACACTAAAATGACATTCCTACTTAAGCATCTACAGGGACAAAAAATAAAAGGTGTCAACATGTGGAGTCTTCCTAAGAAGCCTCTCCTCCATTGATGGGTCAAATAGCATAAAGCTACTGAGACAGAGCTCGTTCTAAAATGCTCTCTCTTAGAAGGGAGAAGGAGAATCGAGCACTTTCCATACTCCCAATAACACAATGTTGAAAAGAACTTTCCCCAGATCTTTTGCAGGTCAGGCCATCTGCTCTGGTTATCATCCTAAAGGTAGTTTTCCATGGGACAACAGTGTTCTTGATTTGCAACTAGCTGACCTTGATTCCCAGGCTTTTTCTTGTGTGTGAAACACAACAGCTTGCCTTTATCAATTCAGACCGTACAATGTAACTTTTTCTCTCCTTGCCTGACTAATAAAACAGATACATTATTCTAGCTAACAAAAGAGCTTCATTCACCTGCAACACAAATTGTGAAAAAGAACAATTTCCACAGCACACATAAAATTCAAACTGTTAATTCTAAAGCAATAATTTTTCAGGGAAAATGTGTTTCAGGTATACAAAATTCGACTAACATAAGAAAATGGCATGTGAGCTTCAAGAAAATGCTTAGGAAATAGGCACATTCAATTAATGCATACCTACATGTAAAATGACACGATTAATAAAAATGTTATTACATGAATAGATGTCAGTACCACAACACGAGCTCTTGTAGTTAATATTTTTTTCTAGTTCCATTCACTTTTCTACATTAATTTCTTACTACTCAATGGCCTAAACACATCAGGTTTCATGTTATTACATTTCGAAATTATAACATTTCACACATGTTAATATGTTAATACGATAAAGAATTATATGCTGGTGCACTCTACATGTGTGATTATAATGCATCCCTACAAATAAAATGGGGTTTCCACATGATCAACCAAAACACTCCCACTCCCACCACCGCATTGCAACTTCATTTTATTTTTTTATCACTGCACTACACCTACCAAAACATCATTCAATTTTCACCCAGTGCTTCACTTCCAGGCCTGCAAAGCACTATCGCATTCCAGTAATGTACTCCTACCCTCACCATGGCAATGCGACTCTCCTGTATCATATTATCATTAGAGGTGTGCAAAGTCACAGAATTGTTTGCTCTGGAAGATGCCTTTTTTGTTAGAACTATGGATTTTACAGGAAGTGCTCAGTGGCAGCCTTCCACATGAAAATCAGAGCTTTTGCAATGTTTTCTCTAAAATGCCAACTTGGTGTTTTTTTGTGAGTTGCATAATTAGAGGATTTTCCTTAAAAGTGTCATTCATTCAAATCTTTATTTGGCAAACACCATAAAAATCAGAAAACACAAGAAGATTAACTACATTCTTTAGCTAAAATTGAAAAAAATTTAAAAAGATCTTCAGAATTAACGGGTACACAATACATAAAATGGAAAGTGAAAATGTACCATGGTATGAGAATCGATAATACACTCATAGAAAAAGCACCTCAAACCTTTTCCTAATTGCCAATGGCCTGCTAATAAATTATAGAACTGCATTACAGGTCTCTATTGTACAAAGTTTCTTGAAAAACATCAGGCCTTCCTGGTGTTGTCTCAATTATGATCTACACAAAACGGGGACCAAAAAAGTGCGCATGTTTTTTGCATATAGAGGGCATAACATTATAAAGTGACAAGTACTTTGGTTTACAACATTATTACAATGGCATTGGGGTAGATGATGTGACAATACACATTGTGAAGGGAAAGCAACCTTAAAATGTATAATACTAAATTTAAAAAGGTTAAGCAGCAGTGGGAGATAGGGTTTGTAATCCAGGCTAAATATGGGTCTCAGTTATTTGTAGTTGAAACTGTTACATACCTTACAACTGACACAAGACCTGAGCTCTCTGTACTCTCAGAGCCATACAATGATTAAGGAAGCATTGTTTAACTTCCTGTTTACATTTTAAAATAATCGCATGAGGGTTATCAAACATCTCTTTCAAGCTTATTGCCTCAAATGTTTTCTTCAGAGATTAGTCATCTCACTATTGGGTTTTTGTCCTAATCTGTACCTTGATATTCCTGCTACGTTGCTTTGCCCTTACCATTAAAAGGGAATTTCATTTAAAAGAGGAACTAATAAGGATTTCCAAGTAATTAAAATAATTTACCTTCTCAATATATGTTTCCTCCATGACAAAGTGTGTAGATCTTGTGGTAGATTGGACACAGGTCATCATAAATGATTTGGAATAATTACTTTTTTCATCCAGATTTTCCATATATGAGGAGGTGTCCAATAATATCTGTAGACCATTTGCTGTGTGAGCAATCAGCGCTGCCTCATCCGCGTACAGCAAAATTGAGATGGATTGCGCACACATTAGGGCAGTGTCCTTTTCTACCACAGAAAGATGATTAAAAATCACCCTTATGTACAGAAGGAACGAAAAGAGCTAGAATACACCTCTGTCTCACACTCCATGTGAATCTAATTTTAGGCGAAGTTTTACCCTGAAGACCACACCCAACCCTGACTAATAAATTCTGGTGTAGCATTTTAATAAGGGAGTGAAGTTCCATCTCAACCCCCATTATTTCCATCAGAACCCAAAGTTTTGATCGATTAATCAGGTCGAAGGTGCTGGATAACTCAATAAACTCCAAGTGAAGGGATCTTTTCTTAGCCATTACATATTTCCTAGCTATAATATAAAAATGTAAACACTGGTCTATAGTCGCAAGGCCTGGTCTGAATCAGAATTGTACATTGGAAAGAATCTGAATATCTTCAACCCAGGATTCTAGGTGCAACAAGAGCACTCTACCTAAGGTCTTCATACTATAAGCAAGCAGGGAAATTGGTCTGTAACATGATGGTAAATGCAGATCCCCTTTTTTATAAATCAAGACAATTGCAGCAGTCTTCCAAGAATAATTGATTGGGCCCATCACATCACTTCTGAAAACATTAGTTAACAGGGGCACCCATAGGTCAATATTAGATTTGAAGATTCCTACAGGAACGCCATTTGGGCCTGGCCCTTCCCCAGTGTACTTTTCCTGATAGCGCTAGCTACTACTTTTATTTCTATTAGAGATGAGGGGACCTGTGGACAGCTAGATCAAACACATTGAAGTAATTTACTAAAGGGATGGATAATGAATGGCTGACAAAATATTGAAACTTTTCTGTAAGATGGGACGTCCATAGATCCGCTGGAAACAGTGTTTATGCTTACGGGACATCTTGATCTGAAAACAAACAGGTGTAGTTAATTGTTTCTCAAAATAAGTTATTATCTCTCATCGTAACATCTGCAGAAAGATCCTCCCATGCTTTAGCGCGAATGTCATTTTTTCTCTGCTCAATATTACTTTTATAAGGCCTTCTAGCTGCTCTCACATCCTCTAGAGATCATGGGTGTTATTTTAAGGTTGCCTTTAACTGCTTATGCACAAATGTGCAAGCTGCATAAAGCCATCTATGTAGTGACCTTTCAGCCGCAGTCTTAGTCGAGGTCAGATAATCAGAAATAGACCTACATATAATATCAAAACCCACTGGAATGGAGTGACCACTGCATCTTCCAACAAGCAATTTAAAACAGTATCCATATTCTGAGACACAATCTGTCCATTAAAAGCTTCCAGATCCACCTTAGCCCATATCGTTTTTCTACCCTCATTGTTAGAATACTCTATCTTGTAGCACATATTCCTTGTGGGCTTTTTTATCTGATGGTTTAACAATACAATAGGAGGGTTATTGTCATTCAGAACAATTTTAATGTTAAGCAGACGTTGTATCAAACTCAGACGTTAAAAAAATCAAATCTATAGTGCTACCTTCAGCACTACCAGTAAATATTGGGAGTTTACTTTTCTTACCAACCATGTCACTAAACAGAATTTAATTGTGCTTCAAAATAATAGTGTTTAGGGCCTCCCCATAAGGTATATGCTTTGAAGTGGGCAAGGTTTTCCTTGTTGTCGTTCATAGAGCCACAAACCCTTTTCCTGCTATGCAACATGAGGAAATGATAACATTCCACACCTAAATTAAGGCAGTCTTACATTTAGCTTCCTTATAAAATGAATCTAAAAAAAGATCAAATTGCTCTGTGTCCGCTGTGGAATAATGGTTAAAACTATTAGAATAAAAATGTACCAACAAAATATCACACACTGTAGGAAAACTAAAAGAGTAACCAGAAAAAAAGAGGAGAACCATACTATTGTGGCCTAAAATACTGGAATTTGCTCTGATATAAAGGTGGCAAGGCCACACTTAGACCTTCCTGCTGTTGGCAGAAGGGCTGGATAGAAAACGTTCACAGGGGCGGTATCATTCTGCTGATTGGTCTATAAAACAAAAAGCCAAACGAAAGTGCTTCAATTGCCAGAGACATTGTCTCAGAGAAGTTAAGCCTAGGCAGAATGTCTTTTGTCATCTCTCTGTCCTTTAAATTAATAACAACACAATCGTTATTATTAAGTTTTGTAGTATTGCCAACCCATGATACTCTCCTAACAAGATTAATCTGGTTCTGTGACAGCCCTGGACCCACCAGCCTGCCATTTGCCCAGTGCACCTCCTTGTTCACCAATTGCTCATAATTCTCCTTCAAATCCTTTCTCAGAGGAGAAACACCTTTTAACAGCCCTGTGCCGTTACTAAGATAATTTGTACCGAAGGAGACACGACTACGGATGACCTCGATTTGTAGCTGTATAACGAAGTGGCATTTAGCAGCGATTTTGAGTGCTTGGAGGTACAAATCATTTAATGAACCTGAGTTGCACCTCTATACTGATTCTTGATTAACGCTGTCCGGATTGTAAAAGGCACACGGATCTGTTTTCAGGAAAGTCGTTTCCCTCACCCTTGTCCTGAGGAGGCCAAGATGTTTCATATGGGCAAAATGCGTCCGCGTCGACAGATTATGATAAGAGGAGTCTGATGAGATATTGTTTGATTTAGTTTAAAAAGATTTTATGCACAATTTTTCAATTAAGGTTCTGGAGATATTAGAACCAATTGTGTAAATAAGACTACCTCAAAGTGTATTGCCTGTAGGGAATAGGTGAACACTTTCTTTTTGAAGATTTGGGTGGAAGGAACCTAATACTATTGTCTACTATTGGTCATTTGTATATAAGTGTTTTATGTGTGTATATATATGTATATGGTTTGCTGAAAGAAGTCCAAAAACTATGATGAAATGACTCAAGATTACGTTAATTAAATTATGTAATCATTTGTTCTTTGGTATGTGATTTTTTCTTTTGTTTAAATATAATTTATTGAACTGCAGGACTATGTACTGCTAATAGAGGAATGTAAAGTCCCCTATTGAAGAGTAAGATTTATATATATTTTTTCCTCCTGGCCATGTCTGATTTTTTCACACCTTTTAACACCAGCACAAAGGGGGTTTCTTGAAGTGGTAGTTGTAGTATGGGATGTTTTGAAGCCAAAGGCTCCTGAGAACAACTCGTCTATTAATTGATGAGCCACAGAGTCCTTTAGCTTGCCCTAAGGCCCCTCCTCTTCTGAACAAACTGCGTTGTGATCTGCAAACTTTCTCTACAACTTCACTTCTAGCCCCACTTGATTGATCGGGCTGTCCTGTGGAGAAGCTAGCTGTTTCCACTAGTAACTGAAGCCCTCTGGATGATCATGTATTTAAAAGAGGGCCAACAGAGCCAGGAGGCAGTGGCACTGTGGACCGACATTTCACAAGGACAATGTTCAAGTTGGTTAATACGTCCTGAATTGTCACCAAACGGGCCAGAATTGGGCTCAAGGCGCCTATCAAGGATGTTCAAACAGTCTACTCTATCAGGTTAGATGTATTTTCCCTCCATTTCTCAGACTATTACTACCTGTGATTTGATCTGGGCTTTGCGGACATATCGAGTAACCAGGGAACTGTTTTTTGGATTTTCTTCCTCCCTCTGCTCTCTTCCTCTCCCCGCCTTGATTCTTTGGTTTGTCCTAAATGCAGTTTTTTAGGCATGGGACTGTGTCCCCTCTGGGTAACCATTTTGCTCTACAACAGGAGTAATATCAGGAGCACTGGAAATATCTACAGAAGCAATATTCTTATCTTGTATAATGGGGGTTGGGCCTTCCTTAACCGTGATACATCACATGGTGACTGACTGCGGGATGAGTAAAACAGGTGGCTAGGACAAGGATAGACACTGCTCAGCCAATTTGATTTCCTTACTAATCGCTCCCACAGCCCGCTGCAGAAAAAACATCCAGGGTGGTACCAGGGGTTGATGCTGGGAGGATTACTTTCTCTTTCACCAAAGCAAATAAACTAGGGATCCCTTTCTAAACTCCTAAGCTCAAAAGATAGAATCAACCGGAGCTTATAACATTGACAAAATTAGGGGTGGTGTGCGCTAAAGATTGTGTTAAAGAGTTCTGAGGCCCCACTTTAACCTGGATGTGAGCTGGGAGAATGTAGTCCTACCTCAGCACCAGGAGCAGCAGATGATGCAGGTGAAATGCAGGCAAGAAAACGCTGCCTGTGGAGCCCATGCTGCAGGATGTGGTGTGCACTGAAGACTGCTCTACAGAGTCCTGAGGCCCCTCCTTAGCCTCTGGTCAAGCTGGGGTACATAGTCCCATCTCAACACCAGGAGCAGCAAGTGATGCAGGTGAAATGCGGGCAGGGAACTGCTGCATGTCTAGTCAAGTAAGCTACGATGTCATTATAATGCAAACTATGTCAAATGTTCATAAATTATTTCCACATCAAAAAAGTAATGCATCATGCCTCTCACATGTGCCCTTGTAGCGTTATTTTATCTCAATATTTAATAATAGACTGGAGGTTATTGGTGTTCTGTTTTTTACCTCTAGTGTGTCCTTGATTTTTCCTTCAATCTCATCACCATTTTTTTTCGTTGCTTTTTTCTCACCTTCTCCTGATTTTTTTTTTTTACAATTTGCTTTGTTTTGTATTCTTGTGGTTGATTTCATGGTTTTTTTTGTTTTCATGTTTAACTTTTTTAACATTCATTTTGGACCGCAGCAACGGTGCCTGTGTGTTTGCTACAGAGAGAGTTGTAGTGCTAATAATCTTCATGCACTGATAACACTACCTAATGCTGGCTGCAGACTGGAGTCCTCTGGAGACCTTTGATCTCCTTGAGCGGTATGTCCTCTGGGAAGCAGATGGATTGGTATGCCCCAATTCACTGGAGTCATATGGTCCCAGTGCAAGACTATCCTCTGCTGTTAAGACCGGAATGGATACGATGCTGACTTGTTGCAACACCTCAACGGAGGGGCTGGCCCCAAGTCAATGTGTTTAATATTTTTGGGCATTATTTATTATGACTGCTTGTGCATGTAACCCACTTTATTCTAGGGTGCATCAGAAGATACTTAGAAAGATTCTGTCACATTCACAAACACATGGAGAAAATAGGATGCAATAAATGCATCTCACCTGTGAAATAATTGTTGGGCATATTATGAGCCCTCTTGCATTGCGTTTGCACCAAGCAAATGGTGCAAGTGTGACGAAACTCAAAAATCAGATGTATGAAGCCACGCAAGGCAAGGTACCTAAATCCGGAATAACGCAACACATCACAAATCGCTGCATTGCGATAATCTGCTGAAGGGAGGCATTCAATGGACATTGTGTTGGTGTTCCCATACAACTCTCATGGTTTGTGATGCATTCCCTGATTTACCAGAACTGGTAAACCTGGGAATGCACCAAAAAGATACTCCTTCACAGGGGCAGGGTAAAGTGGAGAAATTCTTTATTTCTCCTCGTTACTTACTCTTTCTATGTGTGCTGCATTCTGCCACAAATATAGAGAGATAAATATGCCTCTCAGGATTGTTTTTGTGCAGTAAGGTGTCCCTTCCTGAACAAAAACAATCCTGCATGCGAACAGGCACCTTGCAACATGGTGCAAGGGTGCCTGCATTTGCGCTGGGTAGCCAAAACAGTGCCAGCAGTCAAGGGAGTTGGAGCATCTTTGTGAGGGCTATCCTGTCCATTACAGCCAGTGATAGTGTCTGCCAGAATCAAACAGATTGGCTTAAAGATGCTACTGCTGCTAAAATATTTCCACCCAGAAGTTGGTCTATGGTGCAGTGAATGCAGACCCCTAGATATTTGAGTGTGGCCAGGTCCAAACCAGAGTCTCCCAATGCTGTAGGTTTATACCCCAACTTAAGGTCCAAAATAGGGAATGCGCAGGACTTCTGTCAATTGACCCACAGCCTCACATGATAGCCCTCCATACAGCTCCAATTCGCTGAACTCCCCGTATATCCTCAACCGTGCCTTATATGTATAGCAGCTTATCATCAGCATACAGTGATAGATGCACGGGAGCACCGTTGATCCAAAGCCCCTGATAATGAGCGCCCTGTCAGAGCATGTTGGTTAGCAGCTCTAGAGCAATTACAAACAACACCAGAGAGAGCAGATACCCCAGATGGGTGCCCCTGCCTACTATGTAACTGTCTGATTTGATGCTGCCTGTTTTCATGTGGACTATTGAGTTTGTTAGCAAGGTAGTCCATCTAATGAGCCCACTGCCCAGTCCCATACCAGCCATTGTAATATAAAGGAAATTTCAGGGCAGAGAATCAAACGCCTTTTCAATGTCTATCAACAGTGCCAAGGCCATCTTGGGGAACTTTGTGGAGTGGTGCAACACCTGAATCAATTGTATAATGTTAGGGAAGATGCTTCGCCTAGGGATAAACCCTTATTAGTAGGGGTAGATTAGCTTCTGTATTCTGTTGGCTACTTTCTTATTGAGAATCTTGTAGTCTACATTCATTAAGGAGTTGGGCGTGTATGACTCAACTTTCTCACTGTCCCTACCTGGTTTGGGCAGCGTCATTACCAGTGTCTCATACATGGTGGTCTGCAGCTCCCCGCCTCACTAGCTGTGTTAAACAGTGTGGGCAAGCTTGGGACCAGATGGTCTGCTATGGTCACACAACATTGAATATGGAGTCCATCCATCCCAGGCACGTTCCCACGTGCTAAGGCCTTGATCTCCCCCTGACCTCCTGTTCAGTGATAGCCTTCCCCAATGGGGCCATATCTGATGATGGGAGATGCCCCAACTGTGCGCTGATAACATATTTGTGGATCAATTGTGTCCTGCTCACTGTTGCATAATTTTCCAGGAACACTTGATTATTTTCCACCTGTGAGTGGACTACCTCCTGTTGCTCAGTGTGGATGTCGAAGATTCCAAATCTCCTTTTCTCCAGTTTAGCCAACCAAGTAAGTAGCCTGCCAGTTTTCTCCCATTTATCCGGGGCTTTGGTTGGATACTCACTCCTCTCACAGTATAGTTTAATTAAAAGGGTCCACCCAAAAATGTTCTCCAAATGATGGAGCAGGTCTACCTGCCTGAATATGCCCAAGTTCAGCTGTGCTAAGACAGAGCACATTGTTGCTTCGCACTGGCGCTGCAACACCACCTCTAAGACTTCCCATTTCAGCAACTTAGAAGTTGATGTACCCTCATTCTCCCAAAGTAGTTATCTATGGTCTCCCCCTGTGTTTCTCAAAAAGCCAGGCCCTCCAGCAAATCAGTATTAAGCTTCTAACTAGGAATTAGGAGTCTAGGTGTGTTCTAGTTAAAGGTCAGCAGTCATGGGATGTTCCTAGAATGCATCTGGAAGAGGTGTATTGCGTCGCGGCCAGGGCGACTGACTCCGGAATCTGGGGATCACGGTTTGATCCCCGGTGGCAGATTAGCCCAGCACCATGTGACTCTGAGCAATAGCTTGCTTAATCTTCCCGACGGCCCCCAGGGCCCAGAGACCCTTACGGGTGATTGTTCGCGCTTTATAAATGTAGATATTATTATTATCCTGGCCTGGTATTCTGACACTCACGCCCCTTCTTGTGATAGTGCATTGCAAAGGAACCTCTCAAGTCGAACATGGAGCAAATGTACCACTCAGTGATAGGAATACTCCTGGGGATGGAGTACTCACTGCGCATCTAGTAAATCTCACTTGCTACCCATTCTCGGAACCTCTGGGTGATTTTATGTGTAGCTGCACTAAGCAGAGGGAAATGTGATCTATCAAGAGTGGTATCGCAATTAAAATCCACTCCCATCACCAGGGGGTAGTGAAAACTCTTCGTCAGAATCATGGTCAGGATGTCCAGGAAGGCACACTGGTCTACATTTGGTGCATATACATTAAGGAAAGGGACATCCCTCATGTCCAGTTTCCCCACCAGGAGTATGTACCACCCTTCACCATTCACCATCTCTATTTCTCTATTGGGGACTTAAAGAGGACCCCCGGGCATATCCATATTAGAACCCCTTAGCAAATGTAGACTATGTTGTGCAATACACTTTACCTTGCCAGTGTTTTTGCAATGCTTGGCCCTCAGCTCTTGAAAAGTTTGTTTCCTGAATAAAGGCCACTTGAACCTCCGCCTTTTGAGGTACACCTGTACATTTTAGCGCTTACACAGCAAGTTAACACCTCTTAAATTCCATTAGATAACTCTTACATGCATTACATGAATTTTGGAAATGGATTTTCATGCAGGGTTACCCCCCAACTTTTTGCCTTTCTCCTCCTCTTTTTGTTGACCGTAGGACTCTGAGCACCTTATCATTGCTAACCAGTGCTAAAGTGCATGTGCCTCTACCCTAAAACATGGTGACATTGGTGTATACCTGATTTTAGTATGCCTGTAAGTCCCTTGTAAAGTGGTATACCATATACACATGGCCTCTAATCTAAATGCTACTAGTGGGCCTCCACTACTATTTGTGCCACCCACACAAGTAGCCTTTAAAACCTGTCTCGGCCTGCCATAGCAAGGCCTGGTTGTGCAGTTTACTGTCATTTCAATTTGGCGTTTAAAACCACTCGCCAAACCTTAAACTCCCCTGTTTTTACACATAGGTCACCTGTAAGGTAGTTCCTAAGTGACCTCAAGGGCAGGGTGCTGTCTAACTAAAAGATAGGACATGTATTACAAGTTGTTGGTGTCCTGGCAGTGACAAACAGCTTAATTAATCTTTCACTACTGTGAGGCCTACTTCTCTCAAAGGCTAGTAGTAGGGATTCCTTAAAACACATTTTAAGCTGTAACCCCTGAGCAGAAAGGAGTAACTACATTATGTTTCATATATTTGAAATGGTTGTGATAAATCCTTTTTAGTGGTAAAGTTGGATTTTACACTACCATTTTAGAAATGCCACTTTTAAAAAGTGGGCATTTCTCTGCTCTTAACTTTGCTCTGTGTGCCTGCAGCCTGTCTCCAATACAAGTCTGAGCTGGGTGACAACTACACTTTGTACATTCCCTCTGGACACCCACAAAGCCAGAAAGGGCTGACTATGACAGAGCACTCATCTGCATTCTGATAGCCTTTGTAGGCAGAAAGGGTGAGAGGTGGCTCACACTTACATCTGAATAGGCTGTGCCCTGTCCTCACACAAAGGGCTGATTACCCCCCACAGAAAGTCCGTCAGGAAGGACCGGTTTAAAAGGGATCCTTGTGCACTTCAGAGAACTCCTTTGAAGTCATCCCCTACATCAAAGGCACTTTTGGATATAATAACCTGGGCTCTGACCGTACCAAATCAGTACACTACTTGACTTGGTAAGAACTCTGCTGGATTAAAGACTGCTGTGCTGTAAGGATTGCCAATTTGCTGTGACTGTCTGTTCTGAGGAACTGTTTCACTGCTTTGCTGAGCTGCCCTGCTGTCTGGTGATCTCTGCCCTGCTGAAGACAAGGACTTGACCCATCTCACTTAAACCCAGAATGACTCCAAGAGCTTGCCTCCTGCTTTATGAAGTCTCAAGGACACAAAATACCTCCTGCAACCCTGCTGGTGCTTCTGGATTCTATCATCTGTGAGTCCTACCCTTGCCTGAGGTTGCCTGAGGTGCCCCCTCCAGTTCTAGGTCTCAGAAATGTGATCTGCAGCTGATTTCTGCAAAAAACAATGCATTGCCTTGACCTTATGAGAATTTCCACCACATCGCCCTTTGACACTGAAGCAGAGGCTGCTCAACGATGATGGATCCACAGCCTGTGCGGTTCAACAACGACGCTCTGCGTGGCTCAATGATGACGCATTACACTCACTTCAACTAAGCTTGACGACAACGTGGCCCCCCTTTGTGGTGCACTACAATGAAAAAGAAGCTCTCGATCTTGACAAAAGAGCCTTGCAAGGTATTTCTTTAGAGGGACCTGTCTGAGTTCTGTAGCCAGCCTGCCCTCCACACTGTTGGCCTGAACCTTGAATTTGCACTTGTCCCTTGCAACCTCAAGTAACCTTTTGACCGCTACTGACTTCTAAGCACTATTTTATAATGTAATTTTTCAAAATTCATAGCTCGTCTTCTACTTATTGGATTTTTGTTATTTTGGTCTTATTTTACTCAGATAAATATTCTCTATTATTCCAAACCTGTGGGGGGTCTTTTTGTGGTGTTTTCACTTTGTTACTGTAATTTAAGTGTTGGGGAAAAACTTTACACATCACATCTTAAGTTAAGCAAGACTGCTCCCTGCCAAGCTACCAGAGGGCGAGCACAGGTCATTATATGGTGTGTATCTGACCTACTTTGACTAGAGTGGTGGTCCCTACTTGGACAGGGTGCAAACCTCTGTCAACTAAAGACCCCATTTCCAACAATGCAGTATAACAGCCATAACCGTAAACATATCACGTCCCATCTTCAGCGAGACCCTTCCATAGTCCACACCCAAACCTGTCTTACTCTCTAGCAATGGGCAACAATAGAACTCAACCAAACATGGTCACAATGAAAACATACCCAACTCCCCTATCCAGGACTGAGGAAATGAAACACTCTGTTCAAACCAATGCACATGTCTATAGCTGTGCACTTGTGGGCAGGTCTCAGGCAAGCAGATCTCTCTCTACCTGTGCATTCAGGTGGGATGACTGGGCCATATCCACCATGGGCAACTTGCCCATGGTCATTTTGCTTGACAGCGTACCCAAAACCCCCACAATGATGTACATTATCAACCATTGCCCAATAGAACAATGAAGGTGTGGACACATATTCATCTTTCGTTCCTTCCGGTGGGTAAACTATGATACTCCATGTCAGATTATTTCATTGGTAGTCGAAGGGGTTACCCTGGGCAGCCGGCAGCTGCATTCAAAGTCCACCATACTGCCCTCCTCCGATTTCAATATTCCAGTTGTCCTGATGTGTTGTTGCCATTGCAAAGTCTGGCTGCTGCCTGCACCATGCTCCTCCGCTCCATGGATTCCTGCCTTTGTGGTGGCACCAACCACCAAATGTTTCTTAATCAGTTGTTTCTTGCACTGGGAGCACTTATGCCCGAGTACCTCCAAGGACCTACTGCTCTGCCACGCCATAGTGAGTGTCCAGCTAGTCTGAGACCTCCCGTGGACTTTCAACAAAGTGTGTTTTGTCCCTTGCTTGAATCTGAACTTGGCCGGGAAAAGCAGTGAAAATTGTATATCCGGTGACCATAAATGTCTCTTTACAGGCACAAAGGAGGCCCTCTGTTTTTTAACTCTAGCAGTAAAATCTAGACATATAGAGACTTTTGAGTAGTTAGACATGAACTACCCCTTTTCCTGCACCACCTTCAGAAGAAAATCCCTGTCTCTGAAGTGCTGCAGGTGGGCCACCACCGGTCACGTGGCATCCCAAGGTCAAGGGGGCAGCGCTGGCACTCTATCGCCTTTTTCAGAGTGTAGAATTCAGACACACTCTCAGGAGTGACCAATTCCTGCAGCCAGTCCTCCAGGAAAGAAAACATGGATAGGCCTTTTGGCAGTCCTATAATGCATATATTATTGTACGGAGGCCAACCCTCTTGATCCTCTATGCTCGGTTCCAGGGCTGTGATGCAGGCATCCATCTGGGCGTGCCTCTGATTGAAATCAGTGGCCATTGGTGCCAGAGTGGTTGCCTCCCACTCAACTTGTGGAACTTTGTCTGCCATTTTCTGGTTGCTGGCATGTAACATTCCCACATCCACTCCCAGTGTGTCTATCTCAAGTAGGTATCTAGTGGTGTCAATAGCTGATAAGATGATATCTAGTTCATCCATCACAGGCACTCTGCCCTTTGATGCCTGATTATCAGTGTTCAGGGGGGTAATTGTCACACTTCACAGCAGGAGCCCCCTGGATCCATACTTCTCATGTGTGGTCACAGGTACTGCCATGGATGCAATAAATGGTTAATTGCTTTCCCCACAAGCTTCAACCTGGTGCGTAAGAACATTTCCTGGGAACTTCAGGCACCAACAGAAAAAGCCTCCACGGTAAGGAGGCGGGGAATCTACTGCTTTCCAGCTCGAGGCAACTACCACACCTCCACTGCATCCTCCCTTGTGTGTCGGGGGTCATTTCTTGTCACCTCCAAGGCTGTGCCTCTGTCCCTTAACACTCCTCACCTCAGGCCATTATGCACTCAGGCTTCTTGCGAAGTATTTGTGGTGCCCCTGTCTACCAGCCCTCCGTCAGCAATTTGTCTTCCACTCGGCACTAACATCCCTGTCTAAGGCAGCTAACACCCAAATAGGCTTCTTTCCCAGCAAGGCTCCCACCACATCAGGGCACTCGCGCTTCTCAACGGCAGCCGAGCATAGCCCATGGGTCCCTCTTGGCCCAATTCGGGATGACCACTGGGCAGGGCAGTGGTCTCTGTGTTTCCCTCATCCTCCCCCTCACCAGGGCCACCAACTGGAGGAGCAGGGGAGGCCATGCTACCTCAATGGGAGCCAGTGAGCATTCCAGACTCGCCTTGCATGGCAGTGATCTTTCCTCAATTTTCCTGCGGACCTTCTTTGCTGCCACTTGGGATGCGGCTGCTCCAGCACTCCTTTGACTCCAGCAGCCCTGCAGGAAACAACAGCACTCTTTTTTGATGCCCCCTTCACTCTGGGATGCTCCCTACTCAGCGACCCCCCCACCCCCTGAGGGCTCATGATCTTTGGGCTACTTGCCACATGAGGGGCAAAAATTAGTGGAAGCCCAGGAGCGCCGCGCTGCATGTTTTAGTCCATCACCGTCAGGCTCCGTTCTCCTTGAACTAGCAAATATGTATTCCTGATTTTTTACATTTGCTCACAGTGATCAATTAAACTTGAAAACGTCTTTTTTGATAAGTGCCACAGCTTATTTAACTGAGGGGATAGAAAATTATTGCTGCTGATAGAGGCAAGTTGTAATTGTTTTTTAATTTTAGTTATTAATCAAGCAACACACCTTATAGTTGGAATATTTTTCCAAAACGTTTGCCATATTAACACTATTTCAGAACTTGTAAAGTTAAAAAAAAAGAAAAAGAGGTATGGAAAATGTGGGGGAATGTTTGGGCGTTCCCACTGCCACTTTTCACTGCAAAACGCTGGTTGGCTGACAGACTTCAATTTATCACTCCCAAAAAGAAAAATATCTTCCCAATCCTATAGCAGCAGCGATTTCTTTTGGTGGCATTTTTGTTTCCTAGTGCCACTCACAGGGCTATGGGCAGCCATGAGTGATAGCGGGAACAAGAATTCCTGGCAGCCCCATGTCCATGTAATTTAGGGCTCCAGGTATATGTTTATGTCTTTTTTTATTTCTATAGTGCATATTTTAGAACTTAACTGCTTCTATGAACTTTTAAAACGAGAAGAACAGAATGAGTAGTTCAATTCTTTGAATTTGGCAATGGGAACTAGAGGAGTCTCTAGGCAGCCAGGATGCATTTTCCTTCTCCACCAACCCAATCAATGCATCATCCTATAATGGAAGAAATATGTGTAAATAATATATTGCAAACTATGCAAACATAGATTCGACTAACCTAAAAGAATAAAACTTGTTCATAACACAAATATCTATGGAATATAATAAATGTAGTTATAAGAGACTCAAAGCATTAACGCTACATGTATGTACTGTACACATACATACCTTTAATCAGCCCTACATATTATCCACTTGTTAATCCTAACCCTAACCTTGTTTTCTCTTACATTATCCTATACCCTCTTTTGATTTTCCCATTTCACTGTGGGAATTGCAGCCCATGTCACCCTTCTTCTGTACTTACTACTTATACCATTACTCACACCATGATTTACACTTTCTATTACCCTAACACAACTGACACCTAACCTGACTTTGCTTAACCTCATAATTTCCCCAACTCAAATTCTTATGCAAACATTAACACAGGATAGTTATTTATAGAACTACACAGCAAGGTACAAAAAGGCATTGCTAAGATTATCCATCGGCAGAGAGATGTGGGATGGATAGGATCAGTGGCGGCTCCTCGTGGGAGTGCTGCGGGGCGGTGAGGCAGGGTGGGGGAGGGGCAGGGTGGGGGTTAGTAAACTCCGGCTTATGGCCAAATGGAGTTAAGTAAATAAATAAAACGAATTACATTGCACGTGCTGCTTTGCCGATTGGCAGGTTGAATTTTGCGACCAGTATTTGCGGCATAAACGTACGTACATCTGGCCCATAATTCTTCCAGGAAGAATCTGCATCAAGTGCAGAGGCAAATGCTCATGAAAATTATGCTATTTCATCTTTTTTCAAGCGTATTCTGAAGCAAGGGTGGTTGGGTCCTAGTCCCAAGGTCTGGTGAAAAGCAGTATGTTGGACTTGTCCCGTTTTGCAGGGTAATCCCTGAACTTTTTGCCTTTCTCTTAGCCTTTTTTCTGACATGGTTTTGGTGGTTTTAAGACTCTGGGCACTTTAGCACTGCTGTCCAGTGTAAAGTGCGTGTGCTCTCTGTTGTAAACATGGGAAGATTGGTCTAAACCTGTTTGGCAAATTTAATTTACCTGTCAGTCTCTTGTAAAGTGGTATCTCAGATACCCAGGGCCGGTATATTAAATGCTACTGGTGGACTTGCAGCTCACCAAAGTAGCCTTTCAAACCTGTCTCAAGCCTCTGCAGGGTCTGTGACGCAGTGTTACTGACGCTGTGACGTGGCACTTAAAGTGTGTGCCATGTTGGTGACTCCCTTTTACTGCATGTCAGTCACCCCGAAGGTAGGCCCTAGCTAGCCCTATGGGCAGGGTGCATTGTAGGTAAAAGGTAGGACAGGTACCTTAAGTGTGTGGCATGTCCTTGTAGTGACAAACAGCCATTTTTGTTTCTCACTTCTGTGAGGCTGCCCTCTCATAGGAATGCATTGGGGATTCCCTAATAAGTGTTTCAGTGGTAATTCTCGATATGAGAGGAGCAGAGTGATCAAGTCTGGTATGTTTGGAATGGTAATAATAAATGCTGCGCAATGGTGTGCACAGATTTATTATCACTATTTTAGAAATGCAACTTTTAGAAGTTGGCTTTTTTGTGTGCTATGTGTATGCCTGCCTGATGTGTATTGCATGTCTGGCTTTGGAGTGGGGCTGGTGAGGTGTGTGTGGTTCCAGGGAGGGAACGGTGAGTCAGCGTTAGGCTGAATAGGAGATCTGCATTTGGAGTAGTGGGAGGAGTAGTCCCCTGACCCTGAATAGGTCTGTGCCTGCCTAGGTGAATGCTGGCTTCGCCCCCCAGTGGTGTATCGGATGACAGAGCCCTAACCTGACATAGGAGGGTGGGAGCCCTGTAAACAACCCCCAGAACCAGTTGAGGCTGGATTCCCCCAAGCCCTGTGCCAGGGCAGACAAATAAAATGCTGTATAAATATTGGGGCTGTGACCCCATAAAAAAGTGTGCTTCTTGGTGACTTGGGGACTTGCTGCTGCTGTGTTCCAGGAGGAACTGCCACAAGGTTCTGCCTCCCTGCTGGAGGGCCCTGTGAGCTGGCCTATCTGGGCCCAGCTGTGCCCCTGTACATTTCTGGTGCCTAGCGCCTTGTGAGTGCTGGGATCTTTCTCTCCCAGGACGGGTAGAGTGCTGGGCTTCGCATCGCTGAGCTGTGCCCTATTTAGAGGGAATCCCGATGTGGGGAGTCCCCCGCATGGAGGCCTAGGAAGTGGGAGCCTACCCCGCTGTATTTGCTCTCCTTGAGAAGAGGGAGCCCACCCCACATTTCCCAGCCGCAGAGAGAGCAATCGCTGAAAAATGGAAGTCAGGCACCTGTGCCTGACAGTGGGTGGGGCCTGCTGGGAGTCCAAGAGCCTCGTGGGCTCCATTTCCACTCCCCATCTGCCCTGAAGTGGAAGTCCTGCAGAGGTACAGCCGGTTGCACACCGGGGGCTCTCGTGCACTACGAGGAGAGCCCCGAGTGTTGGCCAACCTGGGAGAGGTGGGAGGAGAGCCTTCTGAGGCCGGGGAAATGGAAGAGAGGAGGAGCCCTGCCTGCGGCCACGGAGACGGTGCCGGTCGAGGCACATTTTCGGTACCTGGCCCACAACCTCACCAGAGTCACAAAGAGGGAGCCTCGAGGGTGCCAGAGGCCGAAGGAGGAAGAGCGTGCCGATCTAGAGAAGCCCCTGTAACGCAACCGGCCGAGGCACATTGACGGTGCCTGCCTCGCCGCAGAAACGAAGACCGGAGGAGTCCCTGGAAAGCCCGGTGAGTGGGGCTGATGCCAAGGCACTAGTAATGCCCTAACTGATTTGTCTTGAGGGCAAGTTGATCCCCTGAGCGGGAATTGTGAGGCACAGAGAGTGCCAGTGCAGAGTTTGTTTTTGGCTGCATGGTAGGTGCCAAGAAGAGGCACCAGAAGTGTCCCATTGGAAGGGGCTCCCTAAGGCACTGTTGGTACCCGTGCTTGATGCACTCAGCTGCACCGCGAGAGAGCGGGCAGTTGCAATGTGGGGCAAATTGTTTCTATGGTCCCAGTGGGGGCTCAAGAGGCATAGTGGTGCCAAAGCCAATTTCCTACAGCTGCCCTGCCGGACAGAGGGCAGCTGCAATAAAGAGGGCATTTTGGTTTTCCTGATGAGGAGGGGGTAAGTTACACTCCCCGGCCCCCAGCGCATTGTGCACCGTGGTTGCCCTGACAGGGTGAATTACACTCCCCTGTCCCCAGCGCATTGCGCACCTTGTTTGCCCTGACATTTGGGACAAAGGGCCTCTGGGCCCCAGTGAAAGGCCAGTTGGCCTGGGGCCATTTTTATGGTGAGGCCTAATGAGATGGTATAATGTGTTTATGCTTAATATGAGGATTGCATAATGTGTTTATGCTAATATGATGTCTATGATGTTTATGCATAATGTGTTTTATGGCTAAGGTGATATAATGCTGAGGGTATTATTTTACCAGTAGTTACTGGTTGCGTTATTTACTATTTGTGAATTGTGTGATTCTGATGGTTCTGACAGCGGCCCGATTGGCCCTGTAATTTGTATATAATCCCCTGTGAATATTGCCTAGTGCCAGTTGGCACAGTGTATATGTGTGACTATGATTCTAATGTGTTTTGGATTATACAAAGGCTATTTTTTATATAACCTTGTGTGGAGTTTCTTTTGTGGTGTGCCTAGTGTGTTGCTGCTGTATGTGTGTTGCACAAATGCTTTACACATTGCCTCTGGGATAAGCCTGACTACTCGTGCCAAGCAACCAAGGGGGTGAGCAGGGGTTATTGTCAGTGTGTAACTCCCTTGCCCTGACTAGAATGGTGGTTTCTGGTTGGCTTAGGCGCATGCCCTAGCCAACCAGAAATCCCATTTCTAACACATTCCATTCAGTTTTAAAGACCAATTGATCTTGCCTTCTGTTTCTAACATCTAAAGGTTCGTTGTTAAGCTATGTGGAAGATGTCAGACTCCAGTGTGAACTGTAGTACGTTTTTGGATGTACTGGGACTTTGTTCCAGGAGTCATTGTGGACAGTGCAAGGAGTTTTGAATGTTATCCTTGGCTGTTCTGGAAGACAGCTGAGTGTTTTCCTGGCTTGTTTAATGTTTTCTCAATTACAAGGGTCTAGACATAGGGCCTCATTTATATTTTGTTGGGGCACTGAACTCCACTTCTTTGGTGGAGTAAAACCCACTGTTGTTAGAACCCTGTCTGATATAAGTCTCTTTGCCTTCAGTGCATCTGCCAGTGCTGAGGATGCACTGACAGCAGTAGAGAAAACTGAGCAGGTTTATTGTTTAAATGGATCCTTCCACAGCAGGCAATGTATGAGAAAAACAGAAAGCAAAAGCCCTGATGAGCAGGGAGTTTTCTCCCTGTGCATTGAAGCTATTGTTTGTTTTCCCTAGCAGTAACCACCATGTTTCCTCCAAAGAAATTAAAATATGTATGCAAGTTGAACAGGTACATGTTGATTAGAAGGGTTGAAGGGCATGATATGCAATGGCTTAATTTGACGGAAGTGAAATTGATGGATTCACTTCAAGGTCTTGATTCACAGGCCAATCTATTCTAATAGTAATTTCTGAAAAGTGTCATGGTATGTCGTGTTATAATATACAGAGGGGAGGAGGCCAATAATATAGGGTGATAAGTGAGTCTTATATAATGTAAACAAGTCGACCTCTGTCCCTCACATGGGTCTGAGGCTGTTGCAATGTGTGTAGAACATAATTGACCTTCATGTGTTTTAAAAGGTGCCTAGTATCTAATTTTCCTGGCACTTGGGTGAATTCAAGCAGATTAGAAACTTTGCTAGGTTGTTTGGATTTGCTGTTGTTTTTAAACAGAGGAGGGATGTTGGTGTGTTGTATTAAGCACTTAGTAATTCCCTTGGACAGGGATGCATTTTATGTGTTAGAAAAATTAGCCATCAATGTAGGAAAAATGCTTTGTTTGCCTGTTCTCAGGACACCCCCGTGCCGCACGGCCACCAGCTGTGTGTGTGCCCCTCGCCTCGCTGCTGCCCGCAGCCTCGTTGTGCCTGCCTCGCTGTTCCCTGCCCCTCCGCCTTATTTTGCGTGTGTGTGTTTAACCGTTTCGTTTCCTAATTGTTTTTTGCCTTTTGACTGTTGTCACTGCTGTCCCCTGAACGTTGTTGTATTGGCTTTGTTGCTTGTTATTCAGTCCCCCTGTACCTGTCCGCCCCGCTCCCCGCTTCCTGCCGCCGTCCAAGTGGCCACGCCCCCTTTTCGTTTTGTGCCCTTCCCGCTCCCGCCTCCCAGCTGCTCCTCCCTCCCTCCCACTTGGCCATAAATGGCGACCGCGCGGCACAGGTGAGTGTGACCTGTTCTCAGGACACCCCCGCGCCGCACGGCCACCAGCTGTGTGTGTGCCCCTCGCCTCGCTGCTGCCCGCAGCCTCGTTGTGCCTGCCTCGCTGTTCCCTGCCCCTCCGCCGTATTTTGCGTGTGTGTGTTTAACCGTTTCGTTTCCTAATTGTTTTTTGCCTTTTGACTGTTGTCACTGCTGTCCCCTGAACGTTGTTGTATTGGCTTTGTTGCTTATTATTCAGTCCCCCTGTGCATGCCCGCCCCGCTCCCCGCTTCCCGCCGCCGTCCAAGCGGCCACGCCTCCTATTCGTTTTGTGCCCTCCCCGCTCCCGCCTCCCAGCTGCTCCTCCCTCCCTCCCACTTGGCCATAAATGGCGACCGCGCGGCGCAGGTGAGTGTGACATGTTCTCAGGACACCCCCGCGCCGCACGGCCACCAGCTGTGTGTGTGCCCCTCGCCTCGCTGCTGCCCGCAGCCTCGTTGTGCCTGCCTCGCTGTTCCCTGCCCCTCCGCCGTATTTTGCGTGTGTGTGTTTAACCGTTTCGTTTCCTAATTGTTTTTTGCCTTTTGACTGTTATCACTGCTGTCCCCTGGACGTTGTTGTATTGGCTTTGTTGCTTATTATTCAGTCCCCCTGTGTCTGCCCGCCCCGCTCCCCGCTTCCCGCCGCCGTCCAAGCGGCCACGCCCACTTTTCGTTTTGTGCCCTCCCCGCTCCTGCCTCCCAGCTGCTCCTCCCTCCCTCCCACTTCGCCATAAATGGCGACCGCGCGTACGCGCAGCGGTCACGCGCAGCGGGCGCGCCGATTGTGCTCCGAAGGTGCGCCAAAGGCAAGCCCGTCTGCGCCCGTCCGCGCCTGGACCGCGCCCAGTGCCAGGACCCCTGGTCCCCAGCGATGCAAGTCGACCCGACAGACCTACGACGCCGCGGCCCTCAACGCACTCAATGCCGGCCGAAACCCCACCTGCTGCCGAGCCGCCCCAAGACGCATTCACGGACCCTTCACCTGCACAACCTGCAAGTTCTCCTGCCTCCGAACCTGCAACACGCCCGCCAAGCCAAACTCCAGCAGCGACCTCAAGTGCATCCTGCTCAACACCCGCTCCGTCCACAGACACGCCGTAGAACTCTGGAACCTCCTCGACACAACATCACCAGACATCACCTTCCTCACTGAAACATGGATGAACGCCTCCTCAGCCCCCGACATCGCCATCGCCATCCCGGATGGATACAAGATCATCAGGAGGGACCGCGTCAACCACACCGGAGGAGGCATCGCCATCGTCCACAAGAACACCATCCGCATCACGACCGACGCCGACGACACCCTCGCCACCGCCGAACACCTCCACTTCCAGACTCACACCGACCCAAAGACGACCCTCAGAGGCACCCTCATCTACCGACCCCCGGGACCACGCACGCAATTCGACGAAGACATCACGGACTTCATCAGCCCACACGCCCTCCCCTCCGCCGACTACATCCTCCTAGGGGACCTCAACTTCCACCTGGAGAACAACAAGGACCGCAACACTGCCACCCTGCTGGACAACCTCGCCAACCTCAGCCTCAAGCAACTGGTCAACACCCCCACCCACTACGCCGGCCACACGCTTGATCCCGTCTTCTCATCCAGCAAGCACATCAGCTTCAGCCACTCCACCGAACTCCACTGGACCGACCACAGCTGCGTCCACTTCAGATTCAGAAAAACCACAACCCACCACCACCCGCAACAGGTTCCTCACAGGAGCTGGAGCAAGATCACCGCCGACCAGCTCACCACCTCCCTCAGCCAGAACCCACCTGCCAGCACATCAGACGCCAACGAAGCAGCCCGCAACTTCATGCAGTGGCTGACCGCCTCCGCTGATGACCTCGCACCATTGAAGAACCCTCCCAGCAGACCCAGAAGCAAGAAAGCCCCCTGGTTCACCGACGAACTCAAGGACTCCAAGAAGACCTGCCGCACCCTCGAGAAAGCCTGGCTCCACGACCGGACCACTGACAACATGACCGCCCTCAAACACGCCACCCGCAAGCACCACCACCTCATCCGCACCACCAAGAAGAAATCACTGAAGGAGCGACTGGACAACAACGCCCACGACAGCAAGGAACTCTTCAGCATCGTCAAGGAGTTCTCCAACCCCAGCACCGGCAACAACAACATCACCCCTTCACAAGATCTCTGCGACTCCCTCGCCTCCTTCTTCCACCACAAGATTGCCGACATCCACAACAGTTTTGGCGCACCATCCACGCACCCAACCACCGAACCAACGAACCCCACCGCCACCCTCTGCACTTGGACCACGGTGACCACCGAAGACACAGCCCGCACGATGAACACTATCCACTCCGGCTCTCCAACCGACCCCTGCCCCCACCACGTCTTCAACAAGGTCGACTCCACCATCGCACCCCAATTCCGGGACATCATCAACACCTCCTTCAACACCGCCACCTTCCCGGAGAGCTGGAAGCATGCCGAGCTCAGCGCCCTACTGAAGAAACCAACAGCGGACCCCACCGACCTCAAAAACTTCCGACCCATCTCGCTCCTCCCTTTTCCCGCCAAAGTCATCGAGAAGATCGTCAACAAACAGCTTGCCGCCTTCCTCGAGACGAACGGATCCCTCGCCCCTTCGCAGTCCGGTTTCAGAGCCAACCACAGCACCGAGACCGCCCTCATCGCAGCCACCGACGACATCCGAGCCCTGCTCGACAACGGGGAAACAGCGGCACTCATCCTCCTGGACCTCTCCGCAGCATTCGACACTGTCTGCCACCGCACCCTAGTCCAACGCCTCAACAACACCGGCATCCAAGAGAAGGCACTGAAGTGGATCATCTCATTCCTCGCCGGAAGAACACAGAGAGTCCGCCTCCCCCCGTTTCAATCCGAGGCCACCGAAGTCAAGTCATCTGTGGAGTCCCGCAAGGATCATCACTCAGCCCCACCCTCTTCAACGTCTACATGAGACCTCTAGCTGCCATCGCACGCCAACACAACCTCAACATCATCTCCTACGCCGACGACACCCAGCTGATCCTCTCCCTCACCAGAGACCCCGACACCGCCAGAACCAGCCTACACAAAGGGATGAAAGACGTCACCGAGTGGATTAAGAACAGCCGCCTGAAACTGAACTCAGACAAGACGGAAGTCCTCATCCTGGGACCATCACCTTCCGCCTGGAACGACTCCTGGCGGCCCCCAGCCCTGGGCACCGCCCCCAAGCCAACAGACCACGCATGCAACCTGGGCTTCATCCTGGACTCCTCCCTCTCGATGACCAGACAAGTCAACGCCGTATCCTCATCATGCTTTCACACCCTTCGCATGCTTCGCAAGATCTTCCGATGGATCCCGACCGAAACCAGGAAGACGGTCACCCAGGCCCTCGTCACCAGCCGACTGGACTACGGAAACACCCTCTACGCCGGAACCACAGCCAAGCTACAGAAAAGACTCCAACGCATCCAGAACGCCTCCGCCCGACTCATTCTGGACATCCCCCGACGCAGCCACATCTCCGGCCACCTGAGGGACCTGCACTGGCTCCCCGTTGACAAGAGGATCACGTTCAGGCTCCTCACCCACGCACACAAGTCTCTCCACGACCTGGGCCCCAAGTACCTCAACGACCGCCTGACCTTCTACACGCCCACCTGCCAGCTACGGTCTACCAGCCTCGCCCTCGCAACCGTACCACGCATCCGAAGAGCCACCGCCGGAGGCAGATCCTTCTCCTACCTGGCGGCCAAGACATGGAACTCCCTCCCCATCCACCTCCGGCTGACACAGGACCACCTCGCCTTCAGGAGACAACTCAAGACCTGGCTGTTCGAGCAGTAGCGGACCCCTTCCCCCAAGCGCCTTGAGACTCTCCCAGGTGAGTAGCGCGCTATACAAATGCTATGATTGATTGATTGATTGATGTTGCGAGACATGGTTGAGATTTATTGATGGACACTTTAAATTATTATGCTCAGATGGACATCTTTTCTTCTAATGTTGTTTTGAAAAAGGGATTTGCAAAAAAGGAGCTGAAGATTTCATTTGTTTAATTGGGTTCTTCCATGGTGCTTTTGGATGTGCCTTTTTGGATCTTTTAATGGCCTTTAGAAGGACCCTTTTATACATTGAGATGTATCCTTTTCTAACTGGGGTTTCTACCAGAGGCGCCCCAGGTTACAATATCCACATTTCAGGTTGTTAAGCAGTTCAGAATTTAGTTGACAATTTGATCTTCATACACAGTTTTCCCAATTAAAGATGGTGGAAGCAAAATGGCGATGGTATTAGTAAAACATTGATGCAGGTTAGCCAGTAGTGTCTCTGGGTCTGATCTAGTCTGCAAGCAAGGTGTCTTGTGACTTTTATTGTAAGTCTCCTTAAGTGCTGAGTTATGTTATTGTGGTAAACGTAATGGGACAACCCAGTGTCCCTCAGAACCTGGGTATACGTATTTTAAAGAAAAATTGGTTCTGTTGGGGTATCAATTACTTAGGACAAGTAGCAACAGCTTACTTATAACAAATATGAATGATTTACAAAGAAAAACAAATAGAGATATATAACACACACCAACATTTTTGAATCAATAATGTATTAAGAGAAAATCAAATAATAAAGGCTGTCGCAAATTACAATTTCAATTGCAATGTAAAGTACGTGACTGTGGTGAAACAGTGACATGTGGTGAATGGTGATAAATATAGTCCACTATATACAGAAACAATTGTGCAAAAATTGGGGAGGGGGAGGGAGAAAGATTTCATAAATGTCCTTATTATAAGCACATATGCTTAATGGTCCAATGACGAATGGGACTGTGATCATAAGCGTTGTGTAGACATATACAATACGCCGACGTTTCGACCCTGTGTATTGCACAAGAAGTGAAAGTGCGTCCTGGCGGGTCTTCCTCAGGGCAGGAGGGGGGAGATGGCAGCCCAAAAGCAGATTCCTAGGTGGCCCTGCGAATAATAATTTCTTGGTGAGGTATGGGTAGGAAAATGAATCATAAGGAATCATAGTGAACAGCCGCTACGTAAAGAAATCACGGTACATACGGAGGTGCAGGTATCTCGTGAAGGACAAAGTTAAAATAAACATCCCCTAATGAACGCCTACTGCGGGTGGTGCGCATGAAATCATAGGTGACACAAGCGAACCTACCTGCGTCTAAGCAGTGGCGTGTCACGGGCATAAGGGGTGATTGGTGAAAACTACCGCACAGGATGTGGAAATACAATGCGGGACCCGTGGCGTGACCCTTGACACAAAAATGTTGAACATGCAAAAATTGCAACAGTAATGCAGTAATAAAGAAATAACAATTCGTACCCTCCCTCACTGAAGGATGAGCCTCCTCAGAAATGCCGTGGGAAGGTAGAGGCCGCTAGATAATACGATAAAAAGGAAAAAGACAGAGCAGGGTTACGTGAGGCAGTAACTCCGGAGGTGTTACCTTGGTGCTTCTTCTTGTTGACAACCGCGGGAAAGGGGAAGACTTACTTGGCGCTCTTCCTAGGTGTACGGGACGACCTACCCGACATCCACGGATGCTGGACATAGTGACGTGGAGCGGCTCCCGTTAAGTACAGGTCAAATAATTGGTTCAACGGGAAGGCGTCAGCGTCACACGCGTGTCGGGCGTGGTGAGACTAGTCCGGTGGTGAAATTTGGCGGCCATATTGGAAAGGTGTATTAGTTCAAGGTAGATAAGGGACCTAACGTGTCTGATAATGTAGATACTAATACGAGAGTGTATGTACACATTAATATCAACCTATCTTGGGGCAACGGGGGGTAGCTGTGTAAAAAAAAAGAAAAAGGGGGGGGGCGATAGCCAAACGTCAGAGGCAGCTCAGGACAAAAAGAGACACACTGCGAAGGAGCACCGTGGTACCATCATAAACATGAATTCTCCATGTGTCGGGCAATGGCGGGTTTTTTAAAGGAAACAAGCCCAACAGCTGGAACTGTGGCCTGTCTTGACAGGGTACTGGCAGAGATCTATTGTAAGCAATGGAGCACAGATTGTATCGCCAACAGAATGTTAGGAGTAAAAGGTGATACAAGGGCTAGCTGGTGATAATAACAGCATAGTATCACTCATGCCTGAATGGGTTATAAAGAATGCCATAAGCCTTCGTACTATGTGTTGCTACCCTGTAGGATGAGGTATATGTAAAATGGTGCAGACTCGAATAGTAGAAGTCTGTGGCATAGGTTGTATTACGGATAATTAGTGTAATGAGTGGATATTACACTAGTATAATGCCCAAAAAATTTACGTAGCGGCTGTTCACTACGCCTGGCCAATCAGTTTAGCTCACTTCGATCGCCGTGCAGTATTGTGCACCCATCTCATTTCACCAGTATCACTCTGGTGACCCGAGGACTGCATCCTCTTTTTAGTTTTTCTAGTTTTTTTAGTGTTTGCCACTAGTGTGTGTCAAGCATGTTCTCTAAAAGACTATGCCATAGCAGCACCATTCTAATTAGGCTCGTGCGTGCTTCCAGACAGCACCACCACATAGGTGCACTGGTGTACACACGTCCTGCACATGTATGAGTTAGCACTACTCTATGGATGTGTCATGACGAACTTTCTCTGTTTCTCCCCCCCTCCCTCCCTTGTTTTTGTCTCCTTTAGGCCAAATACAGGGTACACGCATAATTACGTGTCCCACCCAAAGTACCTCCATATCATACCCTATAAGAAGGACACATGGGAATATAGGGTGTCCCTTCCCTATTCACATATCTTTATGCCTTTTCTTTGGTCCTGATGAAGCGCTCTAGGATCCATTAGGGACCACTAATTACCGCGAAACATGTCGACCCCATTATTCACCTAAACACTTTTCTGATATTCACTACACGGGTTGAGAGAAGTGGGATCTTATTTGTTTAGTTTCCCCTCTCATTCAAGCAATAATTTTGCGTCTCCATCCCCGTGACATTTTTTATCCAGACTCAAAGGACCTTTTCAATAAACTGTTTGTGTCCTTTGGTTCTTTTTATCTTTTCACCCATCACCACCTTCTGACCCACACACCCCCATGCACAAATGCGGCAACTCCTAAAAGATCTCCATCAGAGAGCCCCTTGAAACGGGCCCGTGAGGGACTGCAGCGCCACCCCCACGAGGAGCACCTGCCCAATGATGATGCTATACACTTGCAAGGGTGTGTGAGGGCACTACAAGATCCACACAGGAGTACTCTTTCTGTTCTCTTGGCACACTCATATCTATTTGGAGACACTATACACTAATTACAGCCGATGTGGCTGTTTATATATCTTTCCCCTTCTTCTTAGGAACTGATACCACCTACACTGCTGTTGCATTAACTTTTGGAGCATTGGTTCAGGACCTCTTTCTAATTAGCTCCTCGTCCCCCCTCTCTTTTTCTCTTTTTGTTTGGTTTCAAAGGGAGTGTTGCCAGTTGGTACTTTCAGATGAAGAGAGGATGCTTCGGAAGCAGAGACTGAAATATGGGAGTAGTGTTCAACTTGCCAAGTTATTTTCTGGCAACTGGAAAAGTATTGTGATGTGTATGAGGCCATATTTCTTGAATGTTCTTTGTGCATTTTTATTAGAGAACCCACTTTCAGGTTAGTCAGATTCCTTTAGACTTAGCGAGATACAGACCTATCATGACATCTCTGACTGTGTGGCTTCATGCTATACGTATTTCTTTACATATAGAAATGCTCCAAAGGTTCTGATACTGACACCTTTCTTGCTTCCTTGAATGAACAGGATGTTCCTTATCCTTAATTTAGTGTAGGGTTTAGTAGATGCTGCGAATCTTTTCCATGTTTGGGGAGAAGGATCGAAACCATTCGTCTAGTCATCAATTCGTTTTCTTTATTTTCTTCATTGCTGCCACAGAAATTCTCATATGCTCTCTGCTGTTGAGGACAAATATTATACAATGCTTTGGTCTTCCTTTGCTAATTCTGTATTTTTATAGTCTGTTCTTGAGATTGTTTTATATTAGTCTGGCTTTGAGCTTGTAATAAATCCTTTAACTTCAAGTTATTGACTCACACTTTTATTGTGTGGTGTTAATGGTGCCACTGTACCTTGAGATATAATTTGTTGTTAACCCCTTTTTCTCTCAGACTACTATCTAGGTCTATGACCAGAGTTAAATTGGAAGAAACAGCCCAGGGTGTTCTCATCTATATACAGGCTGTGCCCATAGTCTAGACTACTGGTGATGAGGGCTTGGGAGATCATTTTCCTGGTGTTGTCTGGTAGCTTCTTGAGGATTGTCTTCAGCATCCCTAGAGTGATGAAGCAGGATGATATCACTGTGTGGACTTGCGTTGACATGTCTGGTTTGTTGTCTATGATGATTTTAAGGTTTCTTGATTGTGAGCAAGGCATGGATCCAAGTTCTGTGGGACACCAAGTGGAGTTAGTTAAAACCATAACAAAAAAAAGAAGAATACAACAATACAATTTCTTAATTAAAAGGAGATCTTTTGTCAACATATTGTGAGTGGACAGGATGTATCAAAAACAATTTCATAAAACAGAGGTATGGGATCACGAATGACCATAAATCTGTATGTGCATACAGTCTAAGCTCTTGGTATTGTAACTAGTCAAGGCTAAGGACACAAACTTCTTTCTAAATGTCACTCATGCTACATATTTAACTGAGAGTAGTATACAGTGTGCAAAAACAAGCCAATGCAATATGCAAATATGCCAAGCATGCTCTGGCTTGGATTGCCAAGAGTATAAACTGCTTTGTGCTGCCTAGAACATTTTTTTGGGGACGTATTAAAATTTATAAAACAGTTTCATTAAAATTACTTTACAATCAGTTGGACCCTTATCTCAAAAATGTAACTTTAAGAACATCAAACTCATGTTTGTTGAGAGAGATTTGAGCAATCCCCTCTAACCCTGCTGTGTTTGTAACTGTTTGTTTATTTGTTGAAGAAACTTTGTTGTCCTACAGGAAATCTGCAACGAATGGCTCTTCAGCAAAGCCATCACAGCGGGTCGGCATGTTCTTATATGGAGTGACCGAAGAACCGGAACTAGGAGTTGTCATCTCAGTTGATTGACAGTGGGGCAAATACACAGGAAATGTTGAATTGTCTCTTCCATACTCCTGCAGAGCCGGCAAAGATTGTTCGGCCAAATTTTTTCCATGATGGAACCTGATCTTTTGAGGAAAAAGCTACCTAACGAATGAGAAGAAGGAAATGCGGCTTTGTTGGAGAAATATGGTTTAGGAGATAAGGCTGTGGCACCCTGTTCATATACGATGATAGGACCATCCATCCATGTTTTTTCCATACTATCGCAGATTTGTCAAGTGAGCATGCATACTGTTTGGCTGCATTTTTAATTATTTTTTTGAATGCGAGGAAGCTGATGTTTAGACCCCACACTTCATTCAGATTGAGGGCGGTTAGCTCTTGCTGGAGCACCGCTGGCCAGTCGTTTTTGCTTCCGGGCTGATTCTTTAATTGTGACCAAGAGACCGCTGATAAGGATTATGAGTGCGCCGCTGTCATTCTCCAGCACAGTTTCATTTTTGCTGCTGACCTAACCTGGCAGTTGGTGGAACAGCCCGAAATTCAGTTGGACCTGCGCCTAAGGGATGAATCGCCGGATTGAAAAACTATGTTTAAACAAGGTGGATTGCTGTTGGTTCAAAAATGTTGCGTCTTTACATTTAATTCAATTCAATTCAAAATCTTTATTCGGATACGAAGAGTATCCATAAAAGCACAAATCCAAAAATCACAACATATAATGAAAGTACATAGGTCCAATAAAAGGGGAGACGATTCAAAAAGGGACAAATCGTGACGAAATTGATTTACATTTAAGAAGTTCTGAGCCATAGGTGAGTGTCTGGAAGGAATTGGGCAGCAATTACTTGTAAAAGGTAAGCATTGGAAGGGCACTCTAGTTTTGGTCATAGTGAGTTCAGTGCATAGCGTAATTTGTTTGCCTGGTCCCGTCTTTTTGTTAGATGCTCTTTAAATATCACTTGGGAGTCTACAAACACCCCTAGGTATGTCTATGAACCAGCCGTCTATAATCTGTTCCCCGCTGTGGACCATTTCAGTTTTGAATTATGACAGTTAGAGTTTGTAGAGAAGCACATTACCTTTGTTTTATTATAGTTCGATTTCAGTCCGAGCGCCTCAGTGTATTCCAACAATTGTATTATCAAGCGCTGGAGGCCAACTAGAGTCTGGCTGCATAGTACAATATCGTCCACATATTGTAAGCTTCTGAGTGGGTGATTTGCTAGCTTGGGTAGATCGCTTTGGACTTCCGACAGCCTGATGTCTAAGTCTGCCATATAGATGTTGAATAGGCCGGGTGCTAGCACACATCCTTGCTTTACGCCTCTGTGCATGGGTATCTTCCCTGTGGTTCTCTCACCATTACCTAGTTTGACTCTGACCCATGTTTGTGAATACAAGTTGACTATGGCATTAAGTTACTTTGACGGGATGCCCCATTTTGCCATCTTTGGCCGGAAGCGCTCTCTTGGGACCATATCAAAAGCAGCTTTAAAGTCCAAAAAACAAGACTTTTTAAATTGTAAGGGTTTTAACTATCCAACAATAAAGTTTATATATATATATATATATATATATATATATATATATATATATATATATATATATATATATATATATATATATATATATATATATATATATTACCTACTGGCGGTCGCCAGTAGGTAGTTATAGTTAGGACCACGTTTCCATAGGAAATCCGCAACATTCTATTTGGAATAACTTTGGCGCCGGTCGACGAATCCTCGCGAATTTTTCAAAATAGGTGGGGCGCTACGCTCCGCTCCTACCCTGAAAGTCTCGGGGGGATTCGTCAAGCGGGGGCTGAGAAAAAAGGGGGGTCCCAAAACACGTTTTCCCCATGCATTTTTCCATAGGACCTTTAGACAGGGCTACAGCCCGAACGGCTGAACAGAATTACTAGAAATTTGGCAGAGAGGTAGTCCCCAGGTCAAGGAAGTGCCTTTTGTAGGTTTGGTGTAAATCTGTTCAGTAGATTATGAGAAAATAGCCTTTAAATCAATATATATATATCTAAGCGCGCTCCGTGCGCGCTGGGTGCGCGCACCTCGCCGTGCGCGAGCGCAATTCTGATTGGTTGTTAGATCTTAGTAAACATTCGAATCGGTGGAAATCAGGAAGCGGCGGCCGCCATTTTGTCTATCGCATAAAGAGGGGGTGATAAACAAAGGGGGAGAACTTGAAAAGGGGGCAGAGTGGGTAGAAATAGACCCAGTAGGCATTGTAAGGGGGTCAAAGTAGGACCTTGTAGGGCAAGAAAAAAGATTAATATTTTGTTAAAAAATATCGCCGAGTGCGCGCACCCAGCGCGCACCCGAAAAAAAACTTAATAAAACAAATTAAAAAAAAATCGCATTTAAGTGTTTAGATATAAGGTGGCTCTAAAAAGAGCCCTTGTGTTTATTGTTTGTTTTTTGGTACCTACAAGTAAGTACCGATGCAGAGTCTGAGGTTCAAGAGGAAGACTCTGTTGCCTTCATCAGTGAAGTGCACACCATCTCCTCTATAAATGTCTTGCATGTCGTAACGCAAGTTGTTGTGGTAAATGGAACCCATACCATAGTCTCTGAGGAAAGCAGAAATAGATTTGTTGACGTGCTTCCTTGCTTTGTCAATCTGCGGACAAAATTGGTTGGACCAGTTCCACTTTTGCCTTTGGCATATGTTAGAATATACAAAGGCAGTTTGTGGAAAAAGCGACATCAATTGCACAAAGGTGTCCTTAATAAGCATTTCCAGACCTACCCCAGTTAAAGTGCCTAGATCATTACCACCACAGTGCACAATAATAAGGTTAGGCTGTGGGAGATGTTGAAAGGTTTTCACCAAAGGCATTAATTGGTGCCACTTTAACCCTCTCTGACCAATCCATTTGATGTCTACATTTGGCAAAGCAAGGTCTCTCACCATACCTCTTTTCTCTGCAAATTTTTCACTCCAGAAGACATAGCTGTGTCCTACAATCCACACTGTGAACATCTTCAAAGGAGATCTGGATGCACTCAGGAGGTGTAATTCAGTAGAATGGTAAAAAGAAATGAAAGACAGTTTGGAAATGGAGGCATACATATTTTTTTATAAAAAAAAAGAACTGATTGGCTGTTTCATACCATTCTACACTAAAAACTAGGCTGTATGTGTAAAATAATAGAAGCATGTTTTGTATTGGTACAGAAAAATGTGTTACCAAAGAACAGTACTATGGATTTGCTGTAAGGTTTGAAAAGTCAAGCACTCTTGCTCTGTGGAATTGAAACATTGTGTGGCGAACTTCTGACCTAACTCCACACAGCAGTGTTCCATGAGCTGTTGCTATGGTAGCAGGCAGAAGTCAAGTTGGGGGAAGGGTACTAGGCAGAAGTCAAGTAGGGGGAAGGGTACTTTGGAAAAGGGTTGGTTTTCAACCAATAGAAATGTGTGATTACATTTGAAAAAAAGGGGGAAGCAGTGAGATTTGAAATTAACATGTATATGTGTGGAAAAAGAGAGGGAAAGTTTGCCATTATCTGGTTCTGCTGAGAGGAGAGAGGTGTAGAGAACAGAGGTCCTGGCTCTGATAATCTGCTGTTTGAGTGCCACATTTCTATCACAACTAACTAATTTTAAAGGTGAGGTTAGAGTTTGAGAGGAGATGTATATGGTAAATTAAGAAATGAATAATAGAAATGTAATTCTTTTTGTTGAAGTTGTGTTTATTATTTTCTGTTTTGGGAGAAATTTAAATGTGAGGAACATGTAAAATAATATGGACTATGTTTTCACGATAAATTAAGGTGTATTGGTCTGGACATGGGCTTTTTAAAAAATCTGAAAAGTGGATTCATAATGTGTCAGTCTGTAAAAGTGAATATTACTTGTCAAAAAAAAAGAGCAGTAAGTGTGCTTTCAAATTGGCAAAGAAATTTCGTTTTGTGACTAATGTGAAAACATGACTCTGTGTGCAAAGAGGAATTACAGGCAGAGATTTATTGCGTTTTGCTCTGGTGATTTCACAGTTGCATTAGTAGGAAAAAGGGGGAACCATTTTTTGGTGCAGAAGCAGACTCTTAGCACACACCCACCTCCTTTCCATGTATAATCATGCACAGTATTCACAAGCGAGTGGGGTTTGAGGTTTCAGTCTGTAATGCAAATACA
Source organism: Triturus cristatus (assembly GCF_964204655.1). Classification (NCBI taxonomy): domain Eukaryota; kingdom Metazoa; phylum Chordata; class Amphibia; order Caudata; family Salamandridae; genus Triturus; species Triturus cristatus. The sequence goes on from NC_140595.1 coordinate 381,649,873, forward strand.
TTCAGCATCACTAAGGCTGGTTGCCCTTGCTGGAGTGTAGGCAGTCACCCAGCATACACATGGTGGTGGTCTGAAAAAGCAGTCTGGACATGGGCTTTTTAAAAAATCTGAAAAGTGGATTCATAATGTGTCAGTCTGTAAAAGTGATTATTACTTGTCAAAAAAAAAGAGCAGTAAGGGTGCTTTCAAATTGGCAAAGAAATTTCGTTTTGTGACTAATGTGAAAACATGACTGTGTGCAAATAGGAATTACAGGCAGAGATTTATTGCGTTTTGCTCTGGTGATTTCACAGTTGCATTAGTAGGAAAAAGGGGGAGCGATTTTTTGGTGCAGAAGCAGACTCTTAGCACACACCCAGCTCCTTTCCATGTATAATCATGCACAGTATTCACAAGCGAGTGGGGTTTGAGGTTTCAGTCTGTAATGCAAATACATTCAGCATCACTAAGGCTGGTTGCCCTTGCTGGAGTGTAGGCAGTCACCCAGCATACACATGGTGGTGGTCTGAAAAAGCAGTCTGGACATGGGCTTTTTAAAAAATCTGAAAAGTGGATTCATAATGTGTCAGTCTGTAAAAGTGATTATTACTTGTCAAAAAAAAAAGAGCAGTAAGTGTGCTTTCAAATTGGCAAAGAAATTTCGTTTTGTGCCTAATGTGAAAACATGACTCTGTGTGCAAATAGGAATTACAGGCAGAGATTTATTGCGTTTTGCTCTGGTGATTTCACAGTTGCATTAGTAGGAAAAAGGGGGAGCGATTTTTTGGTGCAGAAGCAGACTCTTATGTTATGTTATGTTACTGTTTGTTTTGTAGAGCGCTCAGCTGCTCCAAAGAGCGTCCCGGCGCTAAAGATCATCACACCAAATACCAGCAGCAAACAAACAGCCATAGCAGAAAACATAACCAGAATTAACCATAACAGCATTACAAAGCAAACAGATAGGTTTTAAGTCCTTTCCTAAAAACCGAGAGATTGGTGCACACCTGCAACGTCAAGGGCAATGTGTTCCAGAGGCGGGGTGCAAGGTAACTAAAGGAGCGACCTCCACAGCGAGCACGCTTCACTGTTGGAACAATAGCCTTGGCCTGGGCAGCAGATCCCAGAGGTCTAGATGGAAGATAGAAATTGACCCTTCTCTGCAGATATTCAGCGCCGAAATTATGAAGCGCCCTAAAAGCTGTAGTTAGGGTCTTGAAGAAGATACGCTTACGAATCGGCAACCAATGCAGAGAGACAAGGAGATTGCTGGCCCTAGATCTTCTAGTTAAACCAAAGATTGCCCTGGCTGCAGAATTTTGAACTATCTGCAGACGAGTCAGCAGATACTCAGGAAGACCTAAGTAAAGGATGTTGGCGTAGTCTAGGCGCGAGCCAATTAATGCTTGCACCGTAATTTTCTTATGCTCCAAAGATAAATAGGGCAGAAACTTGCGCAACATCCTTAAGATGGCAAAGCACTTCCCAGTCAAGCCGGCAACCTGGGTTTTAAAGGAAAGAGTGTTATCGACCATCATACCCAGGTTCTTCGCTGTAACCGAATCGCTGGCAGGGGGAGACAAGGCCGAAGGCCACCATAGCTTCCAACGTGGGTCTGCAGGACAGCCAAAGAACAATATCTCGGATTTGTCGGAGTTGCATTTGAGGCCATTTTTCCCAAACCAGTCAAACACAAACTCCAAACACTTCCGAATGGCTGCTCCATCGAAGTCACAGCCCCTGTCACAAGTGAACAGGAGCTGTGTGTCATCCGCATAGGATATGATCTGGGCCCCTAGCTCCTCCACCCGTGCCGCAAGAGGTGTAAGGAAGATATTAAAGAGGGAAGGACTCAGTATGGAGCCCTGCGGGACCCCTACCTTAAGCTGCGGCATCCGGGCGGAGAAAGGGGGGGCCCAGATCGTTTGTGTCCGATCGGCCAAAAAAGACTGAAACCATGCGAACACCGTACCCCGCAGCCCAATCTCCCAGAGTCTAATTAGGAGGAGGTCGTGGGGGACGGTGTCGAAGGCCGCCGACAAATCAAGCATGATAAGCAGGGCCTTTCCACCCCTATCGAGGGTCTCCTTCACAATCTCAGTAACCTCAAGAAGAGCGGTCTCGGTGCTCAGGTTAGATCTAAATCCAGACTGTGACTGATGTAAAAGGGAGTTGCCCTCTACAAAGTTGGTAAGGGTGGTATGAACACACTTTTCAGTGATCTTGGCCAGGGCAGGAAGCAGCGAGATTGGCCTCTTAGCACACACCCAGCTCCTTTCCATGTATAATCATGCACAGTATTTACAAGCGAGTGGGGTTTGAGGTTTCAGTCTGTAATGCAAATACATTCAGCATCACTAAGGCTGGTTGCCCTTGCTGGAGTGTAGGCAGTCACCCAGCATACACATGGTGGTGGTCTGAAAAAGCAGTCTGGACATGGGCTTTTTAAAAAATCTGAAAAGTGGATTCATAATGTGTCAGTCTGTAAAAGTGATTATTACTTGTCAAAAAAAAAGAGCAGTAAGTGTGCTTTCAAATTGGCAAAGAAATTTCGTTTTGTGACTAATGTGAAAACATGACTCTGTGTGCAAATAGGAATTACAGGCAGAGATTTATTGCGTTTTGTTCTGGTGATTTCACAGTTGCATTAGTAGGAAAAAGGGGGAGCGATTTTTTGGTGCAGAAGCAGACTCTTAGCACACACCCAGCTCCTTTCCATGTATAATCATGCACAGTATTCACAAGCGAGTGGGGTTTGAGGTTTCAGTCTGTAATGCAAATACATTCAGCATCACTAAGGCTGGTTGCCCTTGCTGGAGTGTAGGCAGTCACCCAGCATACACATGGTGGTGGTCTGAAAAAGCAGTCTGGACATGGGCTTTTTAAAAAATCTGAAAAGTGGATTCATAATGTGTCAGTCTGTAAAAGTGATTATTACTTGTCAAAAAAAAAAGAGCAGTAAGTGTGCTTTCAAATTGGCAAAGAAATTTCGTTTTGTGACTAATGTGAAAACATGACTCTGTGTGCAAATAGGAATTACAGGCAGAGATTTATTGCGTTTTGCTCTGGTGATTTCACAGTTGCATTAGTAGGAAAAAGGGGGAGCGATTTTTTGGTGCAGAAGCAGACTCTTAGCACACACCCAGCTCCTTTCCATGTATAATCATGCACAGTATTCACAAGCGAGTGGGGTTTGAGGTTTCAGTCTGTAATGCAAATACATTCAGCATCACTAAGGCTGGTTGCCCTTGCTGGAGTGTAGGCAGTCACCCAGCATACACATGGTGGTGGTCTGAAAAAGCAGTCTGGACATGGGCTTTTTAAAAAATCTGAAAAGTGGATTCATAATGTGTCAGTCTGTAAAAGTGATTATTACTTGTCAAAAAAAAGAGCAGTAAGTGTGCTTTCAAATTGGCAAAGAAATTTCGTTTTGTGACTAATGTGAAAACATGACTCTGTGTGCAAATAGGAATTACAGGCAGAGATTTATTGCGTTTTGCTCTGGTGATTTCACAGTTGCATTAGTAGGAAAAAGGGGGAGCGATTTTTTGGTGCAGAAGCAGACTCTTAGCACACACCCAGCTCCTTTCCATGTATAATCATTGGGAATTTAATCAAAAAAGAATTTTAAAATTACTATTTGGCCTAAAGGAAATGGAATCAGATGTATTGTGGAGTTATTTGAGATATAATATTGTGATTATACTTCTGAAACAAAAATATCAGACGGTATTTTAAATAAATAAGTATTGTTTTTAGATTATATTTTTTTAGAATATTATGCATTTCTATAATGTTAAGTTTAAGTGAGAAGAGATTCTGGGCTTTTTTAATACAATCTTTGAGATTGTTATTTTTTTTTTTGCCCGCTGTTAAATGATGAATGCAATTGCTTTCACAATTTATAGTGAAATGCAATATATTCTGAAAACAGCAAAAAAAAGGCAAAATTTTTTTTTGATAATTATGTAAATATGTGTACTGTATTATAAAATGTTTTAAAAAATATTAATACTTTTTTCTTTTTTTTCAGATTGATATAGAAAATTTACGAAAACTAGAACCATTTTTAAAGCAATTTTTTAGAAAAATAAATGAAAAAATATTTTTTTGAGTGGGTGTGGTAAGTCACCAATATCATGGTTCCTTTTTTTCTACTTCTCTACAATCACATTTTCAATTTTTAATTGTAGTCTCTCAAAAAAAAAAAAAAAAAAAAAAACCTTGGGTGCGCGCAGGGTGCGCACACCTCAAAAAAATTTCAAAAAAAATTTCTAAAAAAAAAATTTGTTTGGTTAAGTTTATAAGTGGCTCTTAAAAGAGCCCTTGAGTTAATGGAGGGAAACAGGAAGAGAAAAACGCAAAAAAAGAAAAAACATCTATGGCCTAGTGCACGGATGCGCATCAAATTTTCTCTGAAGGAGATCAAGACTGGTCTCCCCCACAGAAATAAGAGAACCACAATCAGTGCACCGTGTAGACAACCTCGCCAAACAAGGTGGACCAACAAGAGGTATAGAAACAGGTGAAGGCACCATCGCAGCTGAAGTGCTCCCCTGAGCTGCCGAAGATGTGCTCGGCTGAGCTGCTGCTGATGTCGTCGGCTGAGCAGGTGGAGGGTTTTCTCCAGAAGCTCGACGATAAGTTACTGGATGCATTTTGTAAACATGTCTCAACATAGTGTGAATGCTAAAAGAATATTTCTTGTTAGGATTCCCACGAGATAAGACTTTTTTACAAAGTACACATGTAACTTTCGGTGCATTTACCTTTTTCTCACCATCTGGAAAAGAGAAAAACTGCCATATAAAGCTGTCTTTCTGCTTCCTGTTCCTCTGCCTCTCAAGAGTGTCCTGGTCACTGTCTGAAGTAGGTTGCTGTTCAGCCATTGTCTCTCAACAACAGAATAGCTCCTTCTCCAAAGGAATCAGAACTAATAATGAGGGGAGTAGGTGTGGTTTGGGAAGAATCTGGAACAGAAAGTACTTCAAACCAATCAAAAGTGATGATTCTTGATCACATGACTTGCCATGAGGGGATTGGGTGTGGTATTGAAACAATTAGAAACTGAAAGTAATGATAACCAATAAGAAATATTGTTTTATTATGTATAAACCCGAGGTGCGCGCACTGCGCAAGCTCCGAGCGCGCACCCCGTGATGACGTATGCACGAACGCGTAAACGCGCAGGTGCATACGTCATATGCGCGTACCTAGCGCGCATACGTTGAACACGCGTATACGCGACCGTTATTGCGCATAATTTTAGCGTATGCGGAAGTAAACCACGTCGAGCGCGTAGGACGCATGCGTACGTACGTACGCATACGTACTGGGTGCGCGTTCCCAGCGCGCACCATGAAGTATATTTGCGCACGTAAATAACGTACGCCGGAATTCATAAAAAACTTACGAAATAGTACTAGGAGTGCGCTCAGAGTGCGCACCCCAAGAATTTATAAAAAAAAAAAAAAGTGGACATAAAATAATTTAAAAAATTTAAAAAAAAATATATATCCTAATTGAATTTTTTTTTTAAATAATTTATAAAAAAATACAGATAATATATAAATGAATATATAGTAATTTTATTTTAATAAAAAAAAATATCTTTAATTAAAAATACATAACTTAGCATATAAAAAAACATACAAATTCACTGAAAAAACCAAAGGTTTCAAAAACGTTATAGTTAGGGATTAGCATTTAAAAAACCTTGCAAATTCACTGAAAAAACCATAGGTTTCACACACGTTATAGTTAGGAATTAGCATTTAAAAAACCTTGCAAATTCAATGAAAAAACCAAAGGTTTCACACATGTTATAGTTAGCTGGACATTTCACTCGTAAAAAACCAATGAAATTCCCCCGTTATAGTTAGTTCAGCTAACTATAACTCGCGCGCCCGCAATGCACTGCTGATGACGTCACATATTACATCACTCATGACATGGTCAGTGACATCACTCATGACATCACTGATGACATCTCAAATGACATCACTGATTACATCACTGATGACATCATCCTTGTGTAAGAGTGACAGACCACCTCTTCCCCTAATATAACCTTTGATACAAACACTTAAAAAAAGAGAAATTTTAATTTTAAAAACAATGGACATACCAATACCGGTTACAACAACCTCTTCAGTAATTCTAAGATCCACATACACATCCACTCAATCACCAACAGCCCTATACAGTCACTCATACATGTACTCACTCATCATATGTACTCATACACCTATACACCCTGTTACACAATGCCACTCATCCATAGAGTTACTCACACACATAGTCACTCATGCTAATAAAGAATCAAACATCCATTTACTTGCATATACAGTTATACACACACCACCACACTTACTTCTACGGAAACTTACACATACTTAGTCTTTTAAACAATCACTTATAGAAACACATACTTATTCATACTGGAACTCTTTCAATCTCTCACTCTCACATATACTCACTAATATACACCAATAGTCACATATACTAGTTTAAAACATATGTAGTTACTCTTAAAGACACTATTGAGACAGCCATTCACTCACTAACACACCCATGCACACACTCATCCACCCATACAATTCTGCACACATGCTGTCTTCAACACATACAAACAGTGAGTCACTCATTCATGCACCTATGCACTACGTAATACCCCCCACCGAACCATGCAGACACTCAGACTGATACTCAAAAAACCAACTAATAACCTATATAGACACCCATGTAGCTACTCACCAACCCATGCAGCCACTTATACACAAAGTGAGAGACTGATACAGATATTTACATATTTAAACATTACTCACTAAGCCATGTATTCACTATGATACACTTAATCAGTCAGTTATACAATCAATTTTTTAAAAACAAATCATCCATTTAGACACTTATATACCCATTTATTCTTCCATCGACCTTGAGATATACATATATAAAACATATGTAATTTTCAGAAAAACACACATTCACTGGATTATGTCATCAGTGATGTCATCAGTGATGTCATTTGAGATGTAATCAGTGATGTCATGAGTGATGTCACTGACCATGTCATGAGTGATGTAATATGTGACGTCATCAGCAGTGCATTGCGGGCGCGCGAGTTATAGTTAGCTGAACTAACTATAACGGGGGAATTTCATTGGTTTTTTACGAGTGAAATGTCCAGCTAACTATAACATGTGTGAAACCTTTGGTTTTTTCATTGAATATATATATATATATATAAAAAAAAAAAGGTGTACAGTTTAGTGGACTTTTGTAGGGCTTTTTCTGCAAGGAGACTCAATGCTAAGAGATTGCTAGTTGTACTTGTGCCTGGTCTGAAGCCGGTTTATGTCTTTGGAAGGATCTTACTGGAGGTGACGAAGGCTTCAAGGTCAAAAAGAAGGTTTGAGGCATATAGTTTGGCTTCGAAATCTGTTAGTGCGATCAATCTGTAGTTTGATGGATCTGATCTGCTGCCAGATTTAAAAATAGGATGTAGGATGCTGTCTCTCCATGATGCAGGTATTTTGTTGGATGTATGACGTTACAACGCATGCTTTTACACCGCATGCCGTTACAACGCATTTTTTACACCGCAAGATCTGTTATAACGCCAGCCTTTACAACGCATGCTTTTACAACGACGTACACTAGATGGAGTGCTGACATTAGAAATGTATAATTTACTATTCTAACTCCAGTCCACGTTGCAGTAGGGAAGGTGTTTGGATAGTAAAACTACACTATTTCTAATGTTAGCACGCCATCTAGTGCATTTCGTTGTAATGGCATGCGTTGTAATGGCATGCGTTGTAACAGATTTCGCGTTGTAATAGTTTCGTTGTAATGGTAGTGCGGTGTAAAAGTTGCGTTGTAAAGGTTGTTCACCATTTTGTTTGTTGTAAACGCGTGATTAAACAGTGGGGTAAGCTGCCTTGCCCAGAAAGGTTGATCGATCTTGAATAGTGCATTCGGTAGGCCATTCGGGCCAGGGGCCCCTGCTGATCTATGTTTTTTTTAAACTTTCCCGACTTGGGCTCGTTTAGCCAGGGTCCCTCATCCAAGTTTCCAAGAGGATCGTATATCATTGGAGCCAAAGCTTGGTGGTGCTCCACCGTTGGGGCTTGTGCATCATTCATCTTCAGATGTTCTATACAGTCTGTTTCAGAAATGTTTGTGTTATGGTGGCGAAAATAGCCATTGGCTATATTATTTATTTCTGCCCAAAACTGCTTATTATTTGTTTTGCTTATTTGCAACAGCTTTATCCAGATGTTTGTTTGATCGAATTTCTTTGCTGACCAGACTGCGTTTTTGTATTGACGCCTGAGAGTATTAATTTGTTGATTCGTACTTGCATTGTTTTTTGAAGCGTTTTTCCGGAGTGATATAATCTTCTTACGTACCTGACTTTTTTTTCCATAAAAGCGAGTTTGAAAACCAAGATGTGTCTTTCCTAATTCAATTTGGGTGTTGGGAGTAATTTGGCGAAAAATTTGTTATGAGAGGCAATTCTGCCACGATATCTGATAGTTGAAGTGGAATTTCATGGCAAAGACCGCTTTTTTAATACCTTCATTCTTCAACCTGCTTAGGCTGTTCTGAAAAGGATGCTCTTTCGGTAATAGAGTCATAAAAAGTGGGAGTTTTAATCAGTTTGAGCTACTTGCATTAAACTAAGTGCATTACATTACCTTCCAAACCCAGTTGATTTTTTTTTAAGTAAAGAAAATGTCATTCTAATTCCAAATTGTAAGGTTATGCTTATTTTGTTTCATTGTAAGCCTTAGCTGGCACACATTTCTGCATACATTTCACCCAAGAGAGACTTGTTTGAGCAAAAACAACTTTTAAAGTGCTTTGTGATGAGCCTCAGAGGCATCTACTCCAAGCAGTCGCCCACTGGAATGTTGTCTGACGTTTGTACATGAGGTACAGTTTTCACTCGGATGGCTTCCTGTAACATGGGCAATTTTCATGAAAATCACACATATTTGGCATTAGAAAAATATCATAAATTTGCCCAACTCTACTACCTATTTGATAGTGGATTTTGCGAAAATCATATAAAAATCATAGGGGCAGATTTACAAACCCCTTGCGGCTCATTTACGCCGCCGTTGCGTCACTTTTGTGACGCAGCGGCGGCGCAAATCCTGCACCATGGTGCGGGGTACTTACAACGTGACGCATCTGGGAGATGCGTCACGTTGTAAAGCCCTGCGCCACATGTAGGCGTTCCTGCGCAGGGGAGGGTGTTCCGGCGCAGGAACGCCTCCTAAAAGTGGCTGAGTGAAATCTACAAGATTTCACTCAGTCACTTTTAGACCCATGCTGCGTCAAAACCCTGCGCCTGCCTGAAGCAGGCGTAGGGATTGACGCAGCATTAGCAAGATAGGGCCCCCAGAGCATTGCTGGAGCTGCGTCGCGCTTGCGACGCAACTCCAGCAATGCGCCACTTTTACGGCACAGATGCGTCACGCATCTGTGCAGTTTTTGCCCCATGGTGCGCCGCATTGTAAATGCGGCGCATCCATGGTGGCGGAGCTGTGGCGCACAATAACTGGCACATCCCTGTTGATATGCAGGGATGCGCCAGTTATTGTAAATCTGCCCTATAGCATTTAGCTTGATGTCTTGGAGGGGAAGTGGTGCACTTCAGGCCCGCCCCCATGATCCCTTTTAGATGTACCAGTGCAGCAATGCAATCCCAAAGACCTGCTTGACCGTTTCATATAACAACTTTCACAGTAAGCACGGTAAAGAATGCTGGCGTGATAATTCAAGTTAACTCAATTTAATGGTGTGCAGCATAATGCGCTCATGGCGTGCCTGTCCCTAGCAACACTAAAAGTCTGTTGCATTCTTACTTTATGTGTAAAATAGGGTTCTTCAAACAATTACTTCCAGGAATTTCACAAAAGGGCTTCAGTTGTCCCTGCTTCCTTTATTACAGCTATTTATTTAAAAATCTGATAAAAACCCAAATCTTGGCAATCATCTATGTGTGAATACCGACAGCCGGTAGAAAACAGTATGGCCAGGGCCCAGAATTATTCCATCTGGCGGAGTCAGTACCTGCTGTAGTTCACACATGAATAGCACCAATTTGCATGTAAATAGAGGCCTACATGCTTCTGTGGAGCTAAAAGCTGTATTTCAATATTTCACGGTGGAATTAGTCAGTGGGCACATCACTACCCGATGCCTCAGCCTTGTAGTGACGTGCCAGCTGAAATCATTCAAAACACTCCTCTCTCTGTTTCCCAGTAGATTCATTGAGCTCCCGCGCAGGAGCTTAGGCGAATCCTCTATTGAAATGCTGCCAGCTCCTGGCCCCCGTTCTGACATTGATGCTGTCAGTTGAGATTAACCACTGCTTCTAATGACTGCTGACAGCCCCTTCGTAGGTATGCTCCCGCGTCGTCCTGCTAACGGAGAGAACCTAAGCATGAGGCGAATTCTGGGGGCCAGTTCTGTTTGCCCACTCTTAACTTTTGAGTCCGGCCAAGAGACTGCTTGTGATGTGGCGCCTCATGTTTTCTAAAACATAAAAGTCACATACAACATACACACACCTTTCTCTCTTCCATAACTATGATTATGAGGACCAGCCATTGACTGTGGTGAAGTGTGCATTTGCTATTCTAACTCCTGACGTTTTTTGATACTGGGGTACGTAATAAAGCGGACAGAAGCGAATTTAAATGCACTTTGAATTTTTTGATACATTTGATCTGAAATACGTAAATAAACTACAGGGGCTGCTCCAGTGGCGTAACGTAAAAGCACACCATTTCCTCACAAAGACAGGGGCAGATTTACAAGCCCCTTGCGTCACTTTTGCGTCACGTTTTACATGGGAAAAGTGACGCAAAAGTGGCGCAAGGGGCTTGTAAATATACCCCACAGTGTTTGTCTGGTCCTGTTAGCTTTTACCAGCACATACAAGGACCAATCCGGTCCTCAAAGCTCACACAAAAAAAAAAACCAGGGACTTACAGTTAACCCTACGGTATGAGGCAATGGGTCACCTCACTTCAGTTAATGACTCTCTTGCACACTGAGCGATAGCATTTTGCCCAATAATAAGTGCACATTCATATAAAGTGCTAGATCTGGTGAGCCAATCACTGCTTTTCGTTTTGCTTTCATTTCTTGTTTTCTTTATTTATGTCTTTTCACAATAGGTCATTTTTTGAACCTAGGGGCATATCAGCAACGAGGCGATATAAAATTATCGCCGCTTTTGCGTCCGTTTTCGGGCGAAAAGCGGCGATAATTATATCGCCTAATCAGCAAGGTCACGCTATCGCGTGAAACCTTGCATTAGCGCTGGGATTCTTAACGCCCAGCTTTGCATCTCTAATGAGATGCAAAGTGGGCGTTCCTGCCCTGACAGGACTGGAGAAATGTCGCTAAGCGACATTTCTCTTATCACCAAGCCCCACGCTATGAAGCACAGCGGCAAGAAAAGTAGCGATAACCCCTGCTATCGCTACTTTCCTTACGCCTGCTTCAGGACTGACTTAGCCATGATATCCTATGGAGGGTGGATATCATGGCTAAGTATGTGAGGCCCTATAATCAAGCTAACGCCACATTGCGTGAGATTATCACTGGGTTTCCAGCGATAATCTCACGTTTGGCAGTTAGCGCTAGGATTTTTATTGCTTTTGAGATAAGCGTTGCTAATAGCACGCTATCGCAGCGATAAAAATCCACGTTAGCCGGCGATAATTATCCTAGTGCTAAGTGCGCTTAGCGATAATTATCGCCGGTTGTTGCTGATATGCCCCTTAGTATTTTTTAAATGCAAACACATGGACACTTTCCTATAGATTGCAGCGTTTTTTCCTTGTTTATTAACTCTTATAGCATATTTTTTTTTAAATCCTTAATAAAAATATGCTTGCCAAGAGGCCTTTTGACTAACCAATTCCTGTTTTTGTGGGTTTCTTTTTTATTTAATTATATTAATTTTAATAGGCGGTGTTCGATCCCCTCACCGACCAGAGGAGGTACACGTTGAAAGAAATACTTCTAGAGTACCAGATAGGCCACGCTGGCTAAACTGTTATTAGCAATAATTGATATCTTAAGTGCTAAAAGTGGACTATTTCCATATCAACACAAATGCAGAAAAGTGACTCACGCTTGTCTTAAGAGCTGCTGCGAGTTGGTGAAAGTGCCCCCTGTGTTCATTTTGCGATTATATGATTGCCTCTAATTACTAGCAAAGGCAAGTGAGGAAAAGTGCTGCATTAAGTACAAACCGCGGTGCTAGTTAGCTTCGAAATAAAATCTATAACATGACAGGTCCTCGGGAAGTAAATTAACTTTCCTTTCAGCTTCAATTGCGTAGTTAATATTGGAGTGGAACTGACTTTTTTTTCCCCACTCTTAACCAAAATTCGTTATAATCACTTTAATGCTATGAATTGGAAAGACCGCGGCAGCAGCCCTGCTTCGCATATGGGGCTTGCTGCTTGGATTAGCAAGCGGGCAAGCAGGCAGCCTGTTACTGCTGCCTTGTTGGGTAAAATAAATACAAAGCATATCACGCCAGCCCTCCTGACCCGGCGAATTTATCAACACATTTGAGTGCGTCTTCGGTCCTGTGCTAAAGACGCGGCGGTTGCCAATTTAATTAATAGGAGACAGGTGTCCTTTTCAAGACTGTCTCCATGCTTGTTGGCATTCTAGCGAGAGCTCCCGCCAGTGAGAAGAAGGCTGAATGGGGCTTGGAAACGAAACGAGTGGCTTCTTAATAACGATGTTCTCTCTCTGGACCGCGCTCGTGTCTCATCAGACGAGCGAACGTGGTGTGGGATATTGCTTTGCTGCGGGTAGGAGTATGTCTTTCCTGTTTGTGTAACCAAGGCAGGGACTTCCACCTTAAACTGAGCGCCCCGCCTCCAAGTGAACTTCCTGGTGGATCTGTTTTTAAGGGTTCGTGCATCATAGAGCTTGCCGACAGGGAAATGCAAGTAAATATTCAAGCCATGGGAATAAATGGAAGTTCAAGTTGTGCCTACTGTAGGGAGGTGGTGTTTTATGTGGTGTGGGGTTAGACCTCCCCATGCAATACTATCATGATACCCCAAAGAAGGCCCTTGGAGTCACACTAATAAATCCTTAGCTCAGTCCTGGTAGTGTGGCAAAGAGCAGTCAGGCTTTACTAGCGGAAGAGGCGTGAAGTATTCACGAGAAACAACCTGGACGATACGTAATTGACACGATGTGAGAGGAAACCAACACCGATTTATAAAAATAGAGTGTATATTAATCTTAATTTAGACACCAGCACAAATGGGATAGCATATATATAACCAGAGTTATAGATTTTTAAAGCAAAATAAAATCAGTGTCAAATAATCCAGTGAAACTTAATCATTCTGGTCAATGGGAAAAACTAATAGCAACGATCAGTCACTTGCAGGTCGAGTTGCGTGGTACCCTTGCAGGGTAAAGGTGATGTGGGTCCAAAAGCCAAGTCACAACAGTCAGTTCAATTTTACCTGGCCCGTGGAGCCCGGGGGCAGAGTTGCCCTGGCTGTCCCCGGTGCTGAACGGTAGCAGCGGGAGAGCTGCTTTTACAGCTGAAACAATGCTGTGGGGGGAAAAGTTGCAAAAACAGAACACAGTGGTTGCGGACATCGGATGAAGGTCAGATGAAGTTCCTTATTGATGCAGCATCAAGTAAAGGGGTTGGTTGCCAGACTAGCAACCAACAAGCCTTGGCAGTGGTAAGTAGAGCAGAAAGTAACTTTGATATCCGGTGGTCCATGGGAATGCAATAACTGCCCTTATCTTTACGGAAGGCAGGACTACATTTCCCACAATGCACTAGACCATCTGGATTTGGGCAATTCTTCGGATCCGGAGTGTTGTTATACCTGCAGTTTGTAGGGGGCTAGTGTAGTGGTCCAGAGAATTCTGAGGGTGCTTCAGGCTTCCACAGGCGTCTCTCTGTCTGGGGGAACCAAAAAGTAGCCTAGGACTCAGGCAGTTCCAAGAACATTGACACAGGAGCAGAGTATCCCTCTTTTGCTTAGTGCAAGTTCTCTTGTCGCTGACACGGGTCTCGTATTTGTCCTCTTTGATGTAGGTTATTTAGGAGTGAGGATCTGGTTTCAGGGGTATCCCTTAACCCAAAGATTTTGGGGAGTTAGGGGTGTTGGGAGCAAGGAGCAAATAGGCTGCCAGTCCCTACACCTTGACCGCCCCTGAGAAGACCACATCCAGGAGTGTGGTACACCTTTTCTACCCAGAACCCTCTATCCTACCACTCCTAAAGATGTCAGGAATCTAATTTTAGCTAGAGCCCAGGCTGCCCACACTGGATGTGTGGCTAGCCTTTTGGGGGTGTTCACCTTTTTGACTAACTAATTTCCAACCTATCCCAGTGAAAGTGTGCCTGGGACAGGGGAAGGGATGTTTCTTCTTCTGGGAGTGACCCCTGATGCATATCAGAGGCGGTGAAGCTTTTGAAGCTCACCGCCTTGATGTGTCGATTCATTAGCCTGCCTGGGAGGGAGTAGGTGTGACCTCCTTCCTGTCCCATCTTTTGTTCCTAACTCCAGGGAGTTATCATACTGCCTGGCTGGAGGTCAGAATCCTGTCTTGGTGGCAGCAAGCACAGGAGGTGCAGGTTTGCCAGCTAGAGTACAGAAAATCTGGGGCAACCAGGTGGGAAACTTCTAATGTAGCCACCTGTGTGCATGCCACATCATCCTCAACACAAGATTAGTGTCTGGACGAGAAGGCACGTTGTTTGATACCAAACATCACATATTTAGTACGTACCATAATAGAGTTGCCAACCTCGGGTTTGCCCGGGTGCCAGCCAATGTTATCCTATGGACTGTCTATCACTTCTAGTGTCCTTTAATGGTAATGATCACTATAGGGTCATATAGGCTTTCACTTACATGTCCACACCTTCAATGTAAGGCACTCAGTCGCCTGAGCTTTAGGAGGCCTACCTTATGGGTGACTGGCATATATCACAGATAGTGCATTGACTTCACCGTGCATTGACTTTGCCACACATGATAAGGGCAAAGTCGAGTTCAAGCAGTTTGCACTGCTCATGAAGTCTGCAATGGCAAGCCTGCTGTCAGCAGTTTCTTTGGGTCACTCAGGGTGGCACAATCTGTGCTGCAAGCCCTGGGGACCCCTTTAAGACCTATTTTACGGGTACCATGGTACCATATACTAGGGATTTATAAGGGGGGGTTACAGACCAAATGAGGGTGAAAAGTGGGGGGTTCACTACGAAAAGCCGTTTTCTTACACAAACACAGCCAACACACCCAGAAGACTAAGCTCAACCCTGGAAGAGTCTTCCTGGCTTGTCCGGAGGAAGAATGTAAATAAAGCTGCCTGTACTATTGCAGGACCTACTCTGCCTCACATCCTCCTGTTAAGGTCACTCCCATTGGGCAGGTGACCCATCTCAATGGTAATAGTACCCATTTCAAAATGAACTTTCACTACAGCTGTGTTTTTATCTTCATTCCTTTATACGCTGGGTAGTGAGGTACCCTTCCCAACCCCATCCTCGCCAGGGCAATACCTAGCTTATAGAGAACATGCAACACTTGAGCAAACTCACCATGACCAGTAGGGTCAGGGGGCCTAGCTTACTTTAGGGCCTACCTTCCATGTTGAGTAGAGTGCTGCCATGAAGGCTATCACCCAGCAGAGCCTACTGACAGATATCAGTATCCTAAACCACACACTGAGCTCTCCACTGATGTGATTGACCTATCTTAGGGGCAACTGTGGGTTCTTGGAACCCCCCTTGATGTTTAGAGTGGGGGCTACCACTTCCTGTGGCAGACACCTTTCTTCAACTCTCCCTTTTGTCAGTTCATGGGGGACACCCTGATTCTGAACAGCGACATGATTTTTCAGGATATCTTTGGTGTCAGCAGAGGCCTTACCAGTGACAACTTTGGGGTTCCCCCTTACTGGGGTAGATGAACCTTAGCTTACTGGTCTGCTAGTTATGAATGGCTTTCCTTTCCTTTTCTTATGTTTTTTCCATTTCTATTGGGGCCTAAGTCTTTTAACTGTAGGGACAGAAACCCCCGGTTCTTTGGGTTGAGTGCCGCTCTGGGCAATCACCCCTTCTTGGTTCAGACCAACCTCTGGGAGGTCATCGCTTAGGATGAAATCTAGGGAAAGTTAAGGACTGACTACCACCCTATGCCACCTAAGGGTACCTTCTCTTTCTAGGGATGCTAAGGCTAGAGGTCTGACTGTGACCTCCCCTGGGACCACCCCTACTCTCCTTGTTTCCCCTGTCACATACTGATCTGGGGACACCAACCGATCAACCAATATGGTATGACTGGCACCTATGTCTCTCAAGCCAGTGGTAGGGATCCCATTCACCTGAATGGGGTGGTAGTGATTACTACCAAACTCAGGGATCACCAGCTTTCAATCTGGACCCTTCTCCCAGTTAAAAGCTAAGAGTACCTACTCATCTGAGTTGGCCACCTCTATGGCTACACTGGACAGCCCAGTGCTAATCACCTTTTTGGGACAGGCTGCATCCTCTCCGTAGCGCCCTGCCTGTTGGCAGTCAAAGCACAACTTGTTGGCCAAGAGTTTTTTAACCCTTGGTCCCCATCTCTGCTTGGCAGAATTGGGGTGGGTTGTGCTCTCTTCCTTTTTAGGTTTATGAGGTCCTGAGGGAGTCCCTTTGGCGGGCTTACCACCTCCCTCCTTCGCTTTTTGTTGCCCTAACCCCCTGTTCTGGAGTCACCCCCCTGGGTCTTCTTAGGTACTCTTCTCCTCACCTACTCACCAGCTTTCTTGCCCAGCTCTCTGGGGCTAGAAAGATCTAATTCTACCAGATACTGGTGTAACTTGTCTGAGGTCCAGTTTATTAAATTGTGCTCTTTCAAAATCAAATTGTACAGCCCATCATAAGTGTCCACCTCGTTGACTTTCATCCAGTCTTCAAGTGCTTTGACTGAAGAGTCAACAAATTCCACCCATGTCTGGTTTTTACCTTTATGGATGTCCTTAAATTTCAATTTGTACTTTTTTGTGGTAAGTTCAAAATTCATCTATGAGTTTCTCATTCATATGTTTGCACGACTCAGCCACTTCATCATTGAGGATCAGAAGTCTGTCTCTGCACTTCACTGATAATAACTCTCAGAATAGAGAGCCCCAGTGCTGGTGTTCTATCATCCTCTTTTACAAGCCCTCTCAAAGGCTAAAAACCATTTATCAATGTCATCACCATCACTAAACTTGTGGACACTCTCTTTGAGGATTTTAGGGTCAAAGGATTCCTTCTTTTCCCTGGTGCTGTTAGTATTGCTACCACCATCTTTGGGCTTCAAGTCCATCTTAACACTCAAGGACTAGTCTCCTTTCCTCAATTTCAAGTTTTTTTTCTTCAAAGAAAAGGTGGTCAAGCTTATCCTCAAGGGTTCCTACCACCTTACAATTGGGGGGTCTACTAGATTGACTCCTGTCACTTCCCACTAGTGAAGGGGGTCTGGGGAAGAGTGGAGTGTTCTTCACCTTCTTCCCCATAATTTTCAATTTGGACTAGGGACTCATCTTCACCCTCTTCAGGATCTTCTCCTGAGAAATAGCCCTCCCTATCTAACCTTTCCTTGTCATAGAAGCTGAGGGCTTTTTCAAGTTCCTCCTTTTTCGCTGTTTCTCTATAGTTACTGCCCCTTGCTTTGCATAAAACCCTCAGATCACTGATCCGAAAGGCTGGGATAACTGACAAGTCGAGCACCTTACTAGCCTTCTCCATTGTGCCTAACATTTTACTTTCGAGTTGGGACCTTTGAAAAAAAAATTGAATACACTTGTAAACCTTTACCTAACTCACCTAAGCCTTTTAAATGTACTTATTGATGTGAGGGGTCCACACAGGGCCCTAACAGTCCAATCAGAAAAATCAAATAAATTCAGAAAAAAATAATTTTAATGCTTGTGTCGGTTAAGTGGATTTCTCATGCAAAATCATTTATGTCCAAGTGGTATTGCATAACACAAGTTCAGGGTCCCCACTGCAGTAACACCAATGTAGGAAGGTGGAGTATTATGTGGTGTGGGGTTAGACCTCACCAAGTAATACTATTATGATACCCTAAAGGTGGTCCTTGGATTCACATGAATAAATCCTTAGCTCAGTCCTGGTAGTCTGGCATAGAGCAGTCTTACTATAGGAACATGTGTTAAGCATTTCAGAGTATTAGCACAAAAAAGGGAGGAGAGGGTCCAAGGGAGAAAGTTTAGAGACCTGCAAGGAAGATATCCCCTATTCAAATACAGCAATAACACAAAAAATCCTCGGGTCTGTGCAAGCACACAAGATGCTAAAAGATAACGGACTAGTGTTTTACAAAATCTCCACTTGGGAGAGATCCCTTTCAGGGTAAATACCCTCACCCACCGTAGGTGGCAAGCTTCATCCTATGGGTTTCTCCTCCCAATGGGAAAACCTAGTCCCACTGAGAGCTACAACCTCCTCAATGTGAGGAAGGAGCTCAGGGATGTTTTTAAGGGCTTTGCACACTCACAAGGATGCTAAAATCCCATAGATGGATAATAGTGTAGTGAGGACTTAGCACAAAAGAAATGTGCATAAAAGTGGTGAGATTAAAACTACCTAGTGGGGGCAAAACAAAACACTTTATTCACTTGCTCGCACTGGTAGAATTAAAAACAGTGCAGCGAGCAATATGGATTTGAACTGCTCGATGTCATCAAAAGGTCGACATTGGAGGCAAGATGGCCGCTGACTGACCTCAGTGAGAGTTGCTGCTGCTTCACTCTCTCTCCTGAGGTGTCTAAGGATGTACAGCTAAATAGAGAGTTATGCCACCATATGCTTACTTAGAAAGTCCATTGGCTAAGCTGCTCGGTTACTGCTGTTGGATCGCGGATTAGGAAGGCAGCTCTTATCTTCCAGCTAATAAATCGATACCTGCGGCAAGCTGGGGTGTTCCAGAACCGCCACAAGAGCTTCGGGCAGAATATGGCTCCCAAATCAATGAAGGCAGCAAAAGAAACTGCTAAGGGCCCCCAGCTGGAGGCTCGGAGTGTTCCTCCGAGTGTTCCTGGTATGGCGGCTGTTCCCTCCCAGCGGGGTCCAACTCAAACTCGACGCGGAGCACCCGTGAAGAAAACTGACAAAAGCGTACATAAGCGGAGGAGCGCTAACACCGTCGGTGTGGCTGGAGGGACCCGGCTTCATGCTGCAACCGCCGCGGAGAGCTCTATGCGGCAGCCCACTGTTATGGAGGTGTTTCTGGCAGCCTCGGTCTCTGATGGTGGCGGGAATCAAGACATCACTATTCAGATAGGAGTTGGAGCCCCGGGTGATGGAGAGACTGCTGCTGTGGGGATGAACTCGGCTGGTGAGACAGGTATGAAACCCGGACTGGAGCAACCCAGTCACGAACAGGAACTACATTCTCAAATGGAGATTCAACATACTGTGGGGGAATCTGAATTGGCACCACTGCTGATAGCCCCAGAAATGTTGGGAGACCTGGGCGAGATAGCGAGTGGGGATAAAAGCCTGGAGGAAAGTGGTGATCAACCTCCCGGGTCTAGTTGGACAGGTAATAACAGTCCTGAGGCAATTGAGGAAGCTGTGGAAACTGGGGAAACTGATAAATTAGGCAATAACTACCCCTCTACTGTAGGTGATACCCTACATCTGATCATACCTGAGGATCACGCAAGAAGCCAAATCTTAATGCTGCTATGGTCTGAAACTGTTCTGGGCTCCCCAGAAGGGGACAAGTTTTACTCACTCAATGATGATTCCGACTCCAATTCTCCTGTACCAAGTGAGTTTTACACCTCCGATGAGACAGACACTGGGGGTCCTCCACCACGCAAAGAGCGCCTCACAGTAGACCTTCGGCTGGGAGACGATGGTCAAAGTCTAAAACTAGCCCTTCTAAGTCTAATTTGGCAACTGCCCGCAAACTTGAATGGGACTATTCGCCACCAGTATTTCGTATGAAAGTGATATGCAGGCTGCTGTGCAAGTAAGACCTGATGGTACCGAACCCTCCCCTCCACCTATGCCTACGCTGGAACTATTATATTCCACTCTTAAACAATTGCAGGGGGAGGCTAGACTGGAGAGTCGGAGGTCATTACAAGCTACAAAAAAACTGCAGGGGTCTATGCGCAAGGTCAATAAGCTGTGTTCTGAGAAGACAGTAAGGGTCACCCACATGGAGGAAAGAACGGCTGGTCTGGAGGAGGATGTTAGCAAGCTACAGTTCTTTAAGGAGTCGCAGGAAAAGCAATAATTGGATTTCTGTTGGAAGCTTGAATACTTTGAAAATAGGCACCATAGAAACAATGTACGGTTATTAGGCTTTGCCAAAAATGTGGAAGGAGAAAATACACTGGCCTTTGTTGTCTCCCTGCTAAAGGGGGCCTTTCCGGATCTTGCCCAATGGAAATGGGACATGGAGGTGCAGCGGACGCACTACTTCCCAATGATCCAGAAGAAAACCATCGCCACTAGGCAAGGGGAATGACCAAGAGCGATTTTAATATACATTGGGAATTTTCTCCTCAGACAGGCCATAATCGACAGAGCAAGGCCTGACTTCAAAAGGACTTACGAGGGGCATTCGTTCTTTGCCCGTCCTGATTTTTGTCACGCCACGGTGGAGCGGAGATGGAGATTATGGCAGCTGATAACACAGTTTCAGGGGATGGGCTGTGAGGCATTTTTGTTATTCCCTGCTCTGCTCAAGGTCATCTTAAATGGGAGGGTGCGGATGTTCTTCTCAGAAATTAAAGCACAGGAGTACCTGACAGAATTGAAGGATGCTACAGGGAAAGGGGCAGATGATCGAGCGCTGCGAGGGGGCCAGCCCACTGACTGACTGGTGACTCTGAATTTGAATCTCTCTATTGTGGTGGGGGTCTGGACAGCTGGTTAACCTGAAATTTGGTGCAAGCTGGTATAAGCTGATTCAATTATTTATCTATGTTACATTTGTTACATTTGTCTATGTCTATGTCTACATCTAGGAAGTTATTTGGTGTGGGATTTGGTGGTGTATTATGAGGGTGTGGAGAGAAATAGCGGCAGCTCGAGATGTGAGATCAGCGGTCATACATAGGTCATGTTTGACCTATCTGCCTGTAAGGGCTGTGGGTTGGGGTGGGGGTGGGGGGTGGCTCTTTAGCAGGGGGTGAGGTGGGTAAGGGCACAGTACAGTATCACATAGCACAGTACATGAGGGAATTTTTGGTATTTGGTTTTCTAAGAAGGAGGAACATGAGCTCTGATGGATTTAACTTGGATGAACCAAAAAGTATTTGGGCTGCTGGTTAGAAGGAAACATGTTTGGATAATTGAATCTTCGAATTGCCTCAATAAACGTTTGCAGGCTAAATGATCAGGGTAAAAGGCAACGGGTTGCAATCTTACTTAAATCATTGCGTACAGATATACTATGCATCCAAGAGACCCACAAAGAGGGTGCTAGGGGTAATTTATTGGAACAGTTAGGATATCAACTTTTGGTCAATACTAAGCATGGGACTTGAACAAGAGGGGTCGCTATTCTCACCCAGACAAGGGACATTGTAATTAAAAGGAAGATGGCTGATAAGTGGGGCCGCTGGGCTATGGTAGAATGCTTATTAGGAGGTGAAACATTTACAGTCTGCTCACTACATGGGTCCACTGGGGATGATCCTGAGGTGTTTGAATTTTTGGATACTGAGTTAGCAGCATGGCCTACGCCAGTAATAATGTGTGGTGATTTCAATATCAACGGGTTGGGCGGGCTGTGGGGCAGTGTAGGAGGTGGGTATGCTGGCTGTTAAAGGAAGGTCTACAAGGCTAATTTAGTAAGGAATAATGGATTAACTGATATCTGGCCCTATCTGAAGTCCGAAGATCTCGGCTCTTTTCAGACTGGACTATTTTTTTTGCGTCACAGGGCTTGTTGGCAAGGGCTAGGATAGAGAAATACCCTCAGGTGCTCTTGGGTGCTCTCAGATCATAACCCGTTAGTTCTTACAGTTGGCTTTACAGGAGGAGTGAGGCCCAGATGGGTTTGGACATTTGAAAGGGGGTTGTTACAAGAGCAAGAATATGAACTCCATATGAAAGATTGGATTAAGGAATTCTGGGATTTTAATAGGGATAGTGCGAGCGTCGGGGTAGTTTGGACGCATTTAAAGCGGGGGTCAGAGGTGAGACCTTGAGGTATAGTTTGTGTCGGCAGAAGAAGGAGGCTCAGCGAGAGGAAACATTATGTAGGACTTTAATTGGGATAGAGGAGGAGCTGGCAACTGCTCTACATATGGGTAATCCAACTGATGATATTCTGCCCCGGCTGGCTTTAGCTAAGGCAGAAATAGGAGGTCAAACAGCCGCCAAGGCTGTCGAAAGATTTTTGGCTAAAAAAGCACATTGTTATGAGTTTAGTGAAAGGGTGGGGCATACTCTTGCTGTCAGATAGAGAAGGGAAATACTTGAAATAGCAGATGATAGTGGGAAAGTAATTACTGACCTTTCGGTTTACGGGAAGAGTTTTGAAAATTTTACCAGCGCCTATATAGTGATGAATCTAAGGGGGAGCAAAACTCAATTCACGAATATTTAAGCAGAATTTTGCTACAATGTATGGATTCTGCAGATAGCGAATCCCTTGAGACTGTATTGACCCAGGATGAGATTTATAATGCAATGAGAAAGCTGCCGGACCAGACCACATTACTCTAGAGTTTTATAAATCTTTTGGGATGTGATCAGATATGATCTGGTGGATATCATGCGCCGCGCTCAGGAGGGTGATGTGGCACCCGAGTCTTGGGCTGGAGCAGATATTATAGTTTTTTTTAAAAAAGGAAAGGCACCGAGGGAACCTGGGTCTTATAGGCCAATAACACTGATGAACAGTGATGTTAGATTTTTTTCTAAAGCCATGGCGACCCAACTGAATGATATTATCGGGAAAATAATTCACCCCTGTCAGCATGGGTTTATTGCGGGGAGGGGAACAACGCAACACATTCAGCGGGTGATAACCCTGTTTGATTCAACGGAGGTCTCAGGGGACCCTATGGCGGTGATGCTTTTGGATGCAGAGAAAGCATTTGAGAGGGTCTACTGGGATTACCTCTGGGAAGCTCTGAGATGGTTTGGCATTGGGAGAGGATTTATTAAAGCTATCAGGACCCCGTATAGAGCACCAACAGCCAGATTAAGATTAAATGGGGGATATACCGCACCATTTCTGATCAAACGTGGTACAAGGCAGGGTTGCCCCTGCTCTCCCCTCCTTTTTGCTATATACATCGATCCCCTCCTACGACTGCTTGAGGCTAATAATGGAATTGAGCTCATTATCAGCCAAGGGTTGGAAACAAAAATGTTGGCATGTGCGGATCATGTTGCCATTATTACTCCTAGTACTTCAACTGCACTAGCTGCTGTTGAGAAGGTAGCTTTTGATTTTGGGAAGTTTGCTGGACATGCCTTAAATAGACAGATAGTTAAGAATGGGAAGGTTGAGCTGGATGATGTTCGGGTGACAGAAACAGCTGTTTATCTTTGCATTGGTATAACGTCTGAGCTGGGGAAGATAGTGGCAATAAACATTGAGCCAGTAATCAGGAAGGCCAAATTAGATTTTGATAGATTGAAACATTTGCATATGTCTCTGGTGGGCCGGTGTAACATGGTAAAAATGATGTTCTTGCCCAAAATACTTTACCTGTTTCGGGCACTACCCTTAGAATTTTTAAAACACTGGTGTGTGGTATTTGAGGGTATAGTTAACAGGTTTATTTGGGCACACGGTAAAATGAGGAGGGCGTTTAGGCTTATGGCACTGCCCAGGGAAAGAGGAGGCTTTGCTATTCCTGACTTTAAAGCTTACTATTGGGCTGCGGGCCTCCAATATATGAGTAACTTAATGAGTGGGTTCATAGTGGATTCCCGGGATGAAGTAGGGCTTCCAGATGTGTACAAGTTATTGTTAGGCGATGATGCGGCTAATTGCTTTATGAAAATGAATGAGCCCAGCTATTACAAGAAAACAAGATTCAAGACCCTAATGGCAGCTTTTAAAATCCGGACGGCACTTAAAAAGAAAACGGGCAACGGGAGAATAAACTGTTACACCCAGCTGTAAAAAAACCCTGTGCTTCCTGGAATTTTCACAGATATAATTATGGCAGAGTGGGCGAGACGGGGTGTCTGGACAGTTGGGGATCTAATATAGCTAGAAGGAATACGTCAGTTTAGTGCTATTCAGGCTGAGTTTGGAATCAAGAATACAAACTTTATTAAATATCTGCAGCTGCGAAGTTTTCTCAGTGGGAAGGTGGGTGGGTTGAGTGGTTTTAGTAAGGTAAAAGTTATCGATGTTATTAGAGAAGGGAGGGACTGTACTATAAAGAGATTGTATGCTGAACTTGTAGCACTTGAATAGGACGACAGGGAAAAACATGCAAGGAAATGGGCTGAACGACTGGGGATAGAACCGGAGAGATTTTTGGATTCATTGGAATTGGGACCGACAGTGGTGTGCTCAGCTGGGCTTCAAGCTCAGCATTATAAGACAATTTTCTCACTTTACTATACCCCGGCTAGGATTGCACAATGGGGGGGGGGCAGGTGGGAGTTCGATGCCCTTGGTGTGACTCATTGGAGGCTGACTTAGCCCATATGTTTGCGTCTTGTCCACGTCTTGAGATTCTACTAAATTCCATAGAGAAATGTATGGATCAGACCTTAGAAGTGAAAGCTGTGCTAACCCCTGCATTAATACTTCTAGGGGTTGGCAGTAATGGAGAGCAAGATACAGACTACCGATTTCTATTTTTGGCTATGGCGGTGGTCCGGAAATGCATAGCCTCGGCCTGGCTAGACCCAGAAGCCCCAACATTTCAGCAATGGCTTGCAGGCCATTGGCTATGTTCAATCTAGAAAGAGTTCTCTATGAAAGAAGGGGCAGAAAACAGAGATCGTCACACAGGCATATATGGGCTCCTATTCTAAGATGGAAGGAGGCTCAGGTAACTAGCGGTCCAAGAATTAGTGTAGCTTTGGGGCGTAGTTTCTGCTCTGCTAAGGTTTATTGTCCCTGAGGATCTATCTTTCTCTTTAGATTCAACCTGATATTAACACTTGCTCTGGTTAAGAGTGATGTTCTTATTTTTATAATTTTGTTGGACTAACTTTTAAATTGCATCTCTTGTGTTCTTCAATTTCATCCTGGTATATAGCTTAATTGCTTTGGTAAAAATGAGCTAATTGTATCTTCTTTTTTTCTGAATATCCCTCTTGGGTAAAAGTTTGGTTTAACTGTGTGCTGTTATACATAAAAGCATAATAAAAATATATTTTAAAAAAAGGTCGACATGTTTCAGCCTAAGTGATCTCAATAAGTATCGAGGCTTTCATCAGGACCGCAAGGTAGCAGCTCATGTACCATGACGGGGTACCGACGGAGAGAGCAGTGCCCTCTTCCCTGAGCTGTTGCCAGGTTGTGGTGAGGCCGCTTATCCAACACTCTGGGTACAACCAGTAGAATCCGACAAGGATACATAGGATTACTGGTTTGGTATCACTATTTAATTTCTGTATTTTTCACTCCCACACAGCAGCAGCTCTAAACTTTCTGGTCCTGATGAAAGCCTAGATACTTAATGAGATCACTTAGGCTAAAACATGTCGACCTTTTGATGACATCGAGCAGTTCAAATCCATATTGCTCGCTGCACTGTTTTTAATTCTACCAGTGCGAGCAAGTGAATAAAGTGTTTTGTTTTGCCCCCACTAGGTGGTTTTAATCTCACCACTTTTTATGCACATTTCATTTGCGCTGTGTCCTCACTACACTATTATCCATCTATGGGATTTTAGCATTCTTGTGAGTGTACAAACAACTTAATAACATCCCTGAGCTCCTTCTTCACATTGAGGAGGTTGTAGCCCTCAGAGGGACTAGGTTTTCCCAGTGGGATGAGAAACCCATATGATGAAGCATGCCACCTATGGTGGGTGAGGGTATTCGTCCTAAAAGGGATCTCTCCCAAGTGGAGATTTTGTGAGACACTAGTCTGTTATCTTTTAGCATCTTGCGTGCTTGCACAGACCCAAGCATTTCAGAGTACCAACATAGGGGATAAGTAAATTGGCATGACTCAAGAGAAATCCAACACCAGTTTATAAAATAGAGTGTATTTTTATCTTAATTTAGACACCAAAATTAGCAAAACAGCATAAATATAACTGGAGTTATAGATTTTTGTTTCTGAAACTTTATTACATTTTTGCAGGCCACAAATTATACATTGACAGTGTTATTATCACATGATCCCATTCATACAAGTAAGAGTGTGATTGACAAACTCAGATTAATAAAAGGTAGGTCTGTAGTGTATATCAAAGGAGAAACAAAAAAAAGAAAGGAGAGGGAGTCAAACACTATCAATAAGTGAGGTAACATTTCAGCAATAGAAGTGCCCAATATACCCCCTTCCCCAAACGTCCCTAACAAAAAGGAACAACGAACCAACATGCATAGGCAGAGTTGTTAAGCAGCTAATGTCATGAGTGGATCATAGCAATGCCAGGTGAGATGCTGCTACAGATCAAGCAGGAGAAAGGTAGGGAACACCTTTAAGACTGCAGGGTGTCAGACCTATAAGAGGTAGAGTGCTCTTGTACCTATAGGGCAAGAAAAGAGCGGGAGGCCTGAAGAAAGGAAACACACCAAGGGTCTCCAAACAAAGTCAAAGCCTTTCCGCATATCTGCCAAGGACATCTGCCATGTGCTCTATAGTGAGAGCCTGCCAGAGGTGAGCATGCCACTGTGACATCGAGGGGGCATCAGTTTTTTTCCTGGCTGCAGCCAAGGCCATTTTGCCTGCTCTCAAGCTCAACCACAGAATGGAGCAATCCCTCGATGTCTGATATTTAAGGAACTTATCACGCAAGCCCAGGAGGACAACATCTCAAGTGAGCAGGAGGGCGTAGCCCAGGACCTCCCTCATCTGTGCCAAAATCTCTGTCCAATAGGGTTTTATCACAGAGCAATGCCACCAGATGTGTTAAAAGTCCCCCAATAATCCACAACCATCCCAAGAGCAGTTGGACATGTCTAGGAATATTTTCTGGAATTTTGGCAGGTGCAAATTCCGATCATAGAGCACTTTATAGTGAGCATCGCTTAAGCCTAGTGAAAGATTAAACCAGGGGATGTCCCTCCAGAGTTTGCACCGTTGTTCTATAGTGATCAGTGTACCCAGTGTCTGTTCCAAGAGTGTCATATGGCGAGGAGTAAAAGTGTGGGTAGTGGAAGCCAGGAATGTGATAGGGGAAATACAGCCTCAGGTTCCCCCCAGGCGCCACATAAATTTCCCTACAGGGGAAAGATCTCTGGTGGATGTTAGTCTCTGTGCTAGCTGGAGTACATAGTGTTTCAATTGGGTATAATAAAATATCTCTGAGGCTGGCAGTTGAAAGTTGTGGTGACAGTTCTCAAAGGTGAGAATGTCCTGCCCATAGAAGAGGTCCGATATGGTACGGCACCCACCTCCTGCCACAAATCAAAAGGGACCAGAAGTAATGCCGGTTTGAAGGCTTAAGTATAGTGAATAGGGGTGTAGGAAAATGTAAAAGTTACCAAATCATGCAAGCGAGTCACCCCATCCCACACCTTCATAGTGGTTTTAATCAGAGTGCTTAGATAGGCATTAAGTGGTCAATTATGTTTGGGTTATCACAGGACATCCCAAATGTGTTTGTACATATGGAGCCAGTGTTAGTCAGATTCCCTTAGGGACCACTCAGAGATGACCCTTAATGAAGCAATTTCATTGTAGGGTCAGTCTCCCTGCATCTCTAGGGAATGCTAACACTTTATGCAGTAATTGATCCCTGCAGTCTTGCGAGATGAAGCTTGTAATCATCTAGCAGAAAGAGATAAATAATTCCTGTCGATGTCAATGCGGAGTCCCTGAAAGAGATAAAGAAGTCTTGGCAGCACTGTTGTCTTTAATGAATTGATGATGCCAAGCTAAGTCAAGTACAGTGAGGCCCAGTGTTTGAGGTCTGTCTTTAGTTGATGCAGTAAGGGGGCAGCTTGCTTTGTATGGGTCAGTCACTTTGGGAGTAATTGTTATCCCCAGGTAAGAGTTGTCTTTTTTGACCCACTGAAAGGGGAAGGAGGTCGCTATCTCTTCCATTTCCCTCATAGGAACTATCAGGTTAAGTAAAAAGGACTTATGAAGGTTGATACGTAACCCAGCAACATATTCATATGTTCGGAGTACAGTTTGCTGGACAGTGAAGTTCGGGGGAAGTAAGAGACAACAAGACGTCATCTGCAAACATAAGAAATATATGTTCAACTGAACTGAAGGATAGACATGGATTGAGGGTTCTGCTCGTATTCTTGCTGTTAGGGGCTCAATACTGAGAAAAAATAAAAGTGGGCATAGGGGTCCCCCCTGTTGCCTACCCTGCTACATCTTGAAGTAGCCAGAAGTTGTCCCATTTACCAAGACTATGGAATGGGGATGGGCGTAGTTTGGTTGGTAATGGCTATGAAGCGGTGCCTGAATCAAAAGTGATGCAGTGTGAGTAAGAGAAAGGGCAAATCCATCCGATTTTATGCTATCTTGGCATCTAGTGGCAAGAGCACGGTAGGTATACGTTTTCAGTAGCTTTTTTGGGCAGGTGTTTCGCCCTTTTCAAGTTATCACAAGTCTGTCTCCATAAAACCCGACTGATCTGGGTGTATCCGCTCTGGCATGAGGTCTTCCAACCTGTCAGCTAATACTTTAGTACTATTTGGCATCGAGGTTAAGGAGAAGCAAAAGTCCTTTGTTTAGGTTTTGAAATGACATATAACAGAGGTTCTCCTATCGATGGGGTCACCATGTGCATTTCAGCCAAGTAAATAAACAAAGCCGGCAGCTGAGGTACCAAGTCAGAGCTGAAGATTGTGTAAAACTGAGCGATAAACCAGTCAGGCCAGGTGACTGTGCAGTTTAAGGATGTCATTGGCACTTTGTATGTCTTCATTTATTATGAGGTCTTTGAAGCAGCTTCGGCCCGTGCATGTAAGAGTGGTGTACCGGGTGGGGGGGATTTCGACAGACAACGACGAGGGAAAGTAATTATTTATTTAATTTTCCCTTGTGGTTGTAGGTCGAATCCCCCAACCCGGCCTGCCACTCCTACCTGCATGGGCTACGGCTGCTTTCAAACCCTAGTTTTTGGGCTGCGGAAACCAGAGGCAAGTCCACTTTCGCTTTCTCTTCTTCTGTTTTTTTTTCTTTTGAGTTTTATATAGCGCGAACTAGACCCAAAGATATTGGGTATCAGAGTGCTTTACATAGCACCAGTTTGGTTACATGAGGATACATTCATTTTTGTTAGGCACGGTGAGATTACGTGATTTTGCAAAGAATCACAGGATGTTGAGCGTCGTTGCCGAGACTCAAACCCAGCTCCCCAGCTTCGACGTCGACCGCTCTAGCCGTAAGGCTACATTTTGACCTATTTTCCCTGAGTCGCCATGTATTCTTTTTCTCGTTCGGCTCTCAATTGTCATGTAAGCTGCATATCAACTTTATGACTTTGCTCATATGTGGTCATTTTAAGTGGCAGAAGAGTGAGTTCTGCTCTATTAGTGTAAACGCCATTGATTTTCCCTCATAGAGCCATGACTTTGCTCTGAAAATTCAAGGTGGGTGAGGCTTTATGGGCCGGCTCAGGCAATTGGAGTTCAGCCTCAAGTTCCCGTCATTCCCGAGCCTTGTGTTGGGTAAGAGTGGTCAACAGTGAAATACATCCCCCCCTGACCACCGCCTTAACGGTGTCCCATGTTATTGATGGGTTAGTGTCTTAGGGATTATTCATTTGAGAGTAACTTCTAATAGTTTTATGGATTGCATCTTGGAAATGACGGTCTTGCGTAAGGTGGTTTGGAAATAACCATCTACGGAAAGAGGACTTCAGCACATGCCATTCTAAGATAATCTCTACTGGGGCATGATCAAGGAGGGTAATGGCCTAAATAGCGGCAGCCAAAATGGTGGGTTGTATAGGTTGGCTGATGAAGATGTGATCTAGTCTGCAATGTGAAAGGTGGTAGTGAGAAAAAAAGGTATAGTATCAGGTGGTGAGGTGGACAGCTCTCCAAGCATTCAACAATCCCAGTTGTTGAAGGGCTTTTTTGTATTTTTATTGAAAGTCCCTGCATGTGTTCTGTTAGGGTGGGAACTATCGAGTGATGGGCCCATACAAGATTGAAATCACCCATCAGTATAATGTCCCCTTTTGCAAACCTCCCATGTAAGGAGAGGAAGGAGTGAAGAAAGTCAGATTGTCCCAAATAGGGTGCATAAGTTAAGGCTACTCTGCATTTGCATCCCTTAATATTCCCCATGACCTTTATTTTCCTCCCCTCTTTGTCGAATTGCTACCTGGGAGTTCGAATTTTAGGAAGGAGTGAAAAATCTGGACTACTCCATTCATTATGTTTAGTGGTAGACGATTATATATTAGGGGCTATGACTTGTGGCGCAGCCTGTAGTCCTCACTGCATTTGAGTTGTGTTTCTTGTAGTGCTATGATGTTGAGTTGTAGGTCAAGGACATACTTAAAACATTTGTGGCGTTTAGCTAGGGAGTTAAGTTCCTTAATGTTCCATGATATGCTATTCAGTACCATAGATGGTTTAGATATGGGTAAGTCACTATAGGCCCTCCCCGGTAGTAGCTAAGATAAGTGATGTTCCTTCATTCCCACATCACACAACAGTTTACCAGTCCACCAGTCCCACAGCCTCTCATCTTACCCTCGACCCCTCCAAGCCCTTCTCAGAACATAGTTTCCAGCCATGCAACATATTCATTAACAAAGAACTATTAGAACTTGAGAGTCCTGTCTCCCAACAACTGTACAAACTCATATAAAACCTAATCAATTTAGGCATTTTGGACACAAATACACTCAGTTCAGTAGCAGATTAGTTTGGCAACTCTTTATGAATTAGTCCTAGATAGATGCTTCATACAATCGGATGCAAAAAGAACAGTTGATGTACAGAATGCAGAACAATTTCATACATTCACCCCAGTACAGAGATCTGGGCCTAAATCCATAGTTTGTTTGCTCATTGTGCCATTCCAGTTTGAACCCAGTCATTTGCAAATCAGTCTTGACCCTATACCTCATGGGAACAGTCCAGCCCAAACTGCCAAGCCAGGTCCTCCCTGGACTGGAAACAAGCATCCTAGGACCGGTTTCAGGGTTTCACCCCTCTTCAGCCAGGATAGCTTGATTCCAGTGGCATGGAGAGCACGGGACCCACGTCTGGGCATACCCGTCCCACTCGGGGTGACAAATGCAAAAACAACAGTTGATGGACAGAATGCAGAACAATGTCATACATTCATCCCAGTACAGAGATCTCAGCCTCAATCCATTGTTTTTTTGCTCACCATGCCATTCCAGTTTGAACCCAGCCATATGCAAATCAGTCTTGACCCTGTGCCTCATGGGAACAGTCCAGCCCGAACAGCCAAGCCTGGTCCTCCCTGGACTGGAATCAAGCATCCTAGGACCGGTTTCGGGGTTTCACCCCTCTTCAGCCAGGATAGCTTGATTCCAGTGGCATGGAGAGCACGGGACCCACGTCTGGGCATACCCGTCCCACTCAGGGGGACAAATGCAAAAACAACAGTTGATGGACAGAATGCAGAACAATGTCATACATTCACCCCAGTACAGAGATCTGGGCCTAAATCCATTGTTTTTTTGATCACCAAGCCATTCCAGTTTGAACCCAGCCATATGCAAATCAGTCTTGACCCTGTGCCTCATGGGAACAGTCCAGCCCGAACTGCCAAGCCAGGTCTTCCCTGGACTGGAAACAAGCATCCTAGGACTGGTTTCGGGGTTTCACCCCTCTTCAGCCAGGATAGCTTGATTCCAGTGGCCTGAAGAGCACGGGACCCAAGTCTGGGCATACCCGTCCCACTCAGGGTGACAAATGCAAAAACAACAGTTGATGGACAGAATGCAGAACAATGTCATACATTCACCCCAGTACAGAGATCTGGGCCTAAATCCATTGTTTTTTTGATCACCATGCCATTCCAGTTTGAACCCAGCCATATGCAAATCAGTCTTGACCCTGTGCCTCATGGGAACAGTCCAGCCCGAACTGCCAAGCCAGGTCTTCCCTGGGCTGGAAACAAGCATCCTAGGACCGGTTTTGGGGTTTCACCCCTCTTCAGCCAGGATAGCTTGATTCCAGTGGCATGGAGAGCATGGGACCCACGTCATACAATTGGATAGCAAGCTAAATAGAAGTTGATGAGCCCCCAGTTCATGGGTGCGGAACTCATCACTGTGGGGCGTTGAAAGGACTGTGACTGTTCGCAAGCCAGAGTTAAACCTTAAGCCGAGTTCAAAAAAATTCACCAAGGGTTGCTTGTAAAGAGACACAAGGGAGGCTGTAAAGATCAGTCTGAAGTATCCCATTTGCCAAGTTTTCCTTTTTGATGCGACTTCCAAGGGCCCTTGGTAGGCCTGTTTGTGGGTCTCACAGGGGCATCTCCCCTTCAACCTTCCGAATTTTGGTAGTCAGTCAGGGTTTATTCCTTAAAGGGATGCAGCATTTCCAGTTCAATGAAGTGGTGTAGTTTGCTTTGGTATTCAAAGGATATGCCAAAAGGATAGGTCCAGCAGTATCTGAAATGTTCTTGGCGCAGGAAAGTATGCACAGGCTTAACCTGCAAACGTCTTGCCAGTGTGGCACAGGCAATATCCTGGAAAAACGAGCATGTTGCTCCCTAGAACAATATAGAATCGTGCCTACAGGCGGCCTGTGGGATTAGTTCTTTGGTCGTAAAGGAATGTAGCTCAGTGGGGACATCCCTGGAGTGCTTCTATCCTCCAGTCATTGGTGAGCCTACTCTGCGCTCTCCCTCCAGTTGCCCCTCTACTTGAGTCTCCCCCAGGAGATATGAAAACATGCCTACTACAAAGGCCTCTAGTTCCAGCTCTTCGACTCCTTCTTTCAGACCTCGGATCCATATGTTATCATGTCTGGACTGATTTTTCAGATCTTTACATTTCAATATGGTAATTTGCAACTGGGTCTGCAGCTATTCAATGGTCTTTGCCAAAGGATTACTTTTCTGTTCAATGCCCAGGTACTTTGTCTCAAGGTCAAGTGAACTTCTACCAACTGAATATATGTTGGCCAGGATTAAGACCTACTGGGAACTGATAACTGCTTTAAAGGTATCGAAGGAGGAGGTGAGGTCCACCTTTAGTTCGTCTCTAAATTATGTCTTAAAATCCTGCAGTGAAGAGAGAAATCTTCTTTAGTCAGGGCCACTGCATCTCCAGGACCAGGATCTTGTGCTTCTGCCTGGGTAAAGTAAATAGACTCCCTATTGGCTTGCATCTTCTTTGGTGGCATAAAGACTATTGGAGTGAGCGGGTCAGGGGGCCCACGGGTTACAGCAGCCAAGGATATCGCAATATGGGCCAAGCAGAGGAACTCAGTACAGCATTACAGCCTGTGTCATGGATGGAGTGGAGGCCTTGGAGTGGGTCTCCGTAGGATATTGCATTGCAAATATTGCTAATGTCTCATATCTGCCCTTGCTATACCTTGTCCCTCCGGGTAATCCAGTATTCTGCACCAGTGTCGCCCACCTCCTCAGAAATTCCCCCTGCCCCCAGTGATGTGGAGTGCATTTTTTAGCTGGGAGTGCCTCACCTGGGAAGGAGTTGTGGTGGGACGTCCCGCTGGGGACATTGCCCATCTGATAAAACATTAAGGGGAGGGTTGGCCCCTGGGATTGATATGGGCTGCAAAATGGCAGGATTATGCCAGCAGGTGATTTTTGGGGGCTCAAAGATTCCTCAGTGGGTCTTAATCGGATCAGCAAGCCCATGGCTGAGGAGACACACAGGTCTTTGTCCAAACTAGCTGCCATTACAGGGTTAGGCAGCAGCGTGGTCAAATCTACTTCGGGTGCACTAGTCCTCTCTCAGCTCGATTTACCGCAGCAGGGTATTGGAAGAGATCCTGCGAATGACTATGGGACTGAGGAGTCATGTCAGGAAGTGCAATAGTGACTGTTGCGGTCACAACTCGGCTCTGACTGCCACCATGTTGCTTCAGGCCGTCAGGAGTCGCCCACTTGGAAATTGGCGGTTAGTGTTTTTCCACAAGCAACTAATTCTTGTCTCGCATCGCCAGAGGTTTCTCCACACTTTCAACCCAGCAAGTCTCTAATATTCGGCCCTACAGCGCCAGTTTCATCCATGTCTGCAGAGTACTTTGGGGAGCCTTCCTGGACCACGTCCACATGGCCCATTGTGCCTAGCTTTTACTTGGCAGTTGGGACCTTTTTAAAAAATGTAGAAAATACTTTTAAACCTTTTGCTAACTCACCTAAGCCTTTTTAAATGTACTATCAGAATGGAGGCCTACACTAGAACGTATTATTCTCATCAGACTTTGACCCGGAACTAGAGAGAGAAAAACACAAAATAGTGAAAGGATGAGGAAGAATAAGATGGAAAAATAGACAAAAAAGAACCTGTACGATTGAGCTAGAGGGTCAGGGAGTGTCTGATGTCAGGGGAAATTCAGAGTGGGAAAAATAAGCAGTTAGGGCAATTCCGTATAATCACCAGCCACAATTTTAACAGTTTTAGCCTACAACCCAACTTTTCTGCATTGTGAGCACAAATAACTCCAAACCCATTTTGTGCTGGTACTGTTTTCAAGTACAATACCCTTGGAATGATGCTAGGTAGACGTCCATTTAGCCTTTCCCTTATAGTCATGCATCTTGTCATGGAAATCAAATAATAACTGATGTCTTCTCTTCCCCTCACTACTCACCTAAATAGGGACTTATCTTGAAAGAATTTTCAAAATGATCACAAAATTTTTAGAGATTTAAAGTTTTTTTTGCATGTTGGATACGGTAATACTAAGTTTAATGACAGGGTCAAAACGAGTACAAATCTCAGAATGCAAAGAAAAATAGCTGCAAGGGACAGGCTCAGACAGAGTTTGAAAAGAGGGAGATGTACAGAAGGGAATCCGTGTCTTGATAGTTGGGATTTCCGTGGTGCAAATTACATTGGGAAAGAAGTTGCAGTAAAGTATATTTCTTAGACAGGATCCGAGTCACTTTAATGAAAATATTTGACAGCGAAAGTCAGTAGCTATTGTCATTTGATAAGAGGTTGTCACCAATAACAGACTAATTCAGCCTTTTAAAAAACCTTGGCTGACCACAGATACATAAGAATCAAATTGTCCTGCTACTGATTGGGGTTATTCTATTCTTCCTATTTGCCTGATAGAGGACTGTGGTGAGAATTGTACCTTCATGTCTGTCTCAAATCTACATACCTAAAACCTGCTCCAAAGGCTGGTGAAAATAGGATCTTGTTGACACTCAAGGACATTTTGCTTTCTGGTTCAGTTTAGAAAACATGCTTTTTGGTGGGACGTCATTCCTGAAACTAGAGTGTGTAGAAGGTGTCTTAGAGAGAGAAAGATCCAATAGCCTGCCTGGAAGGAGACCAGTTCCAAATAGATTTTCTTTCAGCTATTCATGTGAAATGTTTCCCTTCTGTCAGGGTAGCGAAGAGTACAGGTGCAGGTCCTGGGAGCTAGAGCTGCTCCAAAGATAAAACAGGAAACAATTTTAAAATGGACATTTTACTGTGGAGCAGAACTGGGCTTGTGGGGAACTCCTTCAAAACCTTCACCCTAGGTCTGGTGTCCAAAAGGCTTTTCTGATATTTGTTGCCATCTGGAGTACCACAAAAAACATTATGCATTGCTTGAACAGTTGAGAGATAAAGGACCAGATTTACAAAGAACTTTGCGTCAAGCGCCATTGCATTGGTGGTGCATGGGCATTCCCATGAAAGCAGCTATGTGTTCTACGAAGAACTGTAGACGGGGATTTGCACCAAAATTCTGTGCCTGCTTGAGGCCGGTGTAACGAAGAGTAATGTTTTCATTTCCCCTCGTTTTTTCCTATTTGCATGCATACTTCATTCTGCAGCACATATACAAAGAGGACAATGCTTTCAAGCATAGTCTTTGTGCAAGAAGTGACCCCTTCACAAAAGGTATGCTAAGTACAACACAGATAACTTTGCACTATGACGCAAGTGTGCCTATTTGGGCCCATGACAGCCCCAAGTGCTCCAGCACACGAGGAGAGCTCTATTTCTCGTATAAGTAGATATGGCACAGTTCTGCTCTCTCTCATCAGCGCATTGCTGTGGAGCACAGCAACTTTACTTTCTGGGCTGCGTTGCTTGAACTCTTTGTAAATATGTCCCAAAATATTTTCACCTTAGTGACGCAGAAGAAGGAGTTAAGCCTTGCAGAAAAAGACACTTAATAGCTATAGTTTAACCATTTGCTCCAGCTCAGGACATTTAACTGTGATATTTGAGAATATTGCAGGTGCACAAAAAAGGACCACGTGTTGTGGTTGAACACAGCTTGGCTAACTCTTCCAGCCCTGCTCATCTGAAGATTTTACATCCACACACATTTTCTAAATTTAGTGTTTCTTGATCAGGATGATATGCCAACATTTTCCTGATCATGCTTAAGCACACAATGGAGATATATAACTTCTCATGGGCACATATACACCCAAAGCATGCACTCATTGTGAACGCACTGATCAGTACTGCATCATCCCTATACTGTACTCCTCCCAGGCACACATTCACCCAGTGCAGATACACCACTCCTGAGATGTACAGCACTTTACAACAAACTGATGTAAGTCAAGGGTGAATCAAGCACATCGACACAGCAGTATAACTTTAGAAATGAGTGAGCTTACAGGCCTCCCTCCAGAGACATAGGTTAAAAAGGACATGTTCACTCCTACTGATCACCTCACAGTCTGGTGCCATCACCATACTTGTGCTGTTAACCCCTATGAGAATAGTAAATTGGGTACCCCTCCTGGTCCAACATGACCACTATCTGTGAAACAGGCCTATGTCATGGTGCAATCGTGATACGTGTTTGCCTATGACAACAAAAATCAGCATTAGGGATCAAGACATTAGTAAAGTTGGGTACTTGGGGCAGAGGTACACGTTCATTACCATGCAGAGGACATTTCTGTCCTAGCAGGGAGAATAGGGCAAAGTAGCCAAAGGTGTCAGCAAATAAAGCCTCTAAATAGCAGAATCAATGGAGAAACCGTCTGTCAGCAAAGGTAAGTAACAAGCCTCTGAGTCTAGCTGAACAATGCACAATTAACATGCAATTCTCTACAGAATGTTAAATTACCTATCATTGTTAGGGATATGGGGCCAATCAGAATCACACATTTTACGATAAAATTCTTGCAGTCTTCTTACCAGGCATTGCGCAATGGAAGTTTTCAGCTGCACAACCTTCAAGACATATGTTGCCATAGGTTGATACATAATGGTCAGCTTCACCCAGGCACTGGTGTGGAAATTTCCTTTTCATTCTCTATGCAACACACATAGATAACATTTCTCACAGAAATCAAAACATTGGAAACATTTTAATTAATTCATACTACTTCAGATTGGCTCCTAAAATGAGAGAAAGAGTGAGAGAAAAACACAACAGTTAGAAATACATTTTCAGTGTTAGCATGAGTCATTAAAACTGAAGCATACATTAACTATGGTTGACCTAACGTGGAAATCACAACCTATGGTCAATCTTAACATGAACATCACATTATGTGTATACAGATATGTAATGTTGATTAATATATATGTTAATTAAAGCAAAAAGTAGTGATAGAGCATCATCAATGTTTGAGATATGCTTTTGGTACTTTGTCCACCTCAGTAGGAACTTTAACTTCAACTCAGGCATCCATAGAATTCATGACAATTGCATCTTCACACATTCACATTCCTTCAACTCTCTGGGCTGCTGAAAAGGCTCCACTTGAGCTTGTTCTCTTCTCAATATAAGATGATACTGTGGTAGCAATGCACTAAATGCCGGTTTGTGGATTTGGAATAGTCAGTGGGTAGCATCTACACAGGGAAAAAGTAAAGAAATAACAATGTGATCATGATGGAATGTGGTCGAGTAAAGGGTTTGGGGAATAGGGAAGATGGGTAGGAAACATTATAAGGAAACTTTATGCTAATGATCATATTTTGACCTGGCAGACAACCTGGGAAGAAGCATTCCTTAGAAAGTCTTTTCGGAAGTTGATATATGTTTACTCCAGAGTTAAGTGTAGCCTTCACATGAGTTTCTAGATTTTCTGGAGTATTTCATGCTTTCTGACAGGAAGACGTACCCTGACAATCTGTAGAGTGGTGCTGCCTCCACCCATTTATTTGTCCTACAGCAGCTTGCCATTTTGCAGCAGTTTACAGGGATCCTGAGGTATGCCTCACACTCCGGACTGGTGCTCTCCCGGGAGCCCTGTGCAGTGAGAGGAGATATTCTTTGGCGTCCAGTCTGAAGTCTAAAGACAGTAGACCCAGCTTAGCACTGTCTGTACAAGCTCTGGCTTGTGGTAGCATATCTATAGTAATTGAGGCACATAGTTGCACCAAAAGTAGCTGCCATCAGGCTTCGTGATTTAAATTCAGTCCAGAGACATGGGTTAGATGTTTAATATTTTTTGTATTTTTGGATGCTTTAGAACATTTTGGCAAGAGATTGTGCAATAACTCATAAGAGTTATTGTATACTTCAAGCACCACAATCATCCGCGGCCCGTGCAGGTAAGAGCGGTGGGGCGGTAGGGCAGGCTGGGGGGGATTTTGAAGGACGATGAAAAATTAAATAAATAATTAATTTCCCCTCGTCATCGTCTCTTGAAATCCCTCCCCACCTGGCTCCACGACCACTGCTCTTACCTGCACAGGCTGTGGCTGACCACAATTACAGTGGCCTGACTACAGGTACCCCTTCATTTGGAGATACTCTCGGCTATTTTCAAACATTTACTGCTGCAATTATGATGGTTGGAAGATACAAGATGGCTTCTGCCCACAGAGGATGACCTCATCCACTATGTCTTCTTCCTCCGCTCTTGTTTATGTCCTATAGCAGCGTAGTGAGAGCACACATTTTCCCACACAACATCTGTACAAAGATAGT
Organism: Triturus cristatus; assembly: GCF_964204655.1. Classification (NCBI taxonomy): domain Eukaryota; kingdom Metazoa; phylum Chordata; class Amphibia; order Caudata; family Salamandridae; genus Triturus; species Triturus cristatus. The sequence goes on from NC_140595.1 coordinate 381,689,061, forward strand.
GATCACTGTTTTGTAGGTTAACCCCTTCGCTGCGGCGCGAATTCCGCCGCAGCGCTGGGGGAGTTTGGGGGGTTTGCAGCGCTGCTATGCTCATGACGGAACCACGCCGTCATGAGTCACGGGCGAGCTGGGCTCATGACGGCGTGGTTCCGTCATGACTCCACCCACTTGCGCTAATCGCCCGCACAGGCGGGGAATTAGCGCCGCGTGGGCGAAGCGGCCACCAACGGCCGCAGCATGACGGAACCACTCCGTCATGAGCACACGGCGCCCGTGGCTCATGACGGAGTGGTTCCGTCAAGGGCATGCAAGGGGTTAATTGTATTCCCGGACTCCATTTAGAAGTAAATTATGCCCTGGTCTGGTTGGCTGGATCCTGTAAACACAGAAGTTGCCTTGTCCGTGATTGGCAGTGGGTTCTGCCCACCTGCCTTAACTTCGATATATAAGCTGGAGCTTCCGTCCACCAAGTGCAATACGTTTAGACCTTGATGTGCATAGACCATATCTGCTATTGATGAATTCAAATTTTGGAGCTGAGTGCTGACTTTTTTCTTATGATTAGGAACACCATAAAGACTTCCCTTTTGCTGCTAATGATCTTGTATACGTGGAAGCCCTTAACAACTCCTAAGAGTAAAAAAACTTAGAAGCAGTGACTTGAAGCCCTTTCTACACTTCACTAGAGAGTAGCTGAGGGCTCTGAAAGGAAGCAACTTGTGACTCTGGCTGGCTAAGACACTCTCCACGAATCATAATTTGTAGTTTTAATTGTTCTCCATTCAGCTTGCTGTGTTTGCAGCTCTTCACCGCTCTGTCTTGACAGGTAGCTGGCATTAGTGGCTTATAATAAGCCCTTAGTGTTTGGAGGCTAACATATGTTTTATGAGTCAGAAAGAAATCTTATCCTCCTCAAAATTAAGGATGTTCCTGGCTGAGTGTGGAACCATTGACCCTAAACGTCCAGTACTAGAGCTCCAATATAGTGAAATATGCACATTATGGGCAACTGACACAAGTAACCCTAAATCCAGGAGATAAGCTTACTTTCCTGAAGCCAGGAAACAAGATTTCAAACTCAGAGCCATTGTCCCTTTCTCTTTGGTAATTGCCCTGTCTGTCGTTACCAACTTGTAGCAAATTAGCTTTATTTTGGCATGAGATTGTGCTAGTGTTTGCAACCATCTAGTGAATGTATCAGTATATGAATTGAATACCAGTGGCCATGGTTTTGCTCCAATATTATCTTACATTCCTTGTTTATTGTGTATTGTTTTGTGTAAATTTCCCCAACTGACAATCCAATTGTAGTGTAAATATATTTGTAGATTTTGCGTTAGTATTAAAATCTTGTATACTCACAACCCTAGTTAGACATTGACATCATCAGAGTAAATGTGTGGTGTGCTCTAGTATGTGTGCCCTTCACCACCTTCCTTTAACTAAACCATAACTGGGAATCCACGATGACCTAGAGAGTAAAGTAGGCTTCTTGAGGCCAACTGTTGGAGACACGGGCCGTGAAGCCCTGCTCGGTGGAGACTCCTAGCACTTTTTGAGTGCTTGGTAGCCCCTGAAGTTGCAGGCCCTAGAGAAGAATCCTGGCACTTACAGACAACATGGTTTGGGAATCACATTGCTTTTTGCCATGAGTATGCCTGTCTTATGCCTGCAAATAAGTGAGTAAGTGACACCTATTCCTGGAGTAAAACCAACTACTTGCATAAAATGCTTCATGAATTCAGGTGAAATCGACAACATAGAGTGAGACACAACTTTTATTTAAAAAAAAACTTTGTGAATTAGATCACAGGACTGTTAACACTATGTCGAGCTGTTCTCCAAACATCAAACAACTATAAGCTGTCACATGCAGGCAATGATATGCAAATTCCTCTGTCGAAAGCAATGTCTTTAAAATGAGTCTGGGTGGCCTCACAATAGATCTGCCCTGCCACCTCAGAGCAGGTAGAAAGTGTTTAAGCATTTGAAAAAAGTAACTAGGTGCATATTCACGTTTAAACGTTGAATTGTGGCCTATTTAAAAAAGGCTATATCTCTGTCCTTTTTAAGCATAAAATCCATTTTCATGCGCATATTTTAAATCACTAATTATGCAGTGTAGGGCAGTGCTTTCATAACCAAAGGACAGCATTTAGTTGTCCCTTCAATGAGTAAATAGTTTTGAAGTATGAAAAGGATTTAACTGTCCTCAGCCTAAGCAAATATTCGGAGATTACTGTACGTGGCAGTTAATTTTGCAAATAATGTACCATTAAAAGCAATCTAACTAGAACAATTTCTCATAAGATGTGGCTCCCTTAACTTGCGAACTGCTAGTTAATTTAGCCAATGCGATTTAGGCATTATTAGTTCTTTTATGTTAGGATAACAGGCACATGGCAGATGTACTTATCTTTGAATAAATATATCATAGAATGGTTCTGTAAACACAGTAACCATCAAAGAGTTATTTAAATCTTTAGAGCCTCGCACTGAATAAATTAAAGAAAGAAAGATGTATCTAGTTTTCAGTTTCTATGACCTGATGGTTATTTGTTTTACATTTTCCATAATGTCAGATTGCTGGCAACTTTCTGATTTTCCTGCGATGGAATGCACGTCGAACCTCTGTATTACTTGACTGGTTCAAAAAAAAAACGAAAACAGAAAATCTGTGTTTCTCGCTGAGATTTCTTCATTTCTGGTCCATTTAATCTTGTTTTAGTCCTGATGGGCGCCTGCATTGCTTAGCAAAACACTGGGAATGAGCAAGTCACAGGAGTTTGCAGGGATCGCTTTCCTGCAGAGTCCAAGGACTACTGTCACTCCCTAGTGGTTCAAATTGAAAACCATGGGAAAGAACTTAGTGATAAATCAACCCAACCGATTTCTAAATCATAAAAGAATACAAAAATAACACTTTGGAAACTGAGAAATGTATCACTTCACTTTCAGAATGAAGAAATTAAGTAACATTTAGTAATGATTAAAGCTATAATAGCATTGTACATTGATATGAAAACAGAATTTTTACCTGATTATATGTTAGCTGAAAGAGTACTCCATCGCAACAGCAACGGAGTACCCCTTTTGTCAACCTGAAGGTCATTCTGCCTCGTTTAGAGTCGGGGGAACTTTCAGTGCATAGACGGCGGAGACTACTCTGTTTCTGCTGCCTGTTGACACCTTCGATGGCCCTGTGGAGTTAAGACCCTCTGAGATTTAGGCATGCGTCTATCAGCCTTATTCAGATTGGCTGGGCACAAGGCTAACTTTTAAATGACATCCACCTCAAACGGGAAGGCTCTCATGGCAAGGGGGTAATGTTGTTCCCATCCGCTTTGAGATTTTCTTTCTGAAAATAAAAAAAATCTTGTCAGTTGGACGGATGTCTCTGTCATATTGACAGACCATCTATGAAACTTACAATGCATTTCCAGGAACTGCTGTGACGGCGGTTCCTGAAAATGTTAGAGATTTCCGCAGGGGCAGTGGAAATCTCTAAATACAGAAGACGGAGCATCCTCCCCATGGTGGGAGTAAAGTACTGAGTCGTCAAGAATTAAATTAGCTACGTAATAATTGAGAGACACTCTGCTCCACACCTACATGACAGATTCTTAATATGCGTGTTTCTCAAGTGGTGGTATATCGTATATTTTGCTTGTCACTATTGTCACTTTTATAGACATGAAATTGGCTAGTTTACTAGTGGACGAATGCAATGCCCCCAATCGTCTATGGGATCGAATAGGTGATTAAAGATTAAACACAGAAGTGCCACACAAATTATATACATCATTATTTTTCATATGTTGTCATTCTTGTCTATATATAGAAGGATTAGAATATTTAGCACATTTAATACATATTACACATGCACATGTGTAGTTTTGGTTAGGTCTTACTTTCCATTGAAAAGGTTTTTTGTTTTCCTAATTCTTTTGGTGATGGTGGATGAATCTGCATTAAAGTTTCTGATAAAAAAGTTAATCCAGTTTGGGATCTGGGTCACATTTAGGCAGAGCTGGCAAGGGGTGGGGCAAAGAAAAAGGGGATTCAAATATGGATAATTCTTATTTTAACGCCTATACGAGTTGTGTACAAAAGTGGGACCCAGATCACCTAACAGTGTTTCAGTTACAAGTCCTTCATGACCAGAGAAGGAAGTGCTCTGCCAACTGCTGTGAAACCAGGGCTGGCATTAACCTGATGGACCGTCTCCCAGAGGTGAAATGAAACCACCTGCAGTCTTTACTTTCTGCTGGAGTAGCTGTGGATCGCCATAAAGCACTTAGAAGCCTTCCGTCCTGCTGAAAGATGAAAGGAGTCTGCTTGGTCCTGCAGGAGGAGAAACTGTCCAGGAGAAATGAACCCCAGCTTATCCCTGGTGGGTGTGGTACATACGTAGAGAGCATACGATTGAGTTGGGGAGGACCCATGTGTCAAGTGGACCCCACTGGTCTCTTATACCACATTGTGATGGGAGTCGATACAGTTGTCATCTTGGGCGGTTCAATCAGGGCCGCGTGATCATCGTGACGCCAACAGATACATGCAACTGCCATGGTCATCAGCGGCCCACTCTAATTTGTCGGTTGTATATTCATTTATCACGTATATTATTAAATTATATGTCCGGCTGGACATTTCGTACTAATATAGAGCCGACTCTGGTCTATATTTATTGTTCATACATTGTATCATTTTTGAAGGACCGTTTGTCTTTCTAAATAGTAAATACCCTAGGTCCTTCTTACTCTATGGGTTCCCCTTGTTCATAATCAATATGGTCATCAGTGGCACAGTTGAGGTGGCTGAAACTCTGTGATAATTGCAGGCCATCTTCAGAATGGGAATGTCCTTGGCCCAGGGAAGGACGCTCCACTACATCCATTAGAGACTGCCTCGGCCAGGTCCATACCTGTGTCAGCACCGCGGACAAGGGCTGAGTCAGGGCAGGAAATCAGATGCTCATGGCCTGCACCGGGATTCCCCAAGCAGCCCAATGAACTTGTTGCTCACTGCCGCCCCAACAGTAGAGGCTCAGGATGGTTGTCTGGGCTTGCACGGGAAGGTCAAGGACTTGAACATGCCATACAAGTATCGCAAGGAAGTGAGATTGAACAATGAGTGTGTATTTGACTATGAGCAAGACAAGGCTGCACTTGGGCTTGGTTCACACTAGGTCATGATTTTCTGGGGGGGGGGGGGCACAAAGAAAAATCACACCCAGAGACACTAACATGTATAACACATTGAATTATGCACTCTTTATTAGGCTTGGATGAAATTGCATTATGTCAACATAATTTCAATATTGGTGGGAATTTTTCACTATGCTTGTTATGCCAAATTCTTGAAATTATGGATTCACCACATAGCTTAATTACACACCGTTCGAGCAAAATGTTACTGTGAGTGCTAAGAAACAACATGAAAGTCAGAACGTGAGTGGCTGCTGCTGACAATACAGTATTTTGGGCTATTTTGTTAGTGCAAACTGCACCTCTGCATCAAAAATTGATGTAAGAGTACATTTTGCACTAACATATAGTGCAATATATTCTTTTCCCTCAATTGCATATAATTTTTCAGAATTCTGGTGAAATTTCACATAATTATGTGAAAACAAATTAAACAGACTTTCACACAGCTCCAGTCTCTAGTACCACTGTGAAATTAAAGGTAATTTCTTTCTGTGAAAAGATGAGCACTTAGCTGGACATCGGAGTTATTGTGTCTGTTAGTTGATTCTTGAGTGCTGAGCCCCCACTTGCTCCCTGAGAAACTTGTGACTGCTCACCCTTGCTAGTCAAGTGCAGAGGTGGTTGCACTTAGTCCAGTGTGCAAAGCCATAGTAGAAATGGCCCCAGGACTCAAGGGAAAATTACTCCAACCTCCAGGCCTTGTCTGCCATGTGCCCGCCTCTTTTAGGTGTGACATAACCGCTAAGTGATCTATTGAGCAATGTCACCAATTTTGACATATGAGATTCCATTTGTGATGTAAAGAGTCAAGTCATAGACAGTGTACGGTGAGGGTGTGAGTTATAGTTTGTGTAGCTAATCATAAAATGGCAATTTCAGGGGGTTGTACATTTTGTTTCGTAACCATACATTCACTGTATGTCTATTTCAGGAGGCCTCTGAGGTATTTTTAAACAACTGTTACTGTCTTTTTAGCAGAGGAAACCAAAACGTACTTTCAACAATGTTTTTTTCAGCAAATTCATTTGGTTGTTTTGATGATGTGCTACATATAATTCCCATGTCTTAATGTCTTATTCCCAACACTGTATGATCAAACAGTGATGTACACAGCCCTTGGCTATAAACAGCAGAGTTAGCTGAAGGGTTTGCTGCATGCAACAAATCTCCTATGCAGGCAGTCAGTTAGCTGGGTGAGTGTTGGCATGAAGCCATGCCTAAGCCACAGAGACAATTCAAATCAAAATAACTTTATTAAGCAAAAGGCAATAAAAGCAAATGCATACAACAAAATGAAACAAGAAATCAATAAATACGTACAACAAATTCATAAAAGCACAAAAATTCAAATAATAATAATAAAAAAACAAATTAAGACACCGTAAAAAGTACACCAATAATTTTCAGTAAAACAAGCAAACAAACCAAGGAATTTCTTTCAGAGCCATACATATAATCATTGCCAGTGGTAGACCCTGATAAACATACATCCTGGATGAGCAACAGCTGCCTGAAGCGCAACTCGGAGAAGACAGAAGTCCTCATTCTCAGAACCTCCCCATCAGCATGAGACAACACTTGGTGGCCCATCGCTCTCGGCAGATCCCTGACCCCCACGGACCATGCCCGGATCCTCGGCATCGTACTCGACTCCTCCCTCTCAATGAATAGACAGATCAACACTGTCGCTTCCAGCTGCTTCAACACCCTCCACATCCTCTGAAAGACCTTCAAATGGATCCCCCCTGAGTCAAGGAAGACCGTCACCCACGCATTCATACCCAGCAGACTAGACTACGGAAACGCCCTCTACGCTGGGATCAATAAGTCTCTACTCTGCAAGCTCCAGACAATACAGAACACCGCATCCCGACTCATCCTCGGCATCCCCCAGCGTAAACACATCACCAAACATCTACGGAACCTGCACTAGCTCCCCACCGAGAAGAGAGTCACGTCATGATACTCATTGTTGGACTTGGCCCTTTTTGCAGGGTCATCCCTAAACTTTTTGCCTTCCTCCTGTATTTTTTCTGACTTGTTGTTGGCTGTTTTATGACTCTGGGCACTTTACCACTGCTGATCAGTGCTAAAGTGCATATGCTCTCCCTATTGTAAATTGATGTATGGATTGGTGATTCCATAATTGACTGATTTTGTTTACTTGTCAGACCCTAGTACAGTGCACTGAGTGTGCCCAGGGCGTGTAAATCCAAATGCTGCTAGTGGGCTTGCAGCACTGGTTCTGCCACCCACAGAAGCAGCCTTGTAAAATGTGTCTAAGGTCTGCCATTGCAGAGCCTGTGACTGACTGGGCAAGTACACCAACTTGCCAGTCCCTAAACCTTCCCTTTTCTTAATATCAGACACCCCTATGGTAGGCCCAAGGGCAGGGTGCATTGTAAGTATAAGGTAGGACATGCCCTGGTATGTGTGACATGTCCTAATAGTGAATTACAGCCATTTTCGTTTTTCACTATTGCAAGGCTACCTGTTCTCCATAGGCCAGAATGGGCTGTTAGATTATTATATGTTTATAATCTTAACTGCCTCAGAGAACATCGTAGAAATTCGCGTTTAGTATGCCTGAACTCAGAATGATAAAATACACCGTTTAGTGAAGGTGGTTTTAACATTCTGTGTTTGAAAATACCAATTTTAGAAAGTAGATATATTCTTGCCTAACCTTTCAAGCCTGCCTCTGCTAGGTTGTGTAGTCCTTGTCTGGAGTTTGAGTGGCAGGGCTGGGGAATTCCAGGAGACAGGGTGAGTCTGCCCAGTGGTGAATAGAGAGATCTGCATCTAGATGGGAGGGAGGAGTTGCACCTGGGACCTGAATAGGACTGTGCCTGCCCTCCACAGTGCTGGCTCCACCCCCTGTGGTGCATCTGATGTCTCTGCCCTGCACTGTGAAAGAAGAGAAGGAATCATGTCAACAAAGTGCTCCAGGGCTGTGCTTTCCCTCCACAATGCTGGCTCCACCTCCTGTGGGGCGTCTGATGTTTCTGCCCTGCACTGTGAAAGGAAAGAAGCAGTCATGTCAACAGAGTGCTCCAGAACTGGTTTGGACTGGGCAAAGGCCCTTCTACCCTCAGAGGACAAAGGATTTGGGGGTATAAGTAGTGGGACCCTGATCCCAAGAATTTAGATCACTTTTGGAGCAAGAAGAAACCTTTACTGAGGAGCGGAAGCTGAAGAAACTAAGGAGAGACTATCCCTAAGCTGAAGTGCTGCTTGGGGGATTGGCCTGCAGTGGATTGCCTGACTGTCAAAGGAAGGAGAAGAGACTTTGTGTGCTTATTTCAACTTGTAAGGATCTCCAAGGGCTTGGAACAGAGCTTGCCTCCTGCTGAAGCCTCAGGGACAACAGACTTCAACCCCCAGCTCCCCAGAGTTTTTTGGAAGTGCCTGCTGCTGTTTTGGGACTTCTGAGGGACTGCCTGTCGCAAGGAGCTGGAAGCACGACTCAACGAAGCCGAAGAGTGTTGCCGTCGCTGCTGCTGCCGTCGCACTTTTGAACAAGGGTGTCGCCGCTGGAGCTATCGCACTGCACCGCATCGAGAAGAAGCGTCTCGCAACGAAGAGGAAGCATGTCGCTGTCACTGCTGCCTGCCGTCGCACTTCTGAACAAGGGTGTCACCGCTGGAGTTGTCGCTCTGCACCGCATCGAGAGAAGAGTCTCGCAACGAGGAAGAAGCATGTCGCCGTCGCTGCCGTCGCACTTCTGAACAAGGTTGTCGCTGCTGAAAATTTCGCATTGCACCACATCGGAGAAAGCGCCTCGCATCCCCGAGAAGCCCGCCGCCGTCGGAGCTGCTGCCGTCACATTTATGAACAAGGATGTCGCCGCTGTAGTTGTCGCGTCGTGCGGAAGCTTCACGCATCGTGGGAGAAGAGTGTTGTAGTTGGAGCTGTTGCCGTCGCACTTCTGAACAAGGGTGTCGCCGCTGCAGTCCAAGCATCAAACCGAGAACTTCTTGCATCCCTGGAGAAGCGTGCCAAATCTGGAAGATCTTCCCGTCTTTATTTCTTTGCACCAGAACTTTGCCGCATTTCCATCGCTGCGACATTGCTTGTCGTGGAAGCGCAACGCATCATAAGGAACATTGACGCAAAGTGACGCATCTTAAGAACAGAACAGAACTAAGCCAAAGACTACCATCTTAAAGTAGTAGTATTGTGTGTTTTTGTCGTTTATTTTCTATTGGTAAATCTATATAAAGTATGCTTATTTTTTATATAAAACCTGTGTGGTGTCCATTTGTAGTGTTGTCACTGGATTACTGTATGTGGTCGAAAATGCTTTACACACTGCCTCTGAGATAAGCCTGTCTGCTCATGCCAAGCTACCAAGTGGGTGAGCAGGGGTTATTGTAGGAGTGTACCCCCTTACCCTGACTAGAGGCAAGGGTCCCTATTTGTCACAAGTACCTACCTGTGCCAACTAGAGACCCCCAAATCTAACATTGGTGGTCAGCGGTGAGGATTCTGGACTTGCATTTGTGACTTATGTACAGTGATTGGTGAACACTACTTAGTGAGTGCAGACCATAACAAAACCACATACTTTTTTTTGTTCTATGGTGTCCTCTTGAAGGTATTTTTGATACTATGGTTCTGGTTAGTTGTTGCAAAATGGAACTCGACTTCTGGCACATGTTTGTCTACACAATGAAGGAGCTACGTGTGTTTTGCAGGGAAAGGGGACTGCCTGTGAAGAGAAGGTCCAGGGAGGATCTAGAGGCATCCCTATTTCAGTATGAGTTACCCAGCTGGAAGGCAACACTACCAGTTGAGTCTGAGAAGGAAGAATTCTCTAAGAGTGAGGGAGAAACAGAAAATGATAGCTGGCTTCTGGCTCATGAGCAGAGGATGAAATAGATTGATGATGAGCTGAGAAAGCTTGATGAGGCCAAAAGGGCCTTAGCCCAAGAAGAAGAAATGTGGGCAGCTCAGGAAGTGAGCTTTGCTGAGTTGGAGGTGGAGTCCAGCTCAGATGGTGGCAGCAAAAGTGAGTTATCTAGTGCTGAGGGAGTAGTACAGACACCTAGAGATTTGGCACCTGACTTGGAGGGGGTTAACTTACACCTGGAGGTTCAAGGACATGAGGTAGCTCCGGTAGTGCGCAGTGTCCCTGAGGAGAATGGGGAAACTGGTGCAGGGGTTCATGGTCCTAGTGGTGGGAAGGACACTCTACTGACTCTAGATGAGAGGTGCAGGGAGTGGGGTTCCCCAAAAAGTGAAGTCCTGGTATGTGAGAGTGAAGACCGCCCCGAAGAGTGTGGGTTGTGTGACAGAGACAGTCAGATACTGTCTTGCCAGTCTCAGGAGAGTGGTGTGGAGTACGTGTGCGAGGCACTGGATGGAGAGGTGAAGGATAGTTTGGTTAACCCTGCTAGGGGGCTGTGTGATCCAATTGTGGGAGAGCATATTGTATGTCCCTGTTTTCCAGAGCTATGCCAACACCTGTTGAAGAGTGAGTTCTCTGACGCCAGGGAGCTCACATTGGAGGCAGACCTTTTGGTGGATTCCAGAGGGTCTGAAGAGGAATTGGGGAGTGATCCCAAGAAGAGTGGTTCAGGTATCTTCAAAACCCAGTGTAGTGGAAGGGGCTCAGAGTAACCCAGCATGGTCCTGTAATAGCGAGAGGGGTGTAGGGCCTCACGTCCTGTCTTTAAGGGGAAGGAGTGAGAATGGGTTATGGCCCGGTAGTGCCCAAACACAGTCTCAGAGCCTGGATGGTTCTTTAAGGGAACACCTGGTGGGGAGCCTAGTCTATCCTGAGGGGCTGCCCGTTGTGTGGGATCCCCTAGTGTCTGGGGAACAGGGAGTGTCTGTAATCAGGCCCCCCTCAGTTCTTGTATCTGGCAGTACCACTCCAGTTGGGAGGGTGCAGAAGTCCAGAGTGAGGGGTGAGAGGGGGAAAGAGTTCCCAGTGGAAGAACCAGTGGGTCAGGGGCTAGCCAGAAGTGCTGCGTCACCAGTGAATGACCATGGTGACACCACTTCTGTCCTAGGGGATCTTCACGCACTGTCAGATGGACAGGGGTCAGGAGATCTGCGCGAGGCAGACTGTCACACGACACATGATTTATGTCACCCTGAGGGGGGGCATGCGTGCTCCCCGGGAAGTCCTGGTGTGCCAGGCAAGCGTTCAACCGCATGGGTTGGTCCCAGGGTTGGGAAGCCAGGTTCAGGTGTTGTCTGACATGGAGGGTGGGACAACTGTAACCAGTGTCCTGACCCAGGTTGCTTTTAGGAGTACCACACCAGTTGGGAGTGTGCAGTACTCTGTAAGGGGGTGCAGAGGGAGGGAGTCCTCACCTCTCACCCTGGTGCAGCCTGAGGGTTTAGACCCTAGGTTGGAAAGCCAGGTTCAGGTGTTGTCTGACCTGGAGGGAGGGGCAGCTGTAATCAGTGTCCTGACCCATGTAGCTTCTAGGGTTACCACTCCAGTGGGGAGGGTACAGCACTCTGGAAGGGGGTGCAGAGGGAGGGAGCCCTCGCCTCTGACCCCGGTTCAACTAGAGGGTTTAGACCGTAGGTTGGAGGGCCAGGTTCTGGGTGTCCCCCCTGACCTGGAATCCCAGTTGCAGGATAGAACCCCTGAGCTGGTGGGCGAATTGTGCAGGACACCTGCTACAGGCACCCTGACAATTCTGGAAGGGGGTACCACTCCAGGTGGGAGGGTACAGAGCCCCAAGAAGGAGGACCAGGTGTGGGAGAGGCCACCCCAGTCTCTGGTCCAGCCGCTGGGTACAGGCCTGGGGCTGGTGGGTCAGTGTCAGGAGGTCACACCTGACCTGACAGGAGGGAGAGTGGACAAAGGGTGCCAAGGACCTGAGGCTACTGCCCCCTGTTCTCTGATGCCACAAAAGTTTGAGAGCCCTGAGAGGCATAAGGCCTGGGTCTCATCCATGACCACTGTCCATGGCCACTGTGGCTTGCTGTCTGTCTGTTGGGACACACCTGTGAGCAAGTTAAGGTTAGATGCTGCACAGGTGGTGTCCACAGGTGAGGAGAAGGGTTCCCCATGGATTGGCTTGGTGGGCCCTGAGAGTATGGACAGAGGGATTCCAATAGGTTCAGATTGGCGTAGAACTGGAGTCTGCCCCTGCAGTTGCGGGCCAGGTCCTTGTTCTATCACCCAAAGCAGGGAAGCCCATCAAGGTAGTGATTGGTCTAACCTGCGTTTTGGCTGGAAGGGGGTTGTGTTGGACTTGGCCCTTTTTGCAGGGTAATCCCTAAACTATTTGCCTTCCTCCTATATTTTCTCTGACCTGTTGTTGGCTGTTTTATGACTCTGGGCACTTTACCACTGCTGATCAGTGCTAAAGTACATATGCTCTCCCTATTGTAAATTGATGTATGAATTGGCGATTCCATAATTGACTGATTTGGTTTACTTGTCAGACCCTGAGTGTGCCCAGGGCGTGTAAATCCAAATGCTGCTAGTGGGCTTGCAGCACTGGTTGTGCCAACCACAGAAGCAGCCTTGTAAAATGTGTCTAAGGTCTGCCATTGCAGAGCCTGTGTGCAGTCTGGTACTGTCATGCTGACTGGGCAAGTGCACCCACTTGCCAGTCCCTAAACCTTCCCTTTTCTTAATATCAGACACCCCTATGGTAGGCCCAAGGGTAGGGTGCATTGTAAGTATAAAGTAGGACATACCCTGGTGTGTGTGACATGTCCTAATAGTGAATTACAGCCATTTTCGTTTTATACTATTGCAGGACTACCTGTTCTCCATAGGCCAGAATGGCCTGTTAGATTATTACATGTTTATAATCTTAACTGACTCGGAGAACATGGTAGAAATTCGAGTTTAGTATGCCTGAACTCAGAATGATAAAATACACCTTTTAGTGAAGGTGGTTTTAACATTCTGTGTTTGAAAATACCACTTTTAGAAAGTAGGTATTTTCTTGCCTAACCTTTCAAGCCTGCCTCTGCTAGGTTGTGTATTCCTTGTCTGGAGTTTGAGTGACAGGGCTGGGGAATTCCAGGAGACAGGGTGAGTCCGCCCAGTGGTGAATAGAGAGATCTGCATCTAGATGGGAGGGAGGAGTTGCACCTGGGACCTGAATAGGACTGTTCCTGTCCCCCACAGTGCTGGCTCCACCCCCTGTGATGCGTCTGATGTCTCGGCCCTGCACTGTGAAAGAAGAGAAGGAATCATGTCAACAAAGTGCTCATGGGCTGTGCTTTCCCACCACAATGCTGGCTCCACCTCCTGTGGGGCATCTGATGTTTCTGCCCTGCACTGTGAAAAGAAAGAAGGAGTCATTTCAACAGAGTGCTCCAGAACTGGTTTGGACTGGGCAAAGGCCCCTCTGCCCTCAGAGGACAAAAGATTTTGGGGTAAAAGTATTGGGACCCTGATCCCACGAATTTAGATCACTTTTGGAGCAAGAAGAAACCTTTACTGAGGAGCGGAACCTGAAGAGACTGAGGAGAGACTATCCCTAAGCTGAAGTGCTTCTTGGGGGATTGGCCTGCAGTGTTTTGTCTGACAGCCAAAGGAAGGAGAAGAGACTTTGTGTGCTTATTTCAACTTGTAAGGATCTCCAAGGGCTTGGAACAGAGCTTGCCTCCTGCTGAAGTCTCAGGGAAAACAGACTTCAACCCCAAGCTCCCCAGAGTTCTTTGGAAGTGCCTGCTGCTGTTTTGGGCCTCTTGAGGGACTGCGTGTCGCAAGGAGCTGGAAGCGCAACTCAATGAAGCTGAAGCGTGTCGCCGTCGCTGCTGCTGCCATCGCACTTCTGAACAAGGGTGTCGCTGCTGGAGTTGTCGCACTGCACCGCATCGAGAAGAAGCGTCTCGCAACGAAGAGGAAGCGTGTCGCCGTCGCTGCTGCCTGCCATCACACTTCTGAACAAGGGTGTCGCCGCTGGAATTTTCGCATTGCACTGCATCGGAGAAAGCGCCTCACATCCCCTAGAAGCACGCCGCCGTCGGAGCTGCTGCCGTCGCATTTCTGAACAAGGATGTCGCCGCTGTAGTTGTCGCATCGTGCGGAAGCTTCACGCATCGTGGGAGAAGAGTGTTGCAGTTGGAGCTGTTGCCGTCGCACTTCTGAACAAGGGTGTCGCCGCTGCAGTCCACGCATCAAACCGAGAACTTCTTGCATCCCTGGAGAAGCGTGCCGCATCTGGAAGATCTTCACGTCTTTATTTCTTTGCACCAGAACTTTGCCGCATTTCCATCGCTGCGACATTGCTTGTCGTGGAAGCGCAAGGCATCGTAAGGAACATTGACGCAAAGTGACGCATCTTAAGAACTGAACAGAACTAAGCCAAAGACTACCATCTTAAAGTAATAGTATTGTGTATTTTTGTCGTTTATGGTCTTGTGGTAAATCTATATAAAGTATACTTATTTTTTATATAAAACCTATGTGGTGTCCATTTGTAGTGTTGTCACTGGATTACTGTATGTGGTCGCAAATGCTTTACACACTGCCTCTGAGATAAGCCTATCTGCTCGTGCCAAGCTACCAAGGAGATGAGCAGGGGTTATTGTAGGAGTGTACCCCCTTACCCTGACTAAAGGCAAGGGTCCATATTTGTCACAAGTACCTACCTCTGCCAACTAGAGACCCCCAAATCTAACACTCACCCACACCTACAAGTTCCTCCATAACACCAGACCCCAATACCTCAACAAGAAAATCTCCTTCCATGTACCCAAATGAAACCTCAGATCCATCAACCTCGCACTCGCCAAAACACCACGCATCAGCAGAGCCAGAACAGGAGGAAGAGCCTTCTCCTACATCGCGGCCAAGACCTGGAAAGAGCTCCCGATCGACATGGACGAGCCCCCTCCCTGAACGTCTTCAGGAATTCACTCAACACCTGGCTGTTCGACTGAATGGAGCTGCTCACCCCATCCCCAGTGCCTTGAGACCCTCACAGGTGAGTAGTGCGCTTACAATTCCATGATTGAATGATTGATTGATACATTGACTGAGAACTATGATGTATGCAGCACTGCTTGCTATGTAGACTAAAAATTGGATGCCAGGAATGTGATAATAAAATTATATACATAATACCTCAAATAGTATATAAGGTGACGCAAGTGCCGTATAAAATATGCTGCAAGTCAACTTGTGACTGGGCAACAGAACCTATTATCTTTCAGACTAGGGGCCCGATTACGATGCGGGCAGGAAGGTCTCTGACCGTCGGTCGGAGCCCTCCTGCCTGCATCATAATCACCGTTTCGGATTCACTTCCGACCAAGCCATTTCGATGGGCTCGGTCGAAAGGGAATTCGAATCAGTCTTCCGAATGCCTTACAACGGGCTCTGAGAGACTGTCTGCCATTCGGAAGGCCCACAGTAATCCCCCGGCCGGCTTTTTCTGGCTGTGGGGTTATGATGGCAGTTTCTCACTGCCTTTTTGTGCTGGCCCTTCCTGCACAAAAAGGCATTGGGAAACAGCTTTGGGGGTCCCCAGCAGGGCCCCCACTGAGTGCAAGGCGGCTGAAGGGTGGCCTAGGGGGCACCTATGGTGCCCTCCTGTTGATCCCTGCACCCAGTGGCAGGCACCTTGAGGTGCCTGCCATGGGGTTCGGGGATGAACTGCACCCCTGCTCTTTACTATGAGAGCATGCTTCAGTTCGGAATGCATGCTCTCATAGCAAAGTATAGTATTGCAACCAAACAGGGTTCGGTTGCCTCCTAATTCCTGGGCTGGAATCGATTACTGGAGGTCATTGGATTCCAATTCCAGAACAATGCCGGCATCATAATCAGCCCCTAGGTCAGGAAAGACACCATTAGGTGCAAAGTGAATTAAAACCCTGTGTGGTAGATTATATGCGAATAATCTTTCCTGAAAAACTGCAGGAAATCCTCCAAATTCTCACAACAAAAACCTTTAGCTAGAGTCTGCTATGTTGATGTGAAATACGGGGATCAGCCTGCAATTACAGTAACTAAAGGTAAACACTAAGGATGTGAGAATCCACGGGTCACCCACAACTTAAAATGTCATCACATAGGACAAATGTGTTTCTGGACATATGTTGCTCTCCAAATGAAAGAGGCAACTCGGAGACATGTATTTGAGTCCCCCAAGGATGATAAAAATGAGAAGGCATCCTGACGTTTCCAAGCGTTATGTGCTATAGATATAGGTTGGTTTTAAGTAAAATGTCCTAATATCAGTATAAAAACTACAAAATAGAATAAAATGCAAAGTGGATTGAGATGATCTGCCATCACACACGCATTTTGCCATCTCCTCCGGCCATTGCTTCATTTTATGGAAAGCCACCAGGACGTGGGCTATGCCCATGCATAGTCGGGTCAGGTCAAAGCGGTGTTGGATGTTGGTTGTAGACAGCAGATACTCCTGTAGCCCCTCACTTGGTGTCACAGAAAGGTATGTGGCCACAGAGGACCTTAGGAGAACATTAGCATGTCTGAAAGCAGATTTTTTTGTTAAGAAGTAGAAGCTTCAAATCACTCTTGCTGAAGCACGATATACTGTCTCGGCAATCTAGGCACAGGGTGTTGTCAAGCTAAGCAAACCCTCTGGAGATACAAAAAAGACACAGAATTCTCATCACCCTATCCAGATTTAGACAATCTGATATAATTGTTTTCATACTCCAAGTCTCCTCTTTGCACCAAATATTGTTCCACAGCTGTATGTGTTTTGCTAAAAGTAGATCTTCCACATATGGCATTCTCACCTCTGCATGTACGATCTCAGCCGATATGGATTGTTCAATAGCGAGAAATCCCCATAAAAATATGTTCTCCTCAGTTTGTAAAGTAGTGCATTTGTCGTAGCCCAACAACCCGCTGCCATAGGAGTCTACTGATGTACATTTGGCTTTATAGATTGCGACCATTTCGCTGATTGATTTGCAACCAAATTTAGAGGCAAACCCAAAAATACCCTCACAGGACCGCACCATCTTTAGCCAGTTGTTTTCATTGTGCTTAGACCAAGATCCAATAGTAGTAAAGAGAATACCCTGGTAAGAGAAAAATGTGACTCTCATGATCTGTGTGTCATTAATAAAGTGACTGCATGATTTACATGCACCCTCCCCACAGACCACAGTATGAGTTTTCTGCATGTGTATTTAAAATGTTCTCACCTCCATAAATTCAGAGAAACTGTCCACTAAGTGTCGCAGGCCATTGGCTGTCCTGGGTAATAGGATGGCATCATCTGCGTAAAGGAGGACGGGGGCTGCCCTACCATTAACACATGGAGGGTCAGCGTTCACACCCTGGAATAATCTATCTACTCCGTTTATATACAGAGAGAACAGGAGGGGTGCAAAAACACGCCCCTGCCTAACTCCTCTTTGAATGTTTAATGATGAGAAACATTCCTCATTAGCCCCATAGCTAACCCTCACTGATAAATCAAATCAGATTAAAGGCACTTGACAGATCAACAAAACGCAGTGTATTTTTCCAGGCTTGGCCCTCATGTGTTTCCCTGTAAGGAGGTCGAGGTTAACACATTGTGCAAGGGTCCCCAATCTCCTCCTAAACCCACATTGGTACTGTGTAAGCATGCGGTTGGCCTCAGTCCAGTCTCTTAAATTTTCCAAGATTACTCTGCCCAGTATCTTGGCAGAGGAGTCTACGAGGGAAATGGGATAGTAGCCTTTACGGTCACCATGAGACCCAATTTAAAAAATCGGGATTACCAATGTCTCTGCCCGGGTTGTAGGAATATGACCATTGGCCGTCCTGTTAAATACGTGTCAGGATCAGTGCCCATAAGTCAGGCTGATGTTTGTACATAACAACCAGGACCCGGTCCTGCCGCCTTCCTGCAGGTGCTCTTTGCAGTGGCCCTTTTAACTTAATCTAATTTCAACATTATAGGCTTACCATCAATATTAAATTGGCCAAAATAGGATAAGTCCTTAACCGCTGTTTCTAATGTGGATAAAGAACAAAAAATTCCAGGAAAGTGATCAGCCCATGCATGCATTGGTACAAGGGAATCAAGATCAGGGGCTGTGGTGTTTCTCAAAAAAGGAGAGTTTATCATCTTCCACAACAAAATGCAGATATATTAGGTAGCGGATTGCTACAACTTAGACCAAGCCTCCTCCTGTATCTCCTTTTTCCTAACTGACAGCGCCACATTGTACTATAGAATGCTAACAAAATACGATCTCTGGGAGATGTGTTGAGTATGAGGCATAACTTTTTTGATGCTCTGGAACAGGCTGTGTCAAACCAACCCAACTTGACTTGCTTATAAGCCCTAGATCCTCAAGAAAGTAGGGTATTACAGAAGAAGTGATATTTGCAAAGGCTGTGAGGTTTGCCGCATTATTTTCCAACTCAGATAAACAGGACTCAAAGTCCTGTTTGTTGTTTTCAATTAGTCCCTTGATAAACTTGAAGGGTATAATGCCTGTCCATTTCAAGCGTGGTTCTTTTGAACCTGAAATGCTGATATTGCCTTTTTTAATAGGGGTGATTTCCCAACTAATTGGAAAATGTAGTGTGAGGACCAGGGTATTGTGGTCACTGGTTCACTGACACCACATCGATGTCACAAACATTGATGTAAAAAAAAAACGAGTAGAAAATATAGACAATAAAAATATGGACTTCTATACTTAAACAGGTAAGTACAAAAATATTGACTGAAAAATACTGATTTAAAAACATATAGATGTATAAAATATCGACTTTTATATAAATATAAAATAAAATAATATATATTAAATATTGAATATAATTTTAACAAAATAAAATACTTTAATATACATTTTAATAAAATATAACAAATAACCTTAATACAAAATAAACACACAAACATATTAATTTATACATATATATTTACTTTAAAATATTTTATAAACTATTAATTTTAATGTATGTTAAACGTTTAAAATATTATAAAAAAATAAAAATATACATTAATGATTTAAATATAAAAAAAACATAATAAATTAAAATATTAAACTATTAAAAAATATTTAAACTTAAATTTCACAATACAATCAGTGCAACAGTAGGGAAAGTGTTCGATAGCAAAGGGGTAAAAATAACTATTCCCACTCCAGTGAGTACAACAGTAGGATAAGTGTTGGATAGCAGAAGGATAAAAATTACTAGTCCCACTCCAGTCATTGCAACAGTAGGGAAAGTGTTGGATAGCGGAGGGTAACAAATTACTATTCCCACTCTAAAGAGTGCAACAGTAGGGAAAGTGTTGGATAGCAGAGGGGTAAAAATTACCATGCCCACTCCAGTGAGTACAACAGTAGGATAAGTGTTGGATAGCAGAAGGATAAAAATTACTAGTCCCACTCCAGTCATTGCAACAGTAGGGAAAGTGCTGAATAGTGGAGGGGTAAAAATGACAATTCCCACTCGAGTGAGAGGGGTCACAATTACTACTCCAACTCCAGTGAGTGCAACAATAGGGAAAGTTTTAGATAGCAAAGGGGTAAAATGTACTATTCTCACTCCAGTGAGAGCAACAGTAGAAAAAGTGTTGAATAGCAGAGGGACAAAAATTACTATTCCCACTCCAAAGAGTGCAAGAGTAGGGAAAGTGTTGGATAGCGGAGGGGTAAAAATGACTATTCCCACACCACTGAATAAAACAGTAGGATGAGTGTTGGATAGCGGAGGGGTAAAAAGTGTTATTTCCACTCCAGTGAATGCAACAGTGGGTAAAGTGTTGGATAGCGGAGGGGTAAAAACGACTATTCACGCTCCAGTGAGTGCAACATTAGGGAACGTGTTGGATAGCGGAGAGACAAAAATTACTATTCACACTCAAACAGTTAAAATAAAAATAAAAAATTAGAAAAAAATATCATAAAAGTACATAAACAATATTTAAAAAATTGAAAAATCAAATATCTTAAATATATAAAAAGAAAACATATTATAATATTAATTAAATATAACAAAAACCTACAAATAATATAGAAAATACAATAATAAAGAAATGTATAAAAAACAATTATTGTAATCTAGAAAATATTTACAAACAAAAACATTAATTAATACATAAAAGTATTTATTTTATTTCCTACTCTATAGCACCACACCAATAACAAAACACTTTTAATGAAATGTACTTCCATAATTCGCAGTGAGCGAGCCTGACCACTACAAGGGGGGTTGTTGGTAGGGTGACCTAATATCTTGGATTTCCCCGGACAGTCCCGATCTTCAGAGGACTGTCCTAGTGTCCCAGCGCTTTCCTTAATTTTGAATACATGTCCTGGTTTATGGGACAAAGGTCAAATCGGCTTTCAAAGGAAAATTGGAAGAGATACTCTATTAAGCAATTTCTGTTTCTTTCAGGCAGCAATGGGGAAGTCAACTGCAAGCTCCCAGCAGAGGAGAGACAGAGTGGGGTGGAGGGCAGGGATTTATATAACATTAGATATGACAGGACCTCTACCCTGAGACCCCCTGCCCTCCTCCCCACTCTGTCTTTGCTCTGCTGGAAGCATGCAGCTGACTTCCCCCTGCACTGCCTGAAAGAAACAAAGAAATTACTTAAGGATAGTGTATATCTACTTTTGGAGGGTATACACACAAACACGCACACACACAGACACACGCACACACAGACACACCCAATCCTGCCCCTCCTCCTTCATGCAAAAATCAGGACATGACAGACAT
The DNA here is from genome assembly GCF_964204655.1 of Triturus cristatus. NCBI lineage: Eukaryota > Metazoa > Chordata > Amphibia > Caudata > Salamandridae > Triturus > Triturus cristatus. The sequence continues at coordinate 381,709,923 of NC_140595.1, forward strand.
GAAAGTAAGGCTAAATGCTTTAGTCATACTTTTATGTCTGGACTGTCCCGTGTTTTACTTCTCAAAATCAGGTCACCCTAAGGGGAGTTCTCCCCCCGAAGAAAATTTGGGGAAAAATAATAGAAATTGTGCATTCTACAACACTTTTTTAATTATATATTCAATTGTAGTCGTTTCTAAAGCATAGCAAATGATGATTTTACAGCGCACCAAGATGCAGAAATCTTAATAGGGGCTCTTCAATAACTCCCTCATAATCACCCTCCAACAAAGCCCTCATCTCTCCACTGCCCCTCTCTCACATGTATTCCATTTGTTTTATAGCGCCTCTCATGCCAGTGTAGGGTGTCGGACCATTTTACATCACACACACATACATAGGGACTATGAATCATACTTGTGTAAATCAGTGTATAGAAAATGTTACATAAGTCAAAGGGGAACTACAAGTTGTATGATTCACAAGTAATCCATACTGGTAGGAATTATTTAACAAGTGCTTGGTTTGGGGAACCACAAACTCGGGATTCAGAATGTAACACAGTGGTTAGTGTTGACTTTAAAAATAAGAATTATTTCTACCCAAACAAACCATTTTCAGTAAAATTACGATAATAAAAAAATAGAAAAAAACCTAACTTTCTAACCTAGATTATGATTGTAACTTATGAACTGCACAGGTACAAAGGATCTATCTGACAAAAAGCAGTAATTGACAAAAGAGTTATGCTGTTCCTCTGAATTGAGATTCAAATACAGGGAATATAAACCAACCTGACCAGGGTGGTTCAAAGTTGGGAATCCATTTCATTGGAATATAATGCCCTCACACACCCTGTCGGGTGTCATGCATCATCATCGGGCTGCTCCTCGTCGATTCGGCTGTGCAATACCAGACGGGCTCCCTATAGTAGGGGCACTTTAGCAGAGATCTTTTTCCAACAGCCGTTAGGTGAAGTGGGGGTGAGTGGTCTGGTGTGTGTAGATGTGTGTGTATTTCAAGAGAATCTAAAATAGGGTTAGAAGTACCTGTGTCAACAATTTTAATAAAGGGGTCTCCTCCCCTAAGTAAAAACAAAAAATATATATAAGGCGCTAGGCTGAGGTTATGTCTAAGTTTATGGCGCTCGTATAGGTAGTAGGTCAATATGTTTTTTGCCATATGAATAGTCTGTGGGCGATTTGTCAGTACCAAACAAGGGGGTGTACTATCTACCTATAAAACTCAAATGGTGTTGTGGCTGCACACTCACATCAACCATACAACTAACTAGTCAAATACCTAGTAGTACTGGAACTACCCAGAACTGTGGAATAACCAGGATTCACAGTACCTGGTAGGTTTTAAACACGAGGGGTTCCTCGTGTATTTGTGCCAGTAACACGTAGCCTTCAGACCTAGGAAACCCTCGTTAATCACTGGAGATATCTTGCCACTTTTATTGTTGCCTGAAAAAATGTTGGATATATATAAGGAACTCTGCAGTGCTTTTAAAACTGCTGCACTGCAACAAAACTAGCCCCCAGTAACTAAAGTGGCCCACCACACTTCCAGCCTCCCTGGGAAACGCCCAATGCCTGGTAGAGGCAGCCTGACCTTGATTACAAGTTTTGTGATAGTTACCTCATGCCTCTACATTTTCCACAGGTACATTTCCATAGTTGAAACATGCTAAATTTTAGTGGGGAGAAAATGCATGGTAAATGCATGTACATGTGCCTTTGGTACTTTGGTCTCCAAACTCTGCATGTTATACTCCATTTTGAAGGGCACAACTTGGAATGGGGATAATTATTGCACCTTTTAAATTTCGATCTGGTAGCGGATTTTAAAAGGGCGATAATAAGCACCTTACCAGTCTGACCACTCGTAATGAGGGTAAGACCCCATCTGCACTTGCGCAGTGGAGGGCATCATGATTCTAACCCAAAACGTTTAAAAGCAGTCACATCTAAGACAATCTCTATAATTGCTTTAACAGGTATTAAGGACGCACAAGATCCTCACACCATTTCATTCTGAATGTATTATGCTATGCGCTTATATTTTTTGTGACCTTCAATCAATCACTCAATCAATCAGGGGTTTGTTAAGCGCGACTACTCAACCGTGAGGGTCTCAAGGCGCTGGGGAAGGGGGGTTTCGCAGGTTAGAGTTCAACGCACTGACTAGCCGCTACCCAAAAAAAGTGTGAAATTGATGAAATAGTTTAAAATAAAAATATGAACGATGAAGAATCTTGCGGCTGTAGCGCCCACTTTATCATGCAGTTCTGTTCCCTACATTGCTCGGTTTCTAAGCAGAATGTGGAAGACAAACGCTTGACCTGCTGACCCCGCCGCCCCGCCTCCACGCTGCCAATATTGCCTGAAAACGAAAAAAAAGATCTAATCCTTACAGAAACCTGCATTAAAAAGATGCTATCAGGATTTAATATTAACAAAGGTCCGGCAAATACAGATGCAATTATTGACAGTCTTTTAGTGCCTATCTGGCGGCAAAGCCGCGGCGCCTCAGGTTGTGTTCCTTAAACATATCACGCTGCTGCAGAGCCGGACTATTTTTCACAAAGAAAAGAATTGTATCTGTATGCCAAGCTCTCCTAAAGAGGATTATAAATAGACTCTGGACTACAGACTATAGCTGTTGCTTTACAGCTGCGAAAAGTGCATCAATCGCCGAGTGGAGAGTAAATCCTTACCTCTCACCTTCCTAACAGGTTTTTAAAGGTCGTAAATAGAAGTGTTTGGCTTAGTCTTAAGTGAGTTGCCTATTTGGGGAGGAAACTCGATTTGTATGTCGTGCTGACTATTTAATATGGGAGGCAGGCAACCGACCCCGCACCAAGGGAGCGGTGGAAAAGTTGCACCACTCAGCCTTCAATCACTCGGATGTTCTAATGTTTCCAGATGAGAGTGGGCCACCCCCACAGCCTTATTATCAGCAATCAGCTGCATGCTGGGGAAAGAGGGCAGACAAAAAATGCGCACAGGATTATAAAATAACAATCCCCGCGTTCATGTTTTGAATAACAGAGAAAAAAGGGAATAGTTTTCGTATCACGTGTTTATTGATGGGCAAAAAGTAACAGATTTGAGGAGTTCACAAATACACAATTGCAGAAACTAAAATGGCTGATGATAACTGCAAAACCAAATATGTATTCTGCAGATATCGTTGTAAACATAGGAATACCATTTACTCACCAAAGACGCAAATATCTCAAAATGTTTTATGCTCCTTGAAGACACTTAATAGGAAAAGGGACCAATGTCATTTTAAAAAACTGGTCAGATTTTTGAATTTAAATACTTTTTTGTGTGGGTACCTCTGTTACACTTCTGATATAATTACCTTTCACACAGCGGAGACATCTGATTAAACATTTAATTTGGCAATATTTTTTAAGATTCCTTTTCATTCTTGCATGTGGTGTTACACTTCTTCCCAAAGCCTTTGCTGCAATGTTCATAACAGCCTCTCGTGTATGTTTTTTTTGCTGTCAGCTTCAGGGTTGTGTATGTGTGCCTTATTTCAGATAGAATCTTCAAAACTTTAACTTCCACCTGTGCAGTTAGTGAACACATGCATCCCTATAAATGAATTCCTTGCTTAACAACAGCCCTAGGGTGGTAAGTGAAGGCATCCGACAGTGGTGCAGCACGGAGGGGCGTAGCTTGGTCAGTATGATGGGGGGGCTTCAGATTTACCAACAATCACGATGGGACATCTTGTTAAAATACATTGTATGAGAACCAGGGCATGAGGGGGGCTTAGGGGGAGTGGAAAGAGAGAGAAGTGCAGATTGTTAGGGGCACTTAAAACGCACAATTTTTCAAACTAATCAACATTGTTTAAGGCCTTCAAAATATAGACGAGAGAGTGTGTGTTTTTGTCAGCGCGCCTTTGTTAAAACACCAGGTGAAATCCAAACAACACTTCACATTACCCGACTGGAAGCACTTGTAGCCAACTCTTTACTACAGAATACATTCATTATGGGGGTGTAACACCCCAAACACCCCCTGGAGCTACACCCCTGGTAGCATGGCTGTCGATGGCCATAATGCGAGTTAGGAAAACAGGTCCCTTACCATAGTGGTTGGTTAGTGAATTAAAAATAGCCAGAATTGGGGTGCAAGAGAACCCTCACAACACAGGCACCATTGTACACTGCGCTGTTAGCTGTGCTCCCCTGTTTCTCCTCTTGCCTGCATGTCATGCTTCTATCACTGAATAACTTCTGTCTCTGTCACTTCTCTTTCCTCCTAATAAGCTACCATTCACCTTTCACTCTCCTCACTCCTCTTCGCGCAAAGTCAGCATCCCTGTGCATTGCCATCATCTATGCATTTAACGGAAAGCTGAATACTGGCTTTTTACATGGAATATGCATTGTTTTGGAGTATATACAAATCCTCTGCACACGTTCAAAAGTAAATACATAAAGTTACATAAAATATCACAATGATGCTTGTCTATATATTTTCAGATGTCTTTAATTCAAGATCTTTAAACCTTCTTAGCCAACACGTGTTTCGTCGCTGTTACAGGGGATTACCCCGCAACTTCTTCAGGGCTGAGGTCAGTTTCAAGTAGTCTCTTAGTTCCAGTGATAATTCCAATGAGGAAGGAGTTCCTATAAGTTCTGCTCCTGGAGAGGTAGACTAATTTGTCTTGTGTCCAAAAAGCTAAATATGCTTCCAAATGTAAGAGAGTTTCTTTTAGAAGAGCTGCCCCATCTGGCAGTATTAGGTAGAACCCTTTGGATCTCCAGGCCGATGCGTGTTCGCCGTGCAAATCAGCAGCTGATTTGCATGGCGTGTGGGGTGTGCGTAAGGTAGTAGGCATGCACTCAAAATGTAGATCCCTGTCTGGTCTCGTAAGACGATAACAAGTTGCCAGGTTTCAGCCCATCTTTCTAATAAGCCCTGAACTTTCCGGAGCTTTGTAATTAGTTCAAATTGGAATAATTGGGAATATCAATCGGTAACATAGGCCCCTAAATACCGGATTGGGTGCTGAGAACTACCCTGTTACTGCAGAGCTGATGGAAGATGTCTCAAAGAAGCATTGAATAAAAGCAACTCCATTTTGCATTGATTAACCTTGTACTCACCTATATTGGTAAACTCTTCAATTAAATCAAGTACCCTCTGAATATGAGCCCTTTCGGGGTTTAGGTATAAAATAATATTGAGGAAGCTTCATTGTCGGATCTGGTGGATGAAAAGGTGGAATCTTCACTGAAAAGGCCATTTACAGCTTCCATTTTTGCCCTCAGACCACCACACATATCTTGCATGGCAGCTCAGACAATGCTTAGAGGCTTTCAGTTGTTATATGATTGCCTTCAAAAGGAAAATGACCCAACTGAAATTTTGGCCAACATGGAGGGGGTTGACACCATTTTTATCAGATGCCTCCTTTGATTTTTTTGTGGTCTTTGGCTACGACTGCTGTGGCTGCAATTGCAAGTCATCAACAATTGTGGGTAAAGTCAGGGAAATTGGAACAAACCCAAAAATCTTAGGTTCTTTGTTTGTCTTTTACGAGGGGCAAATTGCTTTCATCTCAGTTAGATGAATTGATTAAGAAGACAGCGAGAGAAGAGGGATTTGCAGCCTTTTCGTCCTTTCAATGTAAAAAAGTCCTTCATGCAGAAGCGTTATGAAAAGACATTCTCTGTTAAACAGCCCTTTCATGGCCGGGCTCGAGGAGCTGCGGCCACAGGAAAATCCTAACCCAAAATGAAAATTTGTCAATTACAGTGGGAGGGAAAATCAGCCACTTTGTTTGGAACTCTCACAGACGCTCGTCAAGGACCTGTGGGATCAGCACATTGTTCAACAAGGGTGCAAGCTAGAGTTTCTTTCTCATCCCCCAGAGCCACATTTCAGGAACACTCCCATTCCAAAGGATGTGGTGAAAAGAGCAGCTCTGTTACAAGGAATTCAATCCATCCCTTAAAAGGGGGCAATCAGGCCGGTGGCTCCAGCAGTACAACAACTGGGTTTACTGTTCCTAGTACCCAAACCAGGAGGCAAGTTCAGACTATTACTGGATCTGAAGAATCATAACAGATACATTTATAAGAACCCCTTTAAGATGGTGACACTTCAACAGATAATCCCATTGATTTCAGAAGGAGTTTATTCAATGTACCTGGGTTAACAAGACACTTATTTTCACATCACTGTTCATTGTGAAAGTCAGCAGTATCTTTGCTTTGCAGTAAACAACAAACATTATCAGTTTGGGGTTCTTCCTTTCAGCCTTTCATTGGCACTGAGAGTATTCACATAGGTACTGGCACCTGTGGTAGCCCATTTTCATTTACAGGGTATACATAGATATCCATATTTTAATGATTGGTAATTGTGGTATCTTTTCTTTATATGGCTTTTTAGGGATTCATGGAGATACGAACAACCCTGATGACTGTTGGATTTGTGTTGAATGATGAAAAATAAACTTGACTCCATGACGCCAACTCACCAAAAGCAATTCATAGGGGTGCTGTTCGACACAGATCTAGCAATGGTGTTTCTACCGCATGACCAGAAGGTTTTTCTTCAGTCAACACTCTCCCATTTGTATAAAAATAAATCAGCATCTGCCAGGGAATGGTTGAGGTTGCAGCGGCTGATGGCTTCTTCTATGGCAACAGTCCCCTGATAACGCATGCATATAAAATTCTTGGTCCAACATGTTCTACACCACTGGTCACCAGACACAATCAACTATGAACACCTGATTCCAGTATCACTTCCGATAGTCCAGCAACTGCAGTGGTGGCTTTCTCCTCCAAATTTAGATTGGGGAACTCAAATGAGGGATCCTCTGGCGCTAATTCTGACAAAGGCTGACAGTTAGAGGGGCTGGGTGGCAGCATTGGAGAACCAAGAGTCGCAAGATAGTTGCTCGGATACAGAGTCCCTCAGTTCCTTGAACTGAAGGGAATTAGCAGCCATAGAGATAGCCCTTTATCATGCGCACCTGCTTTGTTAGGGAAAGCAGTCTTGATCAGAACAGACAATCAGGTGGCAAAGTCATACTTCAACAGGCAGGGGGCACAAAGTCTCCAACATTGGCGATGTTAGTATCAGAGATCTTGAGTTGGGCAGAGTCCAATCTATACCCTCTAAAAGCTATGTACATCCCTGCTGTAATTAATTTTCAGGCAGACAGACTCAGTCAGAACATTCCTTTGTCAATCAATTTCCATCTCAGTAAACAAGCTTTTCAGTGGATGGTAGATAGAATGGGTCGCTGACAGCTGCATCTGTATGCATCCCGGGATAATGCTCTCCTTCCTATTTTTTGTGTGGAAAGTCCTTGTCCAGAGGCTTGGGGGGGAAGGTGCACTATCAATACCTTGGTCCCAGGAGATGTTGTATGCCTTCCCTCTGTTTCCCCTCCTCCAAAAGCTGCTTCTGAGGATTCAAAGGTACTCCTCGACAGAGAAGATCCTGATTGCTCTGTTTTGTCCACGGCAGATTTGGTTTCTGCTGTTGATCGAGTTGGCGATAGTTCCTTCACTAACTCTTCCTTGCACTCCGAGTCCTCTTTAGTTCCAATTCTTTTGGTCAGGAACATACATCAACTAGATATGATGGTTTGGACATTGAGAGGGAAGGGTTGCATAGCTTAGGCTGTTCTAGTGTTGTTGCTGCAGATATTCAGGCATTGAAGAGAGACTCTACTCTTCATGCTTATGCCAAGCACTGGAAGACTATTTCTACTTGGTGCTTGGTTTCTGAGTTGGAACCAGTATCAGGGAATCCCTCTAAGGTTTTGCATTTTTTACTCCAAGGGTTCGTTGTCTGGCCCCCTTGAACTGCACCAGGGACATTCAAGATTAAAGAATCCCAAACCGGCAAGTTGATAGCCACTTCAAAGAAAACACTGCTGACTGCTGCTGGGCGTCCCAAGAAACCTATTATTGATGGTCAAAAGATGCACCCAAGTCTGCTGGACCCAGGAATGTCATCACCATCCAGATTGGTCACCCAGGAGGGACACTTGCCTCCTCTAAAGAATTTCCCTTCAACTGCGGTGTACGGAGACTGGTAAGTCAGTCGCAGCTGGCCTTCCAGGGTCTCAAAGAGAACTTTGAGTGACCCAGAACGTATGTGGCCAAAGTTGCCCCACACAACCTGTGGACCAAGGAGCTACCAAGAAGGGACCCCTGTTGACTTCACTGTAACCGGAGCATCAGAACCACTCTGTTAAAGTCCAAGGCGGCTGTGCCATTAAGTTTGAAACTGAATTGGAAAATGCTCTGCTGGCCAGTTAAGTGTCCAAATCTCCTCCATAGGCCCCCCCAATCCTTCATTCTGTCAGATTTGGTCACCCAAGCCAGGCTCGAGTAGCCAAACTAATTTTTACAAACTTTTAAAAAGTTTCCAAACCTTTTGTTGACCATTGCTTGTTTCTGGTTGAAGTTTAAGTGATAAAACCTTTAAAGATACGTATCTACAGAACCCTCTGGTGGAAATTGCTCATCAAGGACTCTAAACATTCATAAAAATATAATCTATTTTTGTAAATTGGTGTGAATTTTTCACGTTGTGTGGCCTTCTTATTTTATTGTTTGGTGCTGTTGAATGCTTAATATTAAGAGGAGTTTCTCAAACATTTTGTGCAAGTTTAGCATCACAAAAGTGATGCTAACCAGCACAAAATGTGTTTTTCCTGGGTCAATTTCCAGTGCAAAACTTGTTGTGTGCTAGAAAGTACCCAAAATTAACACAAAGCTGCGTGAAATGCTGCTTTGCATTACTTTGTGTCAAGGGGGCTTTACATGGGTGGTATATGGGCATTCCCTTGCAGCCACCCATGCTTTTTGATGCTAAACCCTATCTACTAACATTAGTAGACAGGGTTCATCTAAAAAATTTAACGCCACTGAAAAACAGGCATTAAATGGAGAATTTTTTTAATTTCTTCTTTCTTTTCCGACTTTGCATGTGTGCTGCACAGTACAACACACTTACAAAGTAGGAACCGGTTTTTCACTTGCCTAGCCATAGTATTTTGTACAGTAAGCATCCCTTCCTGTACGAAACCTATGGTGGACTCAGGCACACAAACTAGCACTATCGTTCTAAGGTGTGTGCCTGGTGCACGGCAGCTGAAATCAGCACCTGTGCTTCGGGAGAGGGGAGGAGAGTGCCATATCTCTGTGAAAATCACTTAAGCTCCCCATGCCTATAAACAATGATTGTGACCTTGTGTAATGTAGGTGGTGCTCATGTAAAGTGCTCCAATAACTTTGGATCGAGTTCATGTGATATAAAAACTGCCGCAAAATGCACAAAGAAATAAAAACAAAGCCTTAATGTAAGAAAAGACAAATTCCCATGTCCTGGCTAATTTTTACAAAGCTAAATTCGAAAACCGGGATAAATCACGTTTTCGCTACTTAAATTTTGTAATCCTAGGCAAATATTTAACTTCACCTACATTTTTTCCATTAATGTGTATGAAAGCAATTTCAAATGCATGAGTTCAGAATACCAGTTGTACAAAAAAATTTTTATGTCATTTAATATGCTTTAATGTGATGTCCTAATGTCAGTGCTTCACATGTTGAAGAAATACAATTCTCCCAAATTTTACCATATTTAAAAGGATGTTTGTTATATGATTTACATAGCAAACATATCAAGGCTTGGCTTGTGTCCTTGCTTTAACATCTGGGCCAGACCCTTGGCTCCGCTCACTTTGTTAGTTTGTTGGCTCGCCCACCTCAAAGCTATTCAATGCAGCGGTTAAAGTGCATTAAAAAAAGTATAAATACTGCCATGGGGATGGGGTGAGGGAGTACAGGGATGGATTCAAAGGCATGGCTAAAAGGAGCAAAATACTGTGTAACTATTTTGTTGCTCTCTCACTATCAGGTAACTACATATAAAATAATGCACACCTTAACTGACAAATAAATAAAAATTAAACTATTCAGTAGAAAACGTTCTATTGTTTGTTATGAAACCTCTATTGGTTTATGCGTTCACTACAGAATTATACGTGTGCAACCAGAGCTCCACAGATTTGAATCCTGTTTGGTGTAGTAGGGAAAGTGACTTGTGTATTTTTAGTGCGAGGAGATCCCTGAAAGCACTGTGAATGTTTATGTCATTATTTTAAAAGAGCATTAACACAGTATAATTTAGGCTGCCACTAAATGCACATATACATTTAGGTTAAAGATAAAAAGACCTACCTACTAAATTATAGATATCAGTAATATACAGATTTTACATAGTGCCATGGACGTCGATTCATCAAAATGCCAGGGGTAGCGGAAGTGACATCACAATGCCAGATCCCAGTGACATCACAGGAAATGACATCATATGGCCTTTGATGTCTTCCTTACAGTGATGCCATGCAACCTTTGACCCTGGTGATGTCACAGGAAGTACATCACTAAAGGTATCAATTCTATAATTAGTGCAACACTAATAAAATAGTTATACTATTCATACCTTTATCATATCCTCCCATGTCTCTTCCATTACTATTCACATATTTCCCATCATATCTACCTCTTATTCCCTCACCTTTATTTTAGGAAAGGTATTTGGTCAGTAGGAGCAAGCAAGATTGCACCAAACATCTGGAGGCTAGCAATGCAGACTCATACAGTGCCATTTACAAATTGTCAATTATAATGATTTTTCCCAAATCAGTATGTCACTAACCTGTGTTTTCAGAAATGGGACTCACTAATCTCTACTTATTTTCTGACATGTTGCCATCTATTAGAAAATGGTAAATTTTGCACAAGCTTTAGTCATATTATAAAAATAACAAATAGCATCAAACTCAAAAATGGATGCTTTAATCCTCTTAAGCTCTTAAGTGTATACTGTAGATTACAAAAACCATATACATTCTTGCATAACACAAAGAATTACAAAGATATCCGGATGTTGTGAAAAGCTCTCACAACCAACTTTAGGGTTATAAATGTTGCATTCCAATCCTTAGAGATCACCACAGAGTCAGACGTATTTAAGAGGGGCTATAGTCATAGACAATGAACATACACAGACCTTCACAGGGAGAAGAATGGCTATGTATGCAACATATTGTGCCATTTGAATTGATACAGTGAACCCTTGATGCCTAAAACTCTGTCATTCTTAAACGGGTCATCCAGTGAATGATGTCACAATAGATCTCAAAACGCATGCCAATGTCATCAAATATTCTCGAAAGTCCATGTTGCTGGCTGTTGTTATAGGTGCAGGACTGGGCAAAGAGAACTAGTTTTCCCTACACTACATGGTCCCTTTAAGACAAGAGGACGGTGGAGTCCTGAGGTGAGGTGTACATAGTGAGAGAGGCCTAAATCAGAAATCAATGGGTAGAAATTGACATTGCTCCATTAAGAGAACAATGCAGCTGCACTTTACTTCACCAACACCTGTAATTGACTCCATTTGTCCCTCAGTTCACTCCCATTGCAGGTCATTCCAACCATCTTAAATAACTAGAAGCATTGTCTTTTAGGCACTCCTCTCAGGTGTTGTAACCCTACACACCTCCCCATTAGGAGCTAATAAAGAAATTCCCGGTTCAGCAAAAGAAGAGTGCAAGGGGTTAAGCAAAGGTGACGATTAATGTTTCTGTAGCATGTACTTACGCCATATTTTTACTTCAGATGGAAAAAAAATGACACCCAACACAAATAACTGCCGGAACGTCCGGTACCGAGAATGATTTCAAAGAAATGTATTTCCTTTTTTATATGTCAATGGCCCAGTGTATCAGGGCATTTCACACAAAATGTACCGATCATTGCTGTAATAACGCATAACTTTTCAAAACGCCCTCTGTTATCAGGAAGTTTCAAGTGACTCCATCAATTCAAGTTAATACTGGCCCCAAAATGGCCTTAACATTTTCTAATTGCACACATTTGCATTTCTTTGGCAAAGTAGACACTTCTATTTAGAAGGCTCCTTTCTTTCTAGCTGTCTGCTTCTCCCTCCAAAATGCAGCACAGGAGACTCCTTCCTTTCAGCTGGGGTATCACAATTGGGTAATTAACTTTTGTCTTTTAGTGGAGAAGCAAAAATTACGGAAAATGCCGTCTGTTAACACACCCATCATGGTCACCCTACACTACAGTGCTGGGGGTTAGTCCCCAACCACCTAATTGCTGGACCATGCTGGGGGTTGAGCCCCTTTTTGTCATTACAGTGCTGGGGGGGTTAGCCCCCAACCCCCTACTTTCTGGACCATGCTGGGGTTTGAGCCCCAAAAGCCCCCAATTTGTCACTACAGTGTTGGGGGTTAGCACCCCAACCCCCTAATTGTTGGACCATGCTGGGGGGTTGAGCCCACCAGCCCCAATTTGTCACTACAGTGCTGGAGGGGTTGGCCCCCATACCACATTATGGGTAAACATTGCTGGGGGTTTGAACCTGAAACCCTGATTTGGCATGACAATGCTGGTAGTGTTAAGCATCCACCCCCTTTGGGCTGGAAAATGGTGGGAGTGTTAGACATCCACACTCCTTTAGGGTAGACAATGGTGGGAGTGATAGGCATCCACCCCCTATGGGGTGTGCAATGGTGGGAGTGTTAGGCATCCATCCTCCTATGGGGTGGACTACGGTGGGAGTGTTAGGCATCCACCCCCTCATAGGGTAGACAATGGTGGGAGTGATAGGCATCCAGCCCCCTATGGGGTGGACAACGGTGGGAGTGTTAGGCATCCACCCCCCTATAGGGTAGACAATGTTGGGAGTGATAGGGATCCACCCCCCATGGTGTGAGCAAGGATGCTAGTGTTAGGCATCCACTCCCCTATGGGGTGGGTAATGCTGGTAGTGTTAGGCATCCAACCCCTATGAGGTGGACAATGGTGTGAGTGGTAGGCATCCAGCCCCTATAGCGTAGACAATGGTGGAAGTGATAGGCATCCACCCCCCTATGGGGTGGACATAGCTGGAAAGGTTAGGCATTCATCACCCCCATTCCCTCTACATTGCTGTAAGAATTACCCCACCCCAATATTGACTGGGGTTTCTTACAAGTTGTGTATTATGTTGCCTTTCACAGGGTAGTAGCGTTTTTGTGTGGGGTAGGTCTCTAGGTACCGTCTGTGACAAACGTGTCTGTTGGGGTTGTACCATTGGACGTATGTGTAGAGTGTGGGTTTGACGTGAGCGATAGGATACATGGCTGCACCGTCTCATTCGCAGGGATAGTGTTGTGGCGCGAATCAGAGCTGTAATACTCCCCTTCCGGAAGCTCAGACGTGCTGGAAGTGGCGACCTGTGCAGCACATAGGAAGTACGCATTGTACTTGGCCAGTCACAATCTGATTGGGAAATGCCTCCAGACGACTCCATTTAACGTTTATGGAGCCTTCTCGTAAGGAAAATGGAGCCGGAATTGGAGTGTCTGCGTCGTTCGGAAAGTGAAGGATTTTGCTCATCGTACTTCGTCGTTTGGATGGATCGGCTCCCGGGACGAGTCGGTCCGAAAGTAAGGCTACGGATGGGCCTGGGAGGGCCATACTGACGGGATCGTAAACGGGCCCTAAGTGAAAGTTAGTAGATGTTTGTCCAAGGCTACCTATGCAGCTGAGATTTTTGATCATACTAGTGTTACCATTTGGCTGGAAAATTTATGTTTTAAGAAATCATAAGGGGTTCTGCAAAGCTCGTTTAATTTAGTTTGCCAATAAGAACTTGAATTAGTTTCACTTTTGCTCTGATTGCATGTTTGGTTGAATTCTATTACCATATTTAATTGCTAAATTATAGTTGATTGCATGAGGTTGAATATTTAAGGATCTCCTGGTTTAATTGTCTTAAAAAAATTATGCAAGGACTTGGGCTAGTCAGGCTTATTTTTTCTTTCATGGATCATTACAGGTAAGGAGAAGCCTTGGGTGAAAAAATTATCTGCCTGCCTTGTTCAGTTATATGGAGAATACGAGGAGCTAAAGGTACCTTGTGTCGGAAATTATATTCTGACTAAGGCAACTCAAGGTATGTTTACCTCTAATTATGATCAATATGATCAATGGTTGTTGTACAAATTAAGACTAGGTTCTATTTGTAATGCATTTTTGGTGATTTTCACAAAGCTCATCGAGCAAAATGTTTAATTCCTGGACTAAAGTTACATTGTTTTATGGAGTGCTGACCTGCCCTACTGTTTTTATTAATTTGGGAGACTCTCCCAGTATGTTATTCAATGAGCCAATTTCTACCAGCAGGTGAATGTTGTTAGAATACCTTATATATCTAAAACAAAAAAAATGCCTAATTTTTGCCTTTATACCTTTATGCATTTTATTTTCTCTGGTGATTTTGATTACTTTTTTTATTGGCCTGTCTGTTAAATTGTTTTTATGGATGTTCCTTTATTCAAATAAACGTTATTGATTGATTGGGATACTCCATCACAAACTTGACGGATATCCCATTGACTGTTCTACGAGTCCATTATATCCTATGGCACTTATAATACAGCAGTCAAGATATTTGTCACACTTGTGACAGAGTTTTCTATCTGCCAAGTTCCAAATCAAAATGGCTGGACATCACTTGTGAATTGAGTGTTGTAAGTAGCCAGGGTATGCCTAGACATGAGTCCCTTGCTCACTTTGCCACTGGATTCAAGCTAGCCTGGCTGATGAGCGGTGTTACCCCGAAACCGGTCCCAGGATGCTTGTTTCTGGTTAAGGGAAAACCTGACTTGGCAGTTCGAGCTGGACTTTTCCCATGAGGCACAGGGTCAAGACTGATTTACATATAGCTGGGTCTGAACTGAGGTGGCGAGGTGAGCCAAAGAATGATGATGGATTCAACCCAAATCTGTGACTGGGGGGTAGTGTCAGAAACGTTTCAGTGCTACGTCCATCATCTCCTTGTGTGTGCTTTGTTCGCCCTAAGTTGGCAGGGTATGCCCAGACATGGTTCCCTTGCTCACTTTGCCACTTAATTCAAGCTAGCCTGGCTGATGAGGGGTGTTACCCCAAAACCGGTCCCAGGATGCTTGCTTCTGGTTCAAGGAAGACCTGGCTTGGCAGTTCAGGCTGGACTGTTCCCATGAGGCACAGGGTCAAGACTGATTTGCATATAGCTGAGTCTGAACTGATGTGGCGAAGTGAGCTAAAGAACGATGATGGATTCAACCCACATCTGTGACTGGGGGTGTGTGTCTGAAAAGTTTCAGCGCTACGTCCATCATCTCCTTGTATTTGCGTAAGTAGTGGTACTGCCTGCTGGAGTCTAGCTATGTATTTGTTTTTCTCTATTAATTCACCTAACTTCACTACTTGTTTATTTCACCTACCGTTATTTATTTATGCACCATTACCTCCTTTTCTGGCTTTGTCATCCCACTACAACTTGTCAGCCAGCATAAGTCGTTTTGTTCTTTGTCAGCAGGCATTGAAAAGGTTGACAATAAATAGGAACTGGTTCTGCAGTTCCTTTTGTATACCTCTTATTTTCAATAGCAATCTTCCTTTGTTTGCATTTTGTCAACCTGTGAAAATTGTAGAGTTTTAAGAATTCTGTCTCTCCCTCTGTGCCCAGCACATATGCAAATCCTAGGTGAATAGGTGTTTGGTAGGGGCATGGACCTGACTGGCCTCCTGGAAAAGTCATGGGTCTTTCATCTTAGTTTTATTACCATTGTGCCTCACAGAGTCATTTTGGGTATGAGGCTTGCAGGAGCGCCTGGTTCATTGGGGCCACACCCCTCCACCTTTTTCCCCTCACGAACAGTGTCTGTCAGGCTGACAGACAGTGTTCATTTCAGGTCAGGCAGCCTGGAGCGAGTCAAGCGCTAAATGTGCAGGCTCCTAGATGCCTGAGCTGAACTTTGCTGGGCTGAGGAAATCACAGCTACTGTGGGCGTGACCTCCTCAGCTCAGCAAAGTTCCCTGAGGCCCTTCCCTCAGTGACGTGGGGTAGCATCACTGACTGCCTCGCACCTGGACACTTAAGTTTTAAGCCCTGAATCGCCCAGGGTAGAGTGTCAATCAGTGACACTTCATCACAGAGTAGGGTGGGCTCAGCAGTCTCACTGACCCCATCACACTCTTTGATGACTTTGGGACTGCCAATGAGGAAAGGCAGCAGTTCCAAGCCTCATGAAATCTCCGAGGCAGAGCTGGCTGTAGGCAAGTGTGTGTATTCTTTTAAATTAATGTTTGGTGCGTGCATGCATGTATCTGTGAATGTTTGGTAAAGAGTGTTGTGAATGGAAGTGTTTGTGTGTGTGTGTGTGTGTGTGTGTGTGTGTGCGCACATGTGAATGCATGGCTGTGACTGTTATCTGTATGCGTGCGTGTGTGTGTCACTTCCTCCCCCTCCCTCCAAAACTTACCGGATGCCACTGGAGGCTTGCTTCTCTGGTTCCTGTGCTTCCAAATGCATGTGCATACAGGAGATCATGAAATACCCATTGGTTGCCTAGCCTGACTATGGGTATATTATGTTATGCAACGTTATTTCATGTCATATCATGTCATGTTACGTGCACTTGTCAATGCACTGCCTCCTGAAAATGGGCATCCTAGAGCTAGACTAAAGAGGGTAGGCAAAAATAGCCCCTAGTGAGGAGAACCAGGTTCTTAACTTTTTCCTGAACTGTTGAATGTCAGTGTTGAGCCGCAAATGGTGAAGCAGTCTACTCCATCTCTTAGTGGTAAGGTAAGAGCAGGTGTACCCTCCACAGTATATATACTTGTTATGTGGGACCATTAGGAGTTGTGTCTGAGATGAGAATTAAAATCTTTCAGGAGTGTATGGCTAGATCAAACCATCAAATACATTGGAGCCTGTGCAATATAGAGATTTGTGGGCTAATCAGAGGATTATAAAAATTCCTCTTTTTCCCATTAGAAGCCAAGACATTGAGTGCTTGGATTATATACCAGCAAGATACCAAGAAAAGAACTTGGAAGACTGTCCTCAACAACGGTATCAATGCAAGTATTTATAATTTAATGAATGTGCAGTGCCACAGACAAACATTTGTCTAGAGTAATCCACAGAGTTATGACTGTGGATGCAGGACAGGGGTCCACCTAGTGTTGCCGACCACCATTCGCTGGATCAAGCGATCAGTTGCTTGCTAAGAAGGAGCACCTCTTTCTTATCCAAATTTAATTCAGGGCAGTTGGACTACATCCATGTGGAAAGTGAACACATGCACTTTTGAGATTTTGTTTTGACTGTAAGTGCTTCTTCAGAGATGTAGATGATGATTTGAGTGTCATCCTCGTATAACAAACTGTTGAAGCCAAAAGAACATACCAGGTTAGCTAAAGACAAATATATGTTTCATAACCTAGGGCTCAGACATGACCCCTGAAGAACTTGTTTAACGTGTTGACTTTGGCTTTGTATACCATGGAACATACTGCCTACCTCCTTCCAGGTGAGAAAGATGTCAGCCATTTAGGACTGATTGACAGATTTGGATTTTAGAGAGTTTGCATATATTTTCTCAATTTTACTAGCAAAGAAAGCAAAAGCCTTGGATGTCATTAAAAGACTGCAAGCAGGCCTTCGGTGTGGATAGGGTTTTCAATACGCTGAACATCTTGCTAGCCAAATTGCGTTCTTATTAATGAAGAAGGTAATTCTGGCACATTGGTCAATAAACTGGATCCTTCCAGATGTTAGAGCCCTGCTTTGTTTAATTTGTCATTAGTGAGGGGAATAGAAAAGATTATAATAATGTTGTCATCCCTGTGGATTCTGCTCGCTACTGCGAAAGCTCATGGACCTCTTTCACTCTTAAGGCCTACTGACAATCCACCTTATGTCCACCCAAAGGTGTATCGCTTTGCTTTGTGCCCTGGGTCTTAACTTGTTCTTCTAAGAATATTTGTGTGCATAACTTTTGCACACAAAATGCATATGTTCATAGTGATGTTCCTGGTGTGTCCTACTCCTGAACTATCTGGTTGTTTCAATTTGCGATAAATATTTTAATATATGTGGTTGCCCTTTGGTTTTTGTTTGTTGCGTAAGAAGGCCTGCCAGCACGTGTTTTGTCGTGAGCACATAAGGCCTCGGGCAAGGAAGATAGAAGAAGTGGCAATGTCCCTATTACTAAGCCACAATCTTTATTCCTCCAAGTCCATATTCTTGTCATTATCGTCTGGCTTCCCTCTCTTCCTGCAGCCTCTTCCTTAAAAAATGTTGACTGCTTTGGAATTACAAGTGACATTGGCTAAATACGTGTTTATGAGCACAGAACAAAAAAATGTCTCCCATGAAATGGAGTTAGGAGTCTTTCTGTACTTAAAAATATATAAAATATGTTTGCCTCAAGGCAATTTGCCTCAACTTGGAAGGTAGCCTAGGAGGCAGATTTCAAATGGTAAGTAACCAGCCATTCCTGGATTTTATTTTCTTCCCTGCTTGCTTCGCTTTTCTTCTTTTTGTGCTGAAAATGATTTCAACTTATAATGATGCAATGGTCTTTAGCTGAATACATATTCTAATAACTACTAACTTGAATATTGAAGAAACTGACACATCAAACTATTGTGAAATCGTTAAAATGACCACAGTCGTCTTTTCTCTAGAAGGACAATTTGTGGAATACAATAACCTATATGAGAAAGGGGTATAATTTAACAAGCCTACTGAAACTTTTATGAACTGAGATTTTAACTCAGTGCTCTAATATTTTTAGGTTGAGCCTAGGCAACGCGCATGCACTGCTTGCAAGACCTGCTGTAGTCGATAAACAACTTTCCTCCCACCTGCTGCCTTCCCATTCATTCAGTGCAGTGTCACTCTTCTTTGCTTCTTCCTAAATGGTTAATACGTCTGTATGTCACTTCAGTTTTTTTCTCACAGGAGCACCGCCCAAGTACAGTTTCCTTCTGCTTCCGTAGTTTATGTGGTGTTTAGAAAAACTCTATTTCATGTTTCCTTCGCCCACGACTTCAGGTGCAGCCGATTTGCATTCCGCCTGTCGATATGTCTTCCATTAAAAAGCAGTAATGTTCCGCAGAACAAAGAAATATGCAGCCACACGATGAATAGCTCTTCACAGTACACCAAGCAAATCCTTCAAAATGGAACAGGTGCAAAGAAACTTGTGTCCCAGGCAAAAACAATATTGGCAAACAGCAATCCTGCAAACAGCAACCATTTCTTGCAAGGCTGCTCTCGATGAGAAGATAAGCTACAGCCATCCAATCGCTGTTAGCCTTGAACATCAGTGACCAAGGAAGATCCTTATGCCCCAACCATGTTTCTTCATTGCCAACCAGCTGCATTTCCAGTTGTAATGCTGTGGTTTCCTGCAGGTGGTGTGGGTGGCCGCAGATTACTGATCCTTCTGGAAACTTCTGTGGCACCTCTGGTTGATCTCTGGGTTGACATCTAAGCCCAATCTTGCAAGAACTGCTGCAGGCATGTTCGGGTGTCTGGTAGTCGGAAGACTTGTGAGAGACCAGGGAAAGCAGGGTTGGAGGACAGGGTTTGTATTACCAACAGAGACAAGCGCTCACTGCACGACCAACTCAGAGACACCTAGTTACTGACTGCACAACAGTGCATGCACAATGAGAACCACTAACTGGGCGAACATCACACTGCTTTTAGTAGAGTGACTTTTTGACAGTTGTTGGTTTAAAAACAGCTGTGGGCTTCCTGGGAGCTGTAGTTTAACTTTCCCATTAAACACGTTAGCGTTCAAGTCACAGCGTGCTTAATCCAGTGGGCTGAACACTATAACTAGGTAGCTAATCGGCACCAATGACATAAACCTTGTGGGCTTTTTCACAGATAGGCAGCCATTGACTGACTCGACACAGAAAGAAGATCAAACACCAATGGTCCTGAAAGACACATCAGGCCAAACAGTAAATTGCTAAATAATAGCTACACTAACAAGTAACAGCAGACCAAGCTCGAACTGCACTGGCACAAAACACCTTACCAAACGCTGATCAGCACATGTCAAGTTAATCTACACAAAGAGACACAATGCCATTTTTCCCCTTGCCAAGTAGTGCAAATCTACGCATTCAATTCGGTCAGCAGTGGGGCAATCAGTATGATCCAGCCCCTCAGAACTTTAAGGGCTAAGGTTGCTGCCCATCATGCAGAGAATCCCTCTTAAAATGCATTTTGAATTTATAAGTAAAGTTGTGCTGACAGCAAAATCCATGTGTCACCCACATGGCAGCAGGGATGTGACATTGTTTCATGTCAACAGGACACCATGCATCCACCTCATTGCATGCTAATCCAATTAGCTCAAAACACAACAACTCGCACAGTGCATCAGGTTCTTACATGCAAGCCCAGCATTGGATGAATGGTTCTGTGTCCACATGGGATATTTGGAAACCCCACCAAGTGACAGAAGCCAGTATTTTCATCATGTCTTCTCATGCTGTTGAAGCGGCTGGAGCTACGTAGGGTCATGAGCGCTCTCCGGGAACGTCACTGGCCTTGTGGATGATTGCCAAGAAGTGACCTAGAATGCTGCACAGAGGTTCGCAAAGTTCACCTGTGATAACGCAGTTTCACTGCTTATGAGGAGGGAAGGAAAGGAACAGAGCCAGACTAAGAGAAACCCCTGTTTACAAGGTGAAACATGGATTGCTGGTGAAACCCCAGCGTTGCCCCATTATGATAACTATAGTGTCATTTAAAAATAACATTATGCATGTGGCCCTGGGAGCGTCCTTACAGGCTGACGGGAAAATCTCTATTACTGTTGGCAATGTTTGTATCCCCTTCCCTCTATTGCTTCCCACCTCCCCACCTACACCCCTGCGATTGGCAATGGGTGCATGCAGCCGCGGCCCGTGGAGGGAGTTCCGTGGGGCGGAAAGGCGGGGTGGGGGAGGGGCATGTTGAGGGGTACTAAGAACCGGAATATGAAAAATTGGAGGTAAGTAAACAATTAAATAAATAAAACGAATTTCGTTGCGCGCCCTGCATCGCAAAACGCGATGGAGCGCGCGCTACGAAATTCGTTTTATTTATTACATCTCTGTACTGCACTTGTCCTATGTTCAGAAAGGTCCTGTCTCATGTTTGACTCCTATTTCCTTTTTTGGTTCATTGTGACTTAGAGTGCTGCCATCCTGCACCCATCTTGGTGTCTTTGTGTCTAGTTGACTCTGTTTCCTTGTAAATGCAATGGTACCTCTTGGTTTCCTCTAGGTCTCTTCTGCCAGTTCTCCTAGTTGTATGAGTTTGTGCGGCAGAAGGTATATAGCTGCATATTGTCTGCTGCCAGTTACAGGCCTGTACTTAACGTTGTTCAAAAGTTTCAGCAGTATCTGAGTGCTGCAGCTGTGTCTCCATTCCCAGTGGTAATTCCCCATTCTTAGTCCTCTAGGAAGTGCATCAGCTGCGTCTCTGTTCCCAGGGGTAATTCCTCATTCTGAGTGCTCTATCCATTGCTGCTACCTGCTTTTCTACTTTCAGTGGTAATTCCTCATTCTTAGTCCTCTAGACAGTGCTGCTACCTGCTTCTCTGGTCCCAGTGGTAAGTCCTCTTCTAAGACTTCTAGGCAGTGCTGCGGCTGTGTCTCTGTTCATACATCAACTACACTCCCAACCAAAACACATAGGTAAAAGACATTGTCATTTACAACGCCAACAGCTCTAACTCTAAAAGATGTGCGACCTATTGCATTTGCAAATGCTTGTTCTATTTTGTCACATGTAATGCTGGAGTACCACACAGGTTTTCTAGCAATCAAATCAGCCAATATTGCACGTATAGGCATTTATGGGGTTGTGGAAGTGCTGGACATTCACAGGTTTTCCCCTGTGGAAGAGGGATTACATGCTACAGTAGGATTACCGCCCGTCAGTAATCGTTCTCTTAATGCCCATTCAGCAGCACTGTGTGAGGGATTCATGTGCACCAACTTTGTTCCCTGAATTTGGCCCTGTATGAATCTAATAAAAATATTTCACACATACATACTCTTCCTGAAGAGAACAACAGTGTTTATTTTATGATGTGACGGAAACATAAAAAATAGACTGTACAGAGATAAATGTATGCTGATTTAGCATTACCTATTTTCAAATTACCTGATGACACAAAAGTATATGGTTATTTCTTTTGTAAAACTAGCAGCCTTTTGATTTGATGAGTAGCAGCTGCATAATTAGTACAACTGACCACAGGAGAGAAATATAAACTCTGTAATTATTCTTACTAGCCTTTGATATTTAAAAACTATATTAAAAGTGGGGCTCATTAGAGATATTTTTGTGTCAGGAATATTTTCTGCCTAGTCAAAAACTGCACTTCCTTTCCTACAAGCTGTAAAAGATGACAAATTAAAGCTGTTAACATAAGGGAACTAAGCAAGACTGTATAATTAGCAAGTATTAGGCGTGGAGGTGCTTAGGTTGAATACATGCCAAGAGATCAAATCATACAAGGCTGAAAGATATAATTAACCAGTAAAAAGGTGACATGAAAAGATGGGGCAGGTTGTTACCTCAGCGGCAGTACTCTTTACGAATTAAAATATGTCATGAATACTTCAAGAACGCCCCTGACATGTTTCGTGTTTCAATTGGTCTCATCTTCAATAGGATGGCAGTGCAGAATAAAAAATAAATCAATAAAAAAAACACAAAAGGTAAGAGTCATCATTCTTTTCTGATCAAACAGTACCTAGAAGAGGCCGTAAAGCAACACAACTACAGTTATTACGACAGTTTATCAAATGAAAGAAATACCCTTTGATGGCAGCTTTTGAAGCGTTGAAAAAACACGGGCACTGCCTCCCTTCAGAAAACATCTTTAAAGTGTCAACCGCACAATTAATTGCGACCTTCTTCTCGGTTCAGCAATGTACTAGATTAATGAGTCATTTTATGCGGACTGTGTACTCTCCCAGGATGCCAACAGGGCCAAACTAGAAGTCAAAATGAGGGTATGTGAAATGTGCATTTTTTTTAATAGACGTACTTTTTCCGAACTTAAACGTCTTAAGGGAACATACATTTTGCTGGCATCTCGACTAGCTTTAAACCATGGGGCAGATCTATGTTGGAGTTGCGCCACTTTTACGCCGCCGTTGCGTCACTTTTGTGACACAGCGGCGGCGTAAACCCAGCGCCATGTTGCGCCCCATTTACATCGTGACGCATCTATGGAGATGCGTCACGGTGTAAAGCCCTGCGCCACATGAAACCTGCGTCAGGTTTCATGTAGGCGTTTCTACTCAGGGGGGGCGTTCCGTCGCAGGAACACCCCTGAAAAGTTACTCAGTGAAATCTATAAAGATTTCACTGAGTCACTTTCCCAACGCTGATGCGTCAAAACCCTGCGCCTGCTTGAAGCAGGCGTAAGGCTTGACGCACCATGTTAGGTCTGGGGTAAGTTGGAACAGTGCTGAAGTTGCGTCGCACTTCAGCACTGCGCCAACCTTACCCCGGCAGATACGTCACGCATCTGCTTGTCCTTGCGCCACGATGCACCTCATTGTAAATGCGGCGCATCTGCGGTGGCGCAAGGGCAAACTTGCGTGACGCATCTTCCCTGGCGCATCCATGCTGATTTGCAGGGATGCGCCAGGGAACATAAATCTGCCCCCATGAGGGTATATCTCACATAAAAATATCTTGCACAATACGGGAGAGGAAATTTGTTCGGGAAGCAAATGTCAAGTTTTTTGAGAAAGTATCTTACTGGGAGAGATTTCCACTCAAACAAGGGTCCCACCTCAGAAATCATGTGGAATGTGATGTCTTGCAAATGGCGAAAATTGCACACATTGTGGCAGATTTACAAGAAAGTGACGCATCTGTACAGATGCGTCACTTTCCCTGCGCCACCCTTAGAAATCCTAGGCCACCATAGATGCGCCGGATTTACAATACGGTCCACTATGGCGCAAGGATTGACAGATGCGTCAGAAATTCTGACGCATTTGTTGGCGGAAAAGTCACGCATTGCTGGAGTCGTGTCGCAAGCACGACGCAACTCCAGCAATGCGTGTTGAGGCCTATCCTCATTGTGCTGCATCACTCCTTATGCCTGCTTGAAGCAGGCGTAAGATTTTGACGCAATGGCGTCCTAAAGGTGGCGCAGTGAAATCTTGTAGATTTCACTGAGTTACTTTTACGAGGCCTTTCTGCGTGGGAACGCCCACCCTGCATACATTCTACGTGACACAGGTATAATGTGACGCAGGGCTTTACAACGTGACGCATCTCCCTAGATGCGTCACGTTGTAACTAGGCCGCATTGTTTGCACCGCTGGTGCGTCAAAAAAGTGACGCAACTGCAGCGGAAAAGTCACGCAAGGGGCTTGTAAGTCTGCCCCACCGTTTAAGAAGTGAAGTTAAGGAATTATGGGGCAGATTTATGTTCCCTGGCGCATCCCTGCAAATCAGCATGGATGCGCCAGGGAAGATGCGTCACAAAAGTTTACCCTTGTGCCACAATAGATGCGCCGCATTTACAAGGCAGCGCATCGTGGCGCAAGGATAACCAGATGCGTGACGCATCTGATGGCGGAAGGTTGGCGCATTGCTGGAGTTGCGTCGCAAGCGCGACGCAGCTCCAGCAAGGCTCGGGGGTGCCCTATCGTTACAATGCTGCGTCAATCCTTACGCCTGCTTCAAGCAGGCGCAGGGTTTTGATGCAGCATGGCCGGAAAAGTGACTGAGTGAAATCTTGTAGATTTCACTCAGCCACTTTTCGGAGGCGTTCCTGCGCCGGAATGCCCCCCCTGTGCAGGTACGCCCACATGTGGCGCAAGCTTTACAATGTGACGCATCTCCCTAGACGCGTCACGTTGTAAATGGGGCACAACATGGCGCAGGGTTTACGCCGCCGCTGCGTCACAAAAGTTATAAATCTGCCCCTATGTGAGGCTTCTCAGGTGAAACAAAAAATGTGTACAGTCCTACTTTAAACAGAACCGTAACACGATTTCATGTCAGCCCCTTACTAAGGGAGCCAGAGAAGCAAGCCACCAAACACTTAACAAAGTGCTATTCGAGAAGTTGGCTTTCCCACTCAGGGGACAATTTTTAACTAAAAAATCAAGGGACTATATTTAACAAAAAAACATTCCACTGCATAAAGATAAGCTAATATTCCATAATTTTACATTGTTTCGGTATCCAATATGTAACTATTGTACGGCAGTATCTGGAGACCAACAATCTGCTCAGAAGCTCGCAAACTGGATTCCGTCCAGGGCAGGGCACCGACATCGCCCTACTTGCAGCAGTGGAGGAGGCCAGAGCCCTTTTGGACGCAGGAGGATCAGTGGCAGTGATCCTCCTGGACCTCAGAGCGGCCTTCGACACCGTCAACCATCGGGTCTTAATCCAGCGACTCAAGAACATCGGTGTCGAGGGCACTGCTCTGACTTGGTTCAAATCTTTCCTTGACCACCGCTCCTTTCAGGTCTGGGAGAATGACACCCGCTCTCCCGTAACCCCCCTCCAATGTGGTGTGCCCCAGGGTTCATCTTTAAGCCCGACATTATTCAATGTCTACATGTCCCCATTGGAGGAGGTTGTCACACCGTTCGGAGTGAAAATCATCAGCTATGCTGATGACACTCAATTAGTGGTGTCTCTATCTCACCCAAACCAAGAACCATCGGACCTCTACAACTGTCTTGCAGAAATTCAAGGATGGATGAATACTTCGTCACTGAAACTTAACGGTTCAAAGACAGATATTCTCCTCCTTGGTCAGAAGGGGTTTTCCCTCTCTCAGACCATCTGGCCCCCCTGCTTAGGTGAACCCCCAGCCCCCAAGTCTGAGATCAAGAGCCTGGGAATTTGGCTTGAAAAAGACTTGTCTTTTAAGACTCAAGCCAAAAAAATCGCTTGGACATGCTTCGGGCTTCTTAAATCTATCAGGAAGATTTTGCCCTAACTTCCTCCTGTCTCCCAGAAACTGCTAATCCAAGGCCTTATTCTATCAAGGCTGGATTACAGCAATACCATCTATCTGGGGCTCCAGAGACAACCCTTAATAAACTGCAAATGATCCAGAACGCCGCGGCCCGGATTCTCACCAATACCCCGGCTAGATCCTCGGCCAAACCAGCCCTGAAACATCTCCACTGACTCCCAGTGAGAGAGCGAATTAGGTTTAAAGCTCTCTGCCTGTCACACAAACTCCTACAGGACAAAGGCCCCTCCATCCTAAAAAAATTCATCAGGCCCTACAAAGCCTCAAGATCCCTCCGGTCTGACCATGAATACCTCATCACTATCCCTAGAGTGAAGAGGGTACGCACTGGCGGACGGCGCTTCTCTGTCAACACAGCCCGCCTCTGGAACTCCCTCCCCCGTAACCTAGGACAGAACCAGAATATCTCTGATTCAGGAAACGGCTAAAAACTCACCTGTTTCCCTGATTTCCTTTTCCTCTTCTCTCCCCCCTGTTTTCCTCTGGCTTGTCCGGATCTTAGCGCTGGGATACTTACGGGTGTCTACGCGCTTTACAAAAACCTACTAATAATGATAACTTAAAGTCGGGTGTACACAATTTTGTAATAAAAAACTCAGCAATTAACAATATGCTTAATGCAATATAGAAAAAAAAATATGGTAGTTTAAAAGTGTACACAACTCACAAAATGGCTTTTGGGGGCCCTTTCAAATTGGAAAAAGGATGAGGTGTGAGGGCAAGTTGCGTAAATTCAAACCTGCAGTTTGCAGGTGAAAACCATTCAGCAGCTGCTGACAACCAAGTGGGAGTGGTAATAGATTTGTAAAAGCGAAGCGGTCCCCATGGGACAATTTCGTCTTTGGGAACTGCTTAGGTGAAGCAGACTGTGGTGCAGGGGATTTCTGCATGCTCCCATCAATGTCTAACCTCTTTTATTTGATTTTTCAAGCAGAACTCATCCCTTTAAGGACAGAGGCTGCTTTCGTAAATGTCTCCAGGGAGGGACTGACGGTCTCCTCTCACTTGCAGGGCTTTATTTGCATGGGTTGCAATTTGCCTTCTGCCTCATGAATATTCATGAGGCAGTAGGCATTGCGACCTCCGCCCACATATACATAAATGTGACTGATTGGGACCTCAGTTGTATCGCCACATATATTTCAGTTCATAACCAGGTTGTTTTGGAATTTCCAACTGAGGGTTTGCAGGTATTTCTTCATACATCTGGCTCATTATTTTTAAACGGCAGAAAATTACCTCTGAAAATGGGCTGTTTGCAGGGCTTGAAGAGCTGATGATTTATCCGTCCATCCATCCTTGCCATGATGCTGCCAACTCTCCAAAAGGTGTCACATTTCACTCATGGATGCTCTCATATTTTGATCATTTTAGCAATATCCTTCGATTAGTACAAAACATGTAAATGTGAGTGTGTGCTGAGCTGCTAAGAAAGCCTTCCTATCCTGGCTTGTCTCTGTACGTGACTGTTCCACTCCTTCGCTAGGAAAAGATGAACTTGCACAACCATGAGCAAGGGGGCATCCTATTTAAATATTTTTTAATTAGAGGAAGAACTGCAAGGCACGTTGGGCTCAGTTCTAAAAAAAAGTCAGATATTTGATGTCGTAGACTTATGCCTGCATTTGAAGTACATTTTACATAGATTTTCCGGTGTACTCCTGGGACGCTGTGAAAGATGCTTCCAAGGAGTAGTCCTGAAATATCATTAACAAAGGGGGGGATTAAGGGCTTTTGGAGAGGTCCAGCATACAGTGCCCAAGCTACAATTCACAAAAAAGGAGTATGCTGTTCCTCAAGGGTTAAATTGATAAGAACAAAGAGAGAGATATATATGAGAATGCATACCGAGAGGACAGTTATACCCGTCACCTCAAACCAGTAATGTGGGTCCTAAGGGGAATTCCCTTTTTCGAAACTAGGGCCCTCACACACCCAATAAATAAATTATATTGGTTACCTAACCTGTTTTAACTTTCACTCTTCACACACACCTACACTTTCTAGGCCCCTCACTCACACCTCACTAATTGGCAAGGAACAAAAGATCTCCGCCAAAGAGCCCCTCATTGGGAGCCCGTTGGGTATTGCAGCGCCAACCCAACGAGGAGCAGGCCCAATGATGAAGCATGACACCTAGCTGGCTGGGTGTGTGAGGGCCCTAGTTCCGAAAAAGGGAATTCCCCTTAGGACCCACATCACTGGTTTGAGGTGACGGGTATAACTGTCCTCTCGGTATGCATTCTCATATATATCTCTCTCTTTTTTCTTATCAATTTAACCCTTGAGGAACAGCATACTCCTTTTTTGTGAATTGTAGTCCTGAAATACTCATGAGAATTCCAAGTTTTTCCATGCAGATATATTATCATATGTTAAAATATCTTCCCAACGCACATTTCCTGTTTCAAACTTTTGTTTCTTTTTTTCCATGAGTAAACTACATTACTACTTAGAAAAAGTCCTTCTCTTACACCCCAACAAGTTTGAGACGGTCATACCATAGCCTCAGACAGGATATGGATTAAATGTACCTCCTGACAGGAGTAAGCCCAGGATGAGAATTGGCTTGAAAAGTTTGTTACTACTGCCAGTTTCACAGGGTTTTCAACTTTTTACCAATCCCTGCATTATAAAGTCCATTCCACACCTGGTTGATTGTAATGTACTGTATTTAAATTGCATTTATATTGCACTTACTATGATAGATATTTTCACTGTTAAGCGTACACTATCCTGTATTGCTTTACATATGTGTATGCGACTTTGCAAGTGCAAATTCACATATTTTAAAACAAGACCTGATTTTACACATTGAAACAACCCATTTGTGCGCCTAGATTAAACGTATTGTGTAAACAGCTTTCATAATTTAACATTTCCCATATATGACTGAAGGATCAAGCATACGTTGTGTTACAATTAAAACTGACAGGATAATGAAGTTGGAGAATCTGTTTTCTCCAGTGAGATAAGAAGTGGATTAGGGTTAACACACAAGCCCTGATTAAGGTCCTGTTAATTAACTAAGGGGACCAAAACATCGACACAGTCACAAATTGGACTATAATTATCAAACTATCTATCACACAAGGTGAAGTAAAGCAGAACATTCTAATTGCAAAACCGGGGTATTCTCATTGTAATGAGGTACCATTTTCAGGTGACCTCTGGACACAGCCACTACAAAAATCTCTCACATTTCCACAAAGAGAATATGTTTCTTAAGACAATAAAACATGCATATCGCAAAAAAACTGGATATGACCAACATGATTATAGGATTTTAACATTTAGAAATTGAATACCAAACAATTCAGTTCTATCATTATTTAGAGTTTCAATGGGAAAAAAAATTGAAAAATACGATAATCATGTCGACTGCGTGTTATAAAAGTGATATCAAGGGTAATTCTGTCCTGCTGGTCAACAAAGCCATCTTGTGTTTCTGGTAACATTTAGAAAACACCCTTGATTTGGACTATTTTTTGTCACACATCTAGAACCCATCAATGGAGTTATTGGATCATAATAGCAAAAGGAACCAATGAAGGACTGGTACATGTTATGTGTCCTCTCTTAATATATAGCAAACAAGGCGCAGATTTTTCATCATTTGATGCAGCGCAACTAAGGAGGTCAACCTGCTACGATGAGTCAAATGGGAAGGTCAGGAATGCACCATATCTATGAAGATGTGGTGCGTTCCTGTTCTCTCCTGCGCTGGTGCACTGAGCATTGCCTAGCGCCAACGCAGGCACACCAGACTTAGAAAGAGGAAACAACGAGGATAAATAAAGATCTTTCTCCTCCTTGCACATCTGTTGGGAAGGTGTACCATTTTGATGCATTCCCAGGTTCAACTGTCTTGGTAAATCTGGGAATGCCCCAAAAGACATGTTATGCCTTCCCGGCGCAGAGCAGTGACTTGCGCTGCATTGCGTTACTCTGGATTCACCAAGCCACGCAGGGCCTTAGAAGGTGGCCTTGCATGGCTTGTTATATCTGACTTAAGGATTGCGTTGCCCTTGTGTCACCTTGTGTGACGTAGGGACAATGCAGTCCTATGATGAATCTGGCCCAAATGTCAAAATAGCCATCTAACTAATTACAACTTACTCCACTTACCTTCTTAGTCACCAAAGGCTAGACTAGAGCCTCAGACATGGAGAGTGGAGAGCTTGAAGGTGAAAGTGGGACTACAGATGGGTTATTTCCTAATACATATGCTCTTCAAAGTAGAAAGGACAGGTACAATGATAACTGTTGGCTGTACAGGACTCATCGAGGATATATAACTTAACCTCCACCACAGTGATTAGCGATATCAGCTATCTGCCCTTCCCTCTTTCTTTCTTTACATTTAAATTATTTTGGATCGTGTTTCCCTTGTTCCAGTTGTTACTGCTATGAGGCAAATTCGCCTCCTAGTGTTAATGATTGGAATAAGGAAGTGGACTAGGAGGTAAAAATTTTGATTAGGGTTAAAAGATTGCTGGAAAAGAGTAAACATCCCTTCTTCACACCTACTCCCCAATGAGATACTGTCTCTCTCATGCATGGACTGTCCTTCTGTCATTCATATTGTAATTGGAATTATTCCCTTTGCCAGTTATTTATGGAGCACCACAATGTGTATATCAGATTTCGAGACTAATGTTTCAAGCACAGTCTTATAAAATATTTGGGCTCAGATTTACTAAAGCTCACACAAAACAAAATAACAGGAATAGCATCATCAGTTTTTGCATTCAAAGATTTTTTGGGGGCTTAAGTTTCAGTTAGCAAAGCAATAAATGCCATTGCGTCAATTGGTGCAAATTCTACCTAATAAATGCAACCTGGGTGTTACAGGGTGGGAAAGGAGGAAACTCCTATATGAGTGAATACAATTCCCAAAGGCATGGAAAGCAGCATTCCCTAGAGCTGCATAAAAATATAAGATTCTGATGAAACTGGTACAGACAAAGAGCAAAAGATGGGATGGGCAACATCATGTGATGTTCCAATTTGTACAGTGTAAAATTCGGAAAATATTCATATATTACATAGTTTACCTTTGGGTGATCATCTGCATCAAAAAATATATACTTTAAGGTTGGTATCTAATTGAAGCATCATGCATGATAGCCTTTGTGCTGTGGTGTAAAGTTACATTGCATTTACTGTCACATTGGCATTGCGTTATATGAGTTTGAAGGGCCTATGATGTCATAAGTACACAATCTTTGCAAATACAATTATTTAGTAGGTGCAGCAGATAGCTAAAATATAGACAGGCTTTGGAGGCCTCTTATGATTGGATTGTCCCATTCCTGCACTCCTTTTACCATAATTTGTAAAAACAAGTGGAGGATTCCTCTCCTAATTTGCAAAATGTTTATTTATTGCACCATATATATTCTTTGAACGTGGGAAAAAATATTTACTGGTGCCTTTCAAGTGTCAAATCACTGCATTTGGCTACTATCGCTATCTTTGTATTCCTGTTTCAATATCAGTGTTTGACATGAAGTTTCTCTACTCTGCTGACATGTTTTACATCTTAGACTGATTTTTGCTTCATCAGGGCACTTGTTATCAAAAACCTTAGAGTTAGTCATAATAGTTCTTATGCAACATTCCTTTGATATGTATGTTACAAAATCAATGCAGTTGCATTATTTACAAATGACCTGGAAAAAACAAGAAAGAAAAATAATCATTCCATTAGAGATAAAAAAGTTGATTCAATTCACTTACATATGTATAGTCATTCTGTGTGATACACACTTGTAAAAAGTGATTAGTGCATTGCACTTTATTAATTCTATATACTAGATCAGTTCATTAATTGTAAAATCTATACGTGAACCAATCATTGAGCTATTATTATTGTGACTATTTCATTATAATTCTCCTTTTAAATGTCACTTAAAATTAGACTTTTTTTTACCATCAAATTAATAATATTTAAGGGAAATATTTCAAAATTCATTCAAAATAAAAATAAGCCCTAGGTTGCAACCATGGTCTGGGGTGGATTCAAACTAGTAGTGGTGACCAATAATAATTCAAACTGTATCATCTTACATTTGCACACATTTAAACATATGTGTCAAGAATTCCTGTCATGCGAGGGGAGGAAAACGGTAACCAGCGAAAACGGACTACATCTCCCAGGATGCTTAGCGGTTGAGAGGTTATGTAAACAGGAGAGCTGTTACATACCTCAAGGAAAACACGCCCTTATGTAAACAGGAGAGCTGTTACATAACTCAAGGAAAACACGCCCTTATGTAAACAGGAGAGCTGTTACATAACTCAAGGAAAACACGCCCTATAAAGGGAGGAACCGGGAGGTACAACGCTGTCGGATATTGTGTTTACACCGACGTACCTGCTTAGTGAAGAGCAGTGTTCCGGAGTGGTGCTCCAGTAAGGCAAGAACGGAGGTAGGTCGAGTCGTTACTCCCTGGGCCGTGTCTTGCCCCATCGTCACCTGTGAAGGACCCGGAAGCTCTACCGGATTACCATTGAGCTTCGCTTTTTGACTCGGCTGAGTCAAAGCGCAGTGGCGCTTTTGCTGGTTGGAGTCGTAACTCCCAGCCCGACCAGAGATACAGGGACTGCCAGCTGTAACACACACCAGGAGGTGTTTGCCGCGTTACAGACTCGGAAGTCCACAGGATCGATCGAGTGGCTGCTCTCGGTTCAGTCTTCTTTGCTTGTGATTGGGGTATCGGTGACGCATCACCAGGAGGTGACTCCGCGTCCCGGTGCAGTCTGAGGAAGAGGTTGAGCGGCTGCTCCCTTCAGGTAGAGACCCCAGCTGGGTGTTTCCCTGATTCCTCGATTCTCCCCAACACTCTTCGTGCCCCTCACAGCCTACCGATTGGCATTGTCGGCCATTTCATTTCTGCCCTCTGTTGGCATACGCCGGGATCGGCGTATATGCAGAGGACGGCTAGGACCATCCGTGCTGTGGGCTGGTAACGTACTTAGCCTGGAGGATTCCAGTGACTATAACCTTTGTTTATTCCTTGTATTATTTTTGCCTTCATTAAAATAACTAAACCTTCACAAGTGGTTGCGTTCTCATTATCGTGTCTGTTAAACGATCCTGAGACGTTCAGGGCGTTACAATATGTTTATTATACGCTGTGGAAATCCTTTGTATAATACGTGGGAGCCTGTGGCTAGCATGAATCTAGTGGCGCAGTGAGCACGTCTGGGAATACCCTTCCCATTTAGGGCGAAAAAAGCAAAAGTAACAAATGCCTTGCTGATGAGGGGTGTTACACTGAAACTGGTCCCAGAATGCTTGTTTCCGGTCTAGCGAAGACCTGGCTTGGCAGTTCGGGCTGGACTGTTCCCATGAGAAACATGGTCAAGACTGATTTGCGTATGCCTGGATCTGAACTGGGGTGGACCAGTAAGCGAAAGAATGATGAAGGATTCAACCCAGATCTGTGACTGGGGGTGAGTGTCTGAAAAGTTTCAGTGCTCGGTCCATCATCTCCTTATGTTTGCTATGTTCTTGGAGTGTGCATCTTGAAACATTGAAAAATTAGTGATCTGAAATTCAGAATGATCTCTGCTCATCACAGTATGTGGTCACTCCATAAATTCCTGTAGCTGGAAAGCCAATTCCATGGTCAATGTAACATAACAATGCAACCAAAGAGCAAAACTGGTGAGAGATTTCGAGGTGATGAAGGTTGAGGAAAGTGATCACTTCCCACTTAGAGCCAAGGTAACTGGCGGAAATAAAAAATCAAGAGATACAATCATACTGGTACAAATGGAGTACCCTAGGTGGCTGATTACTCGTAGAGTAGTGTATGGGGAAATTGGGGTAATTTCAGAAGAGCCAAACATTAGATGATATTCCTAATACAAGTAATATAGGTTGGTTCGCAAATCTAATTACCCAATTGGTCCAATGCCTAAGGGTTCAAATAAAAGAGCAAAGCAAAAGGAAGAAGAGAGGCCAGAGCATAGAGAAAAACTGGTTTAATGAGGAATGTAGGAAAACAAAATAAAACACAAGAAAAGGGGAAAGAAGACTGAAGATAAAGTATGTTACAGATATGATTAACCTACAGATATGAAATAAAACGTACAAAGCGATCATCATGGAAGAAAAAAGAACATATAAAGAGAGATGCTTGGGAAACCTACTGGAGGCAATAGAAACTAAAGAGGTAAAAAAGTTTTGGAAATGAGTCCAAGAGGGGTCAGGGAAGACACAGGTGACTATGAATTACGTAGTGACATAAGATTATTGAGAACGTTACTTGGGAGAAATATATAGTACAGAAGTACAGCAAGAAAATAAGGAAGATTCATTATGGTCAGTGGTGTGGGAGGACATTAGGCTGCTATTTTTGGAATGTAATGTTAAACGCATCATAGCAAATCTAACGTTGACTAGAGCAGCTGGCCCTGATAATCTCCCGGTAGTAATTATAAAGACCAAATCAGACTGGTGGGCAAAATTCTTTGCAAGAATGTTTTCCGGCATCCTTGATTCAGGGCAGATGCCCAAAAACTGGAAAGGAGCAATCATCAGAGCCATCCATAAATAGGGAGATGTAAAGATTCCTAAAAGTTAGAGGCTAATAAACCTCCTGGATGTGGGAGAGAAGGTCTTTGCGAAATTAATCCTGGAAACACTTAAGGCATGGATCGAAGCAAATCAGATGGTACCCCCAAAACAAGGTAGTTTTAAGAAAGGGCACTCTACAATAGATCACTGCTTTTCCCTTTGCTCCATCGCACAAAAGTCGGTTGAGCAAGGGGGCATGTTATTCAGCTGCTTCGTCGTCTTCTGGGCGGCATTTGATCTAGTAGAATGAAACCAGTTGTGGGAGATGTTGATAAGTAATAACATCCCTAAGGGCCTTTTGGTTATGATACAAGATCTCACCAACCACAATTTGGAACAGGTTATTCTGGACACAGATGGGACATTGTTGAAGAAGATATCAATCAAAAATGGGTTAAGATAAGGGTGAGTTTTGGCCCCCTTGTTCTTCTCCTTGTTTACAGTCAACTTGCCAGATACATTGAGTAAGGCATGGGGGGCCAGCCCCAAACTAGATGGAAAACACATTGCTTGCTTACTTTATACAGACGATCTGGTAATCCTAGATCAAACCAAGATAGGTCCGCAGAGGAAGCTGGATTTGTTTAATGACTATTGCATTCCGAACAAATGTGTTGCGAACTTGTAAAAAAACAATAATTTGAGCTTTGGTAAGAAAAGGAAGAAATTTAGTAGATCCCTGGGTTCCACAAAGCTGGAAACAGTGAATGATTATAAATATTTAGGAATGTGGTTAATAAAAATAGCTAAAATGGAAATCCCATTTGAATGCACTGAGAATACGAGCACTGATTTCGGTTAGTGGGATGAAAAAATGTAATAGAAATTATGGCGAAAGGTCACATAGACCTGTTTTGAAAGCGTATATGGCCATGCTACCGCTCCAGTTCCAATACGGAGCCGAAATATTGTACATGAGGGGTAAAATAGGTTGGGATATTGAAGAGAGAAAATGTATAAAAAATCGATTGTCTGTACCCAGATCCTCGATGATTCAGGCAGTAAGAACGGAAATGGGCATGGTATCTTGGGAGGTAATGGCACATATGGCATTAATAAGATTCTAGCAACATCTGGGTTACAGGCAGGAGCTAAAGATAGCACAATGGGTCAAATGTGAAATTTTACAGAGTGACTCGAAATGGGCAGCGGGGGTCAGGAAAACGTTAGCTACAGTATGTAGGGAACTGAGAGTTAAATTATGCCCTCATGACTTACAAATTGATGTTGTAGGGTGAGAAGTTAAGATATTAGGGAAATACATTTCTCGAGACCAGGATTGCCAGTACTGGGAGGGGAAAACATTTGTGAATTTCATGGTTAAGTCATCTCAATTTGATCAACAGTTCCCGTACATAGATAGACTACCCAATTGCTGCCTTAGAAATGAAGCATTAGGATTACAAATAGAAATCAATCCTTGTCATGCGAATGGTGGGATAAAAGGGGCTATGATGGACTCTGAAGGGAAGTTTACCTGCAACCCAGACACAAAATGTGGGCAGTTGTGCATACTATTAGACTGTTTAAAGGATGTTGCTGCACTGAAAATGTTCTTACGACCAATGTTTTTAAAATATGGTAATAAAAACCAGGCATAGGCCCTAGATCTGTTAACAGAAATGTACTTTTTGGACATAGTATGTGCACTTGGGAGATTTATGCTTGAAGCCAAAAACGTTTTTAAGAGTTTATAGAATCTGGAATTTTATGAATTATTTTTTATAATGAAATGTATTATGTTAGGAAAATGGAATAACTAAGAATCTTGATTTATTATGGATTTTTATATTTATTATGTATAAATTATTTAATGATATGGTATTATGAAAAGATTGAAATGTTCTCTTTATGTTTAAGGATCAAGGATCTAATTAAACATTCCTTTTGACTGCCTGACTGAATATTCTGTTTCTTTTTTGCAACTTTTTCATTTCTTTTATTTTCCATTAAATTTGTCTTTACATTTTGCTATCTTTTTGTTTGTAATTTGAGGCTTTATTTCATGAATCTTTTTAAAACAAATAATAATACAAAAAAATAACAACCCCCTTCCTTTCCAGCAAAAGTCACAATGCATGTTAACAACCTGAAGCCCTGCATTCATTTTAATTTCAATGTAGGAGGCAGTGAATAGAGCACTGATGAATATTGCCTCCCTGCTTATGCTCACGTCTAATTACACATGATTCTCACTACACAAAAGAGACACACAATGGCAATCTGCAGGAAGTTATAGCTCAAAACATACCATAACAAAATGAAAAACCTGCATTGGGATCAGCACAACCATGGAGTTTCCCTGCTTTAAGATGTAAAAGGCTGGGAAGCTTTTGCCACAAAGGTAAGGTTTTTTTTTCTCAAAACCTTGTAATCTCTTTAACCGTTGGAAAGGTTGGAAGAATTAAATTGCAATAAAAGTATTGCACATATGTAGATTTTGTGAAACAAAATACAGACAAAAACACAGTTTCAGTAATTAAGTCCTCATGTATGCCAACGTTTTGCATAAACATTCTTAGGCAACCAGTGTAAATTATACAATGCAAGCTTTGCTCATGCCACAACACCTTGTGTCTCAATTATCAATAGTAAAAACTTCACCTCATTTTTGATGCTGCTAAGGGACCCTTTCCTCCTTTTGTCTCAGGAGCAAATGAATCTCTATATTATACCCACCAGCTGATCTTTCCACTTCTATGGTTAATTCTTAGGTATCTTCAGAAAATGACAATCATAGTTAACAACTCTAGAGATTGTCTCAGGCTTGCACCCCATTTTAAAATCAACAAATGCCCATCAAACTCTAAATGAAAAGCTAAGCTGAAATATCTAATGTAAAAAGGAAAAAGCTTGAAATTAAAAGGTGTGTGCAAAACTAGCATCCTTCCTAAAAAGAAAGCTTTACTCTTCCTGTTACATGTTAGAATATTGTAATCAAAATATTGTCTTATATAAATTTCATGTACTAAATATCATTCACAAAAATATTGTGCCATTGGCTACAGACTTTCTCTTATTAACTTTCGTAGAGCAGAATTTTCGTAAACAATACTTAAGACACAATAGTTATGCTAGAAGATATTTTTTGTTTTGAAATTCTAGTACCAGAGTCCCTTGAGGCAATAATGTAAAAACAATCAGTGGTTTGATATATGTATCTATATATATATTCCAAGCCAAATAGGGTCATCTATAGAGAGTTTGCTGAAGTAGGAGCTGTGTTGTAGAGCTCACAGTTCATTGTCCTCATTTAGAAGTAACAATTAGTACTGGTGGAGCCTCACCTGGATACACATGTGAGAATAGTCAGCATATCTTTCACTGTGCCACCAGGTCATACTGACAGTTGTCCTGCCCTGTTTGGAGGAAGGTGAATATTATTAGATTTTTCTACCCAGATCAGCCACTGTTGGTCCAGTGAAATCCATCAGTGACCTCCAGGAGCATGGAAAATAACTCACTGCTTACCAAAACTATTAATCATGGTTTTATTATCCAAAAGCAAACTCTTGCTTTGGGAGTTTGTATGTGTTAATGAAACTAAAATGCTGAGCATGATGAGGCCTACCTGGAATTTCCAATGAGTATATAGTGAATCTGCTAGTAGGGCAACTGCATCATAGGCTTAGAGATCCCTGCTAGGTAGGAAAGGATGGCTAAATAAGGAATGTAGAAGGCAGTCCTTCGTAAGGAGGAGTGGAAACCATTGCTTCTCCTTACCTGTCGGACTGGCAGTCCACCCTCCAGCATATAAATTACCCTCTAATTTTCTACCCTTATTCCCTATGAGAAAGTTAAGGGATTCTGCTTGGCAACTTAGTTGTCTTCTGTAACATAAGCCTTTAGACTGGTTACTCACCTTACCTGTATCCCTGAATATGATTTAAATTGACTGTTATCACATGAATAATAAGGGTGCCACAACCAAAGTAGCCCCTTAAAACCTGTCCCAGGTATGCCTATATGCAGTTTGAAACTGCCAAGTCTACTTGGCAAAATAAACCCCTTGCCAAGCCTTAAACCCCCCTTTTATTACATATCAGTTACCCCTAAGGTATGTCCTAGGCATCTCAAAGGGCAGGGTGCATTGTAATTGAAAGGTTGGACATGCACTTTTAAGTTTTACATGTACTGGTAGTGAAAAACTCAAAAATTCATTTTTCACTACTGTGAGGCCTACCTCTCCCACGGGATAACATCGGGTTAACTAATGACATTTAATAAGTACTAACGTTTGACTGGGAACATGTAAAGACTTCATGTTTGGTGTCTGAGAAATTGTAATTTAAAACCCTATTTAATGGTAATGTCTGATTTTAAGTTACAGTTTTGAAAATGCCACTTTTAGAAAATGTACATGTTCCTGACCTAATTGTTTGGTGTCTGCAAACTGTTTCTGGGTTACATGACTGGGTGTAGTGGGCAGTTTGGCTTTGTTCATTCCTTCCAGACAGCCAGACAATAGAGGGATTAGGTGTGCCTGGATGGGCCATTACTTGCACAATGGGGCAGTGAAGCTGGACACAGCCCCACTTGTAAATCAATCGGCTGTGTCCTACATTCACACACATGATTAGTCACCACTGCGTTGCTTATACAGCTAGCCTGGAGTCAGGGCAGGGGAGACAGGAAGCTTCAAGCACTTCAAAGGAAATTCTCTAGAAGCTTCTCCTATGTCACAGAAGGCACCAGATATTAAACTAGGTTCATCTAACCCACTCTTCAGTTCAGTTTCTGAACCTGTGTATGGACTCTGAGGACTGTCTGCTGCTGTGGCCTGCAGTGTATTTCAGAGGGCTTCTTTGCTGCATCTAGAAGGACTGCTTTGCTGCCAGAAGCCTGCCATGAACTCTCGGAGGCCTGCCCTGCTTCTTGAGCCCTGTTCCACTTCTTGAACCCAGGACTTCCAGAGTGGCTCCAAGGGTTAGTTGGCTGGCCTCCTGATCAAAGCCTCAGGGGCAGGAAAGGCTCCGACAACTTTGAGCCCGGAACCTGAACCCGGCCTGAGTCAGTCCCAAACCTCCAAGCAGTGCCGCCCCATTCCTGGATCCCTCTGAGTGGATCCAAAGGTAACCAGATAGCCAAAATCCAAAACTTGAAAAAACTTGGCTAAAAACTGCTCTGAGAACCAAGAGGAGATTGGGACCAATCTGCTCTCCTATCTGCCCAAGGTGATTCGCCTTTGGTCCTGATTTCGCAGATGCACCAGCTATGTTCTTCTCCTCAGCAGCAAATCATGTTCAGTGGTCCTTCCCAAAAAGGGTATCCAGAATGTTGAGTCCTTGTCTGACACAGCCTCCAGGCTCGTCTCGTTGGAGATTTTCAACTTCCAAAAAAGAGATTAAATCCACACGTGGATATCTTCACTGCGACTTCATCCAGCGGCTCCCCAACACTGCCGCCTCCTCCTCAGACACCAGCTGCAGTCTTGCCCTGCTGAACTTCTACCTTCTCAGAGAATTTTTTCTGGAAGTCCAAAGGTAAGCACCAATAGGGCCTAATCCGCTTTTTGTATCCATCTCCTGCTCCATCAAAGTCAGCCATATTTTTCGACTTTTACCTGGTCTTGTGCGACTAGATGCCCGCAGTCGGCACTTCGGTGTTTTAGAGGGTAGTTTTTACCTTAAAATTTTAAAATTAAAAACCGTGGTTCTACTGATCAGATTTTTGTAGTTTTTGTGTCACATAATGTATTAAAATGTCCTCTATTATTCTAAATTGGTTTGGGATTTTTCCTGTGTTGTGTTTTCACTTTATTACTGGTTGTATCCTGAATAAGTACTTTACACATTGCCTCTTAGTTAAGCCTGACTGCTTTGTGCGAAGCTTCTAGAGGGTCAGGCACAAGTTAATTTAGTGACTTTAGTGGTTCAACCTGAGGAGGATTGTTAGAACTGGGGGTCACTAGTTGGCAATGGTATATACCTTTGTCCAAATAGGGACCCTTGCTTCTAAGTCAGGGAAAGGGTATTACACTCCTGGATAACCCCTGCATACACCCTTCGTAGCTTGGCATGAGCAGACAGGCTTATCTCAGAAGCAGTGTGTTAAGCATTTGGGAGCAAATACAGTAACACAGTGAAAACACTACAAATGGACACCACACAGGTTGTATAAAAATAAGTATTCTTTATATAGACTTAACACAAGACCACAAATGACAAAAATCCACAATACTGTACTCAAAATAGACTTAAAGATGGTAGAAGTAACTTAGTTCAAGTTGATGATAAATGCGACACGTTTCTCACAAAAGTACCTTGGATACGTAACTCAAAACAAACAAAAGGTTCGCAGGGAGGGTGATACGCCGGTTCCTTGCTTCGGGGGAGGCGATGCGTCGCTCCTCAATGCTTGCACAGAGTAGGGGAAGCGTCTTGTTCCTTACCGGAGAGGAGGTGATGCGTTGATTCTCGTACTGCGTTCCGGTTATGATGCAGCAAGATGCCACCACGATGCGACAATCCGGTGCGATAAGATGGCGCCCTTGATCCGATGCAACGACGTGAAGACAATGCGTGCACTCCCGACAGCCGTGCGGCTACTTAACAAGTTCTGAGCCGCGACAGGCCCTGCGACACGCTTCTCCGGTGATGCGACGGTGACGCTTGCGGCGGCGACACACTTCTCCGGTGATGTGACGGCAAGCAACTGCGACGAAGTCACGCGTCTCTGGTGATGCGGCGGCATCCTCTGTGGCAGCCACATGCTTCTCCGTCGATGCACCGTCTCAGCTGAGACAGCGACATGCTTCTTCTCGTTGAGTCGCGCTTCCAGCTCCCAGAGACACGCAGGCTTCTGCAGACAGAATTCCCAGCAAGGAAATGCAGAGGGGAGCTGGTGGTGAAGTCTTGTAGCCCTGACACTTCAGCAGGAGGCAAGCACAAGTTCAAGCCATTGGAGAAATATTCTGCAAGATGATGAAAGTTCCTTAAAATTTCCTTCTCCTTTCCTTGACAATAAAGAAACCACTGCAGGTCAACCCAGCAAACAGCACACTGGCAGAGGGGCAGTCCAAACTCCTGCAGCTTCCTTGGTTCTTCTCCTTGGCAAAGGTTTGTCTTGTTTTCCCAAAAGTGATCTAAAGTCTTGGAGTCTGGGTCCCCATATTTATACTACTATTCTCTTTGTTCTCTGAAGGTAGAGGGTCCAATACCTAGTCCAAACCAGTTCTGGGTGCATTCTGCCAGTGCACACCTTCTTCCTTTGTCAGTGTGGGCCAGGGCCATTAGACACACCACAGGAGGTGGAGCCACCATTGTGGAAGTCAGACACAGCCCTATTCAGGCCCAGGTGCTACTCCTCCCACCACTCCCAATGCAGATAGGTCTATTCAGCCTAGTGCTGACTCACCCTGTCTCCTGGAGCACCCCAGCCCCTGTCACTCACAAAATCAGACATACAATACACAAGCTAGCAGAGGCAGGCTGGAATGGTTAGGCAAGAAAATACCTACTTTCTAAAAGTGGAATGTTCAAGCACACAATGTTAAAACCAACTTCACTAAAAGATGTATTTTATCATTCTGAGTTCAGGCATACTAAACTCGAATTTCTACCATGTTTCCTGGGTCAGTTAGGATTATAAGATGTTATAATCAAGCTGCCCATTCTGGCCTATGGGGACAGGTAGCCTTGCAATAGTGAGAAACAAAATAGGCTGTAATTCACTATCAGGTCATGCCACACACATCAGGGCATGACTTACCTTTTACATACAATCCACCCTGCCCTAGGGCCTACCTTAGGGGTGTCTGATATATAAAAAAGGGAAGGTTTAGGGATTGGCAAGTGGGTGCACTTGCCAAGTCAACATGGCAGTCACAGACTGCACAAAGACTCTGCAATGGCAGGCCTGAGACACACTTTATAAACTGTTGATGTGGGTGGCACAACCAATGCTGCAAACCCACCAGCAGCATTTGATTTACAGGCCCTGGGCACACATGGTGCACTATACTAACGTCTGATAGGTAAATCAAATAATCCAATCATGGAGTCACTAATCAATACATGAATTTACAATAGGGAGCACTTGCACTGTGGTACTGAATATTAGTGGCACAGTGCCCAAAGCATCTAAACCAGCAAAACATATACAAAAATAGAGGAGGCAATCAGTGAAAAATGGAAGGGAGACTCACGCCAATGGTATCAGGTCTAAGAAGGATTGTGGCTGTTGCTTAAACAGGGTTACCACCCCACTCAACCAGCAACCCAGTTTCTCACAGTTACCCACCGTTATCATAGCCATAGAAATGGCATGGTATGTTTGATGTGATATGGGTTAGCATGGTCTGATAGAAATGTGCATGGCATGTTCTATTATGGCAGTGCATAATATAGTGTGGCATGTTATAGAATTTCACAGCATGATGTGACATTAAATGAGGTGGTATTGTAATAGTGCTTGAAGTTAACACACCACATGCTCCTGAGGCATTCTTCCAAGTTTACAATTCTGGTAACATTAACGCACCTTCATGTATGTCACTTTCTGGATTGCGGGGTCTTAGAACCTCAATCAAATTTCTTCACACACAGAATTAAAACATGCATTTGAAGTCATTTGCTCTACAACAGCAGGAAGACTGCAAAAATTGCTTTTACTTATTACCTCGGAAATGATACTGTATATGTTTGTTTCTCTTCTGCGGAATCTGATGTAGAGTGCGAAGAAATGTCTTTTATAGAACATTATGCCAAGGTCACTGGATGCCTTGCCTTATTAGCCTTTCAATATCCTTCAGTGCATGAAAAAGAGTCATGAGAATTTCAGTACCGCTGGTTCGCTGATACATATTACGTTTGTATTTCAGTTCTCCCTTTCATCATTCATACTCAATTTGCTGAAATGTTTTTCTTTTCTTGTTATTCAAGATACTTTTAGTCAGCAGTGTTCAATCCTAAGCCGTCATTACAAGAGGTCTAATAAACTGTAATATGTGCGGTGACTGCTGTTACAATGCATATCACAATTATGATTTTGTCTTATTTTATCGTCCACAATAAACACTGGGTCCCATATTTATCAAGGCGTTTTGTTGGCCTTGTGTCACGCAGTGTGATGCAAGGGCGACACAAGCAGTAAGTCAAATTTATCAAGCAATGCAAGAGCACAATTGCATCAGTTTTAGGAAAATGAATGGTGCAAGTGCTGCATTGAATCTGCCTGCATTGTGCAGAAAGTAATTCATGCAATATAAGCATCCTGTGTAAAATCTAACATAAACGTAACTCAGTGTGATTTAGCATCATGTCACTGCGTCAAGCATCATGACTCAGTGTAATGCAATGATAGAAATGCATCAGAATGCTGTACACCGCCAACGCAGGCATAGGAAAGGTGCAGTGACTTTAGTATAAAAACCTCACCATCACAGTACACTTTGGCAAGTTCAACTATGCTATGGATGTAGTCATATTGCAATTGGGAGTAGGTCGGAAACAACCACATAAGCAGCGAAGGAGGAAGCAGCGTGTATTCTGTCAAAGTATATCCCTCATTGAACTCAAGGAGGAGGAAGTCATCCAGTTATACAGAGTGAAGTAGGGGAGTTTCATGGAATTGTTGGAGAGTATATCACCAAGTCTTCAGCCAGCTACTGCAAGGACCAATGCCATCCAAGCACATGTCAGTGCTACACATCATTGACCTCAGGATCTTTTCCAAGCACATCTGTGAAACTGTTAAGAATTCTGCCAGGAGGAAGGACTGCTGTGCTGCTACAAGGACTGCCACTCTACTGGACTACTACTGGGGAAAAATGGCTTTTCTGCTGTGCTACCCTGCTGCTTGTTTCCTCCTGCCCTGACTGAGAAAGAACTGGACTCAACTCACTTGAACTCAGAGTGACTCCAAGGGCATGTAAGATTGCCAGTAACAATTAAATGTGAAGGGAGGGCTGAAGGGAATTATGTTTAATGACCCTCAGGTTACTAATCCCCAAATCTTACATAATATAACAAACAGAAGTAACCTTGGTCAATCAATCAGAGCCTACTACTGTACAGACGTGTTGTAAGAGAGAAAGCACATGTGAGTGATATCTTCAGTGTTGAATCCCATCAGCCACTGTGAATAGCGGTTATCATCATATGGAATTCGTCCACACACAATGTTCTCAGATTGGAGATGAGTGTAGTGTGTGAAACCAGGGACAAATAAACAAGTTCAAAAAGTAATTTTGCCCTGGTGTACTGTGATGTCGCTACTCAAAATTTAACAGTGGTTATAGGTTTAGAAGCAGTGCAAAAACAAAAAAATTGTGCCAATGTTAAAAACAACTACTGAGTCAGTCCCACAATTTTATTCATGACTGACCGAGTGATGTAGT
This sequence comes from Triturus cristatus, assembly GCF_964204655.1. Lineage (NCBI taxonomy): Eukaryota > Metazoa > Chordata > Amphibia > Caudata > Salamandridae > Triturus > Triturus cristatus. Next base: position 381,754,794 of record NC_140595.1, read on the forward strand.
TAAAAACAGTGCAAGGAGCAGTTCGAAAAAATAACTGCTATTGTCCAACAGGTGGTCGACATGTTTCAGCCATAGTGATTGGGTGTCAATCTGGCTTTCGTCAGGACCGATATAATATGCTACTGCTAGATTAATCCATACAGTGAAAAGGAAAAAGGAAAAGATACAACCTACTTGCGTGGTGGTATTATTTTGGTACACTCCCGACTATGCATGGAGTGGATTGCAAATCCCCTCAGTGTAGGGGGTCACGCCTCACCCCACCTGGCATCCGCTCAAGTGAACAAGGCCCCGCTCTTTCCGTCGGTACCTCCGGCTGAACTGAGCTGGACGGGGAGGCAAGGACCAATGCCATCCAAGCACATGTCAGTGCTACACATCATTGACCTCAGGATCTTTTCCAAGCACATCTGTGAAACTGTTAAGAATTCTGCCAGGAGGAAGGACTGCTGTGCTGCTACAAGGACTGCCACTCTACTGGACTACTACTGGGGAAAAATGGCTTTTCTGCTGTGCTACCCTGCTGCTTGTTTCCTCCTGCCCTGACTGAGAAAGAACTGGACTCAACTCACTTGAACTCAGAGTGACTCCAAGGGCATGTAAGATTGCCCCCTGTTCTAAGTCTGAGGGACATTAAAGGTGTCAACTCATTCTACAACAGCAGCTGTACTTTGCTTGCTGCAAGCCTTGCTCTGTCAAGTGCTGCCAATGCAGTCCTTTGGAAGTGGGTATAAAGTGGTGCAACAACCAGAACCACCTTCAATCCTGTGTTCCGATGATGACATATCGGGAAAAGACTGGTCCATGTATACAACTTGCACTCCATCAGAGTCAGCCTGAACTTTTGGATTTACCCCACCTAACCAGACCATGTAGCCCCGGTTGGCGCTTTAAGCTTTCAGGCACTACAATTCCATGTAATCTTTAAAAATTCATAACTCCAGTTATAATTATTGTATTTTTGTCGGTTTGGTCTTGTTTTGTTCATTAAAATATGCTCTATTATTCTAACTTGGTGTGGAGTCTCACTGTGGTGTTTTCACTGTGTTAATGTTTGAAGTGTTGTACAAATACTTTACACATTGTTTCTTAAGTTAAGCCTGACTGCTCTGTGCCAAGTTACAAGAGGGTGAGCACAGGTTAATTTAGGGTGTGTGGTGACTTACCCTGACTAGGATTGTGGTTACCGATTGGACAGGGTGCATACCTCTGCCAACCAGAACCCCAGTTTCTAACAAGGACACATTAGCCATCTCAGACAGGCATTGTATTTACTTAGAAGCTCTTATTTAGGTAAAATTAGATATTATGACTAGAAAGGAAAATGAGTAAATGGGATGACTGAGAGTATAGATGAATATATATTAACAGAGTTGTGTGAGTGGAGATAAAATGTAACCACTAGAAGCATTAAAATAAAATAAATTGTTATCTCACACTGTCTCTAAATGGCAATTACAGGTATAAAAGAGAACACAGGTGCTCTCTTGTAATGAATTGGCTGTGTTCATAGTTTACTTAATGAGGTTTATTTTCTGTCTCTCACATCAGCACCCAGAATGCATGCATTTACTTAAAAACAGAAAATGAAAAGGGCAAAATCTATGAGGAGTATCCTTCCCACGGAAGCAAGGAGTTACAATGTTAGATTCTCACCCCAAGGAACTGGAGTGAGTTATATGTGTAAATGCATGAAGTTTAACATTCTAAGGCCTGAAATGAGGGAGCCCAGGGTCGGACAAGATAATCCTTGCACTATTTACAATCCAATGCTGAGGTTTTCAGATTGTATTAAGTGTGATCATTATCAGCTATTCCAAATTTCATCCAAGAAATGCAGCATAACATTTGGATTTTGGTGGTTACAGCACTTGCGGCCATATGTACAAAATACTGAATCGCGATCACCTACAACTGAATCATTGCAAATCGCTATTTGGTAATCACTAATAGATCTGTATGAAATGATTTGTAAAATAAATAGTGGTTTGTGATGCAGTCGGTTTGGTATTTAGGAAATCTCATTTAACAATTTCATAGACAATGAATGTAGTTGTAAATATTAACTGGAGTTTTGGGCATACAGTGATGACCTCATAACCAGGAAGTTGACTCACTTTAAAACTAGAGAGAATTGGTGCGGCATCTCCCTAGGAGAATCCAATTTGTGTCTTAGTGTTTGCTAGCCATCCAGCCTTGTATTTATGCAATGTCATGTAAAGACAGTGAGAAGGATGCTGGTGCTGGAAGAGAAAATAAACACATACACATATTGCTAACCAATAGTAATGTTGTGCAATCAAAAAGCATTAAAACCAAATCTTAGATGTATAATAGTAGTAGTTCATATACTTTCAAAGTGCATTTTGGGATATGTAGTGCAAAAAAAAACAACAACAACTAGAACGACAAAAAATAATAATTGTTAATGTCATAAATTTAGTCACTGTACAACCAAGGACACATCACTAAGTTCTTGTGAATCAATTTGTACACAGAAAGTGACCACTCTGACGGGAAATGTCTGAAAGACATACACATGCATGTAGCAGCCCCCAATAATAGTGGGAGCCAGAGCAGTCCAACAAATGGTGCCAGTATAGGTCCTGAAGTTATGGAGCATAAAGAGATATCAGAAAAAGTGATTGAGGACATCACACAAACTGTTACACAGGAACCTGCCGTGAGGCCACGCCAACTGCAAGGAAGATATTGTCATTAAAACAATCAACCACAGTCCCCTGTTCCAAATGTCATGAGTCCTACAAACCAGCAACTCTTTGCAGACTTAGAAACCTCTATGCTCAAACTTCAGTGCCTGCAACAGAAGCAGATCAACATGATTAATGAAAAACTGGCAACACTAAATAAAAACATAAAAACTGGGTGTGAAAATATCACAAGGTTCTTAGCTGCCAATCAGATGACAATAATTGACGATTTCTCTAATCTTACAGATGCCATCAAGTCCTTATGTCAGGAACTGCACCATGAAATCATCCAGCAAAGGCATAGATAGCTCTTTAAATCATCCTGCATATGTGCAATCAATGGCCTGGCACATGCTACAACCAACTTATCATGTCACACCATTAGTTTACAGGTGGAAATAAGGCAGTATAGTGCGGATGCTGCAAAAGGCCTAATCCAGGTAACAAATGCAGTGGAAACAATGCAAACAACTAGCATTGCAAGTGAAACACTGGTTTGAGTGGGAGAAAGTGAGGACCAATCAAGTGTCAGCAGCTTCTCAGCAACAGACTCATTGTACCAAAGATCACTGGGAGTATTAGCGGACAGATATGGTCATTAACCCTGGCATAAGGCATATGCACTATCCCCTACAAACAGACAAAACATATTTAGCGATGGGATAAAACTCACATTTAAACTGTATATTGTGTAACTCTTTGTGTGCTTACCCAATAAATATCTGTCAAAATAAATCTTTGTAGCCTTTGGCAAATTCCACTACGTCAGAATATGAAAGAATCGTGGGTTCTCCCTGGATATATGGAGATATGATATCTGTTTTGACTTTTTTCACATCACATACCATTTAAATGTTCAGGGAATTAGTATTTTTCTGATTCCTGAATAAATACTCAATGTCAAATTATAGGCATATAGGCACATGTATCACTTCTATAAATCCTATGCAGAAAGATGGCAAACTTATAGAATTCTATTTTGGTGATTGGCAGTTCCGCTGCATTCCTGGGTAAGTATATATAGGTCTTAATGTGTAAAATAACAGTGCACTTAGAAATGCACGAAAAAAACAAAACATGAAAGCCTACAGTGTGACACACCACCAGCTGCGGTAATGACACCTTGTAGCTACCAGAGAATAAGAGATACATAACACCTGCACATGGCAGGAATGGACTTACTGCACAAGAATGTGAAATTCCTAGAAAGGAAGATAGCAGCCCCTTAGAATCCTCTACAGGTTAAAGAGCCATGTTTTAAGCTGTTTCCTAAATGTCAGATGGCTTTCAATTTCTGTCATATAAGGGGACATACTGAACAAAGTGTGTTGGTGGGGGCATACCATTGAAACTTGGATCTAATGAATCTCGGGCCCTGATTATAGAGGGCTTTCTGAGCAATGCACAAGCACTTGAAAATAATTAGTTTCCTCACCAGAAGCCAATGCAGCTTTGAGAGTTTTTCTTACGCAGATTGGCATTGATGCTGAGATACAGAGAATTACAGTAGTTGAGGTGTGATGAGATCAGGGCCAAGACTACTGTTTTTTGGTTTTATGAACTGAGATCGGAGTGTAGGAAAATATTGTCATCATGGATCTGATGATAGTCACACATAAGGTAACAGTACAATAGACCTGCAGGTCAAAAGAAAGTTGATGGCCAAATAGCACCCCAAGATTTTTAGAAGAATTAACAGAAGAAGGTGGGGGAGCCCAATACCCCTGGCCACCAGTTGTTATACCATACAGAAGCATGACAGTTGAAAATGAGGACCTCTGTCTTGTCAGCATTTAACTTTAAGCAATTATCCTTCATCAAAGTACAGGTCACCCTCATGTGGATATGGACATATCGGACTACCGATTATACATGATGGGGACAGTGATTGGACTGTCGTCTGCATATGATAACATATAAAAATAAAAATAAACTGGATCAACTTAGCCAGGGAGGATACGCAAATATTAAACAAAGTAGGGCTTAAGTAAGACCCCTGTGGAACCCCGCAGGGCAAGGAGAAAGGCTTTGAAACAAACTGTCCACACATTACTGTCTGTGATCTCTCTAAGTGATATGATCTTAAAAGGCTCAAGGACTTACCCTTAATCATACACTGGGACAGATAATGGGGAGAATCATACTAGAGAGATTAGAAACTTGGGTAATAGACAGCCATGTGTTGACAAACTCTCAGTATGGGTTTGGAAGCGATATTTGTACAGTGGAGCAATGCATTAATTTGAAAATCCTCATTAGCAAATACATACTAGCAAAGCAGGGACACATTCACCTTTATTTCGCTGACTTGAACAGTGCCTTTGATTTTATAAATCATGCAAAGCATAGGCAAACTATGGTAGAAATGGGCACCCCGGCAGAGATCTCTTATATGTCACAGTGTATGCCTCCCTGACAGCACAAGTATGCTACGGTATAAATGGGGCATACACGCCAAGCTTCAGGGTTGCCAGAGGCATCAGGCAAGCATGTGCTCTTTCCCCCTTTTTGTTCTCATTATACATAAATGGAGTAGAAAGAATATTACAACAGGAGAATGCAGACGCTACAAGAGTTGGCACTCGCCCGACCCACATAGTCGTATATGCTGACAATGCGGTGCTGTTATCTAGAACTGCCAATGGGGTAAAACACCTGATTGATTATTTTTATTGCATATATGGAGGCAAAAGATTTGAAACTTAATTTAATTAACACTTTTATAATGGTTTGCAGAAAGGGGAAAGCAAGACAAGGAAAATTAAGTGAGGGAGTACAATTTAGCAGAAACACAAAATGTTACCTACCTGGGTACACATTTCTCGCAAGGAGGCAATTGGGGCCCCCAGCTAAGAACAGTGAAATATCAATATATAAGGACATCTGAAGCCCTGTTTCAATTCGTGCAAAAATATAGGTAGCAAACCTCTTAGAGAAATAGTACAATTTTATAAGAGTAAATGCCTATCAAGTGCTATATAGGGGGCAACATTGTGGGGCTGGGCAGAGAATATGATACTACGGACCCAGGATAATCTATTTTTATGTAGACTTCTGGCAGTGTCCCATTCTGTATCAACCTATAACATTCAAAGAGAATTAGATGTATCTTATCTCGAAGTTGCAATTAAGCTTAGTACGATCATTCGTTGCATAGTCTTATACTTGAGCACTGTGATAAGATCACATGGTTGATGAATGTGAATAAATTGCCAAAGGAGATGGATGAATTATTAGTATTGAGGATCCAATTACAATTTTGCATTATAGCAAAAAAGATTTGAAAATAATCTTCAGGGGGAAGTGGGGGACCAAATAGAAATAGGAGAAAGCTCAAAATCCACAGTTTGTAGATATATTTCCGATCCCACACAACAAGGTTTACAAGGGTACTTGGTCATGGTAACTAATGTACAGAACAGATTTTATCTCACTAGACTACGGCTAGGTATTTTACACTATTTAGTAGCTTTCCCAAAAGTGGAGGCATGGGCGGAAAAATTACAAAAATGTCCACGCGATAGGAAAGCCACCCAATCTACCCTGCACTTCATATTGCTCTGCAAGTTTTATAAAAATATTAGAATATGTATTTTGTGGCTTCTATTGTTATCAAAGAAATGAATTTATTATCAGGATGCTTTTAACTTTTCATGTAAACTGGACGATGTTGGTACATGTCATGCACTTTCCACATATATCTCGCTTGCAATTAAAACAAGGAAATCCATTACATATCTAAAAAGATTAGCATATGAGATGATGGAGTTAAATCTGGATGACCTTAATATCCCATTGTTTTGTTCATAAAATCAACTGGCTCTGTCATTAGTTTATAAGATGACGGTCCACAAATTGATGTGCTTTTAATATATTTCACATCCACCTCTGTGTATTCCATGATAATGACAGTTATGTTATAGCTACACAAAATATGTACTGTGGTCCTGATTAGGTGCAAGTCTCTAACATGGGTACTTTATGATATTGTAAAGATGATGGGTGAATTATGCTTCTATTTAATTCCTCTTTCAACCTTGTGACCTTTGCACATTAAACAGTTTATCTTTATCCACTTTTAGATGGATTTGACAAGCTATTTTAACTCTTTTACGTTATGCTGAAGACTCAAACACTGAGTGATAAGGTAAATGTAACACATATACTGTATTTGTAGTATTTCTATTATTTTATGAATTCTTATCAATCCAGCCAAAGATTTATTTGATTTGCTTTGATTTGACTCAAGGATTTAACCTTAAATCCTGCACTGAGACAGACAGGAACTAAGAAGCGAGAAACAGTTTCGAAAGCTGTGGATGGATCTGGCATGATCAAAACCGTAAACTCTCCCAAATCAACTAATAATTTTATTTTATCTACTGCCTCAACTAATGAAGATTCCATACAATGTTTACTTGGGAATTCAGTCAGTGAGGGATCCAGCAAGTCATATGTTTCAATGAAAGTCATGAGCTGCTGGGTAAGATATTTTGCAGAACTTTTGCTGGAAAAGAAAACAGGGATACAGGACAATAGCTTTTCATATCTGAGGAGTCCAATTTTTTTTTAAAACAATGCCCTTACAATTACTTCTTTCCATAACTATGATATCCAGGATAACAGTGATACTTACCTTTACTTTATATATATATCACTTTCTCCATTTGCTCAAATAATATAATAATATAATATAATAATATATAATATAGTCATCTCCTGTCTAGGCTTGGGAAAAAAATTCTGCTATGCTCGTGGAGCTTGTTGAATTCAGTAACTCCACGATACACAGGGAATGCAGAGTTCCCAATAAATTTCACCACAAGGCATTTTTCCATTGGATCATTTGAGCCTTGTTTTTTAATGCACCGGCAAGTGCAACATGACTTGCCAGGCACTCACGAGTGCCTGCGAGATTTGCCGGCCACTAGTGCACCTTCCTGCCACGCTGGTGACTTGCGGCACATTTTTTGTGACGTTAGCGAGCACGACTGAGCGTGAGCGACTGCGACTGCATCTCGAGCAGATTGTCTACTTGAGAGGCAGCTAAATCTACTTAAAAATACGTTTTTGGGTTAATATTCTTCTTTAACTGACCTTTCAAGTTGTTTTTAGTGCGAGAAGGAAGGGCCTCAGAGATATCAAATTCCTGTTTCTGTCCAGCAGGCTTCTCCCAGCGCTTTGTCCATCTCCTTGTCACTTTTCATTTGGATTTGGAGCTGGAAGGATAACTCTCTTTGTCTGTTGCATATTTTCCATTGGTTTTAAGGAGTTTGTTGTTGTGATATCACAGATAAGTTAAAAAACGGTAGTGTAAAGGTGTTGCTTATTTGGTAAAGGGCATCCACCAGTATTTATTTGTACTTGTATTCAAGTTTAAACATTTATTGTGGTTGCAGGCCAGTTGGTGCACAGTTCAGCACATTTTCTCCATGTTTTTTTAAAATAAATTAGCAATATAAAATTATTTTACTATGTGGCCTAGTCTGCCAATGGGCCACTCAGCCAGTAGACCCAGTACTAGTAATGGGTGCATAAAACAATTGTTTCTGTGGTGTCTGTTGAATGGTGCATCATTTAAGGCAGGAATGGCATTGGATTAAATATCAATATATGTTTTTGGGGGAAGTTTGTGTTTTTTCTGTAGAAGGTGTATAGGTGAGGTCATAGATATTTGATGCCTTTGGAGGATATGCCTTATTGTAAAACTTTACAGCTCAGTTAATTTTCATATTTGGCATTGCAGTTTTATTCAGAATTACCACACCTTCTTTGTCTGGTTAGTGTGTGAGTGTGTTTGCCATAGGCCACCATCTGTCTTTGTTCCCCATGCCATATGGCAAGTTGTACATTTTGTAGTCAGTATCCATGAGCCTGCATGCATTCTTTATTTTCCATGCATCTTTGCTTGTTGTTTGACCATGTGGTTGGTGGCCATTTTGTGTATCCAGCAGTGTGCTTTTGCCTTAGACCTGTATGTGTTTTTTGTTTTGGCCATGCCTCCTTGCTTGCTGCTTGAGTATGTAGTCATTTTGTGTAATCAGCAGTGTGTTTTTGCCATAGGCCTACTTTTGTTCTTTGTTGTGGCCGACCATGTGGCCAGAAGCCATTTTGTGTTGCCAGACAGTGTGCTTTTGCCATAGGCCTTTATGTGTTCTTTGTTGTGGCCATGCCTCCTTGCTTGCTGTTGTTGTTTGACCATGTGGCTAGTGACCATTTTGTGTAGCCAGTAAGTGTGCTTTTTGCCATAGACCTTCATGCATTCCTTGTTGGTGGACCATGTGGCCCGTGGTCATTTTGTGCAGCCATCCATTTTTCTAGTTTTCAAAACCATTTTCAATGGAGATTGATAAGAGAGGTCTAGGCCTTTTTGTTTGTGATATTTGTTTTACCTTTCCCTGAAATCAGTTAAAAAATATACTTGAGGCCTAGTAGCTTCTAGTAACTGTACTGTATTCTGTGATTATGAACAGTGTTTTATATTATATTCCCTTTTTTGCATTTTTCACCTGCACCTCCTAGACTCCCAAGTACCAATGGGGTTCTCATAGTGCCCTAGTACATTAGCAATTATTTACTTTTTAAATGTATTTTCTTTACTCAATTTGTTTTGATATGTCTTTATTTTTTTAAACATGTTTTTTATGTTTCTAATTTTTATTAACTTTTTCCCACCATCCATTACCCCCTGCCTGCCATAGGCGCACTACCACACAACAACTTTAATTTTCTAAGGATTATTCCATTTTCACCTGCACCTCCCTGAGTGCAACATGTGTCTCCCTAGATGATGCACATAAAGCAAACAGTTACAGTGTATGTTGTTATCCTTCCTGATTGGAAATGAAATATTATGTTATGTTGGTGTGGTTTGAGTTTGGAATGGATACACTGTATTGCAGTTAATTATTTATTTATTTATTACTTAAGTAACCACCCTAAATTGTCTTTGTCTGCACTAATTCAAACAGCAACAATGCCCAATTTCACTAATATTTTTCTTGCTTGTTTGCTTTTAGGTGAACAAGAGAAGAAACATCACCCACAGTACTGCCAGACAGAAGGCCTGTACATGTGACATGGGGCCACACAACAACACATGATGTCAATCCTCCAATCTCTTCAGCTTTTGCAGCTAAGTGCCACTGCCAACTGACAGCTCTAAGATGGCCAGAATGATGACATTCCATGGTTACAAATATAAGTACACCCCCATGTTGAACCATTATTATGATTACAAGCTACTCCTTGTAGAACTAAATGTGTAATGAGGGCATCATGGCACTGTGATTTTATCAAGTCTGATTTTTTTTAAGTCTGATTCTCTCTTTTACTATCCCCCCCTGTTTTTTCACCTTTGGCTTGAGCAAGCCATACATTTTTGAAGCACTTTAATCTTTTGCACCTTCATCGTACCAGTATGGATTTGCGTGCATTTGAGGTTAACATCGTTTTCATGAGAGATTATCAATAAGGTGAATTAATTTCATATAAATAGCTGAATGTCATCTGAAAGAGTGTTAATAAGTGCAGTGAAGACATGTAAATATAATATGCACATAGTTAGTAATCCTCCATATACACATGGATGGTATATTGGAATATTCATATAATCAGGTTATTCCATAGATTTTTTTAAGGCCGAAATCTGCTGAGTGACTCTATGAATACTAAACCCAGTCGCTGGTGAGTTAAAATATTACATTCATGTTTTGTATATATTTATTACTGTGACAATGTGCATATACATTAGCAGACGTTGATTGATTTTTGGACCGGCCATAGGAATACTGAAGCTTGATTAAACAGCAGACCGAAAAGTGCAAATTAATTAGAAATCAAAAACAAACAAACAATTGACATGCGCAGCCAGGAATATATGGTTTTCTTTTCCGGCTCATGGCCCATAAAGAAAAGAAGCTGTGTCTCTTGATGAGGGAATATATATGGAACCTTCGAGGGACACGCGGGTGTTGATGTGGAGGCTAGAACTACAATTCCCAGGCAAGTAAGCTCATCGCTCCGCCTGATGTCATTAGTCGGGAGCCACTTCTGCACGGACTCTTTTAGAACACCAACATGCCGCAAGCGCAGTAACATCAGCAGGAGGCATGTGAATACACCGTAGGTGATTCAGTAAGGGTGACCTTTGACAAAAGTACGTCACAATGGAAAAATAACCTTTTCCTACCTTCCACCCTGCTGCCCCAATCCAACATGAATGTTTAACTCTATATGTATGATGTTATGTACCCGTTTACAGCTATAGAGTGTGACTATAAGGCTGCCTCTCCGCTCCACCATGATGTTAAAACTTCCCATAATTAGGGTAGAAATTTCTACATTTGTGAGTGACACATGTGCTTTATTTAGTCTAAAACATTCAGTTTCCATTTTGCACTTTACAATTCAAACACGATTCGGATGTTGGGCTTGCACATGCATGGGGTGACATTTTGTGTAGTATTCACACTGTTTGACACGATGCGACAATAATGGCAAATTGAGTTAGATTTCCATGCAGATCATGTCTATATGTTAACTCTGGCAACTACACATTTATGTTACCATATATATGTGTGTGTACATGTTGAATGCATTTATGTTAATTGGGACGTTTATCTTTATTTTTATGTGTTTCCTTAGGCGCTTTTTTGTAAGATGGAAGAATCCGGATTGAACAGACCAGACAGTAGCAATCTAGTTTTCTATGCTTGAAGTCAGAATGCATATGTAGTGTACAGGGGCATATTACAGGGTCATATAGGGTCCAATTTGGTCCTGAAGAAATCCTCGGATCCCGTTGGGGGCCAGCTAAGGGCTGAAACATGTCAACCTGACCAGATGTGGACACAATCACCATAACAGGGCTTCAATTGTCCCACGCTGTTTTTAATTATCCCTCTTCCACAAAATAATAAAGAGCAGAAAGGTCTAGATGGTAGGTGGTGGGGGTTTTTATTGGACACTCCCTTCTCTTGGTTCCCTTCTAATGATTTACACACAGCCCTGAATGTGGGGCTTGCTCGCCATTAGAGGATGCTTTGACAAACGTGGGATGGCCAATGATGAAGCATGACACCCGTGGGGTGTGAGGCCATCCTGATCAATTTTGAAATCCTTATAAACGTCCATAGAACTGGATGAGTGTTATTGCCAGTAAGTCAATGTTCAGCCTTACTGAGGGAATTCCTATATGATAGGGTGATGAGTCCAGAATTAGGGCTTGCCTAATAAGGGCACATTTGTTTTTTGTGTGTTTGTAAGTCACATACACACCATAAACAAACCTGTTCTCACCCTCTGGTAGATTGACACAGAGTAGGCAGGCTTAACCTAGGAGGCAATGTGTAAATTATTTGTGCAACACTTCAAAAATTAACACAGTGAAAACACCACAGAAAGACTCCACACCAGTGTAGAACAATAGCTTATATTCTTATTGTTGGACTTGGCCCTTCTGGCAGGTTCACCCCTAAACTTTTTGCTTTTACTGGTGACCTGGTGGAAGTGATTTTTGGTTTCTGCGCACTTTCCCTGTGTCCCAGAGTAAAGTGCATGCGCACTCTGAGTGCATGTGGTGAGATAGGCCTGCCCTCCCATAGGAATGCATGGGGTATGTATGTGCCCCTGGTAGTTCCTGATGCGTGGGGTGTGCAGGGTCGAGTCTGGTATGTGCGGACTCGTGTGATGAAATGCTGCGCGATGATGTGTGCGGCATGCATGTACCTAGTATGGAAGTGCCACTGCTAGAAGTGGGCACTTTTGTGTGCAGTGTGTAATGTGTGCCTTGTCTGGCGATTGTCTGGCTGAGGTCAGGTGACGGGCTAGGGAATCCCCAGAGTCAGGAGGAGTCACCCAGTGGTGAATAGGGAGATCAGCAGCTAGATGGGTGGGAGGAGTACACCTGGGTCCTGAATAGGGCTGGGTTTTACCCACACAATGCTGGCTCCGCCCCCTGTGGTGCGACTGATGACCCTGGCCTGTTCTCTGAATAGGGAGAGGGGCTGAGCAAAACAAAGTGCTCAGGAACCAGTTGTAACTGGTTCGCCCCTTCCCTGCACCTTGAGACAGAGGAAAGCTGTGTATAAGAAGGGGCTGTGACCCCATGTAAAATGTTCTCTTCCCGGATCCTGCCTGAGGGGGCTGCTGCTGTTGCTGGGCCAGAGGACCGCCACTTGGACTACCTCCCTGCCTGGAGGCCCAGTGAGCTGGCTCTGGGCCCAGCCTTGCCCCCTGCCTACCTTCCTGAACTTTGCCAGGACCTTGTTGCTGGACCTTGCCTGCCAGCGCCTGGGAAGCTCTGCACCTTTACTGCTGAGAAGCGCCGGCAGTGTGACCAGCAGCGCGGCGCTACGACAATCTGCAAAGGGAACCCCGACGTAGGGATTCCCCTGCTTTTGCCGGTTTTAAGGCTGGATCCCACCCCGCTTATTTGTTTTGGTTATGAGGGAGCCTACCCCTCTTACGGCCAGAGAATCACCGCCGCGGCCGGGGAAGCCCAGGAAGTCAGGCAGCTCTGACTGGGACGTGGGCGGGGCCTCAACCCGGAAGCAGACGGGAGCCTACCCCGCGCTCCGGTGACGACGGAGGAGACTGCAAGCAAGCACAGAACTTAGTCCCGGTCCCGAGGACGGGGACCGGGTGATGCGAGGCCGCGAGACGCTGCTGCCCCGCCGGAGTGCTTTCGAGAGCAGAAAGCAGAGAGCGGAGACGATGCGGGAGCCACCAGAGCAACAGCCCGGTGAGTGGACCAGGGCTGGGGGACTACGTGCGCGTGCGGTCGGTGCCGGTCCGCTCCAACGCGGGGCCTTATTGTACAGAGCCCAAGTGACTCCAGCTTCTGGGGGCAAATATTTGTTTTAGAGCCCCACAGGATCCAACGTGGGCCGCATTGTTGTTTTGAGCCCCCGAGGCTCCAACGAAGGGGCATTATTAGTCTCTCGAGTCCCTGAGAGGGACTCCAATGACGGGGCACCTTGTTTGTGGCCAGAGCGGCCCCGGAAGGCAGCGGGCCGCTCCAACGTTTGGGGACCTCATTCTTCTCGAGCCCACGAGGCTCCAGCGGCATATTAGTTTCAGAGCCCAGAGAGGCTCCAACGGATGCCATATTCGATTTACAGGCACAGTGGGGCCCACGCTCATTTTCCCAGCTGCCCAGCACTTCGTGGGCAGCTGCTCCGTTTAGGCCCCTGGCATTGGGACACAGGGCGTCCTAGCCCCGACAAGGCCAGTTGGCCTAGGGACTGCCACAGGTGGTGGCTAATGTGAGTTCTGTGCTATTGTTCCTAACCTGCACCTCTGAATGTATTTTATGCGTCATGTGCCTTGTGTTTACACCTCTGAATGTGTTGTGATGCATCATGTGTAATGAGCTTATACCCCTACAGGTATTGTGATACTTAGGTGGTTGTTTTTCTCCTAGTACAGGTGGTGCTAGTGAGGTCCTGGTTCCCTGCGTGACATTTTCCTAAGGTGGTTAGGGTTGCGTAGGTGGTACTTACCTGGTACCAGTAGTTACTGGTTGTGTGCTACATGTGTGATTTTGTGCTACAGTAATTTTATATCCTATGTTCTAAGTGCTAAGTTCTAAAAGTGCTAATTCCTGACAGTGGTCCACGTGGCCCTGTACATATAATCCCTTGTAAAATTCTGCCCAGTGCCAGTTGGCACAGTGTAAATTGTGTGAATAGTATCTAATGTGTTTTGGTATAATAAAAAGGCTATTGTTATATAATACCTTGTGTGGAGTTTCTTTTGTGGTGGGCCTTGGGTGTTGTTGCTGGGTGCGCGCGCAAACGCTTTACACATTGCCTCCGGGATGAGCCTGACTGCTCGTGCCAAGCTACCAAGGGGGTGAGCAGGGGTTATCTTTGGCGTGTAACTCCCCAGCCCTGACTAGAGTGGTGGTTTCTGCCTGGCTTTGGCGCAAGCCCTAGCCAACCAGAAATCCCATTTCTAACACTTATGAACAAAACAAAACCAAAATGACAAAAATCCAATAACTATAACCAGGATTATGAACTTTTAAAGGTTAAATGGAAATTTGCTTAAAGGCTTTAAGCGCCAACTGGGGCTATCCGGGTGGCATTTCACCTGGGTAAATCCAAAAGTTCAGGCTGACCACGATGGAGCATGGGTTGGATACAGGTACCAGCCTTGGCCCCTGAAATAGTACCTTAAATGCGTCAATGTCGAGGACAATGTGGGGAGAAATAGAGGCAATGCATTGTCATCGATCCATACGATGGAGTTGATGCATCAGTTCCAAATTACACAAAGTCAGGGATGCTTCACAAACTGGAGATGATGCACCATGCAGTCGGTGATGCGATGTCTGCGGTTCGTGATGCAGTAGAGATGCATCAGCATCGAAGGAGATGTGATGGTTCCAATCGCTGCAATGTCGTTGACGCTTCGCTTCTGGTAATTGCAGCACTTCATATCAACTTCCAAGGTCCCAGTAGTGGATTGGCACCACTTGGCAGGGCAAGACTTGCAACAAGCAAAGTCCAGGTGCTGTTGCAGGTTGATGAGAAGTCTTTGATGTCCCTGAGGCTTCAAACAGGGAGCAAGTCAGCATGCCCTGGAGTTGCTTTGTGTTCAAGTGAGATGGACCCAATCCTTCCTCAGTAGGGCACATGGTAACCGGCAGCAAGGCAGCACAGCAGAAAAGCAATTCCTCCAGATTAGCAGTCCAGCAGAGTGGCAGTCCTTGTAGCAACACAGCAGTCCTTCCTCCTGTCGGAGTTCTTCATAGGTCCAGTAGTGTACTGAGTTGGTAATGGCAGGGGTATAGTGCTTATAACCAGTTGTGCCTTTGAAGTGGGAGAGACTTCAAAGAGAAGACTTTGAAGTGCACAGAGTCCTTGCTCTTCCTGCCCCGGCTCCAAACTCACTACAGGCTCATTATATGGGAAGGAGCACTTTGTTTGGGGGCAGGACACAGCCTATTCAGGTGTAAGTGTCAGCTCTTCCCATTCATCCTGCCTAGAATGGCCCATCAGGATGTGGATGGCCCATCAGTCACACATAAGCTTCCTTTGTGTCTGGCTGTCTAGAGGGAATGCACAAACCCAACTTTTACCGACCCCAGACTTGTATTCAGGGACATGCAGAAGGCACAAAATGGCTAAAGTAAGAAATTCCAACTTTTTAAAAGGGCCATTTTCAGAAGTACAATTTAATATCTAGCTTCACTATAAATTGAGATTTAAATTGTGCTTCCCGAGACACCAAACATGGGGGTTTCATCTCTTCCCAACTGGAAATGATACATATAAAATGTTAAAAGGTAATCCCAAGGTTAATCAATGGGAGAGATAGGCCTTGCAGTAGTGAAACATTAATTTAAGAGTTTTTCACTATTAGGATATGTAAAATCCCTACTTTTTAAATACATTGCACGCTTACGCTGCCCTTGAGTTGTGCAGTACCCACCATAGGGGTGACTTATATGTATTGAAAAGCAAGTTTTGGGCTTGGCAAGAAGGCTAGCTTGCCAGATAAACATGGCAGTTTAAAACTGAACCCACAGTCTCTGCAATGTCAGGCCTGATACATGTTTGAAGGGATACTTAAGTGAGTGGTGCAGTCAAGGCTGCAGGCCCATTAGTGACATTTCATTTACAATCCTGGGGCGCATGTAATGCACTTTACTAGGGCTTTATTAGTAAATTACATATGCCAGTTGTGGATAACCCAATCAAACTATGTTTATGCATAGAGCACATGCGCATTAATACTTGTTAGGAGTCTCTGAAGGTTTCTCTGAAGGTCCAATCTTCCAGTTCTGGGCATTGCAGTCTTGAAGTGGGGATTGGCGTATTCTGTATCCCCCTTTCCAAGTCAACCCATAAGTGATTATGGCCAGATAAAGTCCAACCCAAGTGTATGATGTGTGTGATCAAACTTTGTATGCTAGCGGAGCACAACACTCAATCCGGTTTAAGATGCAGGTCATAATCCAGCTGTTTAGCATAAGGTCTGACAGAGAGGGGGTGGGAACAGTCAAGGTCAGTGTCTATAAAACAGTTATAGTCACCACCCCAAGTGGTGGGTGTAAAACCATCTAGTAAAAGCATCTGGTAATCCAGTTGGAAAGAGCGGAAGAGAAGACAGACTGGTCCAATTATCAGCACTATTTCAAAACCATCTAATTCCCTCTACACTAAAACATACTCTATATTTATGACTATATCTGACAGATTGAAGGAAGTCCAATAGAGAGCCCAAAACAAGACACCTCTAGCATAAGAGTAATATTTGACCTCCCCATTTATGTTTCAAATTAATTATCACTTGTGTTGCCAAGTATGTCTCCTGAAAGGACACTATGGGCCTCATGTAGGTAGCGAAATACCGGTCGGTAACGGCCGATTTTCGGTAAATATGCCGTTACCGACCGGTATTCAGACAAGTGAGATGTAGGAGTCCAAAAACCACTTTTCGGTAAATATGAGGCGGTAAATACCGATTCATAGTTACCGAATTCCAAAATACCGATTCATGTTTACCGAATACATAATTAATGAATCGGTAAATATGAAGTGGTAAATATGAAGTGGTAAAAATTTAAAATGACATGCAGGAGCAGGCGGTAATTAAGAAATCCAGGAAAATCGGTAAATAAGAGTCGGTAATTAACACGGATTGAAAGCAGGTGGTAACCATCAACAATGCACATAAGCAATCCCAAAATGCAACAGCGTGGACAACATGGCCGCCATGTACGTCATTGCAAGGCGCCTACGTCTACAGGCAGCAGGACTGAGGGTGTGGCGACGGGAGGAACAAATCTACAGACAGCGCATCACACTATTACAGCTGACTGATGCAGAGATACATGAGAGGTACAGGCTACACCCCGAAACCATCATGGACCTGATAAGGGACCTGCACCCACTCCTGGACCAGCCAACAAGAAGGGCGCACGCCATACCACCACATGTGCAGGTGCTCTGCAGCCTACATCTACTGGCATCCGGCAGTTATCAGGTGGTGATAGCTGCGGTGGGTGGTGTATCCCAGAGTTGCCTGTCCCATTTCTTCAGGAAGTTCCTGGATGCCATGATGCAGAGAATGCACCACTACATAAGCTTCCCAAACACACAGGCTGCACTGCAGAAAACAAAAACAGACTTTTATCACATGGCACAGTTCCCCCATGTCATCGGCTGTATTGATGGTACACACATCCCAATCTGTCCACCAGCTGATACAGAGCACATCTACAGGAACAGGAAGTCCACCCACTCCATCAATGTGCAGGTGATCTGTGATGCAGGGAACATCATCACAGATATTGTTGCAAAGTTTCCTGGGAGCACCCACGACTCATACATCTTCCAGAATAGTGGGATCTACACACGACTGAGTGCCGGCGAATTCGGAGAGGGATACCTGCTGGGTAAGTAACAGTGACGCCCCTTGAAACCTGCAAATCAGAGTGTATAGAGGCATGTAACTGATGGTTCCCTCTTACTCATCCAGGCGACAGTGCATATGCATGCCGTTCATTCATCCTCACTCCCTACCTACACCCAGCAACCCAGAGTGAGAGACGATACAACGTGGCCCACAAAACAACACGCAATGTGGTGGAGCGCACGTTTGGACTACTGAAGAGCAGGTTCCGCTGCCTCCACAAGAGCGGAGGCGCACGCCAGTACAAACCCATCACCTGCTGCAAGATTATTGCCACTTGTGCAATGCTGCACAACCTTGCCACGAAAAAAGGTACAGATGTGGAACTAACATATGTTGAGGACAACGAGGATGAGTCAGGCCAGCCAGAGGGCAGCGCAGCTAGAGTGCCAACTGCAATCGATGGGAGAGAGAGACGGGCAGAGATCACATGCAACTATTTCTGAGTAAGTGAGGGGACACAGCGAGTTGTGAGAAGTCATGACGTAGTTTAATGTGGCACCACGCCATGAACACATGAACAGGCCAATCTGGCAATATACCATCTATACAAGGAGTATGTCCAGGGTTACGTCACCCAATGGGAAGTGGCTAAGCAGGGCCACATCAATGTTTGCGCATACGCGCTGCAGTGGTGGATTGCACGGCCTGTGCATCCTCACTAGAGCCAACCCCAAGCCGCCTGCTGCTCCTGCGTGCTTCTGGGACGGGGGGTGTGATGCTGCTGCTGGTGTCGATGCGCTCCGCAGCATCCCCTGCAGCAGTTGTCGACGCCTGACTACTCAATAGCACCCCTAGTGCACTTGTCACCTGCACCATCCCCCGAGACAGGTCGCTGCAGCACTGTGTTAGGCCCTCCTGCATCGTCACAGAGCGCCGGCAAAGTAGGGAAGTCGCAGTTGCCAGACGGTTGAGTGCCCTGCTGGTAGTGTCCCTTCTCTGGCGTTCCCGGCGCCGTGCTTCGATGTCAGCATCTAATTTGCTGCACAACTGCTGGATTGACTGGGACATGTCCCGAATGCCCGCAGCCATGCCGCCAATGTTTGTGTCCATGTTGACTAAGCTTGTCTTCATCACCCGCATGTGCCTCTGGACTGACATAACTGCCTTTGATTGCAGGCGCTGTTGCTTCAACATTTGGCCCTCGAGCCCCAAGAAGACACCATGGCCGTCAGTGGGTGCTGGTGGACTCTGGACACGCGACCTGCGGCGCCCTCTTGCTCCCGTCTGTGCTGCCTGTGAGGTGTGGGGCACAGTGGGATGGCTCCCTTCCTGGTGCCCGGTGCCGTCTTCTGGGCCCATGCTGTCGTCTGACGAGGTGTCGAAGGCCCGTAGCCTGGCTGCTGGACGCCTCCTCATTCTCACACCTGCAAGCGGAGATGTGGCCGGTGAATCGAACATGAGTGGCGATGCTGGCTGTGGTTGTGGTGATGCTGGCTCTCGGTGAGGTGATGCTGGCTCTGTGTGCGGCGAGGCTGGCTGTGTTGGTGGTGCGGCTGCCAGTGGGCCTGCTCCCTGGTCTGAACTCGTGCTGGCTAGAGGTGATTTTTGTGGCAGGTGTGCCGTCTCCCCTGCAGCATGCCCTGTACTGCATGATGTCACATCTGTGGACAGAAAAACAACATTGGCTCAGTGTCCCCGAAGGGCTGCATTGCAAGCGTCACAATAAATCATTTCACATTCCAATCTGTCCTCTGTCTCCTTGTGCCTCGAGTGCGTGACATGCCCTGTTGCCCTGTGACATTTATGTCATGGTTAGTGTTGCCCTGACTACATCTCCCGGAATGCATTGCCTGTCTGCACTGACACGTGTGGACTGCAGTGTGATTCTCGTTTCACAATGGGGGATGTGGGATAGGGGTAGGGGGGGCTACATTGCTGTGCTTTCGTCTTACCTTGGTGTGTTGCGGCTCTGGCAGAGCTGTCGGCGTCCCCAAGACCCACGACGCTCTCTTGCTCGATTGTGGCCGCCACCAGCTCCTCCAGTTCGGTGAGGGCAGGTGCCCTGTTGGTTCCACCTCCGGTCTGGCTGGCCTCCTTCTGGATGTCGCCCATCTTCCTCTTGGTCACAATCCTCAGGTCATACCAGCGCTTTTTGAGGACCTCAATGTCCCTGTGGGTCACTCCCACAGCATTGACCTGCGCCTGGATGGCCAGCCATATGTTGCGCTTTTCAGCCTCAGGCACTTGCAGGGATTGCCTCCCAAACAGCTTCTGGTGCTGCTTCACCACCTCCTCCACCAGCACCTGGAGTTCCTTGGGGCTGAATTTGAGCTTCCTCCTCCTTTCCCCTCCGTCTTTCTGTGTTCTCTGGCTGGACATGCTGTTCGTTTCCCGCTCGCACATGCAACTGCTCCCTGCCTCTCCTCTGCACTCCAAGCCTCTCCAGGGTTGGCTAATTATGTACACCTGCCTGGGTGTGGCCACGTCGGCTAATTGTGTACACCTGCCTGGGTGTGGGCAGTTCCTGGTTGGGTGGGCTGTCGTTGCACAGGATTAGCTGTTTTGTCAAGTCATGTGATGTCATTTACCTAATCCGTACATACCGATTCGGTATTTTCCGATTCGGTGGATACCACCTCGGTATTTTCCGAATCGGTAGATACCACCTCGGTATTTTCCGAATCGGTAATTATCACCTCGGTATTTACCGATTCGGTGAATTCCGATTCGTATTTACCGAATGTTACCGAATCGGTAACTGTTACCGAATTTTTACCTACATATAACTTACCGATTCTAATTTACCGATTCGGTACGGCTCGGTATTTAAGAACCGGTAAAATTTATTTACCTACATGAGGCCCTATGTGTGTCCTAAGTGGTGTAGGGAACCCACCCTCTTTCCCGGGTGTTTAAGCAGAGAATTTAGCTTTTCTGGGTGCTTCCTTATGCCCCCGCAACATATTGAAGAGTGGACATTGAAGTGTTTGGAGGCCGGGCCATTTGTCCAGACATTCCATGTAAGCAGCTTATATCTATTATATTTATTCATCAATTATGCCCATTTTGTGCCACTTGCTACCACACACCACTTGCCCCACACTTCCTGTTGCCCTCTCCAAAATGGTCCCTAGTATCTGAGTATTTCTTGTCACTCTATGTGTTTCTATTTATATATATATGCAGGTTGGCAAATAGCCCTCAGGCCTAGTAAAAATAACCTCTTTGGCTCTCCATCTAGTGAATAAGATTGAAAGAAAAAGGTTAGCAACACCCAGTAGTGCAGTTCATCACCAGTGGACAGAGGGAGAAAATGCTCTCATTTGCTATAGCAGCAATCCTTCACTGGCACAGTAACTGGAATCCTTCAAGGGTTGTATTGTTAGTGCTGTCCTTGACTATGTTCACCACTTGGCCACCTATTCAGTCTGGCTTTTAGCATGGCCCAGCTCCACCCCGCACTGATAGGATGTAGTCCCAAACTGTCTCAACTAACTAAGACTCTTTGCATGTAGATCCCTAGTTACCTTAATGAAAGTGCTCTACAACAGGGGATATTAGAACATACCTCCACCCTCCTCCCCCTACTACTAAGTGCCATTTATGTTTTCACAAAAATCTATCTGGCACCACCCTTGGTGGTGCTCAATCTGCACTCATCAAACTTTGAGGGAATACGGAGAAGGAGACAGTAGGACTATCATATTCTGCTCCCAACTATTTTCATATTGAGGAGTGGAGCTTGCCTGGCCTAGAGATGGCCGCTCCTTAAGCTAGCTCCGTGTACCGCCACCACAGTCCAGCACAAATCTGCTGCCACGGAGAGGAGTACTCCCGACAGGAGAGCCGGGCGAGTGTAGCCCATTGCCTGGTGCCCACATCGCTGAAGGAGCGAGTGAAAATAATGCAGTGAGTCTGAAGTTACGGACAACGACATCACCCTCCCCGGCACCGGCCTGAGATGCGGCCGATGTCGGGCGCGCTTACAGCGGGGCCGCGCCTGCACCTAACTTCGCGGGCCCCCAATGGAGTAGGGGGCTCGG
Organism: Triturus cristatus; assembly: GCF_964204655.1. Taxonomy (NCBI): domain Eukaryota; kingdom Metazoa; phylum Chordata; class Amphibia; order Caudata; family Salamandridae; genus Triturus; species Triturus cristatus. Next base: position 381,776,917 of record NC_140595.1, read on the forward strand.
TTTCCTACACGGCCCGCCTAGCCTGATGTTGGATGCGGGAGCAGGCCCTGGAGCCCCCGCGTTGACTGGCGGCTGGTGGAGCTCCGTGTGAACTGCCGCTTCAGGCTATTGTACTCCACCAGAGGGCGGGCGTGACATCTGAGCCTTTGAGGCTCACACTAGTGGGTAAATCGTGATCGGCTGGGGGCCTGCCCTCTTCACAGTTGAGTGCCTGCTGGTGAGACCCCTTTCTCCTGCGCCTCCCTAGTCCCTCCATATGAGAATTCAGCTTGGATAGAGCCTGTGCCTGTACTGTTGGTTGCCCTACGTATAGATATTAATGCTCCTTGGAACTGTGAAAGTGAATGCCAGATGCCCCCCTCTGGTGGTAAACGATGAGGCAGGACCCCCACTACAGCGGTCTGAGCTGCTCGGTCCTCTACTTGTTGCATTACTTTTGCGTTGATCTAGGCTGGAGTGTTCTCTTGGTTGCGCACGTCTGGGACCTGTGGCCTGGGATGGAGGGCGGACACGATTGCTGTGGCAGAGGCTGAGGTAACTGGACCTGTTGCCTCGGCACGAGCGACAGAAACGCGAAGAGGTGCTGAGATGGGTAAGCCAGACAAATCGCAACCAAAGCTGAACTTTGAGCAGCCAAAGTCTAGACATCAGGAAGATGCTGTGGTATCTCTGATGTCAGAATCAAAAGCGGTAATGGATGACCCGGTCGCAGACATCCAATCGATCATAGCGTCCATGCAGAAAGGTCTATCCGCTATTGATGCAAAAATAGACACCTTGGCCTACAGGATGGATCGAATGTCCAAGAGGGTAGACAAGCATGCGGAACGTCTAGACATGGCCGAGCGACGAATCACTGAAACCGAAGAGGTCCAGACTGACTCCAACAATGCCCAGAAACAGATAGAGAAGACCTTGGTTGCCTTACAGGACAGAGCCGAGGACTTGGAAGCCAAATCGAGACGGAGTAACCTGCGCATTACAGGCCTTCCCGAATCTACCGCAACAGGCAACATGGAGTCCTTTATAGAGAAGCTGCTTACCAAGTTGCTGGGCGCTGACACATTTTCCCCCATGCTGGTTGTGGAGCGGGTGCACTGGTCATTGGCCCTAAACCTCCTCCTGGCACCCCTCCCATGGCCTATCATCGCCAAACTATTGAACTACAGGGATACAGCGCTTTGAAGGGTGAGAGAACTGGGCACCTTGAAGTATGAAGGATCCTCTCTCTCTTTGTTGCCGGATTTCACTCCTAGGGTCCAGGAAGCCAGGAGGCAGTGTGCGCTGCTGAAACGCAAGCTGAGGGATCAGAGCATTGAATACGCATTGTTATATCCGGCGAGACTGAGAGTGATCCTAAATGGGAAGGCCAAGATTTTTACTGACCCTCAGTCCCTCCAGAAAGCCCTTAAAGACTGGGACAAACTTGACAAATGCAGGAGCTGCTCGACTGAGGGCAACTGGGCGTATGGTGCCAGTGGCAGCCTGGATGACAGTGATTGAAGAGGAATCGTTGACTTTGGGCCTTACTGGGTATTCACTTCCATGTGTTAAATATATTGCTATTGTCTGGGGGATTGGGTGTGGGTGCTTGAGTGTGTGCATCAGTATCGGACTGTGTGGTCTAACGATCCTATTGTTATTTTGAGTTTTGTATTTTTAACAGTAATTTTCATTCTGCTCAGTTGGGAGGGATTGGACAGGGTTGCTTTTCTCTCCGAAGGCGGGAGTTTCAATTATACAGGTACTGTTCAGGTATTATCTCTGGAGATCATTTTCTCCCAATGGTAGCAACATTTCAGAAGCTTGGTGGTGGGACGATGGTATAGAACTGTTCCGGCCGGCAACATCCTCCCCAATGCGTTTCATGCCTATTTATCGTGTGTTAATCAGTGCCAATTGTTGCACAATTGTTGTTCTTCGTCTATGTACATCAGGGTCTTTTGGCGGGGAGGGCAGAGATTGCCTGTGCCCAGTTGGGGATGGCAAGGCATGGGTAGGGGGTAGAGATGGGTTTTCTCTTCTTTTTTTACAGTTCACATGCACTTCAGAGTCATCAAAGCACAGGGTAAGACACTGCTGTAAGGGAACACTATTTCCAGGCTTGTTGAGAATTTCACAACATGCCTGAAGACTAGGTTATAGAAGGCGCTTGCACCTTGTGACGTGGAACGTGAGAGGTCTAAATGACCATAGGAAGGTGTGTAAAATTCTGTCGTATCTTAAGCGCCAGGAGGTTGACATTGCCCTGCTTCTAGAGACGCATCTCCCTCCTAATTGTGTGATGCTTACAGGCCGTAATCTTTTAAGCTCCGCTCATGCTGCTCAGTTTACCTCGCACTCCAGGGGCGGGCTAATATGGGTTAACGCTAGATCGGGTCTCCAGCTAGAGAGTCGTGCGACAGACCCCGCTGGAAGATTTGTTATATCAAGATGTTATGGGAGGGAAGTTGAGATCCTAATTGTCAATTCCTATGAGCCGAATTATGATGATCCCCAGTTTTATCAATCAATATTCTCACTTATCAGAGACTGTACTGCACTACCACTGCTCTGGGGCGGGACTTCAATTCCGTTATTGATCCAGAATTGGATCACTCAAAGAGTCCACTTAGACCGCCATCGGCTGCTGCTAGATCTGTGGGCAATATAGCTTTACATATGCACCTGGTGGACGTGTGGAGAGCTAGGTCCTCTGTAGGGGGCGGGTTCACGCACTATTAAGCTTATCACGATATTTATACTCACATTGATGATTGGTTCATTTCAGAATCGCTAATAGCCAGGGTGCAGGACTGTGCAGTCTTGGCTCGCTCTTTCTCAGATCACTCTCCTATAATATTAACGCTTAAGGTTCCCCACCCGAGGCCTGCCCCCTTTCAGGTGGCGATTCCCGCCATACTCCCTGTTAGACACGGTTTTTAAAGCTGACTTAGCTGCTGCCATCTGGGAATTGTTTGCAATTAATATCGGGTCGGTTGACTCCTTTGCCACAGTGTGGGAGACTTTCAAGGCCTTCATCCGCGTGGTCGCTATCAGTAAACATGCTGGGGTGCTCCGCTTCATTAGAGGTAGACTCGCCCTGCTGGAGGTCCGATTGGGAGAGCTGGAAGCTGCATTGGTTAATAATAACAAACCACAGATTCTAGAACATCTAAAAACCACACTTGATGAGTACCATGCAGAGGCGTATAGCGAAATGAAAAATATGGGGAAATATGCTCTGGCCCGCACCTACAGAGAAGGGGGACAGACTGGGCTCAGTACTGGCGATGCTGGCACACAGCAGATTTGAGTCTGGAGTCATTGCTGAGGTCCTTGACTAGGATGGCTCCGTCTTAAAAGAACAAAGGGATATAGCTAGTCGGTTTTGTAGGTACTACCAGGACTTATACAGTTCTAAAATTGCCCCAGGTGATGAAGGTATATTGAATTACCTGGAATATATCAAACTGCTGTGGCTGACTGATAGTCATTGGGAATACCTGATGCGACCCCTTGATGCTGTTGAGATTCCTATTGCGTTGAACTCCATGCAGGATGGGAGCGGCCCGGGACAGGACGGCTCACGGTGCCCTTTTATAAGGCTTTTAGTGACATGCTGATTCCCCACCTGAGCACACTGTTTCAGGAGATGGGTGAAACTGGTATGATGCCCCCTTCCATGAGTGAGGCGTTGAGAGTAATGCTATTAAAACCCAGCAAGGTCCCCAAAGAGTGCTCATTCTATAGACCCCTGTCATTAATAAACGTCGACACTAACATTTTTGCCACGATATTGGCTAATCGATTATCTCCTCTTTTTCCCCTGCTGGTTGGCCTGGAGCAAAATGGCTTTATTCCGGGCCGCTCATTATTGGGAAATCTGAGAACAGTCTTTGGCGTTCTTCAACATGTTCGACCAGAGGTCAAGGCGGCTGTGGTGTTTTTGGATGCCCAGAAAGCCTTAGATTCGATCGAATGGAAATACATGCTGTTGGTTCTGCCTGGGCGTAGGAGGGGTTTTTCTCCAACTGGTATCGGTGCTGTACAATTCTCCTTCGGCACGAGTGCTCATTGGAGATGTGGTCTCCTCACGTATCCAGTTATCCAGGGGCACCAGACAGGGGTGTCCCCTGTCCCCACTACTTTATGCGGTAGCAGCAGAACCTTTGTTGTGGGCTCTGCGCGAGTACCACGGCCACAGGGGTCTCTGTTTTTCCAACTACAACCTAATTGCCTCTGCGTATGTGGATGACATGCTTCTATACATTCGGAACCCAGAATCTAATCTCTCCCCAATAATCTGTGCAGTGCTGCGATTTGGCGGCATTTCAGGGCTAAAAATCAATTGGGATAAGTCAATAATTTTCCCACTTACTCTGGCTACAGTACCGATTCCATTAGATTATCCTCTTCAGTTGACATCTGATCCGGTTCGGTACTTGGGAATCCAAGTCCACTCTGATGTGGAACAAGTGGTTAGGGCAAACTATGGCAGAGCCATCGCCAAGCTGGCGGAAGATATAGATAGGTGGATTTGGCTTCCCCTCTCGCTGGTTGGGCGGGTTTCCTTGAATGAAATGATTGTACTCTCCGTTTCCTCTCTCTCTTCATCAATATATCTATAGTGGTACCCCAACACATGTTTAGAGAGCTGCGGACACTGATGTGCAAACTGGTGTGGGCAGGCAAAGCTCTGCGTGTTAAGCTAGACATACTCACTCTGACCTACACTGAGGGCGGACTAGGCACCCCTGATTTAAAACTAGATTACAGGGTGTCGCAAGGTTTGCATGCTCATAGCTGGGTTCGTGGACCGTAAGATCTCCCGCACCTTCAGATAGAATGGGTGGACACTAGCCCTGACCCTCTCCCAAGTTTGCTGACCCAGGCGCCAACCAGGCACTGTGGAGTTTTGGACTCTGTTAACTCTATAGTCGACGCCTGGCACATCTTGCTGTAAAAGCAGGCAGGGGCCCAGTTATACTCTGCTCTCTTGCCAGTAAACTTGTGTCGATGGTTTGTTCTCAGCTCGGAACATGGTGCACTTCGTTCATTGAATATTCTGCGCATGAATGTAATGGGCGATTTCTTTAAGGAAGGGAGGGTACGCATGTGGGAGGATGTTGTGGCAGGTTTTCCAGACCGTAAGACTTTAACACAATTCCACTTTTTTGGAACTCGCCGCACTCTGAGGGCTCTACTTGGCGAAGAGCTCCAAGAACCTCCGGAGCTCCCTGCCTTCTCTAGTCTCTTGCACTCAGAGTCCCCTGTTTAACTAATTTCGAAACTCCACACCTCATCACAAACAACAAGTAATACACACTATACTAAAGCACGACTGGAGTGGCAGCACGATCTTGATGCACCCCTGGCTGACGATTTCTGGTACTACTGCTGCGCCATTTCACAAACGGTCTCACTCAATGGTAGGCATAGATCGGTGCACTTCAAGTTTTTAAATACACGTCACTGAGGTTGTTTCGTTATGGGCTAAGAGACACAGATCGCAGCGAGAGGTGCGGGATGGATGAGGCAGATTTTCTACATGTTGCATGGGTGTGCACCCTACTGGCGGTCTTTTGGAAACACATTTTTCAAGCATTGAATGACGTACTTGGTTTGTCCCTCACTCCTGATCCCCTCCTAGCCCTTTTAGGATACACAAAGCTCCTCAGCAAGAGTGTCCGAAAACTGGTATCTATGGGTTTACTATTGGCTAAGCTCAGGATCGCGATGGATGCATGGTCCTGTCCCAACTATTGCTGAGTGAGAGAGAGATATGTTATATTGTAATACTCAATCTGATGTTTATAATGAGCTGTTGCCCCCTTGCAGTCGACTTAAAAGTTTCTGGGGAATTTTTGCGCGATACCTATTGACAAAACAGGGGAATGATACTGATTATGCATGAGTATGAGCTGTCCTGTGCCGATCCGGCATACATGAGAGATGAGCACAAGTTTCTTTTCAGGGAATGCGTGCCACCTATAACATTTGAAAGTCGATTGATGGTATGATTAGATCATACTATGATTGATTGAAAATGCATCGGTCGGTGGCTTGTTCCTTTCTAGATGTACCTACTGTCAGTGTGTTTCACATTAACGATTTTTAACCAACTGCCTGATGACTCATGTGATCCTATAACTGGGAAGTGTGCTATAATGTGATCTGTTTACTTTGTTTTTTTTCTGCTACAAAATTGAATAAAAACTAATTTTACACGTTTTGCACGTTGTTGCAGCCTCTACCAGCCTAGGCAGAAACAAAGAGTGCCCAGCCTCTCTAAAGGAAAATCATGTTAATAACTAACTCACTACAGGCCTCATGTAGGAAGCCAAATACCGGTCGGTAACGGCTGATTTTCAGTAATTATACTGTTACCGACCGGTATTTTGGCTTATGAGATGTAGGGGGAGAATTTCATGATTCGGTATTTACCGAATCGGTAAAATTACTGAATCTGTAATATTACCGATTCGGTAAATTTACCGATTCGGTAAATACCGAATCATGAAATGAGATGTAGGGGGAGTGTGTGGTGAGTGTGGGGATTTGTTATTTACCACCAACTAAAGGTTGGTGGTAAATGACGAATAGGTGAAAAAAAGCATTTTTGTGCACGTTTAAGTGTGCAATGTGGCAGACATACATGCCCTTAGGGCATGTATGTGCGCCACATGTGCACACATGGCCGAATCAGGGGTGCAACAGGGTGTTAATGTGACACCCTGCCACCCTTGCATGTGCTCCCCCATTCCGATTCGGTAATATTTACCGACTCATTACCTACATTGCATTTACCACTTCATAAATACCGAATCGGTATGATTCGGTATTTATGAAGTGGTAAATGCCAGCCCACCTACATAAGGCCCTACATGAGCAGACCCCATTGTCCACCCTCTCCCTTTCACAGTCCAGGTAACACACTCCATCTGCTTACTCAGTCGACCTCCTCCATTGTCGGGTCACCAATAATGGCATGGGCTCCAATTCTGCCATCACTGAGTACATTTCTGCATCTTTCAGCGTCTTTCAGCGCCTTTTATGGTTCACCAGTGCCAAGCACCCCACTGTACATGGTGCCATGCCAGCTCAGCGTCCGGTGCCTGGTTTCCAAATCAGTCTTCTCTGAAGGGACCTTTGTCACCGAATTCCCATGACGTTTCCACACACCCTCTCATTCCGACAGGAGCAATGCAGTGGTAACAGTCTCCAATCTCATGTGCGGGAGGTGTCATCTTAGACCCAGCAGGCTTTGAAAACTGATGCAGGACCCATGACAAGCCAATTCCATAACTGGACTTATCAGGCCATGACGCGTCATACATTGAGTGCATGAGTTCTCATCTCTTCTGACTCTCAAGTTTGGGTCGTGCATCTGTGCCACCAGGCTGTTTGGGGATATGGGCGATTAGCCAAGAGCTCAGGAGAAATTCTGTTAGTCCATGAGCTGGTCATCTACTCCCATGTAAGGCTGCTCTACTTGGCACAAGACCATCTTTGATCATTCACTTGCCACGTCTCTTGCTGTTCCCACACTGAAGCCTGCCCGATTTCGCTGACGAACCTCCCACAACATGTTCATCACTGCAAATATAGCTTCCATTGAACAGTCCCATTACACACATGACTCCAGGGTCAAGAGGAGCCTCTAATTGTCATTGTGCCAAAAAACAACTTACAAAAATTACAAAAGTTAAAATAGTATAATGATCAAACAAGAATGCCGGCCGAAGTAAAAAAAAAAAAAGCATTTTATGTTAGGATCACTTTCCATCTCATTCTGTTCCCTTGATGATCACCGTTAATCCTTTACCACAGCAGCGCTGTGAAACAAGCAAGAGGCGTCCGAAGCACTACATCAAAAACAAATATATAAAATGATAGAAACAAATACGAAGAGTGAATTCTAAGACTTCTCCAGGCTAGCTACATTTCAGCGGTATAGGATTTTATGAACTCGGTATTGTACTGATGTTAATTTATTGCCATGAAAAATGGCCTATGCAAAGTATACAATGAATCGTTATATTCTGATTGGTGCCTACCAAGGATTGAGTGCATAATTAGATCTCACGCTGTCTTAAATATTCTCATATTGGTCACTTTAGAAAATTGGGTGATGAAGTTTTAGAATGTAGCCAATACAATTTTAGATTTTACCAGTTGTCCTTTCTTGCATTTTCAATCCCCTTAGCAGTGAAAGATATCCCAGTGACAGGCAGTCAATGCTTTATAGAGCTCGATTATAAAATTGAAATACACCCCTATGCACAATGTTGTCTAACATCACTAATAGGGTTTCAATCCCTCCATACAAGCGTTTATTTGTATTAACAACAAACAAACTCTAAACTTTAAATTAATTGGAGACTCCAATAGTAGTTTAGAACAATAGGCAATTAACTCTGTTTCTGCTCATACATTTCTCATCCCACCCTTGAAAGCTCTCTTTAGAAGCTTGAAAGCGGCCCTTCTTTATTAACATTACAAATGACATAAACCACACCCCTCCTTCAGCATTTCATACACTCTCAAATATTCTCCTCTCATGTACATGATTTTGCATAAAATACAAAATTTTCGCCTTTCATCTCGGAGGCCTGACGTTCGGAATCAACGAAGCCCGTGTGAGTTAATGAAAAGGCATTTTTCATGTCCGTTACATTTGACTCACCACTTAGTTGCTTAATGAATTACATTTCGGTTTCACTTGAGGACTGATTAAGGATTCATGCAATGAAATTCAAAAAGGGATACTTTTGCCTAAATATTGCAAGACTAAATTCGAGTTCCAAAAACTATTTTTTAGTGTTCACATATTTTGTGTATGGATAAAAAGAAATATAGTTACAAAGCAACAGCGATACATACATATCAGAAAATAGTATGTGCAAGTAAAGAATTACAAAGTTAAAAAGGTTCAGATGACAAGCAATATCTGGACTGGGATGAAAAAGATAGAACATTATCATATAAAAATGATCATATAAATATCATGACAAATAACAGGTATTTCAAATTAATCGAATTTGAAGTATAATCCCAAAGAAGATGGGGCAGATGGAATATTCTCATATGTCACAGTAAAGTCAGCACGGGCAAAGAAGTGAAAAAAGAAAGAGAAAGAAAAGGAGAGGAGCGAAAGGATATTAGGAGGGAGGGGGCTGGGATGGGACATCTGCCACACATAACAAGCATTTGCAATGCAATAGGTCTCGCCTTTGCGGGAGTTTAAGCTATTTGTATTGTAAATGGCAATGCCTTTTATTTACGTTTTAAAACCCAAAACATAAATAAAAGGCATTGTCATTTACAATGCCAATAGCTCAAACTCACGTGAATGCTTAAAAGAGGAAACTTCGCCACACGGACGTGGAGTCATTTGTCCAAGATCATACAATGCGACCAAGCGGGTAACCCGTGATTAAACTATAATTCTCACCACTCAATAGTAATATTTCATAAAGTGCTTGCGCTCCGAACCCTTGACGTACTTGTAACAGACGTTACTGTAATCCTACTCAGTGCTACTCATTGAGTAAGATAGGGTAGTCCCAGCTTGGGTTCGATTTGTCTTTCATCCGCAGACGTGTGGGCAGCATGCGCATAAACCTGCCGAGCAGCATCCCCGTCTAACATCTAGACCACATCTGAGAGGCGCTGAAACCTCCGGTGGCCAGAATGGTCAGGTTATCACCACCTCCAGACCGCGGCTGGAAACCCGAGGGGTGACTGGAGCGCCGTACCAAAAGTGTTTACAAATATATAAGAAACGAGCTACTCTCTAAAAGCATTGGTTTTTTGGTTAAAGAGGATGTTTAATCTTATTGCAGTGTTTTTGTAGAAAACCTTGATCTGCGGGTTTCACCTCCGCCCGTTTCCAGACAACTGGAAACGGGCAGAGGTGAAACCCCTCCTCAAGAAACCAACGGCTGACCCTACGGACCTGAAGAACTACCGGCCCATCTCTCTCCTCCCCTTTGCAGCCATGATCACAGAGAGACTCGTAAATACCCAGCTGACCGCCTTCATCGAATAAAACTCCATCCTCGATGCCTCCCAGTCTGGATTCCGCAGCAACCACAGCACCGAAACTACCCTACACGCCGCCGCTGACGACATCCGCATGCTATTCGACCAGGGACACACTGCGGCCCTCATCCTTCCAGACCTCCCTGCAGCCTTGGACACCATCTCACACCACACACTCGCAGCCAGACTTCATGACGCAGGGATACAAGGAACCGCCCTCAACTGGATCCAGTCCTTCCTCTCCGGCAGAACCCAGAGGATCTGACTCCCTCCCTTCCTCTCCGAACCCAAAACCATGGAAATCAACTGTGGAGTACCCCAGGGATCATCACTCAGCCCCACGCTCTTCAACATCTACATGGCCCCCCTCGCCTCCATCATCAGACAGAATGGGCTCAGCATTGTATCCTACGCCGACGACACCAGCTCATCTTCTCACTCACGAAGAGTCCCGAAGACACCAGATTCGGCATCCAGGACGGAATGAAGATCGTGGCAGTTTGGATGAAAAACCGCTGTTTGAAGCCCATCAGAGAAGACCGAGGTCCTCATCCTTGGACCCTGCACCTCCGCCTGGGACAACACTTGGTGGCCCTCTGCCCTTAGGGACCCTCCCACCCCGACAAACCACGCTTGGAACCTCGGCATCGTCCTTGACTCCTCCCTCTCCATGAAGCACCAGATCAACACTGTCGCTTCCACTAGTTTCAACTGTCTTCGGATCCTCCATAAGGCCTTCAAATGGATCCCCCCCGACTGCAGAAGGATCGTCACCCATGCACTCATAACCAGCAGACTGGACTACGGCAACGCCCTTTACGCCGGAATCAACTGAACTCTCCTATACAGACTCCAGACCATCCAGAACACCGCAGTCAGACTTGTCCTTGGGACACCACGTCATGAGCACATGACCCAACATCTACGAGCCCTCCCCGTCGAGAAGAGGTCCACCTTCAAACTCCTCACCCACGCCTACAAATCCCTCAACAACATCGGACCCAAATACCTCAACGAGAGATTATCCTTCCACGTACCCAAGAAGAACCTCTGCTTCGCCGACCTTGCCCTGGCAGAGGTCCCCCACATCCGCAGAAACAGAACTGGCAGGAGAGCCTTCTCCTACATCGCAGCCAAGACCTGGAACAAACTCCCTGTGAACATCAGACGCTCCCCGACCCTGCACTCGTTCAGGAAGGACCTCAAGACCTGGCTCTCCAACTGATCTGGAGCCGCTCCCTTTCCCCTCTCAGCGCTTTGAGACCCTCACAGGTGAGTAGTGCGCTTTATAAACACCTGATTGATTTGATTGATTAAGTACCCTTGGCAGCCCATAGAAGTGTTAAGTTCAATGTCAGTAATGATCTTAGGATTAAGCCATAAAGATACCCATCTTGATTTATGAACAGGTTTTGAAAGTTTCAAATCAAGGTATTTCAAAGCACTAACCATATCTAACATAATACGTTGAGAGTGCACTATTGTAAATTTTGAAGCTATGTAAGGGAGCACCCCGGGGAAAAGGGAAGTGGATAAAACAACAAACACTGCTGCAGGGAAGGCTTCTTTTTCTCCCTAAGTCTGGTCTAGGGTTCTGGATATCTTCAATGAATCACACCTCAGAAGGCAACTGTATATAAATGGAAGAGAAAAGAGGCGTGAGTGGCAGCACGTAAAAAAACATACATACACATGTATCGGGAATATTTAACCGTTCATGCACTCACTCAAGGCCCTGCAGCTATTCACTTAATCGTGAAGAGACACTAATCCTGAGGAGACCAAGACCACTGTCAGTCTTTATGCAACACCAGGACCACACGTGCTCCAAGTACAGGAAACAAAACTAACAGGGAAACAATGTCAAGAGCTCTTAGTTCAGAAGAATAGATACCCATTGGAGTATACACCACAAAAGCAGTGCACCCACTGCTGTTCGTTTCACAGCGAGAGTGCAGGAAGGCTGTTCGTTACTTCGTGGGATACTGCTACTGTTAACACACCCAGCCGCTGTTCGTTTTCACAGAGTGAGTGCAAGAAGATGCACCGGGCCGCTGTTAAAATACACAGCTGGAGTGCTTCCTGGTACAGGCGCCGATGGAAATCCTCCGTGGGAAAAAGAAGGAGTAACCAAAGACGTGGTGTAAGGGAGAAGCGCTCCAGTGCATCTCCCCACAACCAATTACGATACATGGGGCTGCTTGTGCCGGGAATCCGGAGGAAGACTTTGGGAAGCGATGGCTATTCAGAGAGCAACGCTGTGCTCCTCCAGGTGCAACAGTTCTCGGGAAACAGACGGAAAATGTCGCAAGAATATTGGGAACACCAGCGAGGAGCACCATCCGCTTTCTTCAGTGGGAACAGGAAACAGGCAAGATTGTCAAGCACCTCCTTCTAGAAGAGGAGGTGCTTTATAGGGGCGGATTCCTCTGAGAAGTTGGATCTTTCTTCCCCTGATGCGTCCCAAAGGCTTCTGGGAGATGTAGTTTACTGGGTGCCTGATCCATGCAGACCGGCTTACAGGCACACAGGGGAGGGAAACACTGTGCAGGGAGACATTACCTGCCTTTCCTCCCAGTCCATGTAGTGTGATCGCGACACTTCTATAGCCCCTTCTCCTATTCTAAAAGAACAATCCCGGACTGAACATTCTGGACAATATCAGGCCAGACTCCAATCTTCCATGGCTAAGCGATTACCCAGCTATGTCAATTACAATCACCAGTTTACTAACCAATAATTGGGCTTCTGATTTAGCTGTAACCCTGACATAACTATATTAAGAATATTGAATGACATGTTTTCCATAATATACGAAAGAGGAAACTGCCTACTTTTAACATCAAGTCATCAGTAACATTTGACATATTTGACCATTGTGAACTACTGAAAACTCTGGGGCTCAGTACAAAATTTCACGGTTCAGCACTGAGATGGTGCTGGACTCTCTTATTCAATTGATTTGATAAAATTGGGAGATCATATCTCTGTAAGGCGGACACCGGATGGGGAGCTCAACAGTGTTCAAGACTAGCTTTAACACAATTCATCTTGTAACTTGAATAACTGAGGGTGTTATGTGAATGAACTAAATCATATCCTTGCCCTTCGCCCTGCCTCTCCTCTTGAAACTTGAAATGTATGTAGGAAAACCTATTGATGTTAAACCCCCATAATGAGAACTCTTTTTACTTACCCACAATCAACTAAATACATTTACCCCCACTCTTCTTAAAAACCTCAGATCAACTGATTTAATCCCTATGTTGCCGTTTCAGATAAGCCTCTTGGCTGCACAATAGATACTACTCTCCCCCACATCCCTCACATCAATAGAGTTAATCAACTAACTTGCTCCTTCACTCTCTAACATTAATTAAGCATTCATTAAGCACGAAGCAGAGATCAACATTCTGGACACTGATCATCTGCAGTTTGGTAATGTCATTCTGGATGAAATACCTCAGTCATACCTTGTCTGAATGGATGCGGCACATCTGTGCAGTAACCCATCAAGAGGTTCAGCAGCATGCAGGCCCGTTGGATAGGGTACGTGTCATTAATTGCTGTTGTATCCTCTTATAAAAGCTGTGTATTGGGGAGAGTTCCAGGTCAACTGTATAAAGCTGACAGGGCCAGCAGATCACCCAGCACAGTAAGAAGGGCATGTGGAGTCAATACGGTGTAACAGCTTTGGAACGCCATCCTCAAGTCAACCTCTCAGTGTACTTTGACTGAATGATTGGGAGAGTGGTGTTTGGCATTAGCCATACAATGTGTATAGTTTTGATACCCAAATCTACTCGGATATTGGAACATCTGAGGTGAAAGTACCCCGTTAAGGACACTATCCCAAGTCATGGCTGAGCAGTGTAGTCTATAAAAAGGTGAATATGAGTAGTAGATTAGTCTGAAAATTGACTGTGGATGACAGTTAGTAGAAAGGAGATTCCTGCAAGGGTGGGTAGTCAGAGTGGGGGTGTTGGTGGGGATTTTGTTGGGGGGCTGGGAATTTGGTGGAGAGTTTTGGGGAGAAAAGCATGGAATGGTGCATAGTGATAGTTTGCAGTTCATTTGCAAAATGTAATCCATTTTCTAACTTGAATGGGTTTAACAGTAGATCCAAACAGTGCTTGTTACTCAGAGAATGCAGTAGAGCAAAGTTGAAAACGTCTATTTGCAGGAAATTATTTTGACTTTAAGGGTCAGTAATGACTGGGGGCCTGATTGAACTCATTTTTCTAACCCACAACCCTCTAATTAGGGAAGTTACTACCCATGGTGCTTCTCCATGGTGACAAGTCCTTGAAAGTAAGTAGGATAGCAGGGGTTGGTAAATGAGCACTCAGATAAATAATAGTGGTCCGACCTTGACTGGGTTTACTCTGTGGCACAAATGTGACCACAGCTCATATAAAGAATTGACTTGCAAACTTCTCCATGTTTGGCAATTTTATCTTACATTCATATCCCTTTCAACTTGCAGATCCTAATGTTGGCACCACTAATCCACATCAACCAATATGTATATCAAAACAATTTTGGACCCTTGATTGAATTTTTTTTGCGTGGACAGTTCTCCATCAGTTAGTCGCTGAGTTCACATTTTTCTTAATCCCACTCTCATAACTCCATGATTGATTTGACATGAATAGAAGGCCGTCTGGCTTGTATATTTTCAATGCAAACACATCCTCTGGTTATATCAGATAATGCCCCATTAACACATAGTGCCTGATTACGATGTCAGTCGGATGCCATAGAGGAAACTGGACCACCAACAAGGAGTTGGCAGTCCTGCTTCCACTATTATGATGCAAAACGCCTTCACGGTGGTCAGAAAGTGTATATTTACCATTGAGGATTGTGCTGCAGGTTGCAGCACCAGCTTCAACAGAAAATATACACATTTAAAACATGCATGCAGGGATGTTTAGGGGGCACCATAGGTGCCCCCGAGACCCCATAGCGGAGGCCACAAAGGGACTGGGCCCTGCTTGGGGCCCCAAAAAATCCGTTCCCATCGGTCCTTCTATGGCAGTCAGACCCCCATTGAAAGGCAGACCGAAAGGGACATTGTAATCTCTATGGCGGTGCATGAGAAGATACCACCCTTATCATAGGGATTACATTCCAACTGCTGTGGCAACAGGCTCCTTGAACCCGCCGGAATAACAGTGGCCGGTCCCTCGGCAAACTGCCTCCTAGTGCTGCATCATAATGTGGCTGGCAAAAGCAGGGGCAGTTGTCGGTCGGATAGCAACCGACAGGTCGTCGGTTGCAATCAGACCAATATCGTAATCAGGCCTTATGTATCCATTCAGTGGTAGAAACTTGTGCCCTGAGAAAAAGATCTTTGGGAAGATACGTTGATTGGGATTATTTCCTAACCTTGGCTGGCAAGTAAGAACTGTTTGTAAACTGGGCTTCTTGCACACTCCATTCCTCTGAATTTTGTGGTTAGAGGATTTGCCATTAGTTATGTGGCAGTTAGGAACAAAATTCAAACCTTTCTGATGTTTGCCTCTGATAGGGAGTTCAGGCATTTGGTGATGCAATATGTTGAAGTTATTAGATGTGCAAATAATGGGCTTCTACATACCTATATTACATATGATCAGACTCATTATGAATGGAGTGTAAACTCATAGTATCAGTACTCATTTCTAAATTTATGATGCTATCAGCAACCTGAGCAAGGATCTGGCTATGCATTCAAAGGAAGACATTTTTCCAATACTATTACACAAACTCCTGATTATGAAGAATCTGCGCATTCACGGAAGGAGAATATTTTACAAGATTGTAACTTATATCATCAGAAACACAAACTATTCACAACTATCCTGAAGGCAGGTCCCTGATCATCAGGTTCATGACCTCACAACTACTTTGCTGTTACAGGAAATACTTAGCATCATTATGTTTCTCCATAATGATAAGTGATAGAGCGTGGGCTCTGACCCGCTTAAACCCTCTAGATTTTTGATTCTGGACCTCTGGTTTTTGGAACTCTGCTGTGATAGAGACTCACTAATTAAGTCTCAACCACTGTAATGTACTGATAAAATAGTATTAAGTGAAATCTACAATTACCCACCTTTAAGATTAAGGGAAAAGCATATCTGGGCTGGTTAAACATGAACACATATGCACAAGTATGTACACATGGGTATAGACTGGGAGTGTAGGAAAACTGTCGAACTCAGCCTAGTATCTATGTACACAATTATTCTGTATCTGTTTAGGACCTTTAATACCTTGGTAATGGCTTGTAAAAGCCTTCTAATTGAATTTGGCATACAAAAACGCTTCTTTTTCACTATTGGATAAGTCTGTAGTCTACTGTGACTAATTAGTGCAACAGTACAGCCATAGCATGGAAAAAACAGCACCAACTTAGCTACTCAGCTGGCCACCAGGTGGATCAAAGGTGTACACCAGACAACAGGTCCGTTTGAAGGGGATTGATTCTTCTCCTGGTAATGCGTGGCTAAAATATCTGTATGGGTTGGTTAATGGTCACCTCCATGACAAGCTTGAGTATGCCTTTCTTAAAAGCCACAATGAGGAACAGGAAGACCTCTGCCACATGTGACAATAGGGGTATTCTTTAAAGTATTAGAGGGAAAGAGCAAGGTTGCAGATTGGAACAGGTCAAAGGCCCATGAGAGAGCTCTTGCAAACCAAAGGATGAGCAGCCCATCTTTAAATATTGCTTTGTGCTTTGCATGGGAAGATCAACCAGTGGGCTGCAGATACAAAGTGTCTACCAGGGTTAGAGAACATGTCATGATTGGGCAGAGAACCCCACCGCCTAGAAATCTCCACTGCCACTTTTACATCCCTGTGCAAGGGGGAAACTATAAGAAGAGGGAAATAAGGAAGTTCAGATCTATCTGGAGTGGAGAAACCCTTTGGACTTTCACTTTCTTGGACTGTGTGGATTCTGTTTGCTGGGCCAATAGCATTGCCTACCCACATGCAACCAATCAATCAAATCAGCTTTATTCAGCTGGCATACAGCCATAAAAGTACAAAAAAAATCCAATGAAATAAAATTGAACCATACTTAATGGAGGACATTTAAAGGGTGAGCTTACTAAGGAAGCAGGAGACCAGGGATCCCCAGGCAATTTGGTCAACGTGTTCATGCTAGAGGTGTCTTAAGATAGGTGCGAAGATGCCATGGGACATGGGGAGTGCAGGCAGGCTGTGTGGTCTGCTTTGAGAGCCAAATGCTGGTGCAGTAGGTCTACCTGCATTTTTGTGAATATTTCTTAATTTGTGTGTAGTATTTAGAGGAGTGTAAGTAAAGTCACTGATTGGACAGTGAATTATAAAGTATTGTGTAACACATTTCTGAATTCTGAGTCTCTAGCCCACAGCACCACGCCTGACTAAGCATTGGACTGCTCTGCCTCGCTACTCTGAACATAAGGTGTTGAATAGGGTTACTTTGTTTCCCATTTGTTGGTCTGCAGTATTGGGAAGCCAGGAGACCAGTGCTGACAGACACCAGTTGTTACAAATGGAGCCTAGTACCTCCTCTCTGGTTTGTGTCCCTCAGAATAAGATTTCATACTGTAAAGCTCTCAGAGAAGATTCAATGGTGAATGGATTGTATAAACCATTTTACAATAACATTGCCCTGTATTACTACAAGAACTTTTCACCATTAAGACAGGAAGTTCCTACCTCTGGAATATTGGAAGTTTGCTACCATTTTTGCATTGTTGAAGAAGGGGAAAAATCTTATAAGAGCATTGCAGGATAGTGGAGAATTATGTGGTCTCAGGGTTAGTCCTCACCTTGTAATTCTGTTATGATATCCCAAAGATGGTACTTGGGCTCACACTAATAAATCCTCAGCTCAGTACTGGTAGTGTGACAAGAGCCGGCAGGATTTACTAGAGGAACGTGTTAAGCTTTTCAGAGTAACAAAATGGACCATAAGAAATTGTCACGACTCAAGTGAAATCCAACACCAATTTATTAACTTAGAGTGTATTTGTATCTTAATTTAGACACCTACATGAATGGAATAGCATGCATATAACCAGAGTTATAGATTTTTGAAGCAATAGGAAATCAGTGCAAAATAATACAGTCAAAATGTAACATTGCGGTCAAATGGAAAAAAACAGTAGTGACAATCAGTCACTTGAAAGTGGACTTGTGTGGTATCCATGCAGGGTAAAGCTGATGCAGGCGCCAAGACCAAACTACAATTTTCAGTTCAATTTTACCTGGCCCAATAATCCTGAGTGCAGAGTTGTCCTGACTGTCCCTGTTGCTGAACAGGAGCCGGAGGGAGTAAAGGGGTCGGTTACTGGACTGGCGACCAACAATCCTTGGCAGCGGTAAGTAGAGCAGAAATTTAGTTTGATGTCCGGTGGCTAGGGGAACGTGGTAGCTCCCCGTAACTGCAATGAATTAATAAAGACTACAAGCGGTCCCTAAGGGGAAAGTGTAGCCTTTGACTTCAACAGCGATTAGAAATTAACCTTTGTTTGAT